>NW_027361697.1:59165000-59765000 GCF_039654945.1 Dendrobates tinctorius
TGGCAGAGTTCTGTGGTGCTTCAGTTGTATGCTGTTTTCAAGGGGCTAACTCTGCTGTCCAGGAGCATTGCAGCAGAGCAAGCTAAGTTTTGTTTTTGTTTTACCCTGTCTGTTGGAGCTTTCCTTTGGTTCTGGGTGCAGTGCACTTTGCTCCCTGTCTCACCTCCTGGGGAGGGGGTTGGGGGTTTAGCTCAGGGCTAAACAGGAGATAGTTTACCCCCAAGTTAAGGAGAGTCAGGACTCCCCCTTTAGCCTTAGGGGCAGTACAGGGGCCCTGGTTCCACATCACCTGTTTTCCCCTTACTGCCCCGTGACACTTGTCTCCCATCGAGCACATCTGGGACGTCATGGTCATCAGTTGAAAAAGGAGCTAAGAGGGTACTTCACACTGGTCCTATTCCCATCTGGGATGGCATATAATGTGCGGTATCATACTATTTATTAGCTAGACTCCCTTTCATTGATTTAGTCATTGAACCAGTGATGCGGCCATTTCTCTTGTAGCGCCCGCATCAATGCCTGTAGTCCCTCTCTCCCTGCAGAGATACCAGCATACTCACCGCTGAGGCTCCCATCTTGCTCTTTCTGGGTCTACTGCTGCCCGGATTGCGTGCACTCCTAGTAGGTCTCCAGGCACTGTGCTTAGAACGTGCGAGCACACTTCCTCTTTCTTAAAGAGCCACGTGCGCTCCTTTAAAGTGTACTCAGCCAATAGCGGGAGGTCTCTTACTATTTAAAGTGCCTCCTCCAAGATGCAGTTGTTTGCGCAATGTTGTGAATTTGTTCCTAACACACTTGTCAGTTCTCAGGTCCCAGTACTAGTATCTTGCCTGCTCTACCCGCCATTGCTTTCCTCAATGGCAGTCAAGCCAGCTGCACCAGTCAGTGCTCACCTCAATGACAGACGAGCCAGCTGCACCTGCCAGTGCTCACCTCAATGGAAGTCGAGCCAGCTGCACCAGCCAGTGCTCACCTCCACGGCAGCCGACTACCCAAGATCATTCCTGGAGTAGCACCTGGATCACTTCCCTTGTCTCTCCACAGACCTCAGTGTCCGTGGTCAGATTGGGTGAGGCTCCTAGTCACGCCTCTCCAGGTCTTCCTTGGGCTTTTTCACAGTGGTTCTACCACCCAGCTCGTTACATCTCCAAAGTGTCCCAGGAGCTTGTTATCAATACCAGCATGCCAGTCTGCAATTTCCTTATGCTACTATGAGCAGTCTGTATGGCCTAAACATGTTACCGTGGCCTGTAGCATCTCCGGACTTGTCTCCCACTCTGTACATCTGGGATGCCATTGGTCAACAGTTGGAAAGGAAGGAAGCTGCCAGCAGTGGATCTTGGAGACTTGTGTGCTCAGGTGCATTCAGCTTAGCAGAACATAACTCAAATAAGTATTAACAGTCTCAGTCATAGCAGCCAAAGTGTGTGTGTTTTATTATGTTTCCATTTTTTCATAATTTACATATTATTACTTTATCTATTAATCCTGTTATTTTCATAATTCCATGATGTTTCCTTCTTGGTGTTGCGATTTCAACGTTGAACAGTCTATATTTTATTAGAAATTTT
Source organism: Dendrobates tinctorius (assembly GCF_039654945.1). Lineage (NCBI taxonomy): Eukaryota > Metazoa > Chordata > Amphibia > Anura > Dendrobatidae > Dendrobates > Dendrobates tinctorius. Next base: position 59,166,572 of record NW_027361697.1, read on the forward strand.
AACAGCTGAATTTTTTCTTCATATTAGCTAAGTGTCCTTAGAAACTACTCTTTAGTCTGTTACAAGAGCATATGGTGGGAATTATATACACAGCAACACACAGAGCAATGCAGGTCTGCACTGTAGACCTCTAGTATACTGAGAAGTTCTGTAATCACATGGGCCTAGGGCACCCACCCATGCATACACCCAGTGTCAAACTGAAGAACATTGGGCCCACCAGAGGATTTTATTCTGAGGGCCCACCTTTCTACCCCACTCAAAACCCCCATAGCGGCTGCAAGGTTTGCACTATGAACTCTCCTTAAGGAGAAGCCAGGGCCCACCTGAGGATTCTCCGGTTCTCTGGTTGGCCAGTCCAACCCTGGATACACCCAACAATCATTTCTTTTGCTTCTATATCTTTATATGCCTTTAACTTTATATGGAGACAGACAGAATTCTTTCAGTCTGGTACATGTAACATAATTAACCCTGTACAAGTAGTTAATAGTGATTCTAAATAATAATATGTATCTTTTTGAATGCATTGATCAGATGGAGATGCCTGTGTTATTGTATTATTCAATTGCTGAATAATGCACAGGGACAATATCATGTCTTACATTGCAAACACCTCGCTGATCTTGCCTAGCTGGATCCATGTGACGATGACTTGAGGGATGGGTGTGAGACGGAGTCCGCAGTCAGAATTTAATGTTCAGGAATAGATTGCAAAATCTCTTGACTGATAATTTATATTTGCAGTTCATTTATCCACATTGATGGACCTAATTTTGTACATTTATATGAGGATTGGTATTTTTGTTAGACCTGAAATACTGGTTTTGAATCTTTTATTTGCAGGCAATTTTATAGAAGTCTCAGCTGGATGAGAAAGTTAACCAAATAATTGCAGATTCTGGAAAACAGATTTACCTACATCTTGACCTTGGATTTATTAAAAACAACTATTAGATTTTTAATTGAAGTTTTGAACATCTGAAGTTTCTTTAATTCAGACAATGTACTTGACTGATATTTTAAGATATTGTTTAGTGTGATAGGATTTTTTAATTAGCTATACAGAATTAATACTTGTTCATTTGCTTTAGATTGATATATTTGGATGAACCCTAATGTAAATTTAATTAGGAAGTTTAAATATAAGTCATATGGGAATTATTGTGTATTGCACAGGACCAGTGATGTAAAATTACTCATAAACAATTTCAAAAAAGTCAGTAACTTTGATGGTGGGTTATCAACATCAGAATGGTGAGATTTGGATTTTGACTGTTCTGGGTTGATCTTTGTTTTAACTTCTTAATGACCAAGTTAGAGATGGGCCTATTGTTTTTTTTCGGGCATATGATACGATTCGACCCTTTATGATATGACCCTACTGTGCAGCAGCTGCTACACATAGAATGGAGCTGTGCAATGCAGCTCCTTTTAATGTTTATATTTGGCCACTGAAGTTCATAACAGCTGATTGGTAGAGATGCCAAGTGTTGGGCCCCCACTAGTCTGACATTAATGACCAATATCGTATGTTCGAATAATTCATTAACAATTAGCTTTTTTTTGCCTCACTGTAATTTAGTAGTAAACTTTTTAATTTTTGCACTGACTTGACTGCATTAATTTTTATTTTTTCCTAGACAAATTGTATTATTTTTCAGTGCTTTAACCCCTTAACCCCCAGAGGTATTTTTGCTTTTTAGTTTTTTGTTCCCCTTCTTCCCAGAGTCATAACTTTTATATTTTTCAGTCAATATGTGCATGTGAGGGCTTGTTCTTTGCAGGATGAGTTGTAATTTTGAATACCATCATTGGGTTTACCATGTCATGTACTGTAAAACAGGAAAAAAAATTCCAAGTGCGGTGAAATTGCAAAAAAAGGGCAATCCCACAGTTGTTCTGTTTTGTTTTTACCATGTTCAGTAGATGCTAAAACTGACCTGCCATTATGATTCTCCAGGTCATTATGAATTCATAGACACAAAACATGTCTAGGTCCTTTTTTATCTAAGCGGTGAAAAAAATTTCAAAGTTTGTTAAAAAAAAATTGTGCCATTTTCCGATACCCATAGAGTCTCCATATTTTGTGATCTCGGGTGGATGAGGGCTTATTTTTGCACACCAAGCTGACACTTTTAAGGATTCCATTTTGGTGTAGATACAATCTTTTGATCGCCCCTTATTGCTTTTTAATACAATGCTACGGTGACAAAAAAACACAATTCTGGCGTTTTGATTTTTTTCTCATTACGTCGTTTAGCGATCGGGTTAATTCTTTTTTTATATTGATTGGGCGGTTCTGAATGCGGTGATACCAAATATGTGTATGTTTGATTTCTTTTATTGTTTTATTTTGAATGGGGAGAATGGGAGGTGATTTGAACTGTTATATTTTTTTATTTTTTTATATTTTTAAAAACTTTTTTTAACTTTTGGCATGCTTCAATAGTCTCCATGGAAGACTAGAAGATTACATAATCCGATCGGCTCTGCTACATACAGGTGATGATCAGATCGCCTGTATGCAGCAGAATTGCTCACTTGCTATGAGCGCCGACCACTGGGCGACACTCATAGAAAATCGGCAAAGACAACCATAGAGGTCTGCTGGAGACCTATGGTTGTCATGCCAACCCATCGATGACCCATGATCACGTGACATTGTCACCGATGGGCGGGATTTCCGGCATACTTGCCGGAAGCGCAAGTTAAATGCCGCTGTCAGAGATTGATAGCAGCATTTAACGGGTTAACAGCCACAGGTGGATCGCGATTCCACCTGCGGCTGTTAGAGGCACATGTCAGCTGTTCAAAACAGCAGACATGTGATGGAAAAGATGTGGGATCTGGCATAAAGGGAGGGAGTCCGACATCAGCATACTAAATAACTCCTGATGTCAGAATGGTGTTAAATTACTTTGCATCTAAAATTAATTTTATCTTGCGACTATAGAAAAAAGAACATTTGGGATCAGTTTTTGTTTATTTTTATACTGTTTAAGCTTTACATAGAAACATGCATTGTTTCTTATTACGATGTTGATACCTAATATATATTGTGACAAAAACGATAATGAACTTGGCACTCAATATTATTGAGTGCCAAGTTCATTATCGTTTTTGGAACGGGCTGAATACCCTACTTGTGCACCTACAAGAGACTATATATTTGAGTGCCTTGTTGTTTCTACCATATAATGTGACAAAGTCACTGGCAGAGTGTTGGCGTGGAGATATGTTTCACTAAGGCTGTTAGCTTCAGTGATTTGAAACTCATATGTTTCCTCCAGCACACTATGCGTTGAGAGGGGATAATCGGCCATTTTAAGGGCTGGGCTGTTGTGGACAACCTTAGAGTGGGTAGGAGGTTGTTCACCTTATCACCACCCCATGGTGTGGTCTGGGCATTAAATAGTCGGCCTTCTGAGGCATTCAGTGTTTGGTAGGCCTGGAGAGTGGAACTCCAGTGCATGTGTCCTGACAAGGAAGCTGAACCTTGATATGTGAATTTCCTGAACTGGTGGATCACCTCAACCATATGGACTGTGCTGTATGTTATGTTTTGTTTTTCCCTTAGGCCTGCCAGTAAAGATGAGTGACTTTGCTTTTTTTAGGGTCAAGTCGGGTTTCATGAAACCTGACTTTCGCAAAAGTCGGGTTGAACGAAATCGGCCGACTATAGGGAAAAGTCGGAGGCCGACTGAAACACGAAACCCAATGCAAGTCAATGGGGAAGAAAAGTCGGCAGGGAGTGGAGGACAGTAAACACACCTACAGTGCCCATTTCAATGCCAAAAACATCAATTCTTATTACTGAAGCTTGTAAACCTTAATTTACTTCATAATAATAGTTAAGCATTGAAAACTGGGGGTTATTTGGCTAAAGTTGTTGTGGAGTAGGGCTGGCTCCGGGTGTGCCCTGGGCCAAAGAGTTTCAGTGCGCCCCTTTAACACATACCACAACTCATGATGCTCTGATACGGCACAGAAATATAGGTATAATACAATGACAAATACTTCACTGCTTAAATGACATGACTGATCTATTTTAAATTGTACAATAGCTCAAAAAAAGTACAGCATATTACTCCATACAGTATTATGGCCACCACATTGTGCGCCATACAGAATAATGAGCCCCATATATTTCTCCATACAGAATAATTGGTCACATATAACGTTCCATACAGTATATGATGAGCTCCACATAATGCTCCATATATAATGGGCCCCATGGACGATGCTCCAGTGTGTTATGGGCCCAAATAATGCTCCATATATAATGGGCTCCATTTCTAATGATCCAGTGTATAATGGGCCCCGTTAATGCGGCTCCAGTGTCTGATGTCCCACATTTGGAATGCTCCAGTATATGATGAGCCTCATGGATGATGCTCCACTGTATGATGGGCCCTAATAATGCTCCATATATAATGGGCTCCATTTCTAATGCTTTACTGTATAATGGGCCCCGTAAATGCTGCTCCAGTGTCTGATGTCCCCCATTTTGAATGCTCCAGTATATAATGGGCCTCAAGGATGATGCTCCAGTGTCTGATGTCCTCCATTTGGAATGCTCCAGTATATGATGGGCCCCATTTTTAATGAACCAAGGCATGGTATGTGAAAAGAGCTCCATGGAGTAATCTGAAGTGTGTGCTGCCGCATCCTTCACTTTTGGTATGGGTGAAGGACACAAGGAAAGGGGTTGCTCCTGACCAGAAGCCTGCACTGACGACTCAGTGCTTGCATTTATTGAAACTTCAGAAGAGGAAGCGATAGAGCTGAAGGCTGTTTCAGCAATGTAAGCCAAAAACAGTTCCTGATGCTCCGGCTTTAAAAGCAGTCTACCTACTCCCAGAAAAGGGAGCCTTACAGGCCTTCCGGAGCTACACCATGACGCAGGCTCATCACCTCCTGTCGTAGCTGCTATTGTGTTTTTGGCACTACCAGCAGATGCACCACCATCAGTACCAGGTGGCCCCCCATGCCCATATCTGCGTCCACTTCCACCATACTTCCTCTTGTTTTGGAAAATGAACCCAAAATACCAGCAGATATATGGTACTGTATCAGAAGCGTACAGCTCTATACAGTCTAGGGATAACAGTAAATCTCCATATATATTTCATGAGTCATACACAGACGCTCACAGGCTCAGTATAGATTGCGCAATAAAATAAAATGTTGAAAAAGGGTACAGTATCACCAGATACAAGGTATATATAGTATAGTGTAAAGATTTTGAATCTCCGTATATATTTCAGGAGGCAGATACAAATGCTCTCAGGCCCAGTATGGATTACACAAGAATATGAAAAGCTGTAAATGGGTAATGTAACACAAGCGTACAGCTGTATACAGTGTTGGGGTAATCTTAAATCTCCAAATATTTTTTCGGAGTAACAGACGTTCACAGGCTCATTATGGATTACACCAGAATCTAAATAGCAAAAAAGGCTACTGTATCAGAAGCGTACAGCTGTATACAGTGTTGGTTAAATTTGAAATCTCGGTATATATTTCCGGAGTCACCCTCAGACGCTCACTCAGTCTGGGTTTGACCATAATAAAAAATGTTGTAAAAAAGGTACTGGATAACAAGATAGCAAGTATATATATTATAGGGTACAATTGAAATCTCCATATACATAGTCCCGTAGTCACTCTCAGACGCTTACCCAGTATGGATTTGACCGTAATACTAAATGTCAAACAAAGTTACTGTATAACAAGATACAATCTGTATCGAGTATAGGGTAAAAATTGGTATCTCCGATTCACCGTATATGTAGAAGGCGTAAACCACACATGCTCACTCACTATGGATGATAGCGTAATAATAAATTTTGAACAAAGGTACTGTATCAGCACATACCAGATGTATCCAGTCAAGGGGTAATTTTAAATTTCCGTCTATACTTTCGGAGTCAGACACAGACACTCACAGGCTCAGTATGTATTACACCAGAATTTAAAAGTAGAAAAAGGGAAAGGTATTCGAAGCGTACACCAGTATACAGTGTTATGGTATTTGTAAATCTTCATATATATTTCAATCTCAGTAAGCCAGTCGAGACTCTCCGCTACTGGAAACTACATGGATACAAGTACAGACGGAAAGTCGAATGTTTGCCGAAATTTGGGAATTACTCATCGAGGGAAAACCTCCCAGTAGATGTTGCAGAGGCGATGCAGACCCTCAATTACTGTGTCTTAAGACAGCGAAAATGGTTCTTTGTAAAGAAAGGATTGCTTTATCACAGTAGCGTGGATCACAGCACCGTTACTCGTCTCCATCAAATTGTGATCACAGGAGAGATGTAGACATGGTCCTCACTGCCTATCATGATGTGTCTGGTCATTTTCGAGTGCAAAAGACAGAAGCCACAGGCCGTAGGCGATTCTGTTGGATTGCCATGAGAGGAGACATTGAAAAATGATGGCAGGAATGTCACATGTCTGTGACTATCACAACTGTGAAAGGTGATCATAAAGCACCACTGCATCCGCTTGTAAGTTGACGTCCATTATAAATGGTACCCATTGATCATCTGAAGGTAGAGGCCAGCAGGACAGGCCATAGCTACATCTTAACCATCATCGATCAATTCACCAAATTTCTAGTGGCCATCCCTGTGAAGGATTTAACTGCCCAGACTACACAGCGGTGGAGCACGGAGAGGTAAGTATTGCAACTTGCAAGTGCTGTGGCCATGACCAAGCAGGGGGGCACACTCGTGGGCGACAGTATTGGCACAGGGCCCCTCTCCCTGGTGTGTCTGACGGCGAGTGGGCCCCCCACCGTCAGAGACACTGCATTGTACTATGAGGGGCCCTGTGCCAGGGCCGTCAGCCATCAGTGGGCCCATCCACCTGTTAAGGGAAGCGGCACTTGCCTGGGTGCGCAAGGTGTTGATCCCAGCCCTTGGGGGGGGGGTGGGCAGCCCAGTTTAGGAGGTTTAAAAAATGGCATATGTTGATGTGCAGGCTGGACATTAAGCAGCTGCAAATGGCGGAATTGGGCAAGTCCAAGGAAGAGGAGGACAAAAGCGAGGCAGTTTTCTGGCAACCTATGTGTCATCAGGTGAAGGTGGGACAAAATCCTTTGAAACCCATGCATGGTTCATTTTATTGAAGGTTAGATCATCAACATTTTGGGTCGACAGATGTGTCCTTTTTTCTGTCAGGATTGATCCAGCAGCACTGAAGACTCTTTCAGATAACAGACTAGCAGCAGGGCAAGCCAGCTCCTGTAAGGCATATTGGGCCAATTCAGGCCAGGTGTCTAGTTTAGAGGCCCAATAGTCAAAGGGGAATGACATGTGAGGGAGAATATCGATATGGGAGGAGAAGTAGTTTGTAAACATAGTTGACAACTGCTGTCTCCTGCCACTTTTAATCGATGCAGTATTAGCAGTGGTGTGAGCGGCACTTGAGAAATCAGTCCACAACATGGTCATGAAACCCCTGTCTCCAACGCCACTTCGGCTGTGTGCACCACGAACACTTCTTGCATTGTGCCCACTATGGCTCGTGGGAGAACCATCACCGCTGCTGTGTGCTGGGAAAGCCTCAAACAAACGGTTTACCAGAGTTGCTTGTTTGTTCGCCAATATTATCTCTAGGTTCTCTTGTGGCATGATGTTGTATAGTTTGCCTTTGTAGCATGGATCAAGGATGCTGGCCAGCCAGTAGTCGTCATCCTTCATCATTTTGGCAATGCTGGGGTCCCTTTTTAGGATCCGCAAGACATAATCGCACATGTGGGCCAATCTCCCAGGTGTTAATAATGCACTGCCACTGCTGGGTGGAGGAGCACTTTCTGGCAAATTCACATCCCTACAGTCACGCACAAACCCTGTACCTGACCTTGCAATGGCAACATTTTCTCTTGCCCCCTGAGAAGCATCCTCCTGCCCAAAATAATCATTCCCCTCATCCTCCTCCTCCTCTTCCTCTTCTTCCTCCACCTCGTCCAAGACAGTTCCCTGACCAGACAATGGCTGACAGTCGGCAAGGCTTCCCTCCTCCTCCTCCTGTTCCTCCTCCTCTGCTGCAGACACCAGATCCTTAATGTGCGTCAAACTCTGCATGAGAAGACACATAAGTGGGATGCTCATGCTTATGATGGCGTCATCTGCGCTTACCAGCCATGTGCATTCCTCAAAACACTGAAGGACTTTACAGAGGTTTTTCAGCTTTGACCACTGCACACCTGACAATTGCATGTCTTCCCTCAAACTGCCTGCCCATGTATCCTCCCATAAATGCATTACAGCCTGCCTCTGATCGCACAGCCTCTCAACCATGTGCAGGGTGGAGTTCCACCTTGTTGCAACGTCTATGATTAGGCGGTGCTTGGGGAGGTGGAGCAATCGCTGCAGCTTCTGCATATGACTGGAGTGTATGGCCGAGCGACGGATGTGCGACCACAGTCTTCACACCTTATGGAGCAGGGATGTTAACTCCGGATATTTATTAAGGAACCACTGCACCACCAGGTTCAAAGTGTGAGCCAGGCAAGGTATGTGTGTGAGTTTTGCAAGGGCTATGGCTGCCACAAAATTACGGCCGTTATCACTGACTACCTTGCCTGGCTCAAGATGTAGACTGCCCAGCCATGACTCAGTTTGTTGTTGCAAGTAGTCAGCCAGTACCTCCGCGGTGTGTCTGTTGTCGCCCAAAGACATCATCTTTAACACAGCCTGCAAATGCTTACCACTTGCTGTTCGATAGTGGGACACCTCGTATGCAACACTGCCAGCTGCGGAGTGCTCGAGTAACTGCGCTCTGTGGATGAGCTTTTGCTTATGGAGGAGGAGGAGAGGGAGGGTCGAAAGCCTACAGCCAACTGTTTCCTATACCGTGGGCTAGGCAGCACTGTTCCTCCGCCGCTGTCCCCTGTGGACCCTGCATCCACCACATTAACCCAGTGGGCAGTGATGGACACGTAACGGCCCTGGCCATGCCTACTGGACCATGCATCTGTTCTGAGGTGCACCTTCCACTCACTGATTGCTTGAGTGCATGGACAATGCGGTATTTCACATGCAGGTGGAGGGCTGGAATGGCTTTTTGAGAAAAGACGTGCGGACTGAGTAGGTCATAGTGTGGGACTGCGTAGGCCATGAGCTTGCAGAAAGCTTCGTTTTCAACCAAACGGTAGGGCATCATCTCTAATGAGATTAGTTTGGCAATGTAGGCGTTCAAACACAGTGTACGCGGATGAGAGGATGAGTACTTTCTTGTCCTACTCAGAGTGTCTGGTAGGGTGAGCTGGACTGGAGAGCTGCATATGGGGGAAGTAGCGGTGGACCGGATGGAGTGAGAGGGGGTTGGTGATGGTATTGGTGGTGATGTCCTAGATTCAGTGTTGTGTTGCAAAACCATTGTGATTCCCTGAGTGCTTTGGCCTTGCGACGACACCTCAACATTTAGTGCTGGTGGTGTGCTTAACAGTGGCAGTGGTCTTACAGTGGGGGAAGCGATGGAGCATTGCTGGCTACCTTCAGTCGGCGCAGGTGCACATGTGCTACCTGAGGTTTTGTAGTCCGTCCACGCTTTCAAGTGCATGTTGGTTAAATGTCTAAGTATGCAACTGGTATTCAAAGTTCTGAGTTGTTAACCTCAGCTAAAGGTCCTTTCGCACTTCTTACAGGTAACCTTTGCCTCATCAGTAGGATTTTGGAAAGAAGTGCACTCTGCACGCTTCCTATTATGGTATAGATTTTCTGGCCTTGCATGCTGTGCTAAGTTGACCGTCTGGCCAAGCTGTCCTGCAACTCTTTTAGTTTTTGTTCCACGTGTTTGGACAGCTACGGGCCTGCCAGATAACCGCTGCTGCGATGTCAATGCCTGCTGCGGATCCTTCTCCTTATCTGAACTATTGTCAGTGCCACCCTCCTCCCCCCAATGGATGCCAATCCGGATCAAGAACTGTGTCATCCATCACCTCCTCTTCAAAGTCATCTGCACCTTCCTCTTTACCGTCCTCTGTGTCACAGGGTAAGGTGGTATAGTGAAGGGGCACCTGAGTTTCATCAGGGTCAGATTCTGGCTCAGTAGACTGCGAGGGCAATGTAGAGCTCAGGGTCAATATACCAGCAGAATCATCTAGTAGTGACTGTGCATCAGTGTACTCCATGTCAGATTCATCTTGGACTGGGGAATTCAGGATTTGACTGGATAACCCAGGCATGGTATGTGAAAAGAGCTCCATAGAGTAATCTGAAGTGTGGGCTGCCGCATCCTTAACTTTTGGTGGGGGTGGAGGACATAAGGAAAGGTGTTTTTCATGACCAGAACCCTGCACTGATGACTCCGTGCTTGCAGGTTTCGAATGTTCAGAAGAGGAGGTCATAGAGCTGGTGGCTGTTTCGGCAATGTACGCCAAAACCTGTTCCTGATGCTCCGGCTATAAAAGCGGTTTTCCTACTACAAGAAAAGGGAACCTTACAGGCCTTCTTGGGCCAGACAATGACGCGGGCTCAACACCTCCTGCCTTCGATGCTATTGTGCTTTTGCCAGAATCAGCCGATGCACCACCACCCTCAGTACCAGCCGCGCCCCGCTGCCCATGTCCGCGGCCTCTTCCACCATACTTCCTCATGTTTGGGAAAATGTACCAAAAATACCAGTAGAGAGATTGTACTGTATGAGGAGCGTCCAGCTGTGTAAGGTGTATTAAAAAAATTAAATCTACGTATATATTTTGTTAGTCACAGACACTCTACCAGTATGTATTTGACCGTAATCCAACAAGAAAATATACGGTACTGCATCAGAAGTGTACAGCTGTATAAGTTTTTGTGTAACTAACAATCTCCGTATAATAATATAATAATAATAAATTTTATTTCTATAGCACCGACATATTCCGCAGCACTTTACATTTCAGAGGGGACTTGTACAGACGATAGACATTACAGCATAACAATAATCACATAGATCATAACAGATACCAAGAGGAATGAGGGCCCTGCTCGCAAGCTTACAATCTATGAGGGAAAAAGGGGAGACACGAAAGGTGGGTGGTTACAATTGCCCTGATTGTTTGGACCAGCCATAATGTTTAGTGTGTAACAGTACGGACGCAGAGGGCTAATAAATGCATAAAGCATGTGGGAACATGATACGGGGAACCTGGTTATGGTAAAACTTTTGACTGTGCAACACAGGGATAGTTAGGTTAATGTGTTGAGGCAGTAGGCCAGTCTGAAAAAATGAGTTTTCAGGACACGCTTAAAATTGTAGGGATTGGGGACTACTCATATTGACCTGGGAAGTGCATTCCAAAGAATTGGTGCAGCACGTATATAGTCTTGGAGACGGGAGTGGGAGGTTCTGATTATCGAGGATGCTAACCTCAGGTCATCAGCAGAATGGAGGGCACGGGTAGGGTGGTAGACTGAAACAAGGGAGGAGATGTAGGATGGTGCTGAGCCATGGAGTGCTTTGTGGGTGAGGGCAATAAGTTTGTACTGGATTCTGGAGTGGATGGGTAGCCAGTGTAAGGACTGGCACAAGGTAGAGGCATCGGTGTAACGATTGGCGAGGAATATGATCCTGGCTGCAGCATTCAAGACAGATTGGAGGGGGGAAGTTTGGTAAGAGGGAGACCAATTAGAAGAGAGTTACAATAGTCCAGACGAGAATGAATAAGAGAAACAGTAAGAGTTTTTGCAGAGTCAAAGTTAAGAAAAGGTCGAATTCTAGAAATATTTTTGAGATGCAGATAACAAGAGAGAGCCAGTGATTGGATGTGGGGGGTGAATGAAAGCTCTGAGTCAAGTTTGAACCCAAGACAGCGGGCATGTTGCTGGGGAGTAATAGTGGAACTGCACACGGAAATGGCAGTGTCGGGTATAGGTGCATTAGTAGAAGGAGGAAACACAAGGAGTTCAGTCTTTGACAGGTTCAGTTTCAGATATAGTGAGGGCATGATGTTAGACACAGCGTTTAGACAATCGACGGTGTTTTCTAGAAAGGATGGCGTAATGTCAGGAGAAGCGTATAATTGGGTGTCATCAGCATAGAGATGGTACTGGAAACCAAATCTTCTGATTGTTTTACCAATAGGGGCAGTGTACAAGGAGAAGAGGAGGGGGCCTAGAACCGATCCTTGAGGAACCCCAACAGTAAGGGGAAGATGAGAGGAGGAGGAGCCGGCAAAAGATACAGTAAAGGAGCCGTCAGAGAGATAGGAGGAAAACCAGGAGAGAACGGTGTACTTGATGCCGATGGAGCGGAGCATAGTGAGGAGGAGCTGATGATCCACCGTGTCGAATGCTGCAGAGAGATCCAAGAGAATTAGCATGGAGTAGTGACTGTTAGATTTAGCTGTTAGTAGATCATTAGAGACTTTAGTGAGGGCAGTTTCAGTAGAGTGTAGAGAGCGGAAACCAGATTGGAGAGGGTCGAGAAGAGAGTTATCAGAGAGATAGCGGATCAGATTGGAGTGGACCAGGCGTTCCAGGAGTTTAGAGATGAAGGGAAGATTAGAGACACGTCTTTAATTAGCGGCACAGTTTTGGTCGAGGGATGGTTTTTTAAGTAGTGGATGTATGATGGCATGCTTAAATAAGGAGGGAAAGATACCAGAAGAGAGAGAGAGGTTAAATATTTTAGTTAGGTGAGGGGTGACAGCAGGGGAAAGAGACTGGAGCAGATGTGACGGAAATGGGTCACTGGTGCAAGTGTTTGGGCGAGAAGATGCGAACAGCAGATATACAATACTGTTTGAGAATCGGACAGCTCAATACGGTGTATGGAGAAATGGAAATGTCTGTATAAGTATTTACAGAGTGTCACACACACACGCTGACTCTGTATAGATGTGACCGTAATGCGAACGGCAGGTATACAATACTGTTTGAGAATCGGACAGCTCTATACGGTGTCTGTGTGGAAAATTGTAAATCTCCGTCTATTTTTATACGGAGTGACACACGCTGTCTCTATATAGTTTTGACCATTATCAAACAGCAGATATACAAAACTTATTAAATGCAAAAACCTCAGTGACATTATAACTATGTCAAAGAATAGGGTTAAAGGCTATAAATAGCCACCCTAAATCAGGAGAAACACCTGAAACACCCACTCCAATAAGTATGCATGCAAAGAGAAAGATTGAGTAACTAGGTGAATATGGTAAAAATACGTCTTTATTAATTAACATATATATTATTCAATACAAAAATACAGAAATTAAAATGACACCACAAGATGAAAGAACAGAATAGCCCGGGAAAAGCATCCAATCACAGAATATCAGGTAATATAGCAATACATATAGAAAATAACCATATCTATATAGATAGCCAATGTCTGCTAATTCCCCATCCCCCCAAATGGGGGTCACTGCGCCACATTATCAAATTATAACCACCTAGTGTGCACAGATAACTTTAGCGTGGCCAGTTGAGAAAATATATCTTACCAGATATACATGGAGGCTAGGTGAGCCCAGGACCAGGTAGGGAAGACGCCCGACGCGCGTTTCGCGTGGCTACAGCACGCTTTCTCAAGGGCAGTGTACCAGAAAGTGCGCACGGGACCTTCTTAAGCCCATGTGACAAATCATATGGTTTCCAATTGGCCAATCAGGTCAGTTTAACGCGGCACATGCGCACTATCCGCCCGAATATGTGCGCACAGGACCTTCATGCGCCCATGTGACAAGTCACATGGTATACAGTCGGCCAATCAGAGCGGTTTGGCGCGGCGCATGCGCGCTGTCCACCCGCCGGGCAGAAAATGCAGAGAGAGCGTCATGCGTTGCCCCGGGCAGCAGGGGAAAAAAAGATCCCCGGGAGCCCGGAGAAAGGCCAGAAGACACTCCTCCACATATCCGCCACAAACAGGGACAGCGGGCATGCGCACAACCACTGACGCCAATAGATGTAAATAAGCAACATATAAAACAGGGAGCGCTGGGTATAGATCAAAAGTGAAAATAAAAATACAAATAAGCAAGGATATAAAGAAACAACTACAAATAGAAAATGCTCGACAATTCAAATATAACATCACAATACATGTTGCTCTCTTGAAATTAAGACGTCCCAAAATCGTCCACGGACACCGATGTCTAAAGTTGATGAGCATCCGATATAGATATTGAAAGTAGGGCCAGTGGAATCGCCACATATAATGAAACAAATGAATCCAATTGATGAATAAAAAAGAAGTCTCACATGGACTAAGAAGGAAAACTCTGCCCCGCCATTTCCGACAATATCACAATGGGGAATCAACTTCCCTTAAAATTAGAGGGATTGATCAAGTACATCTGGGCCTAAGAGGGGGGAACTATAAACGGAGGTTGGCCCAAATTGAGACCAAATGGATTGTTACACTTGACACAATGGCCCCTAAAGGACTTAATGAATCATTATCCTTTGCTTCCTTTTTGTAGGATATCCTGAAAAATATGTATTGGACCTTTCTTGGTCTCTTTAGATATTTATAGATGCTTTTTTGCCCCTTTTTCCTACTTATTTCCTCATTTCCCGGGTAGTGGGATGTGTTTTATCCATTATTAAAATTTTTTTAATTTGTATTATATATGTGTGTCTTTGATATATGTCTTATTTATTTTCCTTCTTAGTCCATGTGAGACTTCTTTTTTATTCATCAATTGGATTCATTTGTTTCATTATATGTGGCGATTCCACTGGCCCTACTTTCAATATCTATATCGGATGCTCATCAACTTTAGACATCGGTGTCCGTGGACGATTTTGGGACGTCTTAATTTCAAGAGAGCAACATGTATTGTGATGTTATATTTGAATTGTCGAGCATTTTCTATTTGTAGTTGTTTCTTTATATCCTTGCTTATTTGTATTTTTATTTTCACTTTTGATCTATACCCAGCGCTCCCTGTTTTATATGTTGCTTATTTACATCTATTGGCGTCAGTGGTTGTGCGCATGCCCGCTGTCCCTGTTTGTGGCGGATATGTGGAGGAGTGTCTTCTGGCCTTTCTCCGGGCTCCCGGGGATCTTTTTTTCCCCTGCTGCCCGGGGCAACGCATGACGCTCTCTCTGCATTTTCTGCCCGGCGGGTGGACAGCGCGCATGCGCCGCGCCAAACCGCTCTGATTGGCCGACTGTATACCATGTGACTTGTCACATGGGCGCATGAAGGTCCTGTGCGCACATATTCGGGCGGATAGTGCGCATGTGCCGCGTTAAACTGACCTGATTGGCCAATTGGAAACCATGTGATTTGTCACATGGGCTTAAGAAGGTCCCGTGCGCACTTTCTGGTACACTGCCCTTGAGAAAGCGTGCTGTAGCCACGCGAAACGCGCGTCGGGCGTCTTCCCTACCTGGTCCTGGGCTCACCTAGCCTCCATGTATATCTGGTAAGATATATTTTCTCAACTGGCCACGCTAAAGTTATCTGTGCACACTAGGTGGTTATAATTTGATAATGTGGCGCAGTGACCCCCATTTGGGGGGATGGGGAATTAGCAGACATTGGCTATCTATATAGATATGGTTATTTTCTATATGTATTGCTATATTACCTGATATTCTGTGATTGGATGCTTTTCCCGGGCTATTCTGTTCTTTCATCTTGTGGTGTCATTTTAATTTCTGTATTTTTGTATTGAATAATATATATGTTAATTAATAAAGACGTATTTTTACCATATTCACCTAGTTACTCAATCTTTCTCTTTGCATGCAGATATACAAAACTGTTTGAAAAGCTGACAGCTCTATACAGTGTAGGTCTGGAAAAATGGAAAATCTCCTCTTTATGTTTTTCCAGATCATACACAGATAGCTTGTATTTTTCATGATACCAGCCAGTACATGGTTGTTAGGAATGGCGGAACGCACTAAATAAATAAATAATAAAGTGCGTTCGCCGCACGGGGTCCACCGTGCAGTAGGTTTTAAAACCGCTGCTAGACAATGGCAGATGCGCTATATGGTGGTATAATGCGGGGGGCTTCAACGTCATCCGATGTTCGCAGAGCAGACTCTGTTAACTCACAGAGGAGCTGTAACATAAACATAAACACAAACACCGAGCCTGTTAGACTCACAGGTCTCAACGAAATTGCACGCACGGTATCAGGTCACAGTACAGGGTCCTAGACAGGGGATGGTGTCCGTCTAGACCTACTGTGCATGCAGCGTCACAACTGCAGACGCCGGTAAGTGCTGGCGGCAGACACAGCTGCTATGTGCCGTGAGAGACGTGACACCACCGGACACTAGTGTAGAAGTGCAGTGTGCACAGTGGCCTAGAAACTTGCCACTGACTGCCGCTGACTCTTTCTATAGTTCCCTATCTACATGCGTAATATCAGAGGGAGGGGAATCTTGATAAGTCAGTCACCAGAATCATAAATCCATCACCATTCACACATCTAGCAAGAAGAGTCTATACTAGCGCATGGCCGAGCGGCCATGAGGGCCTTTTATAGCTGTGCGCTGCCGGGACCTTCCAGATCTCTGAGATGGACCAATCAGATCTGGAGAAGGACCTGAGCACGTGACTCCTGACCTCCAATGGGAGATCGTCTTGTGAGCATGCTCAGTGGAGCGGCAGAGGAACTTAACCTCAGGAATGACTTGCTGCAGAGCAGCATGTGAGGCTCTGGATTCCTGTTGTGTAGCTGCATGAATCCGATACATAACATTACCCCCCTCCTAGGGCCCCCTCCCTCCTGAGCCTTCCAACCCACCAAGCAAAGTTTTTTGCCAGGTACCACCTTGTGTCCCAGAGAGGTAGGCCTCTGGCTCATCCGAAGACCAGCCTGATGTCCCGGTAGATGACTTGAAAAACCGGGACATGTGAATCGGTTTGAGAAGGGACACGTGGAAGGCATCAGTGATGGCTAAATCGCCAGGAGCCGAAGTTGGAGCGGGGCACCGAAGCGTGTCGCCGGGCATCTTCATTCTCATTTTAGAGGATAGAGTGACATACGGGGTGCGACCCAGACTGTTGTGAACCTCCATTGCCCGGTCTGCCACCGGCAAGGGGTACAGTATCCTAGCCGGCCTCAGCTTAGAGGGGCTGCTCCGAGCACAAGAGGCGCATGCCTGAATGTATTTTTTAGTGTCCCGAGCCCTGTGCGGCCACCAATATGACCTTGCCAGGAGTTTTGTGGTCTGCTTGTAGCCAAAGTGACCATCCACCCTGGACGCATGTGCCCATGCGAGATCCTTGGACCGCAGGTGAGGCAGGACAATCGTCTTGCCTGGCGGCATTGACTCGAGGACGACCGGAGCCACGGTCTTCAGATTCCCAGTAGGGGGCTCGGAAAGATCCGCAGGCACTTCCACCGAGGCTACCTGGACGCTGCTACCCATGCACCATCCCACACAGTCCTTGCTCCATCCCAATATTTTCCCCGAGGACCACTCTATATGATGGGAATAGCAATGGAGCGAGGGGAACCCGAGGAGCACCTGATCGATGCCCTCTGGCATAATGAGCAGGGACAGCATCTCCTGATGAGATGGTGGAATTGAGAGCCTAAGGGGTGCTGTTTGGTGGGTAATCTGGGATGACAAGGTCGACTTGTTTACCACCCTGATGGGCACTGGGTCAGGAAGTGGTACCAATGGGATAGCGTGCTGTTGGGCGAAGGACGAGGACATAAAGTTCCCTTCTGCCCCGGAATCCACTGTGACCTGTACCACCCAGGAGGAATCACCGCTATCTAACATCCCTTGGAGCGCCGGTTTGAGGGAGAAGGTCTTTATAGTGAATAGACCCCCACCAATTACCAGTGGAAGCGTTCGTTTTTTCGGCGGCTGCTAACACCAGTTAGCCAGGAGACAAGACTGTCGACACTGGTAACAGCATGTGGAGCGTTGTGCTGGATGCGTCTTGAGACCGGCGAGGGACACCTCCTTGGGTTCTGGAGGTAAACACTCTGGCTCGAGAGGTTCTAGAGGTTCAAAGAGGATGGGAGCCAAGTTAACCTTCCGTCTGGATTGTGCACGCTCCAGCCCATGCTCCAAAAAACGGAGATCGATGCGGGTGGAAATAGCAATCAGCTCTTGCAGACTTACAGGGACCTCCCTGGTAGATAGAGCATCCTTAACATGCTACGCCAATCCTCTCCAGAACACAGGGATGAGGGATTTATCAGGCCATTCCAGCTCGGAAGCCAGTGTCCAGAAATGGACGGCGTACTGGCTGACCGAGAGGGCTTCCTGTGTTAATGCTAGTAACTGGAGAGAGGTGTCGTGAGTGACCCGTGGCCCCAAAACGGAAAACTGTCAGCGCAGGTGTGGACGTGGACACACGTGAGACAGCCTCTGTGACTGCCTGCGCAGCAGCCTCAGTAACCTTCGCAGCTGAGGCGGAACTCTCGAGAGTCGCCAACCTGCCCTCCAGCTGCCGAATGTACTGCAATAGCTGCTGCTGGTCTGCCATTACTAGCCAGACCCTGGCGCTAGAATAATGTTAGGAACGGCAGAACGCACTAAATAAATAAATAAAGTGCATTCGCCGCTCGGGGTCCACCATGCAGTAGGTGTTAAAACCGCTGCTAGACAATGGCAGACACGCTATATGGTGGTATAATGCGCGTGGGTTCAACGTCACACGATGTGCGCAGAGCGGACTCTGTTAACTCACAGAGGCGCTGTCACATAAACATAAACACAAACAACGAGGCTATTAGACTCACAGGTCTCAGCGAAATTGCACGCACGGTATCAGGTCACAGGACAGGGTCCAAGATAGGGGACGGTGTCCATCTAGACCTACTGTGCGTGCGGCGTCGCAACTGCGGACGCCGGTAAGTGCTGCTGAATGCAGTGCGGCGGCAGACACAGCCGCTATGCGATAGTAGCGTGAGAGACGTGACACCACCGGACACTAGTGTAGAGGTGCGGTCTGCACAGTGGCCTATGGCTTGCCACTGACTGGCGCTGACTCTTTCTATAGTTCCCTATCCACATGCATAATATCAGAGGGAGGGGAATCTTAATAAGTCAGTCACCAGAATCATACATCCATCACCATTCACATATCTAGCAAGAAGAGCCTATACTAGTGCATGGCCGAGCGGACATGCGGGCCTTTTATAGCCGTGTGCTTCTGGGACCTTCCAGATCTCTGAGATGGACCAATCAGATCTGGAGAAGGACCTGAGCATGTGACTCCCGACCTCCAATGGGAGATCGTCTCGTGAGCATGCTCAGTGGAGTGGCAGAGGAACTTAGCCTCAGGAATGACTTGCTGTAGAGCAGCATGTGAGGCTCTTGATTCCTGTTGTGTAGCTGCAGGAATCCGACGCCTAACAAAGGTAGTGTGTGAGGAGCGTACACTGCTATATGGTGTATGTATGGAAAATTATAAATCTCCGCCTATTTTTATACGGAGTGACACATGCTGTCTCTGTATAGTTTTGACCGTTATCAAACAGCAGACATATGAAACTGTTTGAAAAGCGGACAGCTCTATACGGTGTAGGTCTGGAAAAAAGGAAAATCTCTTTTTGTTTTTCCAGAGTCACACACAGATATTTTGTTTTTCCAGAGTCACACACAGCTTGTATTTGTCCGTGATACCAGCCGATACACGGTAGTGTGTGAGGAGCGTACACCGCTATATGGTGTATATATGGAAAATTTTAAATCTCCGTCTATTTTTATACGGAGTGACACACGCTGTCTCTGTATAGTTTTGACCGTTATCAAACAGCAGATATACGAAGCTGTTTGAAAAGCAGACAGCTCTATACGGTGTAGGTCTGGAAAAATGGAAAATCTCCTCTTTTTGCTTTTCCAGAGTCACACACAGCTTGTATTTGTCCGTGATACCAGCCGGTACACGGTAGTGTGTGAGGAGCGTACACCGCTATACGGTGTGTGAAAAAATGAACGCTCAGTAACTGACCAGAAGAAAATAATAAAAGTTGGAGTGCTTTGAAAAAAGCAGTTTGAACAGTAGTGTGCACACAGCAATGCAGCTATCAGGTAGCCTTAAAAGGCAGCCTAATCACCACCAGCGCTGCTGCACACAACAAAAATCTTCCCCTTTCACTGCACGCTAACTGTACAGTGAAAAGCGCTATCAGCAGAAGCTATTTTTTTTTCTTCTTCCCTGCCTAATGCTCTCCCTATACAGAATCAGCAGCAGCACCTCTCCCTATTCTAAGATCGGCAGAAGTAAGATGGCTGTCGGCGGTCATGGCCTTTTATAGCCACTGTGACACCACACAAAGCCAGCCAATAACTTCAATGCCCTTCTCTAAGATGGTGGTGGCCGCTGCACATGTCATCACGTTGCTCACAGTGTGCGTCTTCCATCATTGGCTGAGAAAAGGCACTGGAAGCATTATTTGAAATGCGACTTTGGCGCTCGGGTCGGCGACCTCATGGCCGACCTCACGCTATGGTCGGGTTTCGATCGGCGAAACCCGACTTTAGCTAAAGTCGGCGACTTTTGAATTTGACCTACCCGCTTCGCTCAACTCTACCTGCCAGGTCTAGTTTATTTTTGCTGCCTCTACACTGGCTTATTCAGCACTATTAATAAACCAGTGAGAGTCTTAAATGGACAGTGTTCATGTGTCTACCTCGGTGTGCAGCCGACTGAGCCAATCTACTATGGGTAGAGTTAGAAGAGCTGGCAATTTCCCCAGGAATCAACGTCAGACAGCATGGAGAACCTGATTAAGCACCTTGTGAAAGCTCAGCAGAAGACAAGTCAGCTGCTTATGTGACAAATTCAGCAGCACCAGCAGCAGCTCCAATAACAGTAGTATCAAGACCATTTCCGACAAGAGCAGCAGCAGATTGAGTTGCTAGTAGAGGCCGTTCATGGGAGACCGGCAGCCCTTCCTCCAAATCCAGGTGATGACACATATATCAGGAAGGCTGTAAGACAAGTGATACAAAAGATGACCCCAGGGGATGATGTGGAAACATTTATGACTGTTTTTGAGTGTGTGGCAAAGCCTGAGAAACTATTGCCAGAGCAGTGGGCGGATGTGCTGGCTCCCTATCTAACTGGCAATCCCCAAGAAGGCTTATTACGACCTAGCCTTAAAAAATGCCCAGGAATATGCCAAACTTAAAACTGAGTTACTGGAATGCTCAGGAGTGACTAAGCCTTTCCAAACTCAAAGGGTTCACCACTGGGTTTATTGCAGTGATAAACCTCCTCGATCCCAAATGTTCAATTCGCTGCATCTGGCACAGAAGTGGTTGCAGCCGGAGTCCTCCATCCCAGCACAGATGGTAGAGTGGGTCATAATATACAGATTTATCCACTCCCTTCCAAGCCTGCTGCAGACATGGGTTGCTCAGGAGGATCACCGAAATGCGGATGACTTGGTTGGCCTAGTAGAAAGGTACCAGGTGATAGAGAGATCCCTATGGAAGCTGGGTGGTATTGTATCCACATACATAGATATCAAGAGAGAGCCCAAATTCCAAAAGAGGGGTAGTATAGCCACCACTAGGGGGAGTACAAGGTCCCAAGGGATTGCTGCGGGGTTGCCAAGCGCCGCTGATAAAGATTTGCTCTGCTTGATAAGTCATGATTCTAGTCATACAGCTGCCCAGTGTTCTATGTCTTACAAACAGATGGACTGTAGCATAGGGAGGTGCTGTTTGCACTATGCCTACCATTCCTGCAGTGTGTAATAGGGGCTGCAGGCCTGTCCCGTAGCAAAAAATGGGGTAATAGTGTCGGGACTCTTGGACTCAGGGAGCTTGGTGACCCTGGTAAGGGCCACACTCCCCCCACCAGTTGATCCCCCAAAACATGTGGACATCTGCTGTATTCACAGGGATGCCAAAGACTACCCCATTGCCAGAGTATCTATAAAAATGAACTTTTGGGCTGAGACCCATGAGGTCAGCGTGGTTAAGGACCTACTTCACCTGGTGATAATAGGGCTGGACTTTAGCTTGCTTTTGGACTTATGGCAAAAGGTGGAAGTACCAGGTGACTCAGACAGAAGATGGTTCCACCATGATGAATCCCCATTGCAGTCGGAGGCAGATGAGTTTCCCCAGTGTGTCCTTGCTGGTGGCGAGGACTAGACGATGACCAACAAGGCCAAGATTCCTTAACTGGGAGTTTCTGGGGGGAAATTTTGGGACTTCTCAAATGCGGGATCTTACTCCTAAAAGGGGCATTTGACAATGTAACTGTGATAAATGGAGTCGCAGAAGAGCCCAGGGCTGACACCAGGTTTCCAAATTTTGCTTTAAATGAGGAGCTGCTATATCGAGTCACTAAACTGAGAGGAAGTGGTAGAGCAGTTGTTAGTCCAGGATCCCTACAGGTGTAGGGTACTAGACCAGGCCCATTCTCATATCTTGAGTAGACATCTGAGATAAAAGAAAACGCAAGAACAGGTCCTTCAAAGGTTTTACTGAAATGGATGTCACAAAGACATTGTAAACTACTGTCAGCCCTGCCCTACTTGTTAGTTAACTGCTCCCATATCCCAAATTCGAAGTCACCTAGTGCCAATGCCCATTATAAAGGTCCTATTTGACAGGTTTGCCATGGATCTTGTAGGGCTCCTAGTTAAGTCCGTTAGGGGCACCGATCCTTCCTAGTGGTGATGGACTATGCAACATGGTACCTGGAGGCGCTACCTTTGAGAAACTCCTCCACCAGGAGCATAGCCCGAGAGTTAGTCTATATTTTCTCTCAGACAGGACTGCCAAAGGAGATCCTGATGGAATAAGGAACTCCTTTCCTGTCCAAAGGCTTTCCAGATTACAGAACACCGGACGTCGGTGTGCCATCCGCAGACTGGGCTGGACGGGTAGTGCTGGGGGTCAATACTGAAGGACGCGTTTCGAGAGACGCGGTCCCTCTTCATCAAGGTTACAGGCATTGGCCCCAATCCGTCCTAATAACCCCCTGCCTCCCGGTTTAGCTCCACCCACCCTGTTGGAGTAATACGCCCCCTCTGTGAATGTGGTTGCATGGACTAGTGGTTGCAGATAAAATGGCATAAATAAGAGATTGAATACAATAAATGAGAAATTAAATATAATGTGCAGTATATATTAGAATGGTTGGGCAAGTAAAAAATGAAATAAAATATACGAATTAAACTAGATCTATACTTTATTAGGTTACTAATATAAAAATAAAATATATATACAAAGCACTAAATAACCACTAAGAAATAATAAATATACTAATTTGCACTGTTTAAAAAAGGAAAAGACAAAAAAAGAAAAAGAGTAGAAAGGTATTGATAGATAGAAGGATCCTCGTACATTAAAAATAAGGTGAATAAAAACTCCCATAAATCCCCTGTGTCAATTTTGGAAAGAAAGGGGAATTTTGGATTTTTTTTATATTTTATTTTGTTTTTATTTTGTATGTCCTGAATGAAACTGAATAATAAAGGGTAGCTGATAAATTTGTTCCTGAAGACTAGGCGGATCTTTGTTTGGAATGGATTTATGGATCAAATAATTTCGGGAGATGTTTTTGATGGTTAATCTGGTTTTCTCCAATGTGTCAAAATCATAACCTTTGGCTACTAGTTGGTTAGTAAGATGTCTAGATTCATTATCATAGTCATCATTATTTGTGCAATTTCTTCTTATTCGAAAAAATTGTCCCTTAGGGACGTTGGATAGCCAAATTGGTAGATGACAACTATCAAGATGAATATAGCTATTGGAGTCTACAGCTTTTCTATGGCATTTTGCTACTAATTTGTTATCTTCAATGAAGATTGTAAGATCGAGAAAATTGACACAGGTTTGACTTATAGTTGGTGTAAATTCCAGGCCGTAGTTGTTTTGCCATAAGGCAACTAGTCCCCAACTAAAGATTATAATAAAACATAACTTTTATTGAACTAATAGGACAATTAAAAAATACAAAGTTGGCGTGTATTTTTTAGATTGTTAGGAAAACCTCAAGAGACCCTCCAAAAGTCATAAGACCATTTGGTCAGTTATATTATTTATCTGGATTCTATAACAATAATACTCATTTGATCAGTGTGAAGGTTCAGTTGCTACCTATATCCCTAATCAGATTATTTACTACACTCCTAACTTGCTATTAAAATTCATTCACATGCCTCCCCTCCTCCCTGGGTGTTGGTGTTGATCCCCACGATGGAAAGAAAGTTCCTTGCCAAGTGACAAGGGCAATACGAGATGGTCGAAAAGTTGAGTGATGTCAACTACAAGGTCCACCAACCAGGGAGAAGAAAGCCGTACCAATGGAACTACATAAATCTGTTCAAACCAAGGCGAGACAGGGAACTGGTGGAAGCTATGTGCCTTGGGGACAACCCTGAAGTCAAAGTGGCAGAAACACTGGCATCTGGCCGGTATCAACAGGAAGCAACTGGGCAGAGAACTGCTTCAGCGGAAACGGGACCTGTTTTCGGAATTGCCAGGTCATGGAGAATGAAATCCTGACGGAACCGCACATTCCGACTTGACTGCTTCTGACCTCGCAAAATACACTTCCATTCAGTGAGGCTGTGTCTATCTAGTTGGATTGTGGCCGGGAGTAGGCATATTGCATACTTGCGATCACGTGATCACCTGCTCTTGGTGCTAGCACCGGAGAATCCTCACAGCTCACAGTGCGCGCAATGTGAGGATTCACAAGCCTGCAGTTGCATAGAGTGACTACAGATTTGTAACTTTAGACCAGACATCCTCTTTAAGGTGCTATAGTGTGCTGTGTACAATCTAGAACTTTCACTGGGGCTTGTAGCTATCTCAACATATTGAATAAATAATGCATAGGTTCACAGATTCTATAGCTTGTTTGTATAATCAGTAAATATAATTTAATAAAAAAGGAATAATGGCTATGAATATGTGCTTATTCCTGCTGGTAACATATTCACACTCAGTAATGAATAGCCCTTTTAGGCTTTCCACTTTATAGGTATTGGTTTCTTTCAAGTGCATAGGATTAGCAGGACATTGTCCTATTGTGGCTCTGTCTTTCCTGCTCTCAGTCACTACCGCTGGCACACTTACTAAACAAACATGTGCTACCTTAAAAATAACATTGAGACAGAGCCTCCTCATATGTCTTGAAGGAAAAAGTCTAACACGGTACTTTCAGCCTTACAAGTGTGTAACAAGACCCATCGGTTGTAGCACTTGACCCTACAGTAGTGTCTAAGAAACGGCTGTTAACACATTCATCGCTACTATTACTTGGCTGGCACATGCACAATCATCCATCTTCTTGACGTGACAGCAGCAGATATCCTTTTCATCCATTACTCAAATAATCACGTGCTGTGTTTTCTGTGCCCTATAAATGGATCCTGGAACAGATGCAAACTGATGAAATTAGGAATTTGTTTATAGTCTTGAAGCAAACTTTAAAGATATCCACTTATAATGGCACGCAGACAGAATATGGCGGCACTAGCAATATGGCGAATACTGCAGTGGTATTAGTTTAGCAGAGGCACACAGAAGAGAAGGAATTTTAAAGAAAAGCTATAAATGAAGCTTTTTCCTTGTGTTATTTTATGCTACTCACAGTCCCCATCACAAGAACTGGTTACATTTCCTTCAACCCTAAGATGGAAAGAATTCTAGCATGAAGCACTGGTTGGTCATCTGGTAAAATGTTCTTGAACAGTCCGATGTATAACATCCCAGCAGCATCATGATCTTGCTCTCGGTAATATAGTATCTAGGAACATGGTCAGTTGGCATGAGTATAAACATTTGCATTAACTATTAATGATATCCCCCTTTGGCACGGTGTTAAATATTTCTTTGAAAAATTACTTTTTGCTGCATAACAACAATCATGGGGAGATCTTGGTGGGAGGCTTGCACGGGAAGATCTTGAGCGTTCTCTCAGTGCAGGGCATAAACAATGATTTTATGAAACATTTTATCAAACATAAGTTGAAAAATAAGTGAAACAGTAATGGGTCTCTGTCACTATGGTATAATGCCATCATCATTTACATGGTGACTAGTTTGCAACTCCAGCACTCCGCCCTCCACCAGGTGGTGATTTTAACTACAGCAGGTCCCTACTTACCCATAAATGCAGGCATTGCTGACAGAGGTGTCCACATTCACACAGGAATTCAGACATCAGCCTTAGAGAGGTATTCACACAGTGTAGGTACCCATCAAACTTTGAGGCCACCTTGACGTTGGTTGATGGGCAGATATACAGTGGGGAAAAAAAGTATTTAGTCAGTCAGCAATAGTGCAAGTTCCACCACTTAAAAAGATGAGAGGCATCTGTAATTTACATCATAGGTAGACCTCAACTATGGGAGACAAACTGAGAAAAAAAAATCCAGAAAATCACATTGTCTGTTTTTTTTTTCATTTTATTTGCATATTATGGTGGAAAATAAGTATTTGGTCAGAAACACGCAATCAAGATTTCTGGCTCTCACAGACCTGTAACTTCTTCTTTAATAGTCTCCTCTTTCCTCCACTCATTACCTGTAGTAATGGCACCTGTTTAAACTTGTTATCAGTATAAAAAGACACCTGTGCACACCCTCAAACAGTCTGACTCCAAACTCCACTATGGTGAAGACCAAAGAGCTGTCAAAGGACACCAGAAACAAAATTGTAGCCCTGCACCAGGCTGGGAAGACTGAATCTGCAATAGCCAACCAGCTTGGAGTGAAGAAATCATCTGTGGGAGCAATAATTAGAAAATGGAAGACATACAAGACCACTGATAATCTCCCTCGATCTGGTGCTCCACCCAAAATCCCACCCCGTGGGGTCAGAATGATCACAAGAACGGTGAGCAAAAATCCCAGAACCACGTGGGGGGACATAATGAATGAACTGCAGAGAGTTGGGACCAATGTAACAAGGCATACCAAAAGTAACACACTACGCCACCATGGACTCAGATCCTGCAGTGCCAGACGTGTCCCACTGCTTAAGCCTGTACATGTCCGGGCCCATCTGAAGTTTGCTAGAGAGCATTTGGATGATCCAGAGGAGTTTTGGGAGAATGTCCTATGGTCTGATGAAACCAAACTGGAACTGTTTGGTAGAAACACAACTTGTCGTGTTTGGAGGAAAAAGAATACTGAGTTGCATCCATCAAACACCATACCTACTGTAAAGCATGGTGGTGGAAACATCATGCTTTGGGGCTGTTTCTCTGCAAAGGGGCCAGGACGACTGATCCGGGTACATGAAAGAATGAATGGGGCCATGTATCGTGAGATTTTGAGTGCAAACCTCCTTCCATCAGCAAGGGCATTGAAGATGAAACGTGGCTGGGTCTTTCAACATGACAATGATCCAAAGCACACCACCAGGGCAACGAAGGAGTGGCTTCGTAAGAAGCATTTCAAGGTCCTGGAGTGGCCTAGCCAGTCTCCAGATCTCAACCCTATAGAAAACCTTTGGAGAGTTGAAAGTCCGTGTTGCCAAGCGAAAAGCCAAAAACATCACTGCTCTAGAGGAGATCTGCATGGAGGAATGGGCCAACATACCAACAACAGTGTGTGGCAACCTTGTGAAGACTTACAGAAAACGTTTGACCTCTGTCATTGCCAACAAAGGATATATCACAAAGTATTGAGATGAAATTTTGTTTCTGACCAAATACTTATTTTCCACCATAATATGCAAATAAAATGAAAAAAAAACAGACAATGTGATTTTCTGGATTTTTTTTCTCAGTTTGTCTCCCATAGTTGAGGTCTACCTATGATGTAAATTACAGACGCCTCTCATCTTTTTAAGTGGTGGAACTTGCAGTATTGCTGACTGACTAAATACTTTTTTTCCCCACTGTAGTTTAGCCAAGTTATATGCTAAGCGTCTTATATTTTTTCTAATACACCATAGCTGTATTGCTAGTCAAATTTCATATATTCTACATTGACATGCTTTAGCATGATAGAGTGCAACCTTATTTTGTATATTGTATATGGAGGTAGCTCCTCCTTGTAGGCACCTATTCACACTAGCCTGGATGTGCCAGTCAGTTTTTTGTAAGTTTGCAAAATGGGACCTGACAAAATCCATTTATTTATTAGGCTTACTTATACAGCGCCATTAATTACACAATGCTCTGCATACATCTTTATCACTGTCCCCATTTGAGATGACAAGTCTAAATTCCCTATAAGTATGTCTTTGGAGAGTGGAAGGAAACTGGAGCACCCAGAGGAAACCCACATGAAGAACATACAAACTCCTTACAAATGTTATCGTTGGCGGGATTTGAACCCAGGACCTCAGCGCTGCAAAGAAACAGAATGTTACTAATATGGCTCTTGCAGTGTGAAAAGAAGTGGAATTTACAGTTAGGTCCATATATATTTGGACAGAGACAACATTTTTCTAATTATGGTTCTAGACATTACCACAATGAATTTTAAACAAAACAATTCAGATGCAGTTGAAGTTCAGACTTTCAGCTTTCATTTGAGGGTATCCACATTAAAATTGGATGAAGGGTTTAGGAGTTTCAGCTCCTTAACATGTACCACCCTGTTTTTAAAAGGACCAAAAGTAATTGGACAATTGACTCCAAGGCTATTTCATGGACAGGTGTGGGCGATTCCTTCATTTTGTCATTCTCAATTAAGCAGATAAAAGGCCTGGAGTTGATTTGAGGTGTGGTGCTTGCATTTGGAAGGTTTTGCTGTGAAGGAAACATGCAGTCAAAGGAGCTCTCCATGCAGGTGAAACAAGCCATCCTTAAGCTGCAAAAACAGAAAAAACCCATTGCTACAACATTAGGAGTGGCAAAATCTACAGTTTGGTACATCCTGAGAAAGAAAGAAAGAAAGAAAGAAAGCAAGCAAGCACTGGTGAACTCATCAATGCAAAAAGACCTGGGCGCCCACGGAAGACAACAGTGGTGGATGATCGCAGAATAATCTCCATGGTGAAGAGAAACCCCTTCACAACAGCCAACCAAGTGAACAACACTCTCCAGGAGGTAGGCGTATCAATTTCCAAATCTACCATAAAGAGAAGACTGCATGAAAGTAAATACAGAGGGTTCACTGCACGGTGCAAGCCACTCATAAGCATCAAGAATAAAAAGGCTTGACTGGACTTTGCTAAAAAACATCTAAAAAAGCCAGCACAGTTCTGGAAGAACATTCTTTGGACAGATGAAACCAATATCATCCTCTACCAGAATGATGGAAAGAGAAAAGTATGGAGAAGGCGTGGTACAGCTCATGATCCAAAACATACTACATCATCTGTAAAACACGGCGGAGGCAGTGTGATGGCTTGGGCATGCATCGCTGTCAGTGGCACTGGGTCACTAGTGTTTATTGATGATGTGACACAGGACAGAAGCACCCAAATGAATTCTGAGGTATTCAGAGCCATACTGTGTGCTCAGATCCAGCCAAATGCAGCCAAACTGATTGGTCGTCGTTTCATACTACAGATGGACAATGACCCAAAACATAAAGCCAAAGCAACCCAGGAGTTTATTAAAGCAAAGAAGTGGAATATTCTTGAATGGTCAAGTCAGTCACCTGATCTCAACCCAATTGAGCATGCATTTCACTTGTTAAAGACTAAACTTCAAACAGAAAGGCCCACAAACAAACAGCAACTAAAAACCACCGCAGTGAAGGCCTGGCAGAGCATCAAAAAGGAGGAAACACCGCGTCGGTGATGTCCATGAGTTCAAGACTTCAGGCAGTCATTACCAACAAAGGGTTTTCAACCAAGTACTAGAAATGAACATTTTATTTACAATTATTTAATCTGTCCAATTACTTTTGGTTCCTTTAAAAACAGGGTGGCACATGTTAAGGAGCTGAAACGCCTAAACCCTTCATCCAATTTTATTGTGGATACCCTCAAATGAAAGCTGAAAGTCTGAACTTCAATTGCATCTGATTTGTTTTGTTTAAAATTCATTGTGGTAATGTCTAGAACCAAAATTAGAAAAATGTTGTCTCTGTCCAATTATATATGGACCTAACTGTAGATCTCTGTGTCAGAAAAGAATTGTGACTACTATATAAGATTGATTTCTGTGCCATTTTGCCATTGAAACATCAATGCAGCTCAACCAGAAATTTTGATTTAAAGTGCATTACAACTTTTTAGAATATTGTTATGTAGCAATCACTAAGTTGGTTACGGTACACTCCCTTGGCAGCAATATTTGAAAACAGCAACAGTTTCTTCATTAAAACAAGTCCATCTCTGGTTTATTACATAATCATAAACCACTATGTCCGCACAGTTCCATAACTGACATGCGTCAGTTCATACAATTCCCCATGGTCTTGGTTCCCAGCTTAACAGGATGAAATTCCCGAGGAGGCATCACAGTCTGCCTTTATCTTGGTCCTGTCACCAATCCAGACCCTCATTAGCTTGCTGGGCTTTCAGGAGCTCCAGCCACCACCAGTCTCACAAATGGCCATCTCCACCATGTGGTGCAACCAGGAAGCATATAGGACCTTTCTGACCTCTGGGAGGAATGTGGTTAACCAGTCCCACCCATCACTTTCTGATTAACCCTTAAATCCACACATAAACACATGACCATGATCCAAGGCCCCAAGAAAGGACATCCCTGTCATCTCGAGCTACCAGTCGAGAGCACCCTCTCCATCTACTATGAGCGTTGGCTCCTGGAGCATGATCCCTCATCGTCACCTGATTCCTTATAGAGCTACCGTGCGTCACTGTCATAAACTTCCTTTTTGTGACAAATGAGGCAACAGACTTCGTCATCTCACCACCCCGAGTCGTGACTTGTTTAGACCTCCCCCACCCCCGGCAGTCAATACAGTAGTGTGATTTACTTCTGTGGCGCCCCCAGGGGTATGGTCGCCACACTGGCCTTGCCTTCCTCCAGGGGAGGGTAATGCCAGGCTTGGAAGAAGTGATGGGTCTCTCCAGCAGTTAACCTAATGCATGCAACACAGTTCCACTCCAAGCCAGCAGGGGGAACTCTGAACCAGGATGAAGGGGAGGGGGTGCTCCCTGAGGGCTGAGAGGAACGAGTGGTCAGTGAGTTGAAGGAGGTCCACGTGTGCAGATGTGTGGAAGAAAGTGGAGGTTGAGCTCCGGGTGGAGAGCTCCCTCATGGCAAGAGCGCAATAACTGGAGCCTGGTCTCCACGGCGGTATGGATACTGACGGTCCTGCCACAGACACCAGAGGAGTAGGAGGCGGTAAATGCCCTGCTCCCATCAGATACTTGGGACACAACAGCAATTGAATAGAGAGCCAGGACTCAGGAGAGGAGTCCCCGAGAGAGGCTACAGCTGTCTGTCATACAAGTATAGTTCTAGGAACATCTGGAGAGAGGCATTCCAGAGTAACTAAGTACTGGGATGCTTCACACCACAAGGCGCTAGGAAGGAGACTGCACAGCTGAGAGAGAATCCTGATCTGCTTCCAGGCTAACCTGCTCCAACACCATCTGTAATCAGGACCCTGGACTGCATATATTAAGTAAAGGTACCAAAACTGCAACCGCTGTGTCTTGTCTGTTCCCTACGCTTCCACCACTGCTACATCCCCATGCTGGTTACATCTACACTGCCCTGGGACTACAGCTCCACCTGTGGGGAGCTTTTACATCTTTGCTGCACCCTACCATCAGTCCCAGCGGATCTGTATGCAGCGTTGGCCTAACACCATACTTGCCGAGCACCACAGGTGGCGTCACGAACTATTCTACCATTATCTACATCCCCCATTGCTTGGGCGCCCAGGGCCACGGACCGGGTCACCGCTGCTGTGACACATTCCCCTGACACCAGCCCGGTGCCGAGTACCCCACAGCCCTGGGAGGGCGACCCAATTTGGCATCACGAACAGGATTACGGAGCCCGGTATCCCTGGGTCCTGTGTGCCATAGACTGTGATTGTGAACTGTGTGATATTGGCACCAGTTGCCGCCATTGCTGCGCTGCTTGGCGCGCCCGGGAAGAAAGAGGAAGGCCTTCGTGGGCGGAGCCTGCCGCAGAGCGCGAAGAAGCGAAGTGCCGCGCGGGAAGAGAGGACAGCGTGCAAGAGGAGGAGGAGCTGAGGCCTACAGCCCGGAGCGTCGGGCCTGTGAAGCGGCCGCCGGTGAGCTCACATAACCCCCGGCCCTGGCAAACATTAACTAGGGGGAGAAGATGTCCGCGCCAAACGGCGATGCAGCGGCAAGTGCCGCTGCCAACCGCGCAGTACCGCCAGGAGGAGCGCCCGCCGCAGCGGTCCCCATAATGCCACTATCCATGCCCTACATCCCAGGAGCGGCCTGGCTACCGCAGTACTCGGGTGAGTCACATACCCTGAGTGAATTTAAAGAGAGACTGTGCAGTTTGTTTAAAGTTTACCCTCTGTCTGAAGACCAGAAAGTGAACATCCTGATTGGACAGTTAATGGGTGCAGCACTGATGGAGGTGAAAGCCTGGCAGGCCACCGATAAAGAGACTGTTGCAAAGGTCCTGGCAAAGCTGAAGAGCACCTTTGACACCCGCACTGCAGCAGAAATCAAGATGCGGGTCTTTGGCTGTAAACAGAGGCCACAAGACAGTATCCGGGATTATGCCCTCAACCTGCAGGAGGCGCTACGAGCAGTTAAGCAAGTTGATCCTGACAGCGGAAAGGAAGAAGATAAACTGTTGAAGGAGCAGTTCATTGAAGGACTCCTATCTAGTACCCACAGAGGAGAGTTGCGTATTATAACCCTGCAAAACCCTGATCTGGACTTTGCTGAATTTAAGGACAGGGCTATTCGGGTACTGCAGGAGTCCACTGACAGCCATCCAGCGCCCCCTAGGCGCCCAGCAATCACCTACCATCAGGAAGCGACATCTTTTCCTTCCATCCCTGTGGAGGCAGATGCACAGACTCTGGATAAAGATCCAACTGAGGAGCTGCGTCTTCAAGTCCAGGAGCTGACCAAGGGGATGGCTGCACTTACCAAAACCATGCAGTCCCTGCAAGTGTCCTCCAAAGACAAGATCCAGCTTGCTTCCAGTCCAGAGGATGTCCCGTGGCTCCGGAGGAGGAGAACCCCGCCACTTCGAGGAAGAAACAGCGATCGCTATGACCAGTACAGACGTCCCATCTGTCGTCGCTGCTTCAAGGCAGTTCATCTTGCAAGGTACTGTCCTTTAAACGAGCAACCCCTGGGGCAGAGGGCCAACTCCCAGGAGTAGGTTCAGCAGGCCCAAGGAACTGGAGAGCCAAGTATGTGGGGGGAGACCAATCCTTCCTGTGGTGATTGACGGCATCCCCATGAACGCTTTGCTGGACACTGGCTCCCAGGTGACCACTATGCCGTACATTCTGTACAAGAGAAATTGGGCTGATTCAGAACTCACCTGTGGCCCAACTGATGAACTGACAGTAGTTGCTAGTAATGGTCAGTCTTTACCGCAGATAGGATGTAAAGAAATTACTGTCAAAGTGGGGCGGGTAGAGTTAAAGTCTCAAGGGTTAATAGTTGTTGTTATTGACCGACGTGAATGTAATCCCATGATGACTCTTGGTACAAATGTAATTGAAAACTGTCTGTCCGAGGCTATTGTCTTGTTGCAACAGGTGGCTGAGACTGCTGGTTCCGGAGAACAACGAGTCCTGCAGGAGATCCGGGCCCTGATGCAAAGGCAACAGGTGGAACTCTCTGGCGGAGAGATTGGCAGCATCAGAGTGAGTGATGCTTTTCCCATTGTAATACCCCCCAGGAGTGAAATGTTGATATGGTGTCGGGCAGCTATAGGCCTTAGAGGGAGGGATTACCAGGCATTGGTGGAACCAGTATACTCCGAAAACAGGCCCACTGTCCTGACAGCCAGAGGGGTGGTTGATGTACAAAAGGGGAGAGTACCTGTACGCCTTTTGAATTGTGGGGAGGAGGAAGCCACAATACCTCGGTACGCCTCAGTTGCCAAGCTGCTCACTGTTAATAGCGACTCATTGCAGGCAGCAGAGCCCTTCGTCTCATCCGACCAGGTGGAGGACAACGGCTCTGGAAAGCAGCTAGAAGAGTGGTGCCAGCAACTGCAGGTGGGAACTGACTCTACACCTTCATACCAGAGAAATGGGGTTTACAGAGTGACACAAGAATATGAGCGGGTATTCAGCAAACACCCACTAGATTTTGGGCAGGCAAAAGGGGTTCAACATCATATCCCCACTGGAGACCATCCACCCATAAAGGAGAGGCACAGACCTATACCCCCAACACAGTACCAGTGTGCTAAGAGTATGTTGAGGGAGATGAAGGAGGCAGGGGTCCTCAGAGACAGTTGTAGCCCCTGGGCAGCTCCAATAGTGTTTGTAAAGAAAAAGGATGGTACCATGAGAATGTGTGTTGATTGCAGGAAAATTAACAGCATTACGCATAAAGATGCCTACCCATTACCTAGGATTGAGGAATCCTTAGCTGCACTTAAAACTGCTAATTACTTTTCCACCTTGGATCTCACCAGTGGGTATTGGCAGGTTCCCGTGGCAGAGGCAGACAAGGAGAAAACAGCATTTACTACTCCAGTGGGTCTCTGTGAGTTCAATTACATGCCATTCGGGCTCTGCACTGCTTCAGGAACATTTCAACGGCTGATGGAGTGTTGCTTGGGACACATGAACTTTGAGACTGTCCTGTTATACCTGGATGATGTCATTGTTTTCTCCAAGACCTGTGCAGAGCATCTGGAACACCTGGCTGAAGTATTTGAAGCTTTGTCCAATTTTGGCCTGAAGGTGAAGCCTTCCAAATGCCACCTCCTGAAGCCTAAGGTACAGTACCTTGGTCACGTGGTCAGTGCAGAAGGTGTGGCACCAGATCCTGACAAGGTCACGGTCATCCGGGATTGGAAGAAGCCCAGCAACCTCCAT
Organism: Dendrobates tinctorius; assembly: GCF_039654945.1. Taxonomy (NCBI): domain Eukaryota; kingdom Metazoa; phylum Chordata; class Amphibia; order Anura; family Dendrobatidae; genus Dendrobates; species Dendrobates tinctorius. The sequence goes on from NW_027361697.1 coordinate 59,201,376, forward strand.
GAGGTACGCCAATTCCTTGGACTGGTAGGCTACTACCGGAGATTCATCAAAGGCTTTACTGAAATAGCTACCCCGATACAAAACCTTCTGGTGGGGCAGTCCAAGAAAGGCAAACAGAAGAATTCCACGTTTGAATGGACTGAAGAATTGGAGAACTCCTTCACCAGATTGAAGATGGCCCTCACCGGTGACGAAGTTCTGGCTTACCCAGATTATGACAAACCCTTTGTGCTGTACACGGATGCCAGCAACGTGGGATTAGGAGCAGTGCTGTCGCAGGTACAGAACGGAAAAGAGAGAGTGATCTCCTATGCCAGCAGGAAGCTGCGTCACACTGAGAGGAACCCTGATAATTACAGTTCTTTCAAGCTGGAGTTCCTTGCCATAGTCTGGGCGGTCACCGAAAGGTTCAAGCATTACCTAGCTTCTGCCAAGTTTACAATCTTCATGGACAACAATCCGTTGACCCACTTGGACACTGCAAAACTGGGCACCCTGGAGCAGACTCGGCTGACTAACTACGGATGACTCGGCTGTCTAACTACGAGTTTACTATCAAGTACCGAGCAGGGCACAAGATTGCCAATGCGGATGCGCTATTCAGGATGTCTAATCTGCCAGATGCAGGAGAAGACCCAGAGGCTCTGGAAGAGATAGAGTTGCCTCCCTTCCACCGACCACTGGCGGCTCAGCATGCTCAGGGGTTGAGATACAGGTGGTCTGGCCTGAAGGAAGTCACCCTGAATCCATTGCCCCATCATGACTGGGCCGAAGCGCAAGATAATGACCCGGCAGTCCGCCTGGTGAAGGAGTTACTGCTACACGCTGACTCACGCCCAGGTTCGAGTGCTCCTGAAGAAACCCAGCAGTCGTGGAAGGAGAAAGGCCGGCTGTTCATATATGAAGGGAAGCTATGTCGGAGGAGTATCAATGCCCGCACTCATGAGCTAGTCTGGCAGGTGATGGTCCCAAAGAGAGATGAATCAATGGTCCTGGGAGAATACCACAATGGAGCTGGACACTTTGGATGGAAGAAGTTGGAAACGTTGCTCCGAGAGAGGTTCTACTGGACTGGCATGAGGAAAGCCATTGGGAGGTGGTGCTGGGAGTGTGGATAGTGTAACCTGTGCAGAAAGGATAGAGACAGCCAGAGAGCTCCTCTGCAGCCCATCATCACCAAACAGCCACTTGAGTTGGTGGCCCTGGACCATGTGAAGCTGGTTCCTAGCTGGTCAGGTTACCTCTATGCCCTTACCATTGTGGACCACTATTCAAGATTCCTGGTGGTTGTGCCTGTCAAAGATCAAACTGCCAGAACAGCGGCCAGAGCGTTCCAACTGCACTTCTGTAGACCACATGGGTATCCTGAGAGAGTGCTTACTGATCAAGGTCCGGCTTTCGAGGCAGAAGTGTTTCATGAATTCTGTAACCTGTATGGTTGTAAAAATATCCAGACAACACTGTATCACCCACAGACCAATGGCATGTGCGAGAAAATGGACCAGGTAGTGATTGACCTGCTGAAGACATTGCCCTTGGAGGAGAGAAATCTGTGGCCCGAAAAGTTGCCAGATCTGGTAGACCTCTACAACCATATTCCCATGAATGCTACCAACTGTACTCCAGCATACCTGATGAGAGCCAGACCTGGTAAGCTGCCTATTGACTTGGACATGGGAGTCCTGACACCTGAAGTGGCGTACCCAGATGCTGATTGGGACACGGAGAGGCAGCAACAGTACAGAAGAGTTCAAGAATGTGTGGAGAAGAGTTTGACCCAGACAAGACAAAAGCAGGAGAAGCTTTACAATCAAAATGCACCTGCCTTTCCTTTGTCGCCGGGGGAGCAAGTCTTGAAAAGAAAGAGAAGATTGCATAAATTGGATGATCAGTGGGAAGCTGAATCTTATACCATACTGCCCTCGAACTTTGATAATACTAAGGTGTGCCTTGTGAGTAAAGATGGAGGGGAGACCTCGACAGCGGTATCAAGAGATCATTTGAAGTTGTGCCCTGACCAGTTGAAAGAAAGGAAAGAAGAACCAGTTAACATCCAACCCATGGTAGAAGAAGAGAAGGTCAGCACAGTGCTTGGAGAATTCATTGCGAATTGAACTAGAGTGAACGATGCTATAGTGGTGCCAGTGTTACTGTTTCCCCAATTGGAAGCACAGGAAGATGTGACTCAAGAGAATCAGGAAAATCGGGTAGCAGATGCCACACCAGCAGTGGAGCCAGAGAACCCTCGCCCTGCCAGTGGTGAACCTGTTATGCCCATGGTGAGTCCAAGAGTTACTAAACAATCTAGAATCCCTGTGCCATGTGGAACACCCAGTAGTGTATCCAATACATTACCCACTGCACCAGTCTTACGCAGGTCTACCCGCACTACACAAGGTATACCGCCCCTCAGATACCGTATATATAGTAATGTGTTGTGAGTTCATTCTCCCCTTCACCTTTGATGTCTGATGAACTCCCTCTGCTGGTGAAGAGAGGTAGTGAAATTGATTGGGATGGGAAGAACCTGTCATCTGAACAGGCGGAGTGTGATTGGACATCTGGAATTTCTGAGTGGATATAAGGCAGCCGATGCCCTGCAGGGCTGCTGGTGATCCTTTCTGCTCTGAGCTTTTGCATCCAGTTTTGTTCCTGTCTACTAAAACAGGGGTCCCCAACCGCCGGTCCGCGGCCCAGCACCGGGCCGCTGCAGTGCCCTTGCCGGTCCGCGGACACAAGGTGAGCCAGGGGCGGTCAGTGGCGTAGCGGGGGCTGGGGCGGCGCGCAGCAGCTCTTAGCGGCGGGCAGGGAGCGATCAAGCAGCTCCGCTGCCTGCAAGAGGGAATAGCAGGAGCGGAGCTGCAAGGACCCATCCAGCTTCCTGCCCGCCGCCCGCGCTTCCTGTCTCTGACACAGAGAGGAGCGCGCGGCCGCTGCTGTGTCAGTGCGAGGAAGCACGGGCGGCGGACAGGTGAGAGGAGAGAGGTGGTGTGTGTGTGTATGTGTATGTCTGTCTGTGTGTGTGTGTATAATGTGTGTACATGTATGTCTGTGTGTGTGTTGGTCTGTGTTTGTGTAGCCTGGCCCTGGAGGAGATGGGGACATGAGGAGAAGGCCATGAGGGGAGTGATGGGGTGAAGGCAATGATGGAGAGACGGCAGTGATGGGGTGAAGGCAATGATGGGGAGAAGGGAGTGATGGGCTGAAAGCAATGATGGGGAGAAGGGAGTGATGGGGTGAAGGCAATGATGGGGAGACAGCAGTGATGGGGTGAAGGCAATGATGGGGAGACAGCAGTGATGGGGTGAAGGCAATGATGGGGAGACGGCAGTGATGGGGTGAAGACAATGATGGGGAGATGGCAGTGATGGGGTGAAGGCAATGATGGAGAGACGGCAGTGATGGGGTGAAGGCAATGATGGAGAGACAGCAGTGATGGGGTGAAGGCAATGATGGGGAGACAGCAGTGATGGGGTGAAGGCAATGATGGGGAGACGGCAGTGATGGGGTGAAGGCAATGATGGAGAGACAGCAGTGATGGGGTGAAGGCAATGATGGGGAGACAGCAGTGATGGGGTGAAGGCAATGATGGGGAGACAGCAGTGATGGGGTGAAGGCAATGATGGGGAGACGGCAGTGATGGGGTGAAGGCAATGATGGAGAGACGGCAGTGATGGGGTGAAGGCAATGATGGGGAGACAGCAGTGATGGGGTGAAGGCAATGATGGGGAGACAGCAGTGATGGGGTGAAGGCAATGATGGGGAGAAGGGAGTGATGGGGTGAAGGCAATGATGGAGAGATGGCAGTGATGGGGTGAAGGCAATGATGGGGAGAGGGGAATGATGGGGTGAAGGCAATGATGGGGAGACAGCAGTGATGGGGAGAAGGCAACGATGGGGAGAAGGGAGTGATGGGGTGAAGGCAATGATGGGGAGAAGGGGGTGATGGAGCACTTATTCAAAACCTATGGTGAGTTGAGTCACATTATAAATGTTATTTAATTATAAGTATGCACTGCTACACTACAACCGTGTCCATAGCCCCACCCCCTTATGACCAAAGCCCCGCCCCTGCCACACCTCCATCCCCGCCCTGCCGGGCGATGGAAGAATGGTCTTGCTTGAAGCCGGTCCCCGGTGCAAAAAAGGTTGGGGACCACTGTACTAAAAGCTAAGTTTTTGCCCTGCTAATATTCCATGAGATTTTGTCTGGTTTCCTTAGTGTTTGTATTCAGCCAGTCCTGGTTGGGACTGGCTGAATTCCATTTTTGTCTCTGATCAGTTGATCTCTTTGCTCTGTTTTCAGAATATACCTGAGTGCTGATATAGTGATTTTGAAGTCTAGTGACTTCAGGGCCTTTTTCCCTATCAGACGGTTGGGACCTTTTTGGTAGGGTTTTTTGCGGATTGCAGCCAGCATCTTTTCTGTCCTGTCCTATCTAGTTAGTTGGGCCTCATCGTTTGCTCAGCCTGTCTTTCTGTCTGTGTTTGTGTTTTCATCTGTTTTTCACCGACAATACATGTTGGGGGCTGTCTATTGCTTTGGGGTCTGCTCTGGGGCAGTTTAGATTTCCCCTTTCCTACTTTAGGCTTATGTAGTTCTCCGGCTGTGACGAGGGGTCTAGGGCACCGTAGGAACCCCCCACGGCTACTGTTAGTTGTGGTGTATAGGATCAGGGATCTGCAATCCGATAGCTACCAACCTCTCCGGTTTTCTGGACTTAGCTTGTATTTTTGGTTTCTCCTCCTCTGGTGACTCATTCATAACAGTAATGCAATTGTTGAAATGGTGTAAATATGTAACTGTATTTCAAGTTTTGTGCCTACAGGTAACCTGTAAGAGTTCCTTGGAGTTTTCTTGCTTTCTTTATGGACACTGAATTACAGGACTTGTGTGTGGTCAAAAACTTTCACCATTTGCCCAGGAATGGACCATGGACATTGATGCTGGACTTATTATCATAGGACCATTTTTGAGCTCTTGGTTTTTGTACATTTTTCAAATCTTGTACAAATTATTATTGTTCAATTGTTTATATGTTATTCATGTTTTTTTTGTTCAGCCCAGGAGTGCTGACTTGCACTAGGGGGGAATGTGGCACCCCCAGGGGTATGGTCGCCACACTGGCCTTGCCTTCCTCCAGGGGAGGTGTTATGAATGGGTCACCGAGGAGAAAAACAACACACGCTAAGTCTCAGAAAACCAGAGAGATTGGTAACTATGCAGATTGCAGATCCCCTGATCTTAACACACAACTAGCAGCAGTCGTGGAGTGTGCCTACGATGGTCCTGGACGCCTCATCATAACCGGAGAACTAAATAAGCCTAAAGTAAGAAGAGGGAAAACTAACTCCCCCAGAGCAGACCCCAAAGGAAAGACAGCCCTCACATGTATTGACGGTGAAGCAAGATGAAAACACAAACAAAGGCAGAAAAATAGGCTGAGCAAATGATGGGGCCAAACTAACTTGAAAGGACAGGAAAGGAAAGAACTGTCTGCAATCTGCCAAGAAACCCTACCCAAAATAATGCAAAATAGAAAAAACACGGCACTCAGTGTGGAGGGAGGTACACAAGTCAGGTATCCAGCCAACTAACAATGTAGTACAAAAACTTGGCACTCAAAAGAAAAATTGATTTGACAGTTCCTTTATTGTAAAAGGCATCCAGTTAAATATACTTCTTTTACTTCTTTAAACGTTTTCGGTCATACAATTGACCTTCATCAGAAACAGAATTTTTTTCACAGTTGGTTTTAACTGAGAGGAACTGTAATGGAAAATTCCATATATTATTATTAAAGAACCGCTGTCATAAGTAGGCACTATTCAGTACTGGGTATATTCATTAATAATGTGGAGAAACAGACGTCTGGGAAGCAGCAGCTACTGAGGATGAAAGGACACCATTCATGTAGGAAATCACCAGACCCACGGGTTTGACACCTTGGGTTATACAGGGACCGGTAGATCCAATAATTGCTGTGGGTGTCCAGAAATTTGTACTGCAATTGAAACATGTAGAAAGTATGAGTAGCCCTGAGGACAAAGAATGTGAAGTGAACACTGTATTAAGAAGTGTAAAATCACCTGTAATATATTCAGGAAACTATCCTGTATTGTTTGTGACAGGCGTGTATGTTCACAAGTGGGTGCTAAAATTGAAAGAGAAGAAAACATAAGCAAAAAGGCACTAGTTGGTACAATAGTGGTGCCCTAATGTTGTCTGGGAGAGCTAGAGTCACCTGTGATTCTCCAAATGGTCTGTCCTGCCCAGGGAGGCAAGTGTGTTACAGGGAGAGTGAACGCGCTGTTCAGGAGAAGCACTGAAGGTGCAGAGGAATAGTGCTGCAAAAAATGAGAAAATGCTGTCAATGTGATAAAGTAGAGAACCAGCAAGACATGAGCTGGATCTCTTAAAAATATTACCTTAGTCTGTGGCTGGACGCATGTGCTGCTGGTATGAGAGATGCTGTATTGCAGGGAAGTATATCCGGGTATAAGTGGAGAATCATAGCCTACCACGGCCCCAGGAGGGCGGTGGGTGTCCAGAAATTTGTACTGTAATATATTCAGGAAACTATCCTGTATTGTTTGTGACAGGCGTGTATGTTCACAACTGGGTGCTGTGATTCTCCAAATGGTATGTCCTGCCCAGGGAGGCAAGTGTGTCACAGGGAGAGTGAACGCGCTGTTCAGGAGAAGCACTGAAGGTGCAGAGGAATAGCGCTTAGTCTGTGGCTGGACGCTCATACCAGCAGCACCAGTACCATACCAGTGCTTCTCCTGAACAGCGCGTTCACTCTTCCTGTGACACACTTGCCTCCCTGGGCAGGACATACCATTTGGAGAATCACAGCACCCAGTTGTGAACATACACGCCTGTCACAAACAATACAGGATAGTTTCCTGAATATATTACAGTACAAATTTCTGGACACCCACACCAATTATTGGATCTACCGGTCCCTGTATAACCCAAGGTGTCAAACCTGTGAGTCTGGTGATTTCCTACATGAATGGTGTCCTTTCATCCTCAGTAGCTGCTGCTTCCCAGACATCTGTTTCTCCACATTATCAATGAATATACCCAGTACTGAATAGTGCCTACTTATGACAGCGGTTCTTTAATAATAATATATGGAATTTTCCATTACAGTTCCTCTCAGTTAAAACCAACTGTGAAAAAATTCTGTTTCTGATGAAGGTCAATTGTATGACCGAAAACGTTTAAAGAAGTAAAAGAAGTATATTTAACTGGATGCCTTTTACAATAAAGGAACTGTCAAATCAATTTTTCTTTTGAGTGCCAAGTTTTTGTACTACATTGTTAGTTGGCTGGATACCTGACTTGTGCACCTCCCTCCACACTGAGTGCCGTGTTTTTTCTATTTTGCAATATTTTCCGTCACACGAGCACCTTAGCATGTCAAGTGAGACATTTTTCTTTAATGCAGAAGAATCAGCTGAGATTTTGGCGAAAGTGACCGCTTCCAGTGAATTCCTTCAGATTCCACCACAAGAGATAAAAAATCGGGATCTGGAACGGGAAACCAGAAGAGCAGTCAATCTAGAACTACACAGTATCTCCATAGCTGAATACCTCAAGGTTCAGCGTATACCACGGGGTCTTCGGGTCCCTTTGCAACCTACTTTTTTTAGGGAAGATAAGGAGTACTGCACGACCTTTGAGCATATACTTAACAAATGCTCTTTTGACCTTATGACCCTGACCCTGTCTTATCTACAAAAAAATCTTGATATAGTGAATACACAGATATGTGCCATCGAAAATCAATTAACCAATACCATGTCTCAGGCCGAATTCCAGGAACTGAAAAACAAGAACCAGGAATCCCTACGTCTTTACAGAACAGAACTGGAGAAGAAGAAAAGGGCCAAGTGATGCCGAGGATTATTTACAAAATCGTGTGTACCACTGGCTGGACAACCAACGCTATACAAGACGTCGCACGTCACAAAGCTCTTCTGGCTCTTGGGACAGCCAACCTGGTACTTCTTCCACATCTACTGGCCATTCTGCATCTTTTTTAGGCCGTGGTCGCTCAAGAGGAAGACGCGCCGGGGGGGCAATGCCGCCGGGGACTCCAGAGGCCAGATCTCGACGAGATCACAGGTACAACCCCCACCCCCTTGGTAATCAACATTTCTTCTAAGAATTTGTCAGCAAATCAGGTCTCTGTTTTACAAAAGGGTTTGTCGTTCTGCCCCACTTACAAATTCAATTCATTTGAACTTAGTATGGATTTACAACGTTTTTTTCGTAATCTACGGCTACGTGCCCATTTTTCGAAAAAACCTTTGGAGCATATCATTCCATCACAAACTACCCAAACACTCCTCCAGTTCCAAGAGCTGAACCTCAAGGTACCTAGTACCTTTATGCCACCTAAAGACAACCCACCCATCAAGACATTTGTTTCTTTGGTCGAACGAGACATATCCCAGACAATACACAACATCAATACAGGCAAATTCCATTTTCAGGCAAATTTGTCTCAAGCTGAGAAACTTTCCCTTGAGCAACTATCCTCAGATAAATCCCTTGTCATAAAACCAGCTGACAAGGGGGGCGCCACAGTAGTAATGGACAGGTCAGACTATTTAGAGGAGGTCCTTAGACAGCTCAGCGACACGGATGTTTATAAGGTAATTCCTTATAATCCCGTCCACAATTTGGCGATCAAAATCAAATCTGTCCTAGATGTCCATTTCCAAGCGGGCACAATAGACAAAAAATTAAGGGATTATCTCATCAAAACCGACCCCACCACGCCCGTATTTTATATTTTACCAAAAATACACAAAAGACTTCACAAACCTCAAGGTAGACCAATTGTATCACTCACGGATTCCATCTTATCACTGCTATCTATCGTATTAGAGAGGATCCTCACACCAATAGTAAAAAAAACCAAGTCATTTCTTTTAGACACTGGTGAATTCATCCAAATGATACAATCATTGGATCATATATCTCCTTCTACTCTATTGGTAACTTGGGATGTACAAAGTCTGTATACATCTATTACCCATGAAAAGGGTATGGCGGCCACTGACAGACTTCTACAGCAAGCAGGCATAGATTACCAAGTTAGACACTTTTGTGCGGACCTTTTGGAACTAGTCCTTAAGGAAAATTATTTCCTTTTCGAGGATACTTGGTACGTTCAACAACAGGGCACAGCGATGGGGGCGAACGTAGCGCCCCCTTTTGCTGTAGCCTATATGGCGGTTTTCGAGGACGATTTTGTCTATAATCACCCTCTCTTTGGTCAGCATGCCTTGACGTGGCGGAGATTTATAGACGATATTTTTTGCCTCTGGAATGGTCCCCTTGAAAGTTTGATTCAGTTCAATGAACACATAAATGGCATCTGGCCGGAGCTAAACTTTACCCTGCAGTATAATTCGGCACAAATCAATTTCCTGGACACACTGATCTGCAAGGATACACGGGGTTCTTTGAGCATAGACCTCTTCACCAAACCAACCGACAGAAATAGTTTACTACATTTCAACAGCTGCCATCCACCGGCAATTAAAAACTCAATTCCAAAATCACAGTTCAGCAGAGTTGATAGAATTGTCTCAGATACTACCACTAGGAATTTGAGAAAATCTGAGATGGAGACCAAGTTCATAGATAGGGGTTACCCAATGACAGTCCTAACAAAAGCGAAAAATAACACTAGTTCAATAAGGAGGAATGATACCACAAAACGCATACCTTTTGTTAGTACGTTCCACCCCTTTTCACAACTGGCACAGTCTGTTATCAGACAGCACTGGAACTTGTTAACTCGCAGTTATCCCAACATCCCTGAATTTCAGGTCCCCTATCTTCCTTGTTATCGCCGCCCCCGAAACATTAGAGACAAACTTGTCAGAGCAGATCTAGGGTCCAGAATTGTAGTCCCCAAACAAACATTTCTCCGCACACCTCGATTAGGCACTTTTCCCTGCCTCAGTTGCCTCCAGTGCAGCAATGTTCAAAAGGGCTCAAAACTCTTTCACCCTCAATCAGGTAAAGGGATACCAATCAATGGCTTCCATACCTGTGAATCATCATACGTGATATATGTCATCAAATGCCCTTGCGGCCTGGCATATGTGGGAGAGACAACACAACCTGTCAGAGATCGGATTTCGCAGCATAAATCTAATATCAGGACTAGTGTTGACTGTTGAGCGATACCCTTCGATACCCAAAAATATCATATCGGATGGTATCGCCTGATACGAAAAAAATATCGGGTATCGCCGATTCCGATACCGGAAGTCCCATTCAAGTCAATGGGACTTCCGGTATCGGAATTAAAAAAAGCCCTTTATTTCCTTGTTGGCTAATTCTACATAATTGAAAACAAATAAGAATCATGTAGAATGTATTGTGAGAGGTGGAGGAGACATTAAAAGCATAGTGGTTTATTCAAATCACATGGCATAGCATTAATTCCAATTTTTTTTTTCAGTACGTTCGGAGTTAAAAAGATATTGACTATGTTAACCTTTTTTATATTTTGTCAGATATGTATGTTTCACAACTTCCATGCTCTTCACGTTCTTTTGTACTTCTCCCACACTTTCTCCTTCATGATCCGCAGCAGTAGCATTTTTTTCATCAACTTTTTCTTCACCTTATTCATCTTCTTCTTCTTCATCTTCTTCCCATTAATTTTTTTTCCATTCTTCATATTCTTCTTATTCAGCTATTATCAATTTTAATATGCTATTTCTTCATCTTCTTCCTATTCTTCTTTGTCTTCATTTTCTTATGGTGACAGGCATTCCTGTAGTACTTATCTATAAAAGTTATAAGATTACACCTTACGTTCTGCCTGTCACTAAAGATTTACAACAGGATTTGTCCGCGTTCAGTTTGGCCTGCAGCAGCAGGCATTTTCCAGGGGCACCACAAGGAGGAACGGACTCACCCCCATTTACTGCTTAGTCTTCTTCTGCTTATAATTTTGATTTCTTCTATGCTGATTTTTAGTCTTATGCTTAATGTTCTTCTGCTTTCTGTTCTTCTGCTTTTGCTTCTTCTGCTTCTTGTTCTTCTGTCTTTTGTTCTGTATCTTGGTGGTTGTCTTCATGTTCTTTGTCCTCTTGGTCTTATTATTTAGGGTCATATTTCTGGTCTTCTTTGGTGTGGTCTTCAGGGTCGTCGTCATCAGGGTCGTCGTCATGGAGATCAATAAGGATTACCAAAGACAATTTCAAAAAGCTTGATCTTGGAAATGTAGCAGAAGGTACAAGAAGGCTGAGAAACTGGCGAGAACCAGCAGACAGTGCTGGCACCCGGATGGGTAGCAGATGGAACAAGAGCCAATGGCACTACCGAGGACCAACTGATGGTGCTGGACCACGGTTACTAAGCAGAAGGTACCTGTGCTAAAAAGCACTACCAAGGACCAGCTGACGGTGCTGGACCTCGGATACCGAGATGGAGGCACCTAGGCCAAAGGCTGTGGCGAGAACCAGCAGACAGTGCTGGCACCCGGATGGGTAGCAGAAGGAACAAGAGCCAATGGCACTACCGAGGACCAACTGACGGTGCTGGACCACGGTTACTAAGCAGAAGGTACCTGTGCTAAAAAGCACTACCAAGGACCAGCTGACGGTGCTGGACTTCGGATACCGAGATGGAGGCACCTAGGCCAAAGGCTCTGGCGAGAACCAGCAGACAGTGCTGGCACCCGGATGGGTAGCAGAAGGAACAAGAGCCAATGGCACTACCGAGGACCAACTGACGGTGCTGGACCACGGTTACTAAGCAGAAGGTACCTGTGCTAAAAAGCACTACCAAGGACCAGCTGACGGTGCTGGACTTCGGATACCGAGATGGAGGCACCTAGGCCAAAGGCTCTGGCGAGAACCAGCAGACAGTGCTGGCACCCGGATGGGTAGCAGAAGGAACAAGAGCCAATGGCACTACCGAGGACCAACTGACGGTGCTGGACCACGGTTACTAAGCAGAAGGTACCTGTGCTAAAAAGCACTACCAAGGACCAGCTGACGGTGCTGGACTTCGGATACCGAGATGGAGGCACCTAGGCCAAAGGCTCTGGCGAGAACCAGCAGACAGTGCTGGAACCCGGGTGGGTAGCAGAAGGTACCCATTGAAAGCAAAGTAGCCAGGCCGCAAGCCTGCCGCTGTTACCAAAACCCACAGTCCTACAGGGGGTCCATGTCCCATTGGATCCAGCCTTCAGTGCCAGTTCCCGCAGCCCACATAGGAGTCACCTAAACTGCAGGCACTGTAGAGTCGGCTAACCCGGCCGCAAGACGACAGGACAACGGATTGGTGGCATAGTGACCTTGACACTACCCGGAAACAGCAGGCGTGCTGGAACCAGGCTGGGCAACAGGGAGTCCCCGTGCCAAAGACACTGCCGAGAACCAGCTGACGGTGCTGGAACCCAGATGGGTAGCAAAAGCTACAAGAGCCAATGGCACTACCGAGGAACAGCTGACGGTACTGGACCACGGTTACTAGGCAGGAGGTACCTGTGCTAGAAAGCACTACCAAGGACCAGCTGACGGTGCTGGACCTCGGATACCGAGATGGAGGCACCTAGGCCAAAGGCTGTGGCGAGAACCAGCAGACAGTGCTGGCACCCGGATGGGTAGCAGAAGGAACAAGAGCCAATGGCACTACCGAGGACCAACTGACGGTGCTGGACCACGGTTACTAAGCAGAAGGTACCTGTGCTAAAAAGCACTACCAAGGACCAGCTGACGGTGCTGGACCTCGGATACCGAGATGGAGGCACCTAGGCCAAAGGCTCTGGCGAGAACCAGCAGACAGTGCTGGAACCCGGGTGGGTAGCAGAAGGTACCCATTCAAAGCAAAGTAGCCAGGCCGCAAGCCGGACGCAGTTACCGAAACCCACAGTCCTACAGGGGGTCCATGTCCCATTGGCACTACGGATCCAGCCTTCAGTGCCAGTTCCCGCAGCCCACATAGGAGTCACCTAAACTGCAGGCACCGTAGAGTCGGCTAACTCGGCCGCAAGATGACAGGACAACGGATTGGTGGCATAGTGACCTTGACACTACCCGGAAACAGCAGGCGTGCTGGAACCAGGCTGGGCAACAAGGAGTCCCCGTGCCAAAGACACTGCCGAGCACCAACTGGCGTTGTTAGAGCCCAGGGACAATCATGGTGTAGGCCGAGGCCTACTTGGTGGTAGTTTTAGATTGTTTGCAGGCTACAACAGACTGTCAACATGCTCCAATTAGGCATCTGTCTCCACTCTGTTTCCAGGATTTCACGTGACCACCAACACCGCCAGTTTATGCGTACAGCAGCCGTCTGCCCAATCCACACATGTTGCTGTGTTACTGGGATTCTGTAATGTCAGCAGATCCCCTGATGTGTGTCTGCCACTGTCTCCTGCTCTGTCCACATTCCCACCGCTTGCAGTGGGAAGGTGGACAGCGCAGGAGACAGTGGCAGACACATATTGGGGGATCTGCTGACGTTACAGAACCCCAGTAACACAGGAACACGTGTGGAATGCGTGGACGGCAACTGTGAGCAGGAACTGGCGGTGTTGGAGGTCAGGGGAAATACTAGAGACAGAGTGGAGACTGAGTCCAAATCAGAGAATGTTTAAATCTGAAGTAGTTACAATTTGGAGGCAGCAGCAGTTTGCCCTCCACACAGCAGGGGATCAGCTGACGTTACCGAACCCCACTTTCACATGAACGAGTGTGTTTTTCTGTGTGGACAGCACTTCCGAGCACCAACTGGCGTTGTTGGAGCCCAGGGACAATCATGGTGCAGGCCGAGGCCTATTAGGAGCCAGGTGTAAAGCTGAGGTATTTTGACTTTGGAGGGAGCAGGACACTTTGCCCTCCACACAGCAGGGGATCAGCCGACGTTACCGAACCCCACTTTCACATGAACGAGTGTGTTTTTCTGTGTGGACAGCACTTCCGAGCACCAACTGGCGTTGTTGGAGCCCAGGGACAATCATGGTGCAGGCCGAGGCCTATTAGGAGCCAGGTGTAAAGCTGAGGTATTTTGACTTTGGAGGGAGCAGGGCACTTTGCCCTCCACACAGCAGGGGATCAGCCGACGTTACCGACCCCCACTTTCACATGAACGAGTGTGTTTTTCTGTGTGGACAGCACTTCCGAGCACCAACTAGCGTTGTTGGAGCCCAGGGAGAACCAGGGTGCAGGCCGAGGCCTACTTGGTGGCAGCTTTAGATTGTTTGTAGGCTACAACAGACTGTCAATGTGCTCCAATTAGGCATCTGTCTCCACTCTGTTTCCAGGATTTCACGTGACTACCAACACCGCCAGTTTATGCGTACAGTAGCCGTCTGCCCAATCCACACGTGTTCCTGTGTTACTGGTGTTCTGTAATGTCAGCAGATCCCCTGATGTTTGTCTGCCAATGTCTCCTGCTCTGTCCACATTCCCTCCACTTGCAGTGGGAAGGTGGACAGCGCAGGAGACAGTGCCGGACACACAATGGGGGATCAGCTCACGTTACAGAACACCAGGAACACAGGAACAAGTGTGGAATGCGTGGACGGCAACTGTGAGCAGGAACTGGCGGTGTTGGAGGTCGGGGAAATACTAGAGACAGAGTGGAGACAGAGGCCAAATCAGAGAATGTTTAAATCTGAAGTAGTTACAATTTGGAGGCAGCAGCAGTTTGCCCTCCACACAGCAGGGGATCAGCTGACGTTACCGAACCCCACTTTCACATGAACGAGTGTGTTTTTCTGTGTGAACAGCACTTCCGAGCACCAACTAGCGTTGTTGGAGCCCAGGGACAATCATGGTGCAGGCCGAGGCCTACTAGGAGCCAGGTGTAAAGCTGAGGTATTTTGATTTTGGAGGGAGCAGGACACTTTGCCCTCCACACAGCAGGGGATCAGCCGACGTTACCGAACCCCACTTTCACATGAACGAGTGTGTTTTTCTGTGTGGACAGCACTTCCGAGCACCAACTTGCGTTGCTGGAGCCCAGGGACAATCATGGTGCAGGCCGAGGCCTATTAGGAGCCAGGTGTAAAGCTGAGGTATTTTGACTTTGGAGGGAGCAGGACACTTTGCCCTCCACACAGCAGGGGATCAGCTGACATTACTGACCCCCACTTTCACATGAACGAGTGTGTTTTTCTGTGTGGACAGCACTTCCGAGCACCAACTAGCATTGTTGGAGCCCAGGGAGAACCAGGGTGCAGGCCGAGGCCTACTTGGTGGCAGTTTTAGATTGTTTGTAGGCTACAACAGACTGTCAACGTGCTCCAATTAGGCATCTGTCTCCACTCTGTTTCCAGGATTTCACGTGACTACCAACACCGCCAGTTTATGCGTACAGTAGCCGTCTGCCCAATCCACACGTGTTCTTGTGTTACTGGTGTTCTGTAATGTCAGCAGATCCCCTGATGTTTGTCTGCCAATGTCTCCTGCTCTGTCCACATTCCCACCACTTGCAGTGGGAAGGTGGACAGCGCAGGAGACAGTGCCGGACACACATTAGGGGATCAGCTCACGTTACAGAACACCAGGAACACAGGAACAAGTGTGGAATGCGTGGACGGCAACTGTGAGCAGGAACTGGCGGTGTTGGAGGTCGGGGAAATACTAGAGACAGAGTGGAGACAGAGGCCAAATCAGAAAATGTTTAAATCTGAAGTAGCTAAAATTTGGAGGCAGCAGCAGTTTGCCCTCCACACAGCAGGGGATCAGCTGACGTTACCGAACCCCACATTCACATGAACGAGTGTTTTGTCTGTGCGGACAGCACTTCTGAGCACCAACTGGTGGTGTCGGAGCCCAGGGAAAATCAGGTAGTAGGCCGAGGCCTACTTGGTGGCAGTTTGCGATTGTTTCTAGACTACTACTAACTGTCAACGTACTCCAATTAGGCCTCTGTCTTCACTCTGTTTCGAGTATTTCCTCTGGCTTCCAACCACGCCAGTTGCTGCTCTGAAATGCCGTCTGCACAACCCACACTTGTTCCTGTGTTACTGGGGTTCTGTAACAGCAGCTTCTCCCTAGAGGTGAGTCAGGCAATGTCTCCTGCTCTGTCCACATTTCCACTACAAGTAGTGGGAATGTAGACAAAGCAGGAGACATTGCCGTGCTCAACTCTGGAGATGAGCAGATGTTACAGGACCCAGGTACCACAGGAACAAGTGTGGATTGTGCAGACGGCACTTGAGAGCAGAAACAGGTGGTGTTGTAGGCCGGAGGAAATACTCAAAACAGAGTGGAGACAGAGGGCAAATCAGAGGTAGTCAGAAGTTGTAGGCAGCAGGAGAGTTTGCCGTACACACAGCAGGGGATCAGCTGACGTTACCGAACCCCACTTACACATGAGCGAGTGTTTTGTCTGTGTGGACAGCACTTCTGAGCAACAACGGGCGTTGCTGTAGCCCAGGAAATAAAGTTCAGGTCATAGAAACATGAACACAACAGGAGACCTGGATCCTGTTTCCAGCCAATTATTTATTCTGGAAGAGGACTGGCAAATTCAGGTGAGATCCAGGCCTTGTGTCACGATACTAGTGGAGACAACTGGACACCAGTGGCTAGGTCAAAGGGACTGCAGACACAATGGGTTGCGCAAGCAATATTGTATTAGTAATCTGATAGCATAATAAGTCCAGATAAATGTTCAGTCAATCTGATAAACGGTTATAGCAGAGTTGATACTCTGCGACACAGCATTCAAAGTCAATGAGCAATGCGGGCACAAGACACAGACTCTTGCAGAGTGGAGGAACACACTAGCTGGCTGGAGTTCTTACTTCACCGCAGGTGTTGTCAGGCAGAGGTTTCTGAAGTCAGGTGTTCAGCAATCACTCGATCAGCAGGCAGGGATCCAGACGTGCAGGTTGACGGAGGACTCTGCCGTTAAGAGAGGACCAACAGGGATAGTAAGTCCAGGCTTGGGACTGCAGAGGCACAAAGTCCAAAACATAATACTCAAGCAATGAAACAGAACAGGTGCTGGCTTTATATACAGCTTTGGCAGGAAGCAAGATGGCCGACTTGTGAAACATCAAGATCCATGTTAAGTAAGGGCAAGAAAAAACAGATTCTAGGACTAGATACTGACATTACTCCCACCTCAAGGACGGCCTCCGGACGACCCTAAACCAGGCTTGCCAGGGTACCTTTGATGGAACTGTGCAATCAGTCGGGAGGCGTTAATATTATCCACGGGTTCCCAGGAATTCTCCTCTGAGGAATAGCCTTGCCATTTAATCAAATACTGCAGTCGATTTCTGTAGATTCTTGAATCCAGAATCCTCTCAACGATGAACTGCTCTTGACCATCCACAAGAACGGGATCAGGAGGAGGAGATGAACGTCCTGGAAAAGGATTTGGTACTACTGTCTTTAGTAGAGAAGTATGAAAGACAGGATGTATCTTCAGTGTTCTTGGGAGTTTTAAGCGACATGCAACAGCACCTACCAGGCCACTGATCCTATAAGGACCGATGTACTTCTGTCCCAACTTAGGGGAAGGGATCTTCATCTTTAAATTTTTTGTAGATAACTAGACTAAATCTCCTACCTTAAATGTTGGTGTTGGTTTGCGAAATCTGTCAGCTGCATTCTTGTGCGGAACCCAAAGTCTCTTTCAGAAGTTCATGGTTCTGTTGAAGTGAAGAGATCCTGTCGGCAACTGCTGGTAAAGATGTATCTACCGGTAATCTGGGAAGAATGCTAGCGTGATATCCCAGGTTAGCGTAGAATGGAGACTGTTTGGTGGAGGCACTCTGGGAGTTGTTATAAGAGAATTCGGCCAAGGGGAGTAGCCTTACCCAATCATCTTGCAAATGGCAAACGTAGCAGCGAAGGTATTGCTCTAGTGTTTCTTTGGTACGTTCTGTCTGCCCGTTGGACTGTGGGTGGAAAGCAGAAGATAAGTTAACTTCTATGCCTAATGCTGAACAAAAGCTTCGCCAAAACTTTGAAGTAAATTGAACTCCACGGTCAGAAACAACTTCATCCAGAACCCCGTGCAGGCGAAAGATGTTCTGGATAATTAGGTCAGCAGTGTCCTTCGCAGAGGGTAAACCGGAACAAGGGATGAAATGGGCCGCCTTGGTCAGGCGATCGACCACCACCAAATTCGTACTCTTTCCCTCAGAAAGGGGCAGTTCTACAATAAAGTCCATAGAAATGGATCCCCACGGGCGAGACGGCACCGGCAAAGGCTGTAACAGACCAGTAGGGGAGGCACGTGGAACCTTGAATTTGGCACATACCTCACAAGATGAAACGTACTTCTGGACATCCTTCCGAAAACCTGGCCACCAGAAGAAGCGAGATAAGAATTCTTGAGTCTTCTGAATTCCTCTGTGCCCTGCAACCTTGGAATCATGAACCAATCTCAACACTCTTAACCTCACGGCTTCAGGAATGTAGAGGCGCCGTTCCCGGGTCCAAACTCCATTCCTAAAAAGAAGGCTTACCTCATCAGATGGCTGAGACAGGAAAAGATCAGAGTTGTAAGCTTCTTTGATGACCTGCAGCAAATCTTGATTCTGAATGACTCCTACAAAATTGCAATCAGAAAGTATGGTCTTAGGTGGAGCATCTGGAACAGCGTCAGTGGAGAACATCCGGGATAGAGCATCTGCTTTTCCATTGCGAGAACCTGGTCTATAAGATTGTAAAATTGAATTGATTAAGGAAAAGACTCCAGCGGGCCTGCCGTGGGGTCAGGCATCTTGCTGACCTGATGAACTCAAGGTTGCGGTGATCCGTGAGGACCACGATCGGCTGTGAGGCTCCTTGCAGAAGATGTCTCAAGTCCTTGAAGGCGGCGATGATAGCCAGTAATTCTTTATTTCCTACATCATAGTTCTTTTCGGCAGGAGACAGTCGCTTGGAAAGAAAAGCACAAGGATGAAGTAAATTCTTCTCACCTGTTCTTTGGGACAGTATAGCCCCGGTGGCACAGTTTGAGGCATCCACTTCAATAATGAAGGCGAGTTCCGGGTCAGGGTGGATCAGTACTGGTGCTGACGTGAACTCGGTCTTGAGCCGAGAGAATGCTTCTTGGGCATGAAGGGACCAAATAAATGCTGTCTTCTTCTGTGTCAACCGGGTGATGGGCGAGACGATGTCAGAGAAGTTCTTGATGAAACGTCTGTAGAAGTTAGCAAACCCGATGAAACGTTGGACCTCTTTGACGTTCTTGGGGATTGGCCACTCCTGAATCGCTTTGATCTTGCTGTTATCCATACTCAGACCCTGTGGAGAAATTACATGACCTAAGAATTGGATCTCCGACTTGTGAAATTCGCATTTCCCCAGCTTGATGTACAGCTGGTGTTCCCTCAACCGCTGCAAGACAGTCTTGACATGTTGCTGATGTTCCTCCATGGAGCTAGAAAAAATCAGAATGTCATCCAAATAGATTACGACAAAAATATCAAGACTGTCTCTAAAAATATCATTTACGAGATGTTGAAATGTTGCTGGGGCATTGCAAAGTCCAAATGGCATGACCAAATACTCAAAGTGTCCATATCGAGACCTAAATGCTGTTTTCCATTCGTCTCCAGGTCTTATACGGACTAGATTGTATGCCCCGCGTAGGTCCAATTTTGAAAAGACCTTGGCCTGACGAACTCTCTCGAGAAGCTCCGGAATTAATGGAAGAGGGTAGTGGTTCTTGATGGTTACCTTGTTAATTTCCCGGTAATCAACACAGGGTCTGAGGGATCCATCCTTCTTTTTAACGAAAAAGATGGGTGCACCGGCTGGAGAGGATGAGGGGGCGTATAAACCCCTTACACAGGTTCTCGTCGATATATTCTTTGAGAGTCTTGAGCTCAGGACCGGACAATGTATAAATATTACCAAAAGGAATGGTAGCAGCAGGCAGAAGCTCGATTGGGCAGTCATAAGAGCGGTGTGGTGGTAATTTATCTGCATTCTTTTTATCGCACACATCTGAAAATTCTTTATAAACTGCCGGTAACTCTAGGTCCGATGATGGGTTGGCCGGAGATGGATCAGTCGATTTCTCAGAAGTTACCTCTTTAGCTGGGAAGCGCAATCTCTTAGTCTCCCAGTCAATGATGGGATTTTGAGCCTGCAGCCAGGGTAAACCCAAGATAATAGGGAAATGTGGAGAGGAAATCAGAAGGAAGGGCAATTTCTCCTGGTGATCATCTCCCATGAGGACCTTCAGTGGTTCAGTCTGCTGGTCTACGGGCCCCGAGGTCAAAGGGGACCCATCCACAGTCTCCATCAGAATTGAAGACACTCTTCTTTGTGATCGGATTCCATATTCCTTAGCAAAAGAAGTGTCCATGAAGTTACCGCTAGCCCCAGAGTCTATCATGGCGGAACTGTTCACCCAACGGGAGTCAATCCAGATCTTGATAGGAAGGTAACAATGTGAATCTTTTTTCTTATTGCAAGGGTATGAAACTGCAGAAGATAGAATAACAGCATTAATGGGTAGTATCGTTTCGGATGTAACAGAGTTCATATCTGAAAAGTCATAATCAGGAGCGGTTGCTGCAATTTCGGGTGGCCCTGATTCGGAAGTCATGGAGTATGATTCGGAGAAGTCGCGTACTACCACGGCTGCGGTTGTTCTGCGAGAACAATTGGGGCAGTTGATAATAAAATGTCCTGACTTCCCACAGTAAAAACATAAATTCTCCTTGAAGCGAAATTCCTTCCGTTCGTCACTTACTCGACTTCGTAGGGAATTTACCTGCATCGGCTCAGGTGTGGACTCCTGAGGACTTGGGTCCGGACTCTCCTTAGGAAGGAAAGGAAGAAGCGATTTATTGCTGCGGTTCATCTCAGACCACCTTTCTAGTTTTCGTTCGGAGATGCGAGCGTCTAGGCGAATACAGTGATTGATGAAATCACCTAGAGCAGTGGGAGCCTCCGCACGTGCAAGCTCGTCCTTGATAGAACTGGACAACCCCTTCTTAAATATTGAGTACTTCGCTGCACTATTCCAGGTGGTGTCCTGAGCCCACCTTCTAAAATCCATAGCATACTCAGTCACTGGGCGTTTACCTTGACGCAAATTCAGCAGGGCCGTCTCAGCTGTAAGGCCACGGTTCGGATCGTCAAACATCTGCCCCATGGTGGTGATAAACATATTGAAGTCATTCAGACATGCATCCTGTGATTCTATCAGAGGGTTTGCCCAGGCAAGGGCCTTATTTGTCAGCAACATGATGATAGTCAATACTTTGGATCGGTCTGTAGGAAACTGTGTGACATGTGCAGCAAAGTATAAACGACACTGGTTCAGAAACCCACGGTACTTGTCTCGGTCGCCACCAAACCTAAATGGCGGTAGTTTGGGGATGGTAGGAACAGAAGCCTGAGATTGTGCCTCCAGAGCCGCAACTCGGCCACGCAATTCCTGAAGGGTCTGACTGAGCACTTGTATATCATATTTAGTCTGCCCCTCTAGGCCTTCTATTCTGCTCTTCCATGTCTGCACTTCAGCGTGTACAGTGGCAGTGATATTATTTAGCTTCTTAACAGGCACTTCTAAAGTCTCTGACCCAGCGGCATCCATTTTTTAAGGCTTGAGTATCCTGTCACGATACTAGTTTAGACAACTGGACACCAGTGGCTAGGTCAAAGGGACTGCAGACGCAATGGGTTGTGAAAGCAATATTGTATTAGTAATCTGATAGCATAATAAGTCCAGAAAAATGTTCAGTCAATCTGATAAACGGTTATAGCAGAGTTGATACTCTGCGACACAGCATTCAAAGTCACTGAGCAATGCGGGCACAAGACACAGACTCTTGCAGAGCGGAGGAACACACTAGCTGGCTGGAGTTCTTACTTCACCGCAGGTGTAGTCAGGCAGAGGTTTCTGAAGTCAGGTGTTCAGCAATCACTCGATCAGCAGGCAGGGATCCAGACGTGCAGGTTGACGGAGGACTCCGCCGTTAAGAGAGGACCAACAGGGATAGTAAGTCCAGGCTTGGGACTGCAGAGGCACAAAGTCCAAAACATAATACTCAAGCAATGAAACAGAACAGGTGCTGGCTTTATATACAGCTTTGGCAGGAAGCAAGATGGCCGACTTGTGAAACATCAAGATCCATGTTAACTAAGGGCAAGTCTAAGGGCAAGAAAAAACAGATTCTAGAACTAGATACTGACACCTTGTTCATTTTCACAAAAGTAAGCCGGTCAACATTATCGGCGGATAGTCGCGTGCGACGGTCTGTTACCACACCACCTGCAGCACTAAAGACACGTTCCGATAATACACTGGCAGCAGGGCAAGCCAGCACCTCCAATGCATACTGGCTAAGCTCTGGCCATGTATCCAGCTTAGAGACCCAATACTTGAACGGGGAAGAGCCGTCTGGGAGAACACTAACAGGGCACGACAAGTAGTCTGTCACCATCTGACGGAATCGTTGCCTCCTGCTGACTGGAGCCGTCTGTGATGGTGTAGCAGTTTGTGGCGGTCCCACAAAACTTTTCCACATTTGGGCCATACTGGCCTTGCCTTGTCCTGCGGCACTGCCTCTGCTACCTCTTTGTGCAGAGCTTCCTCCACTGCCTCTACCCACATGGCTGCTTTGAAAAGCACTACCAGCAACACTTGTGGGGGGAATGGAGAACATGATGGCCTGCACAAGTGTTTCTTGGTACTCCCGCATTTTTCGCTCCCGGTTCAACTGTGGTATGAGGCTTTGTAAGTTGTCCCGGTAGTGAGGATCTAGGAGGGTGTACACCCAATAATCAGCCGTGTGGAGAATGTTGGCGATGTGGCGGTCATTTAACAAGCACTGCAGCATGAAATCAACCATGTGCTGCAGACTGCCAACTGGACCGGAAACGCTGTCCCCAGCTTGAGGCAGCATCTCTGCCTGCTCAGCATCACCCCACCCTCGCTGTACACACTGACTACTAGAGCCTTGTGTACCTCCCTCCTCTGGAGAGATGTGTTCCTCCTCCTCCATTGACTCCTCGTCATCCTCCTCACTAAGTGTCCCCTGCCTGGGCCTTTGTGTGGAAGCACGTTGCGCAGACTTGCCAGAAGCAGATGGCATTTCTGACTGCTCATCCTCGACCTCTTCAAAAACCTCCTCACTTAGTGCTTGTAAGGTTTTTTGAAGCAGACAGATGAGGGGGGCAGTCATGCTGATTAGTGCATCATCTGCACTGGCCATCCGCGTGGAGTCATCGAAGGCACGCAAAACTTGGCAGATGTCCCTCATAGTGGCCCACTCAGTGGTGGTGAAGTGTGTCCGGCGCACAGTGCGACTTGTTTGCGCCTGATGCAGCTGGTACTCCATTACTGCCGCCTGCTGCTCACACAACCGCTCCAACATATGTAACGTTGAATTCCACCTGGTGGGGAGGTCACATATGATGCGATATTCTGGCAGGCAGAATCGGCGTTGCAGAGATGCAATGCGCGATCTTGCCATGCTGGAACGCCGCAAGTGAGCACACTCTAGGCGAACCTTGTGCAGCAGTGCATCAAGATCCGGATAGTCCCTCAGAAAGCTCTGCACGACCAAATTGAGCACGTGTGCCAGACATGGTATGTGAGTGAGGTTGCCTAGGCCCAGAGCTGCCACTAGATTTCGGCCATTGTCACTCACTACCAAACCTGGCTGGAGATTCGCTGGCACAAACCACACATCGCTCTCCTGCTTGATGGCATTCCAGAGCTCCTATGCTGTGTGGCTCCGATTTCCCAAAGAAATTAATTTAAGGACGGTCTGTTGACATTTGGCCACACCTGTGCTCATATCTGGCCTAACAGGCTCACGCAGTGCTGATTCCGAGGAACTAGAGTAGGAGGAGGACTCAATATGTACAGACTGCATTCCTGCAATCCTTGGAGTTGGCAGAATACGTACAGAGCCACTCTCCAGATCTGTACCCGGCTCCACAACATTGACCCAATGGGCAGTGAGGGAAAGGTATCGTCCCTGTCCATGGCTACTGGTCCACGCATCGGTGGTCAGGTGGACCTTGCTACTGACGGCATTTAGTAGCGCATTTTTAATTTTTCCCTCCACATGCTTTTGCAGGGCAGGGACAGCTTGCCTGCTGAAATAAAAGCGGCTGGGCACATTGTATTGTGGAACTGCCAATGACATAAAGTTCCGGAAGGTGTCAGTCTCCACCAGCCTGAATGACAGCATCTCAAGGGCCAGTAGTTTGGCAATGCCGGCATTCAGAGCCAGTGCTCGGGGATGGTTTGCCGAGTATGGCCGCTTTTTCTCCCATGCCTGTGCTACCGATTGCTGGTGAGTGGCCTGGGAGTGTGCTGATGACTGTGAACGTGGTTCAGTGGGTGGAATTTCACTGGGTCTCTGGACAACAGTGGCAGTGGTTCTTCCATGGCATTCCAGTGAGGAAGCCGAACCAGCTGTGTGTGAGCTGGAGGAAGAGGCCCCAACACGAGCTGAAGAGGTGGTAGGTGCTGCTGAAGGTTGGCCTACATCTTCAGTGTGTCTGTGTAACTCCACCTCGTGCTTGGTACGCACATGTTTCCACATATTTGTGGTATTGAGGTTGGTCACATTTTTCCCTCGTTTCACTTTCTGATGACACAGCTTGCATTTGACAAAGCAAATGTCATCTGCAACTGTGTCAAAAAAGACCACGCACTGCAAGTCCTGGGAGCGCCCGTTTTGTGTTTTGGAAGAGGATTGCTCCTCACGGGTGCCAAAGTGGAGGCTACTGGCAACCAAGTCTGCCCCCGCCCTCTCCCTCCTCTTTTGGCCGTTCGGGGAATCTCTTCCTCAGAGCTGCTCCCACCACCTTCCTGTGGCTGACGCCATGATGGGTCAAGGACCTCATCATCTCCACTCCCCTCTTCAAGCACCGGCTGGTCCTGGGTTGTCTCGCCAGCACCGTACGCACCAGAAATTGGCAACTGAGTCTCATCATCATCTCATGCATACTGAGGTGTGCTGACCATATGCACTGGCCCACCCGCCTCTTCAGATTCAGAGGGACAAAGCAGTTGCGCATCACTGCATACTCCCTCTTCTTCACGCTCTAGAATGCTGCTTGGCTGGCCACCTCTTTCCAAGCCAACAGATTCTGAGAACAGAAGTAAAGATTGAGATGGCTCCTGTCCAGGGCTCTCAGACTGCCTGGGCAATTTGGCAGGTGGTGAAGAGACAGATGGTTGCTCTTCAGTGCTCTGGCCTTGGGAGGATGAGGAAGTCATTGAAGTGGATGCGTTAGCTGCCATCCATCCGACAACGGCTTCAATTTGTTCGTCACGCAGCAGTGGGGTACGGCGAGGTCCTACAAAGCTGCGCATGAAGGACTGTTGCCTGGTAAAAGTGGGGGATGCCGGGTCACTGGTGGCCGCAGCAGACACCGAATCCCCACGTCCTCTCCCTGCTGAATCCCCCCGTCCTCTCCCTGCTGATAAGAACTGAATGAGTTAAATTGAGTTCTGTCTATGTTGCATTCTCTTGTTTAAAACCTTATCTGTTCTTCCAGGAGATGTCTCAGACATCTCCCTTGTGAACCAAGGTCAAATACCTCTGCTTTTTCGCCTAAATGACTTTCTTTGTCGAAAACAAGTTGTAAAATCATTTGTACTGCGCATGTCTGTAAAATGTTTAAATTCTTTACTATAAAAGACGGAAGCCTAACTGATAAGCCAGAGGCGTCTTGGCAGGCATCCCGAGTGGTATTATACAGCTGGTGTCTGTGTAGTTCTTCTCGACGGAGCTGATTTAATTAGAGACATATGGTGCTTCACACCTAAGAACATCGGTCCTTCAGATGAAAGAGTAATCTGAGGGATCCCGACAGTTTCCTGGCGCCCGAAACAGGGACCTGATATAGGCACCTCTCCAAGACTACCCGATCTACAGACCACTCCAGTTACTGATGAAATTGTGAACAGCAGACCTAAACACCTGGCCAGGTAAGAGATCAATTTTTCTCTTCTCTGCTCTTCATAATCTATCATTATAACTAAGGTCCGTATAAAGGGGAATCTAGTAGAGGAGGGGGCCGTAAAATCAGGTCCATAAAAGAACTCTGAGGAAATCGGGTGTGACACGCATATGTAATTTCTGCTCGAATGAGAGGTTACTGTAGGTTCTGTGTGTGCACAGCTATTTTTAGAAAAAGAGCTGATGCAAATCAAAATGGGAGAGGTCTGACATTATGGAATATAAGGCTGGGTGAACAGTTCATACTGCGCAGCCCGGACGGACAAGTTTTTCACAATAGACGATTCCGCACTAGGAATAGAGGAGGTTGTTGAATGGCTACTTTGATTTGAAAGGTTGTGGAAAGTAGAAAAATAAGCTGCACGGTAGGTATTCGTTCAAAGAGTGGTGATATTGCCTAACTGGGTCATGTGACAGCGTCCTTTCGGGGAGGTCACCGCCTAAGCTTAAATCAACACCCTTTACGAATAAACCTTGTGACAGATAAGAGTGTGACCGAATGAGCACAGGACCGTGAAATGAGCCTGTGACAAGATATGACTGAAAACCCCGATAGATGGATACTTTGTTTACAATCCTGTGTGTTGTGGGAGTATTTCTGTTCGGATGCTACATAGCATATAAGTACACGAAAGACGTAGTACACCGAGGAACAGACACTCCATTTAGCCTGTTAGCACCTTAGGAAGAAGGTAACGAGGTATAGTAGAGCCTAGTCTTGAGCTTACCCAATACACCACCTAAGGCAGGGGACTAACAGGAAGACAACAAGAGAGACAGGATAAGAATAAAAGATAAGATGGGGAACAGTCAGGGAAAGATACCTGAAGAAGGAAATCGGTTATGTGATATAATTGAGGATAGATATGGAAGTAGTGCAGCAAAGAACCTGGAAAAAGTATTAATCAAATCCAAAGTGCAAGATAGGCAGGCTGTGTGAATCCTTGTATATATGTCTATGAGAACCTCTGAATAAGATGAGAGATGAGTAATTGAGTAAAAAAAAAAAAAAAAAAAAAATCAGTGAATGAGCACGTATGAATGAATCATCACACATCGTTTTTGTGTCAAGAGATTTGTGACCTTTCTAGTTGTGGTGGAATCCCGGACAGATGCGTTATAGATATTTCAAATCTACATCTGAGACTGAATGAATTGAGTAATGATATAATTCGTGTTATATGTGGCATTACATTGTAAAGTTTCCTGAATGCATTTGGCCAGAAAAAGGGCAAGGCATGGTTAATCTCATTATACAGTTATCTGCCCTTACAGTGAAATCCCGTGATTTTGAGTTTCTTTGTAGAAATTGATTTTGATAAGTCTAAAGAACTACAGAATTCTGTGAAGGACGACGCTGCATTCTGATGGGAGGGGGGAAGGATGGAGCTGCGCAGTTTCTTCTCCCTTCGCTCTTATCTCTGCTGAGTGTGAGCTGTGCTCAAAATTCTCTGTAATTCTATCCGTAAGGAACGCGCTGAAAGATTTGTGCATTTTAAAGCAACAGTACTTAATTGAAGATTGGAAGTTAAAAGTAAGATATGGTGCCTAATTTAGAAGGGAATTGTAAGTGATTGCTTGGTCATTAATGTGTTTGAACCTGCTTCTAGTTGTGTGATTGATTTGTATAGCAAATTGTGTCAAATTACAAGAGACAGAGAAGGAAGGAAGCAGTAAAACAAGTGGGACAAACATTGAAAAAGGCAAAAATACCAGAGTGTGAATGTTTGGATGTACAAAAAGGCACAGACAAGGGAAGAAAATAGCAAGTGAATAAATGATGCTTGAGAATGTGCAGCAGTGTGGAAGGTGTATTATGAATGTTTGATTGACAAAGTGTAACCAGAGACCCAGACAAAACAGATGGACTTGTAAACACTGTGGTCAGACTCAGACAAACCCAGACTGAATAGCTACTTGTGTGACCTGTGCTACTGACCTAAGAGAATTGCACTAAATCCTATCCAGACAAGATCATAAGAAGCTGACATAATAGTGTGGATAGTGGGTAGTGGGGACATTGGCCCTTGAGGAGTAAGCTGACAGTAGACATCAGACGGCCAACCCCATCAGGACCTAGAAGTGTGACTAGAATAAGAAAGATACAAGTGTATTATCCCTGGAGCCCCTCTGACCAGCTAGCTTTGCTGAAGCAGCTGCCTGCCCCTGAAGACCAACCATTCCCGTTTTACAGACACATAAAGGAAGTACAGCAGACATATAAGTGTACCTGGGCAGACCTAGAGAGGTTGGTGAGTTTAAAGGCAGGTGACGCACTAGATCATATAATTAAGACACACAGATGTGACAAAGAATCAGGCTTGGGGCATGGATGATAAATCTGCACGATCTGGGGAGACGTACTGTGAGTCACTAAGACAATGGGCTGCAGTGGAACAATCAGAGCAGTCTGTACTCCTGACTAATGTGACACAGCAAAGAGGAGAGAGAGTAGAGATATACCTTGGACGGTTACAGCTGAAATGGGCAGACATGGGGTACATTTGCATAAACCCACTTGATGTTAGAATACTGGTGAATGCATTCATTGACGGTATGAACAAAGATTTACGAGACGCAGTACAGACAGCCAGACCTGAATGGAGACATGTAGATCCGAAAGACCTCCTTAAGGTAGCTAAAGAAATTGAGCAAACAAGGACAATAAAACGACCTGTCATGTATGCTGGAGCACAAGGAAAAAAGTGGAGACGTAATAGGGAAGGCATGTGAGATGACACTGACGTTTCTTTTGACAATCTATTCCCCACATGACATCCATGCCATACTCCTACAAGTTCAACCAAAACATCTGTCTATGGCCAGACAGCTCCGACTTGAGTGTGCTCTACTAATTCCTGAGTATGTCACTCCTCAAAAGATGTAACGTTCTGAATCCAGCCACCCTCCTGCCTGTGGATTCAGAAAAGGGGGAATTGGTGACCGTATTGGCAAGTGAGGAAGGATACTTTGACATGACGCATGAACATGTCTGCATAGAACTGATGAGTCAGGAGACAGTTGGGTTTGCACACATTCATGAAAAACCTGTTCCTAATGCAGACTTTGAGTTTCTTTTTTGTAGATGGCCCCAGATACCACCAGGATGGACGATTCTACACTGGATATGCAGTAGTATCCTCACATGAGGTAATCCGAGCGGAACCACTCTCTCCTCACATGTCGGCGCAGGAGGCAGAGTTGAAGGCACTCACTGAGGCGTGTAGAGCCGCTGCAGGTAAAGTCGCTAATATTTTCACAGATTCGCAGCCCATTAAAAATGCAGAGCTGGTGAAACAATTGATGGAGGCATTGATGTTACCAGTCCAGGTTGGCATTGTCAAGGTAAAAGCACACACAAAGGTGACTCCGTGGAGGTAGAGGGCAATAGAAGGGCGAACGAGGCTGCTAAAATAGCACAAGGCGGCCTAGAGAGAGCAGTGGACGGTGGCGGGGAGTCAGCGTATTCCAGCCACATTGGGTCTAGATGTCCTGAAATCCCTCCAGCAAAAGGCTGCCCAAACAGAGAAGGTACACCGAGGGAGACTGGGAGCTGAGCTGAACTCAAATGGAGTATGGGAGAATAAGGATAAAATGTGCCCACCAAAGTCCCTGTTCCCAATCATGGCGCAAGCAGCACATGGCCCCAATCACACCTCAAAAAGTCACATGTGTGCCATGGTAGATGCCTTCTGGATCGCTCCTGGCTTCAGTTGCGCAGCCGCGAAACTTGTACAATCATGCCTCATCTGTGCACAGCACAACCCAGGTAAAACAGTAAAAGTCCCTAAGAAAGCGACACCTAGGCCTCTCTACCCGTTTCAGAGACGGCAGATTGACGACATACAGCTACCAAGGTAGGAGTGTATGCAAATATCCTAGTATGTGTAGATCTCTTCTCTGGATGGCCAGAGGCCTACCCGGTGAAAACGGCTACAGCTCGAGCCACTGCAAAGAAACTGGTGATGGAACTAGTACCACGATTCGGTGTCCCTGAAACAATTGAATCAGACAGAGGTACACACTTTACTGCTGAGGTAATGCAAAATGTAATGCAAATGATAGGTGTAGAGCAAGCATTTCATACACCCTACCACCCACAGAGTTCAGGGAAGGTAGAAAGAATGAACGGGACACTGAAATTGAAAATACAGAAAACCATGGAACAAACCCATAAACCATGGCCAGAGTGTCTCCCATTAGCATTATTCTCAGTAAGGTACACACCCACGGGGAAAGCTAAACTGTCACCCTTCGAGATACTGTTTGGAAGACCACCGAACACAGGGTTGTACTACCCACAGGTTTTAACACTTAATGTGGATAATTTGACAAGTTATGTAATCCAGTTGCAAAAGCATTTAACTCAAATGCATTCTCTAGTTTTCTCTTCCACTCCAGATCCAGATAGTGTGGAAGGAACTCATTGTCTACAACCTGGTGATTACGTATATGTCAAGAAACACTCCAGAAAGACCCTTGAACCCCGATATCAAGGACCTTACCAAGTACTCCTGACAACGCCTACTTCTGTTAAGTTGGAGGGACGACCAAACTGGATCCACGCATCGCATTGCAAACTAGCCACAGGAGTTAACAAAGCATAAGAGTGCATAATGTTTTGGTTTGGTTTTGTTGCATTATCTGTAATAATGGTAGCTGCGTGGGACAGTCTAAATTCTCCAATGTCCTTGAATAATAAGTTTATACAACATCAGGAAAAAATACTAAATGATTGGTCAAAAGACACTCAGTCTCCAGCAGATTGCTGGATCTGCACACATTCACCAGTATCAGCCACAAGTATTCCGTTCCTTGTTATTCCTGTGCCACCCGAGGAATTATTTGCCTGGACCAGTGGTTCTGATACACTTGCTAATAATGCCACAAATAATGTGAAGTTATGGAACACAACTGTTGGTATACCTATTGTGGGATGGGTAGGATACCCTTGGTGGCAGGGTAATCTTTCAGGAAGTAACACATACCTTCAATATCTGGCATATAAAGGGGGGCTTGGGTACCCAGGAATAGAACTCGATTAACCTACCTGGGGCAAATTCCAATGTATGGCCTACAAGTTAGTTTTAATGTAACTTCCCACTCTACTGATGCCTTCAAACCAATACTGCTAGAAAGAAGGTTGCATAACACGTCCTGGGAGTATTCCAATTTATTTCCCCAGGGCAATAATGAAACTTGTTTTAATATTTCAGGTAATATACCTTGCAACGAGTCATCTGGATATGAGAAAGGAACTCCCACCTGTGGAAATTCCGATGTAGGGTATTGTAGCCCTTTAGGACAACTTCCAAATTGGTGTATGCTTCAGAATGTATCTGCGTTCATAGATTTAGTTCATAGACTGGTATTACAACATTCAGCCCTATGGGACCTACCTAGTGACATGTTCTGGGTATGTGGAGACAATGCATATAAATGGTTGCCAGTAGGGGTAAAAGGTGCTTGTACTCTGGGTCGTTTGACTCCAGCTACCTTTGTTATTCCGAATGACCAGTTGAATACTCAGAGCATACCTAAACACGCGTTGTACAAAAGAGCTGCTGACAATACACCTCGCCTCTCTGGGAGACCACATATAGTGCAGATGAGTGTGGCTAATAAAATTGTCAGCTCTATTTTTATTTATTCTATGATTACTCAAATGTGGGATAAGTTAGTCAGGGCTACAGATTACTTAGATGACCAAATATGGGATATATTGGAGATATTGAACACCACCGTTGCTGTCCAAAATCAGCTCATCATAGCCACTAATCAGCATACCATAGTATTAGATTATTTAACTGCAGCGCAAGGAGGTATGTGTCAAGTCATCGGACCAGCTTGCTGTCATTATATAGATCCCAACAGCATTATAAAGTTAAAATTGAAAATAGAGGATGTTCAAAAACTTAGAGATCAGTACGATAAAGACAATGATCGTACTAAGGATAGTTGGTGGTCAGATACATTCTCCTTTCTTAATCCAGCTAATTGGTTTAAGGGTATTGGAGGCTGGATAACTGGGATTATACTAAGTCTATTACGTATTGTTGTCTGTATCTTCGTAATATATGTGCTATTGAAACTTATTTTTTGGTGTATCTCTGTATGCAAGAAAAGATGTAGAAATAGATAAGGAAGTTTGACTGTAAACAACAAGAATTTAACTATTATTCCTTTGAGTCCTAGATTGACATCTCATTTCTGGCATGAAGGAGCGTACTCTTGCAATGATGGACGTGGCTTCAGTATCTGGGGGATCGAGAAGGTAGAAGACCTGTCTCCCTTGGGCAACCCGTCGGCCTGGGATAGTACCTGGTGAACGAGCCACTATCCGCTGTTGTTGCAGGATCCAGTGTTCCAGATTGTGGAAAATGAAGATGTCAAAGGGGGGAATGATAAGAACTGAATGAGTTAAATTGAGTTCTGTCTATGTTGCATTCTCTTGTTTAAAACCTTATCTGTTCTTCCAGGAGATGTCTCAGACATCTCCCTTGTGAACCAAGGTCAAATACCTCTGCTTTTTCGCCTAAATGACTTTCTTTGTCGAAAACAAGTTGTAAAATCATTTGTACTGCGCATGTCTGTAAAATGTTTAAATTCTTTACTATAAAAGACGGAAGCCTAACTGATAAGCCAGAGGCGTCTTGGCAGGCATCCCGAGTGGTATTATACAGCTGGTGTCTGTGTAGTTCTTCTCGACGGAGCTGATTTAATTAGAGACATATGGTGCTTCACACCTAAGAACATCGGTCCTTCAGATGAAAGAGTAATCTGAGGGATCCCGACACTGCTGAAACTCCACGGCCACGACCACGTGCCTTACTCCCTGCCTTCTTCATCTTGGTAGACTGATAAAGATAGGCAGAAAAGTAAAAAAGGGGTGGCTTAGTGTTCTTATTCCTGAACACCTGCTAACCAGTATAAGAAACACTAATTTGGCTAAGAGTGTGTGTACTACACTTTAATATGATCTAATGTGGCCTAGACAACTGTAAAGTGGAGTGTTTGGTGAACTTTATTTCCTTTTTTTTTGGGGGGGGGGGAAAGAAAAGGATGTGACCAAAGTTTGAAAGCTATAGTATCACAAACTTTTTGGAGCGATTACAATGCAGGAAGCTAACCTACAATGCAATTGATGAGGCTCCAAAAAATAGGGTGATACTAGTCTGGCTGGCCCTGAAGGGCACAAGCCAGCAAAAAGGCTCCTCTATCTAATCCTATATAGTGTTTGCAACCAACCAATGACAATGGATGCGGTTGGAAGCACACTAATATAGGAGCAAAAATCTGGCTAAATTAGCTGCAAAAAAAGGACTATGTATGAGGCAGTGACGCACGCTGAGCGGACTACAGCTAGCGGTGGCTGTAGAACACACTGCAGCGTGAGCTGCACTCACACACAGAGAGGCCTATCAGACAGCCAAAAACAGTGCGGAGAAATGGGCTATAGCACTGAAAGGCTGCTGAAAGGCTCCGCTGTCCACTCCTTTAGTGTTTGCAACCAACGTATATGGATAAGTATGGAAGCACACTATACAGGAGAAAAAAAAAGCAGCAATAAAAGAAAAATGTGTATGAGGCAGAGACACACGCTGGTGGGCCTACAAGCAGACGTGCCTGCAGGACACACTACACAGCGTGGGTCTGCACTCACACAGCCCTTGCAGACAGCTATTAAAACAGCGCTGCTGGGCTACAAAAATGCTACAGTGGTGGATTATGTAGCCTGGGTAGAGCAATAGATATGTTTGATGATCGCTATTTCTAACTGTCCCTCACAGTCTTCAACAGCAGCCTGTCCCTAACTGAATTCACAGCAGAGTGACCAGAAATGGCGGCTGCAGCGCTTTTTATAGTGCATCATGACATCATTTCAGCAGCCAATCACAGCCATGCCAGTAGTTAACATGCCTACATGCCTAACAGGATGTGCCCACACTTCTGAGGATCCCCATTGGCTGAATCAAATTGAGCGGGCTCCTAGCATTATGGGAACTTCCGATTCCGGTATTCGATATGAAAAAAGTATCGGAACTAAGTATTGGAATTCCGATACAGCTAATATTGGCCGATACCCGATACTTGCAGTATCGGAATGCTCAACACTAATCAGGACCAAGAAAACTCATCTCCCACTTCCTTTCCATTTCCATGACAAGAACCATAATATCTCACAATTGAGGTTCTAGGTAGTTGAACAGGTAGAGGCTAGTAGGCGAGGCATTAATAGGGTAAAATTACTGAAGAAAAGAAAGGCCTATTGGATTTTTACATTACAAACTCTGGAACCCAGAGGCCTCAACAGGGACTATGATGTTGCCGCCTTTTTATGATTACATAACAGTGTAATTGTGGCTTTCATATTGCATGTATAACTGGCTATTTTGACTATTGGCTGAGTAGTATCAGAATTGTCTGTGTATATTTTGACAAATTTCAGGATTGTCACTAACTCTTCTATTTTCCGTTTCTCTAGAATCATTAGAATCACCTTATCACCATATACTGGGCACGTCCGGCTATTCGATGGTAACCTATCACCTACCTACCACACTACTCCTATTAATTATCTAACTTCATAGTGGTTTTTTTTTTTTTTTTTCTTTCTCCAGTTGTAGCTCACATAGCCTCCCTACCAATACTTTCAGTCCATTGTACCTGGTTATTATCCATTTCAACCTATTTCATTCTTTTATTCGCAGCATTCACACCCATACCCTTACACAGATAGATATCCTCTGCCCCCCCATTCATCACAATAGCTAGACTACATATACTCCTGGCTCAGCAACACATTAACATGACATTCCTAAGGAGGTTTATTCCCCTTTTCATAGTGACATGAGTTTCCATTGCACTGCCTTCTATCTGTCTCCTGGTCTCCTCTTACTTGGACATAGCTGTCTATCACACAGGCGCCGCCCCATAATTAACATCCTGATCATGTGACCGCCCTCCTGGGGCCGTGATAGGCTATCATTCTCCACTTATACCCGGATATACTTCCCTGCAATACAGCGTCTCTCATACCTGCAGCACATGCGTCCAGCCACAGACTAAGGTAATATTTGTAAGAGATCCAGCTCATGTCTTGCTGGTTCTCTACTTTATCACATTGACAGCATTTTCTCATTTTTTGCAGCGCTATTCCTCTGCACCTTCAGTGCTTCTCCTGAACAGCGCGTTCACTCTCCCTGTGGCACACTTGCCTCCCTGGGCAGGACATACCATTTGGAGAATCACAGGTGACTCTAGCTCTCCCAGACAACATTAGGGCACCACTATTGTACCAACTAGTGCCTTTTTGCTTATGTTTTCTTCTCTTTCAATTTTAGCACCCACTTGTGAACATACACGCCTGTCACAAACAATACAGGATAGTTTCCTGAATATATTACAGGTGATTTTACACTTCTTAATACAGTGTTCACTTCACATTCTTTGTCCTCAGGGCTACTCATACTTTCTACATGTTTCAATTGCAGTACAAATTTCTGGACACCCACAGCAATTATTGGATCTACCGGTCCCTGTATAACCCAAGGTGTCAAACCCGTGGGTCTGGTGATTTCCTACATGAATGGGTAATTCAGTTCACATTGCGTGCATATCCTCAGCCTATCTCAGTACACACATTCATACTCCTTTTTTTTTTTTTTTCATCCTCAGTGTCCTTTCATCCTCAGTAGCTGCTGATTCCCAGACGTCTGTTTCTCCACATTATTAATGAATATACCCAGGTATTAATTGACTGTTTTGGATTTTTTTTTTTTTTCTCTTTCCTCATTCTCATAACGTCGCCCAATATGTTTGTTTATGTGCCATAGTCACTCACCGTCTTGTTCTTTCTCTTTTTTTCCAGTACTGAATAGTGCCTACTTATGACAGCGGTTCTTTAATAATAATATATGGAATTTTCCATTACAGTTCCTCTCAGGTACCTGTCTTGGCACTCATTCCAGTCGGCTATTACTTTTCATGTGGTATTGCACATCCAGTAGCACCAGCCGACCAAGAATCTCACTGTATCCTTTATTTATCAGTGTCACACTTGTTTGTTTTCAACCTCCTAGGGCACGTCTTTTACATATGTTCCTTACATATGTTCCTTACATACCATCACAGCACGGACTCTCTATCACTGCCCATGGAACCTGTGGAGTTTCACTAAGCTCACTTGAACCTTGTCTCAGGATTCGCTATTTCAGTATTTATCTAGTCATCGACCTTTCGTCTAAACTTTACATGATGTTCATACGGTCATTATCAGCATCCTGTTGCTCAGAAAGACAGCGTCTCTCATACCAGCAGCACATGCGTCCAGCCACAGACTAAGCGCTATTCCTCTGCATCTTCAGTGCTTCTCCTGAACAGCGCATTCACTCTCCCTGTGACACACTTGCCTCCCTGGGCAGGACAGGCCATTTGGAGAATCACAGCACCCAGTTGTGAACATACACGCCTGTCACAAACAATACAGGATAGTTTCCTGAATATATTACAGTACAAATTTCTGGACACCGACACCAATTATTGGATCTACCGGTCCCTGTATAACCCAAGGTGTCAAACCCGTGGGTCTGGTGATTTCCTACATGAATGGTGTCCTTTCATCCTCAGTAGCTGCTGCTTCCCAGACGTCTGTTTCTCCACATTATTAATGAATATACCCAGTACTGAATAGTGCCTACTTATGACAGCGGTTCTTTAATAATAATATATGGAATTTTCCATTACAGTTCCTCTCAGTTAAATCCAACTGTGAAAAAAATTCTGTTTCTGATGAAGGTCAATTGTATGACCGAAAACGTTTAAAGAAGTATATTTAACTGGATGCCTTTTACAATAAAGGAACTGTCAAATTAATTTTTCTTTTGAGTGCCAAGTTTTTGTACTACCTACCCAAAATAATGTCCAACACTTCTGATAACAAAATTAACCCTGAAGTCACTAGACTTCTCCCACTATATCAGCACTCTAAAATATTCTGAGACAGAGCAAAAAAGAGGCCAATCTAATAAAAGGCAAATTGGCAAATACAGATAAATAAGAGTGGAGATTCAGTACAGCCCAGCCGGGCTGGCTGACCACACAAAAACTGAGCTGACTAACAAGAGCAAGTGTGAACTTAAGCAAAAAACAAACTTAACTTGAGAAGAATGGAGCAGAGCTGAAGTCCAAGACCTGAGAAGCAGACTGAATCACCAGCAACAGGATAGGGCGTCGGCTGTCTTATATCCAGTCTGATACTCCTGAGATCCAATCATTATCCTCCTCATCAGGTGGCAGACCATTACCAATCAAACTAGCCTCACCATCTCCTGTCACCACCAGAGGGAGAACGGAAGGAGAACTCCCAGCTGGTGGAGCAGAAAATGAGCTCATAACAGGGAGGGTAATGCCAGGCTTGGAAGCAGTGATGGGTCTCTCCAGCAGTTAACCTAATGCATGCAACACAGTTCCACTCCAAGCCAGCAGGGGGAACTCTGAACCAGGATGAAGGGGAGGGGGTGCTCCCTTAGGGCTGAGAGGAAGGAGTGGTCAGTGAGTTGAAGGAGGTCCACGTGTGCAGACGTGTAGAAGAAAGTGGAGGTTGAGCTCCGGGTGGAGAGCTCCCTCACGGCAAGAGCGCAATAATTGGAGCCTGGTCTCCACGGTGGTATGGATACTGGCGGTCCTGCCACAGATACCAGAGGAGTAGGAGGCTGTAAATGCCCTGCCCCCATCAGAGACTTGGGACACAACAGCAATTGAACAGAGAGCCAGGACTCAGGAGAGGAGTCCCCGAGAGGCTACAGCTGTCTGTCATACAAGTATAGTTCTAGGAACATCTGAATAGAGGCATTCCAGAGTAACTAAGTACTGGGGTGCTTCACACCACAAGGCGCTAGGAAGGAGACTGCACAGCCCTTCTGCTGAGAGAGAATCCTCATCTGCTTCCAGGCTAACCTGCTCCAACACCATCTGTAATCAGGACCCTGGACTGCATATATTAAGTAAAGGTACCAAAACTGCAACCGCTGTGTCTTTTCTGTTCCCTACGCTTCCAGCACTGCTACATCCCCGTGCTGTTTACATCTACACTGCCTGGGACTACAGCTCCACCTGTGGGGAGCTTTTACATCTTTGCTGCACCCTACCATCAGTCCCAGCGGATCTGTATGCAGCGTTGGCCTAACACCATACTTGCCGAGCACCACAGGTGGCGTCACGAACTATTCTACCATTAACTACATCCCCCATTGCTTGGGTGCCCAGGGCCATGGACCAGGTCACCGCTGCTGTGACACATTCCCCTGACACCGGCCCGGTGCCGAGTACCCCACAGCCCTGGGAGGGCGACCCACTTCCCTCTGTATCTACGGTCAGAACTGACTTGGTACCTTCACCTACCCTATTAGGTCTCTTGTCCCTCAGCATTGGTTTAGCAGGAGATTCACTACCCCTCAATCTATTATGCCCACTATCCTCAGGATATATATGGAAAGCTCTCAGTTGGCGTCTGTCTTCATCACCTAGAGACACGCTGCACCACTTGTCTCTAGCTCCTGCTGTGGACCGTCTATTACTGGGAGGACCCCCACTTCGTTGGGTACCATGATATATAGATGGCCTCCATCTTTGCCAGTGACGCTGTCTCTTGATTCTTGCTCTTTCCAGCCTTAGCTGCTGTACTTCTTTGAGATAAGCCACCCTATACATGAGAAGAATCCGCATATTGTCAAGACTCTCCACTGTCCCCACCATGAGGAACTGAACCATACCCACTTCTCTGGGTATCTTGTCTTTCCTGTTATAGGGAATTCT
This sequence comes from Dendrobates tinctorius, assembly GCF_039654945.1. Lineage (NCBI taxonomy): Eukaryota > Metazoa > Chordata > Amphibia > Anura > Dendrobatidae > Dendrobates > Dendrobates tinctorius. The sequence goes on from NW_027361697.1 coordinate 59,240,156, forward strand.
TATTCTTGTCACTCCAGACTTATCCAGCATTTCCTGCATGAGTCGTCCATTTTTTTCGATGACTTCTCTCAGCAGAGCACTAGGCACCTGTACAACATCTTCTAGTAGACTTCAAGCTTTCCTCATAAGCCCTAGCTGCCTAGCTGCTTCTTTCTTCCACCGCAAAACAACTGCTTCATGTGAACACACCTCAAATGCATGTCCACCAGGATAGCCACCCGACCCACACTAACTTTGGATGTGGACAGAACCACCAGCTGTTTAGCTTCTGGGGAACAGTACACCATACAGGCTTCCACAGCTTTCTTAAAGTCGTCATTCACAGACTCTCTGGCACACTCTTCTCTCAAGTCTTCAGGAACCTCTACCAGGCACATGAGCAAGGGAGTCTCACCCTTCTCTACTGTCAAGAGATGATTGCCTTCCTCAGTTTCTGGAATCAGCTCTCTTCAGACTTCCACCTCTTCGAGATGGTTTATCAAAGTGGACACTTGCCGCTCCATCTTCTCCAAGGCTGCCTCATTCATCGACTCGTTTTCTGCCAGGCAACCTCTGAGCTCAGACATCTCTCTCTCTTAGTCGGCACTCAGTAGCTTGTCTCCGAAGCTCTTCATGCTTCAACTGCTCCTTTATCCTCCTTAGCTTGCTTCTTCCATCCTCTTGATTGGTTGAGCTTCCCTCACTCGAGGAGGTATCTGCTTCAGGCCTCACTTCTTCTGTGGCTTCTTCCACTTCTTCACCCATGGCGCTGTTTTTGGTCTCCAGCCTCAGCTGTTGCTACTATCAATGACACGTCACCTTCCTTCCTGATCTTTTCAGTGTCTGGAAGAGAACTCCCATATGAGATAGAAGCACACGAACTTCCATTTTCAGGAAGAGACACTTGGACCACTTCTTTGTGGCACTTGCTCCTTTGGCGATGGGAAGATTTGCTGTCCTTTTTGGGCCCTTCCTTAATGTACTCCCTTTCTTTCCTAGTGTCACAGTCACCCCGGAGTCTGTGTCACATCCCACAGTATTGTAAACCCTCAAGTTGCTGTCTAACTTGGTGTCAGCCCCACTCTTTTCAGCCACCACATAACTACCAGTCATACTGTGGTACTCTTCAGGTGACGTCAGGTCAGTAAGTTGGGCAGACGCATCCTTTCCTCTGGTCACCCCTTCGTCTGAACCATCAATTTTGGGAGGTTTTACTGCCTTAATGTACCCAGCGCCATCAGCAGAGAGCCCTTCATCCTCCTGCTGTAGAGGAGCTCCCTTCTTCCACAAGTCCAAGAACAGCCTACAGTCCTGGCCTATTATCACTGGACAGGTTAAGTTCGGGACTACAGCAACATCATGGCTTGCAATGTAACTGGCCGACTCGAGGATCACCCAGGACACCAGATAGTCTTTAATGCCCCCATGGATGCAGCTGACTCCGATCTTCCTTTTGGGTAGTACATATATTTTCGTGCAGGCTTCCCTAAGGTCATCAACCCTCCAGAATCAACCTGTCTGACCACGCCCTCTGTATTCATCTGCAGGGAACACCCATGTAGCCCCTTGCTGGGTGAGTAGTTCATATGTAAGACTGGACACATATAGTACACTTGTCCCTGGCAACAGTCCATCTGTGCCACCTCTTTGACTTCGGAATGCTCCAACCTCTTTTGGGCAACTACTACTTTCTGAGACTATACCCCTTTTGGGCCATTATCCCCTTTAGGGACTCGGCCCCTTCTGGGCAACTACCCCCTTTTGGGACAACACCCCCTCTTGGGACTACTCCCCTTTCGGGCAACTGCCCCTTTTGGGATACCGCCCCCTTTTGTCTATCCACCCCCTTTTGGGCAACTACCCCCTTTGGGATACCGCCCCCTTTTGGGACTCTGCCCCCTTATGGGCAATTTTCCGTGAACACCAGCTCCTGCGGATGCCCACGGATCACGGAGTGATATAACACTTCGAGAGCATCAATGTAAGCCACTCCACACATGGCTGTTTCACTTCCCATGGCTGTCGCTCGACCTCCTTGCTCCCCCAGTTGTCAGACCCCTGCCGCTGCACACTGATCTATGCCGGACATTTTGCACAGCTCCTGCTGCAGTCACTCTTGGTCCTGGCATGCTCCTCCAAGGCACAGAAAACCTGGGTTGAGTGTGTTGATAACCTTTGTAACCCTGCTGTGTTACAGCCAGAAGCTTTAATCTTTGTGGCCCTGTCGAGCCACACCCAGATGCCTGCTTCCGTGTGTGCTGTTGCAGCTATATCTTTGCCCCGAGCAACCAGGCTGCACTGCTGCAGAATCCAGAACCATGCACCTCGTCCATTGCCCTCAGCATCCGAGCTTGTAGGTATCGTCTTTTGCCTCTAGCAACAAGGCTACAAGAGTGCCCCTAGCATTCTCCACCACGTGTGATGTTGCGATCATTAAGCGGGTTGGGGTACATTCTCTTGGCAGCAATATTTGATCACACGGCAACAGTTTCTTCATTAAAACAAGCCCATATCTGGTTTATTACATAATCATAAACCACTATGCCTGCACAGTTCCACAACTGACAACCGTCAGTTCACACAATTTCCCATGCTCTGGGTTACCTGCTTAACAGGATGGAATTCCCGAGGAGGCATCATAGTCTACCTTTATCTTGGTCCTGTCACCAGTCCAGACCCTCACTAGCTTCCTGGGCTTTCAGGAACTCCAGCCACCTCCAGTCTCACACATGGCCATCTCCTCCATGTGGAAGCATATAAGACCTTCCTGACCTCACAAAAACACACCCCAGGGATATATGTGGTTAACCAGTCCCACCCATCACTTTCTGGTTAGCCCTTAAATCCAGGCCATTTAAATTTACAGGTTTGTGGGACAACAAGATCCAGCAACATGTACTGGATTCAGATCGCAGCAGACCTCTGTCTGTGCAATACATACCTGTCTCTCAATGCACTAGTTGGTACACCACAATATTTTGACAGTTTGTTGGGGAGGGTTGTAAAACTAAACAAATCTTAAAAGAATCTATGAATGAATAGACCATAACTTTTTTAATTAATGCAAAAAAAAATTCCTGTATTGTGCGTTATAATGGAAGACCCTGAGACTCTCCGTCTATCTCTAGCGAAAACGACTGCAGTTGTCTGAATGATAAGGGCAATTCTAGGTCTAAGTACCTGTGTTTTTCTTTTATTTATTTGTATTTTATGCTGTAGTGAATAATCTATTTTCTGTCTATACCTGAGCTACACTCAGAAGAGCAAAAGTTTCAAAATATGTCCATAATTAAATCTGAAACGCAGGTGCATACAAATACATCTCCCATTTACAGTACTTTCCAAATGTAAAGTACAGCATTTAAATGGTGGGGTTCAGGCAAAATTGAACTGAATATCGGTAATAAGGACACGGTTCCAATTTCTTGGAATGTAATGTGTTATTGCCCCATTTTTACACCTGGACATACAAATCAAGCACACAATGGGAAGTATGTGGCTTAGCACAGTGAGCCCGACCTATATATAACTCTGCATACCAGTCTGTTATTGCAATAACAATCTGAGTTCTCTGTATATACAGCTGTCAGCTTTCTTACATGACAAAAAATATGGTTTCAAATGTTTTCTATAAGAAATTGGCTGTTTCAACAGATGTCACCTCATTTACCCTTTAGTTAAGACTGAATGGCTAATCTTCATATTTTTTCTAAAATTGCAACAAAATATTAAATCAACAGAATATATAAAAAAAAAATGCAAGGACTTTTGTCATGTAAGTAAACTACACTCACTGGCCACTTTATTAGGTACACCTGTCCAACTGTGTGTTAAGACTTAATTTCTAATCAGCCAATCACATGGCGGCAACTCAGTGCATTTAGGCATGTAGACATGGTCAAGACAATCTCCTGCAGTTCAAACCGAGCATCAGTATGGGGAAGAAAGGTGATTTGAGTGCCTTTGAACGTGGCATGATTGTTGGTGCCAGAAGGGCTGGTCTGAGTATTTCAGAAACTGCTGATCTACTGGGATTTTCACGCACAACCATCTCTAGGGTTTACAGAGAATGGTCCGAAAAAGAAAAAAAATCCAGTGAGCGGCAGTTCTGTGGCCGGAAATGCCTTGTTGATGCCAGAGGTCAGAGGAGAATGGGCAGACTGGTTCGAGCTGATAGAAAGGCAACAGTGACTCAAATTGCCACCCGTTACAACCAAGGTAGGCAGAAGAGCATCTCTGAACGCACAGTGCGTCGAACTTTGAGGCAGATGGGCTACAGCAGCAGAAGACCACACTGGGTACCACTCCTCTCAGCTAAGAACAGGAAACTGAGGCTACAATTTGCACAAGCTCATCGAAATTGGACAGTAGAAGATTGGAAAAACGTTGCCTGGTCTGATGAGTCTCGATTTCTGCTGCGACATTCGGATGGTAGGGTCAGAATTTGGCGTAAACAACATGAAAGCATGGATCCATCCTGCCTTGTATCAACGGTTCAGGCTGGTGGTGGTGGTGTCATGGTGTGGGGAATTTTTTCTTGGCACTCTTTGGGCCCCTTGGTACCAATTGAGCATCGTTGCAATGCCACAGCCTACCTGAGTATTGTTGCTGACCATGTCCATCCCTTTATGACCACAATGTACCCAACATCTGATGGCTACTTTCAGCAGGATAATGCGCCATGTCATAAAGCTCGAATCATCTCAGATTGGTTTCTTGAACATGACAATGAGTTCACTGTACTCAAATGGCCTCCTCAGTCACCAGATCTCAATCCAATAGAGCATCTTTGGGATGTGGTGGAACGGGAGATTCGCATCAGGGATGTGCAGCCGACAAATCTGCGCCAACTGTGTGATGCCATCATGTCAATATGGTCCAAAATCTCTGAGGAATGCTTCCAGCACCTTGTTGAATCTCTGCCACGAAGAATTGAGGCAGTTCTGAAGGCAAAAGGGGGTCCAACCCCTTACTAGCATGGTGTACCTAATAAAGTGGCCAGTGAGTGTATAATTATGACATATTTAGGGATCATGTATTTCCATGCAATGGACCCGGTTGTCCTCCACATTTCCGGTGACAATGACCCCAATGGCTTTATTTTAATGTGCATTCTTTGACCTCCTGCTATTTTACTGAACCAAATTTAGATCGCTGTAGTGTATTGGGCACTGAACTTGTAATACAGATGTGAAAATTAGAACTTTTTTGTTATGACTGTCTGAAACTGGCCTAAGGTCTCACACTTCTGTTTGGTCTGTATTTTGAATTAGTATTTGAAAATCAAAACTAAGTTTTGGACAAAAACAGAATTTAATATTAGGGATCATGCAGACTACCGTATTTTCGGTCTTGTGTGATCCAACAAAATATTGGATGGTACTCGGACCAATATTAGTCTATGGAGCCATGTACATGCAGAGGGAAGTGCCCCAAAATGTACATATATATATGGATATATATATGCATGCTAGCCCATGTATGCGAATATATATATATATATATATATATATATATACACACATACAAAATCTCCCCCCCACACATGCATTCCACATAAATAATGCCCTCACTGGTGTCCCAAATGTCGTTGGGGGGTTCAGATTATGGACAGATATACACTGCTAAAAAAATTTAAGGGAACGCTAAAATGCCACATCCTAGCTATCACTGAATTAAATATTCCAGCTGCAAATCTTTATTCATTACATAGTGGAATGTGTTGAGAACAATTGAACATGAAAGTGATCATGTAAATCAAAATTAATATCCCATGGAAGTCTGGATTTGGAATGATACACAAAATCAAAATAGAAAATCAAATTACAGGCTGATCCATCTTCAGTAGAAAAGCCTCAAGAAAAGAAAATGATGCTCAGTAGTGTGTGTGGCCTCCCCGTGCCTGTATGAGTTCCCTACAATGCCAGGGCATGCTCTTAATGAGGCGACAGATGTTCTCCTGAAGGATTTCCTTCCAGACCTGGATTAAAGCATCAGTCAACTCCTGGACAGTATGTGGTGCAATCTGGCATTTGTGGATGGAACAAGATTTACTTGATTGGATTCAGGTCTGGGGAACGGGCAGGCCAGTCTATAGCATCAATGCCTTCATCATGCAGGAACTCATGACACATTACTGCCACATAAGGCCAAGCATTGTTATGCATCTGAAGGAACCCTGGGCCCATTGCACCTGCATATGGTCTCACAATGGGTCTGATGATCTCATCCCGGTACCTAATGGCAATCAAGAAATGATTCCCCACACCATTACTGACCCACTGTCAAATCAGTCATGCTGGAGGATCTTGTAGGCAGAATCTTTTCCATGGCATCTCCATACTCTGTCACGTCTGTCACACATACTCAGTGTCAACCTGCTCTCATCCGTGAAGAGCATAGGGCACCAATGTTGAATCTGCCAATTTTGGTGTTCTTTGGCAAATTCCAATCATTCTGCATGGTGTTGGGCTGGAAGCCTATGGTCCTGGGCATGGAGAGCAGTGAATATTCCGGTAGCTGACCTCGGCTCGTGTGGGTGGCCAAGTATACTAGGATGGGGGGCATGTATACCAGGAAGTGAGGACCATATGTACCAGTATGGGGATGGGGGCCTTGTATACTAGGATGTGGATGGGGGGCATATATACCAGGATGGGTATGGGGGGCAAGTATACCAGGATGAGGGGAAAGTATACCAGGAAGTGGGGACCATGTATACCAGTACGGGGATGGGGGCCTTGTATACTAGGATGGGGGCATGGGGGCCATGTATACCAGGAAGGGGAACCGTGTATGCCTGGATGGGGGGCCAAGTATACTAGGATGGGAATGGGAACGATGTATACCAGGATGGGAATGGGGGGGACATGCATAACAGGATGGAGTGCCATGTATACCTGGATTGGGGGCCATGTATACCTGGATTGGGGGACATATATACCTGGAATAGGATCATATATACCTCAATGGAGACATATATATCAGGATTATGGCATATTGAGCACCCCACAGGGCCTTGTGTAACTCGGTACCAGGCCGGTCAGGTTCTTTAAAGGGGATGTGTCACGGTGGAAGTGACCCGGTCCGTGGCCCTGGGCATCCAGTAAAGATGGATGTTTAATGAAGGATGATGGATGATAATTAGAGTTGAGCGACTTTTGGTTTTTTAGGGTCGCGTTTCGTTTCGTGAAACCCGACTTTTCCAAAAGTCGGGTCGAGCAAGATCGTCCGATTATAGGGAAAAGTCGGGGTCGTCCCGAAACACGAAACCCAATGTAAGTCAATGGGGAATAAAAGTCGGCAGTGAGAGGAGGACAGGAAACACACCTACAGTGCCCATTTGAATGCCAAAAGCATCAATTCTTCTTACTTAAGCTTGTCAACCTTAATTAACTTCATAATACAAGTTACGCACTGAAAAATGGGGGTTATTTGGCTAAAGTTGTGGGGGGGGGAGGGCTGGCTGCAGGTTTTCATGTGCCCTGGGAGAAAGAGCGCCCCTTTAACACATACCACAACTCATCATGCTCCGATACGGCAGATAAATAGCGGTATAGTACAATGAAAAATACCTCACTTTTTACATCTCATGACGAGGCCCATCTATTTCTCCATACAGAATCATTGGTCCCATATAATGTTTGAAACAGTATATGATGAGCTCCACATAATGCTACAGTATATGTTGGTCCCCATGGATGAAGCTCCACTGTCTTATGGGCCCATATAATGCTCCAAACATAATGGGCCCCATTTCTAATGCTCTAGTGTATAATGGGCCCTGTAAATGCTGCTCCAGTGTCTGATGTCCACCTTTGGAATGTTCCAGTGTATGGGCCCCATCTATCATTCTCCAGAGTATAGTGCTCCCCAAAAATTGCTGTCCCAACGTTGAAAACAATCAAATAAGTCTCCTCGCTAGGGAATCCCTGTACTTGTCTGGACAGGTGCTGTAGCTTGCTTAACAGCTCGCCAGCCGTTCTCACGCCCAGTATGGATTGCACGTGATTGCACAAAGGTTAGAAAGGGTACCGTATCCCTGGATAACATGTATGGATAGCGTACACATTCAAAATATATGTCTCAGGAGGCAGGCTCAGACGGTGTCAGGCCCAGTATGGATTGCACGTGATTGCACAAAGGTTAGAAAGGGTACCGTATCCCTGGATAACATGTATGGATAGCGTACACATTCAAAATATATGTCTCAGGAGGCAGGCTCAGATGGTGTCAGGCACAGTATGGATTGCACGTGATTGCACAAAGGTTAGAAAGGGTACCGTATCCCCGGATAACAAGTATGGATAGCGTACACATTCAAAATATATGTCTCAGGAGGCAGGCTCAGATGGTGTTAGGCCCAGTATGGATTGCACGTGATTGCACAAAGGTTAGAAAGGGTACCGTATCCCCGGATAACATGTATGGATAGCGTACACATTCAAAATATATGTCTCAGGAGGCAGGCTCAGACGGTGTCAGGCACAGTATGGATTTGACGGCCCAGATTACACAGCGGAGGAGCAGGGAGAGGTAAAGATTGCAAATGCTGGGGCCCTGCCCAAGCAAGGGGGGCCCACTCGTGGGCGTCGGTACTGGCACTGGGCCCCTCATAGTACAGCGGTGTGTCTGACGGCGGGTGTGCACCACCGCCGTCAGAGACACTTGATTGCACTATGAGGGACCCTGTGCCAGTGCCCGCGCCCAAGAGTCGGCCTACCCACCTGTCCAGGGCAACGGCACTCGCACGGTGTCGTGCGGTAGGTGGTGACCCCGGCCATGGGGGGGGAGGCAGCACAGTTAGGGAGTTTTAGAAAGTGGCATATGTTGATGTTGGACATTCAGCTGATGCAAAAGGCGAAATAGGTGAAGTACCAGGAAGAGGTGGACCAAAGCAAGCCATTTTTCTGTCACCCTATGTGTCATCAGGGGAAGGTGGGACAAAATCCTTGGAAACCCATGCGTGGTTCATTTTAATGAAGGTTAGATCATCCACATTTTGGGTTGACAGACGGTCCTTTTTTCTGTCAGGATTGATCCAGCTGCACTGAAGACTCTTTCCGATAGCACACTTGCAGCTGGGCAAGCGAGCTCCTGTAAGGCATATTGGGCCAATTCAGGCCAGGTGTCCAGTTTAGCGGCCCAATAGTCAAAGGGGAATGACCTGTGTGGGAGAACATCGATATGGGAGGAAAAGTAGTTTGTAACCATAGTTGACAACTGCTGTCTCCTGTCACTTTCCATCGATGCAGTATTACCAGTTGTGTGAGCGGTATTTGAAAAATCAGTCCACAACATTGTCATGAAACCCCTGTCTCCAACGCCACTTCTGCTGTGTGCACCACGAACACCTCTGCCAAGCTGCCCCCGGCCCGTACGGCTCGTGTGAGAACCATCACCGCTGCTGTGTGCTGGGAATGCCTCAAGCAACCGATTTACCAGAGTTGCTTGTTTATTAGCCAATATTAGGTCAAGGTTCTCCTGTGGCATGATGTTTTGTAATTTGCCTTTATAGCGTGGATCCAGGATGCTGGCCAACCAGTAGTCGTCATCGTTCATCATTTTGGCAATGCGGGGGTCCCTTTTTAGGATCCGCAAGGCATAATCTGACATGTGGGCCAATGTTCCCGGTGTCAATGATGCACTGCGAGTGCTGGGTGGAGGAGCACTTTCTGGCAAATCCACATCCCTCCAGTCACGCACAAACCCTGTACCAGACCTTGCCACGCCAACATTTTCACTTGCCCCACGAGATGCATCCTCCTCCCCTAAGTAATCATCCCCATCATCCTCCTCCTCCTCCTCTTCTTCCTCCACCTCGTCCAGGAGAGGTCCCTGAGCAGACAATGGCTGAATGTCATCAAGGATTCCCTCCTCCTCTTCCTCCTCATCAACATTGGCTGCAGACGCCTGCTCCTTAAGGTGCGTCAAAGTTTGCATGAGCAGACGCATAAGTGGGATGCTCATGCTTAGGATGGCGTCGTCTGCGCTTACCAGCCGTGTGCATTCCTCAAAACACTGAAGGACTTTACAAAGGTCTTTCAGCTTCGACCACTGCATGCCTGTCAACTCCATGTCTGCTCTCAAAGTGCCTGGCCGTGTATCCTCCCACAAATGCATTATGGCCTGCCTCTGCTCGCACAGCCGCTCCACCATGTGCAGGGTGGAGTTCCACCTTGTTGCAATGTCGATAATGAGGCGGTGGTTGGGAAGGTGGAGCAATCGCTGCAGCTTCTGCATACGAACGGAGTGTACAGGCGACCGGCGGATGTGCGCGCACAGTCTTCGCACCTTCTGGAGCAGGGCTGTTAACTCCGGATAATTTTTGAGGAAGCACTGCACCACCAGGTTCAAGGTGTGAGCCAAGCAAGGTATGTGGCTGAGTTTTGAAATGGCTATGGCTGCCACAAAATTACGGCCGTTATCACTAACTACCTTGCCTGCCTCAAGATGTACACTGCCCAGCCATGACTCAGTTTGTCGCTTCAAGTACTCGGCCAGCACCTCGGCGGTGTGTCTGTCGCCCAAACACATCATCTGCAACACAGCCTGCTGACGCTTTCCACTAGCTGCTCGATAGGGGGACACATCGTGTGCAACAGTGGCAGCTGCAGATGGAGTGCTCGTACGACTGCGCTCTGTGGACGAGCTTTCGCTTCTGGAGGAGGAGGAGGAGGAGGGTCGAACGCCTACAGCCAACTGTTTCCTATACCGTGGGCTAGGCAGCACTGTCCCACCACCGCTGTCCCCTGTGGACCCTGCATCCACCACATTAACCAAGTGCGCAGTGATGGACACGTAACGGCCCTGGCCATGCCGACTGGACCATGCATCAGTTGTGAGGTGCACCTTTCCGCTCACTGACTGCTTGAGTGCATGGACAATGCGGCCTTTCACATGATGGTGGAGGGCTGGGATGGCTTTGCGAGAGAAGAAGTGGCGACTGGGTAGGTCATAGCGTGGTACTGCATAGGCCATGAGTTCGCAGAAAGCTGTGCTTTCCACCAACCGAAAGGGCATCATCTCAAACAAGATTAGTTTGGCAATGTGGGCGTTCAAACCCAGTGTACGCGGATGAGAGACTGAGTACTTTCTTGACCTACTCATAGTGTCTGGGAGGGTGAGCTGGACTTGAGAGCTGCATATGGTGGAAGTAGCGGTGGACAGGGCGGACTGAGAGAGGGTTGATGATGGTGATGGAGTTGGTGTTCTTTCTGATGGCCTGGAATCAGTCTTTCGTTGATATAACAGTGGGATTCCCTGACTGCTGTGGTCTTGCAACGACACCTCAACATTTGCTGCTGTGCTAACCGGTGGGCTTACAGTGGGGGAAATAATGTAGCGTTGCTGACTACCTTCGTTGTGATCAGTTGCACATGTGGCACTTGAGGTTTGGTGTTGTGTCCACGCTTGCAAGTGCATGCTGGTTAAATGTCTAAGCATGCAACTGGTATTCAAATTTTTCAGATTTTTCCCTCGGCTAAAGGTCTTTGCGCACTTCTTACAGATAACCTTGGCCTGATCATGAGGATTTTGTTCAAAAAAGTGCCACACTGCACTCTTCCTACTTTGGCAGACATTTTGCGGCCTAGCACGCTGTGATCTTTTGACCCTCTGGACAAGCTGTCCAGCAACTCTTTTGATGTTTGGAACCTGTCTTTGGAGTGCTCCGGGCCTGCCAGATAACAGCTGTTGCGATGTCGATGTCTGCTGTGGATGCTCCTCATCTGAGCTATTGGAAGCAGCACCCTCTTCCCCCAATGGATGCCAATCTGGGTCAACAACTGGGCCATCCATCACCTCCTCTTCTATGTCATGTGCACCTTTCTCTGTGTCACCGTGTATGGTGGTATAGTGTGCGGGAAGGGGCACCTGAGTGTCATCAGGGTCAAAATCTGGCTCTATACACTGCGAGGACAATGTAGTGCTCTGAGTGAATGTACCAGCAGAATCATCCATCAGCGGCTGTGCATCAGTGCACTCCATGTCAGATTCATCTTGGCCTGGGTAATTCACCATTTCACTTGATAATCCAGGCATGGTATGTGAAAACAGCTCCATGGAGTAATCAGTAGTATGGCCTGCGTCATCCTTCAATCTTGGTTGGGGTGAAGGACACAAGGAAAGGTGTGGTTCATGAACATGAGCCTCCAATGACGACTCAGTGCTTTTACTTTTTACAACTGAAGAAGAGGAGGCGATAGAGCTGGAGGCTGAGTCAGCAATGCAAGACAAAACTTTTTCCTGATGCTCTGCCTTTAAAAGCGGTTTGCCAACTCCCAGAAAACTAAGCGTTCGAGGCCTTATGTAGCCAGACGATGACGCAGGGTCAGCACCTCCTGCATTCGGTCCTATTTTGCTCTTGCCACTACCATCAGATCCACCACCAACACCATCATTACCAGCTGCCAACCCCCGCCCAATTCCACGGCCTCTTCCACCAGCCTTCCTCATTTTTGGTAGAAATGTAGACAAAATCCAACAAACTATATAATAATGTAAAACAAGGTACAAGGTGTCTATAGGACAGGGGAGATTTAGAATTTCTGCACACACTTGTGGACAGTGGACACTTGTGGATTGTGTGAGGCCCACTGATATCTGAGCGCTATGTGACAGGCTCGATGGCACAGCTGCCTGTGACCAAAGTGACGAGAGGATAATGGAGATTTTGAATCTCTGCGCACACTTTTGGACACTGGACACTTGTGGATTGTGTGAGGCCCACTGATATCTGAGCGCTATGTAACACGCTCGATGGCACAGCTGCCTGTGACCAAAGTGACGAGAGGATAATGGAGATTTTGAATCTCTGCGCACACTTTTGGACACTGGACACTTGTGGATTGTGTGAGGCCCACTGATATCTGAGCGCTATGTGACACGCTCGATGGCACAGCTGCCTGTGACCAAAGTGACGAGAGGATAATGGAGATTTTGAATCTCTGCGCACACTTTTGGACACTGGACACTTGTGGATTGTGTGAGGCCCACTGATATCTGAGCGCTATGTGACACGCTCGATGGCACAGCTGCCTGTGACCAAAGTGACGAGAGGATAATGGAGATTTTGAATCTCTGCGCACACTTTTGGACACTGGACACTTGTGGATTGTGTGAGGCCCACTGATATCTGAGCGCTATGTGACACGCTCGATGGCACAGCTGCCTGTGACCAAAGTGACGAGAGGATAATGGAGATTTTGAATCTCTGCGCACACTTTTGGACACTGGACACTTGTGGATTGTGTGAGGCACACTGATATCTGAGCGCTATGTGACAGGCTCGATGGCACAGCTGCCTGTGACCAAAGTGACAAGAGGATAATGGAGATTTTGAATCTCTGCGCACACTTTTGGACACTGGACACTTGTGGATTGTGTGAGGCCCACTGATATCTGAGCGCTATGTGACACGCTCGATGGCACAGCTGCCTGTGACCAAAGTGACGAGAGGATAATGGAGATTTTGAATCTCTGCGCACACTTTTGGACACTGGATACTTGTGGATTGTGTGAGGCCCACTGATATCTGAGCGCTATGTGACAGGCTCGATGGCACAGCTGCCTGTGACCAAAGTGACTAGAGGATAATGGAGATTTTGAATCTCTGCGCACACTTTTGGACACTGGACACTTGTGGATTGTGTGAGGCCCACTGATATCTGAGCGCTATGTGACACGCTCGATGGCACAGCTGTGACAAAAGTGACTAGAGGATAAGGGTGATTGGATTGCTTTTAAAAAAGCAGTTTGCGGAGCAGTGGGTAAACAGCAATGCCAGCGTGTCAGGAAGCCTTAAAAGGCAGCCCAACAACCAACACCACTGATACACCACAATATAGCCTCCCCTTGCACTGCACACACAGTGACTTGTGTGTTGTGCAGGCCAAATCGCTAGCAGCAGAAGCAGTTTTTTTGTCTTCTTCCCTGCCTAACGCTCTCCCTACAGAATCAGCAGCAACCTCTCCCTATACTAAGATCGGCAGAAGTAAGATGGTGGTCGGCGTGCACGCCCTTTTATACCCCCTGTGACGCCCACCAAAGCAAGCCAATCACTTGCATGCCCTTCTGAAAGATGGTGGTGACCCGTGCCTAGGTCATCACGTTGCCCACAGTGTCCGTGGATCCTGATTGGCTGAAAAAGAGCGCAAAACAAACTTTTGAAACGCGACTTTGGCGCGTAAGTCGCCGACCTCGTGGCCGACCTCATCCTAGGGTCGGGTTTCGTTTCATGAAACCCGACTTTGCCAAAAGTCGGCGACTTTTGAATTTTTTCGACCTGTTTTGCTCAACTCTAATGATAATGGATGAAGATGATGGGAAAATGGTAGGGAAATGGGTAATCGTGACACCACCCGTGGTATTCGGCAATGATAGCCGACGCTGCAATGCATATCCTCTGGGACGGTGTTAGGGCAGCAAAGATGGTTAAGCTCTTCACAGGTAGAGCTGTGTCGCAGGGCAGTTCAGGTGGTAACAGTTGAGCCAGTGATGGTGAATGCGGTGTATGTCAAGCGAGATGATAATATCACGAAGGACACAGTTGGGTGCAGTTTCAGGGTTTTCAGGTTTTTCCACCTGAAGGCCACCTTCTGCACCTGTACTGCCGGAGAGGTGCTTTCAGGTTTCAGCGTGCATTGTGGATCTTCTAGTTCCACTACCTTGTCCCACGCCATGTTATAATGTGCCCATCTGGGAGTGGGGGCTGTGGGGACGGGCAGGAGACCCAGCAAGGTTTCATCAGACCTGATAACCGGATCAGTCTCGGCTGCCGCATTTTGTGTTCTGACCTGCTCTGACCCCCATCCTCCTCCTGTGGTCAGAGACAGATCCTGGAGCTGTCGCTCCAGCTCCCCTGTGCTTGTACTTTTGTTTCCTTCTGAGCGACATACCACCAGTTACCTCACGTGCGGCCGCCATTGCTACTGCTTTTTCTTTTCTTTCCTTCCTGTCTGCTCCTGACACTTTCTGGGAGCGGGACTTCCTCCTTCCCCCATGCTCACCATCGCAATGCCGGGGGTGGACCGTCCCTGATGATGGAAACCTCCTCACCCCTCGGTCACATAGGAAGTGGGTGGGTATCTTTTTATGCTCACTCTCTCTGGCCCCACCCACCACCACTCTCTCTCTTCACAGCGTGCGCTCGCCGTGTCGCTAGGTCATGGCGGTTTCTCCCTCAGCTAGCGCACTCAGTCTGTGACGCAGCAATCTAACAAGTGCTCAGTAACGGTGACGCAGTAAACAATGGCACAGTTAGGCGATGATTTAACAGCCTTACAAACTCGCTATTACTCAGATAATCCTTTTAGCAATACTACAAAATCTCTTTTACACAAAATAGTAAATTTCTGGCACACTATACATTAAAGCTTCTGGCACTCAGTATGTTATAGTCTCTGGCACACAGTACCCAGCTTTGCTAGGCTCTAGGCACCCAGCTTTGCTAGGCTCCAAGTACCGAGCTTTGCCGAGCTCGATGATCCTGTTCATGATGCCAAGTTGGAGCGTCCCACAGGGCCTTAGGTTACTCGGTACCGGGCCAGTCAGGTTCTTTAAAGGGGATGTGTCACGGTGACAGTGACCCGGTCCGTGGTCCTGGGCATCCAGTAAAGATGGATATTTTATGAAGGATGATGGATGATAATGGGGAAAATGATGGAGAGATGGTAGGGAAATGGGGAGTTTGTTGTGACACCACCCGTGGTATTCGGCAGTGATAGCCAACGCTGCACTGCAGATCCTCTGGGACAGTGTTAGGGCAGCAGAGATGATGAAGCTCTCCACAGGCAGAGCTGTGTCCCAGGGCAGTTGATGTGGTAACAGTTGAGCCGGTGACGGTGATGGTGAATGCGGTGTATGGCAGGCGAGATGCTAATAGCATGAAGGACACAGTTGGGTGCAGTTTCAGGGTTTTTACTCACAATTCCTGCATACGGTGGCCCACTTGGCACTGTGTCTTCCAGGAGGGAGGGTTCCAGCAAACTTCCAGGTAGATTGGTGACACCTTTCCAGGATTCTTCTTTATGTTCTCCTTTCTAGGCCACCTCTCTGTGCTGATCTCTTCTTTCCCTCCTGCCCTGCGCCTTCAAAAGCAGTATCCCCGAGCCGGCAGCTGCGGACTCTGTCGGGCGACATTCCCAAAGTCCCCTTGCTCCTATCTTGGCTGCCTTTTTAGGGAATACTTGTGGCTGCGGGTGAGGCATCTGAAATTACCTCAGCCTCTGGCTTGCTAGCTGAGACTTATTTGATATTCTCCACTAGGCTTAGGGGCCAGCTCCCCCACTGTGGCCTGGTCCTTCCTCATCTGGATATGGGCCCCACGGGTAGCTTATCGCACTACCCGTGCCCCTAGGACCCCTTCTCTTCTCCTAGAAGCTTCTTTCCTTCTAGATGTTTCTCTCTGACCCTTACTCTCCCCACGTCAGTCCTGCTCTCTAGCTGGTCCGTCCCTGACTGACTGGATCTTTCCAGAACAATCTTTCAACCTCAAACCAACTCCTCCCACCAACCGTCACCTCACTGTCACTGATTGGATGCCCTCAATCACCCCACTTCCTAAGCTCCTGCCCTTCTACCTACCTTCCCCACTAACTCCCCAACACCCTTTCCAGGCCAGCCTGGTGTGTTGCGTGCAAGTGTTAAGAGTCCTGGGTGGTGTCCTCGCCTTACCTGAGGGTGGGATACCACACCTCTGGATGAGGTGCAGTACCTCTGTGGCAACTGGACACTCAGGGGCACCACACAAATATATCAGGATGGGTGAAATTAGTACAGAATTGAGGACATTACCCCTATAACATTTTCAGGAGCAGATCCCCCATAACAGTGCATCATGATCACATTTTTGCTTCAAATTTTTTTGTATTTTCCTCCTTTAAAACCCGGGTGCATCTTTTGTTTGGGTGTGTCTTATAGTCCGAAAAATACAGTAATTCATTCCGTATAAACATGTTGCTATCAATGTTATGTCGTCTGCATATTGGACTATTATGGGTATGTTATCTTATGCTTATTGAATTTTATAATTATATATCTTATTTCATACAGAAATTGTCTTTAGTACCATGCCCATAGAATTATTCCCAAGATTGGGCTGGTTTACAATATGCTTATGGATGTTATCATGTCTCCATCAACTTGGGTTATTAAATACTTTATCTATACCATGTTAGGCTTCTTCTGCGGCTTATCACACTTATTTTCACTGAAGGACTAATGCTTTGACTTTACTTTTATATATTTTTAATGCAATAAAGTTTTGATTTGCCCCTTTACTTAGTCCAAGCTCTAATACTCCTCTTTATATGTCATTCTGCTACACATGACTTCACTTACACTTTTTGTGAGGCATTCTTTGTTGAGTATTTTTTATTTCATGTATGTTGGACTCAGACTATTTCACCTCTTCCTTCTCCATTGGATACCTGAGTGTTTAAAATACAAACAATCATCTGCACCTAGTCATCTAGGCTTGGACATGGTTGGTGCAGTTGCTGCTGTAGCACTCAGTGGGTTCCAATATCTTCTCATAAATTATTGCTTCTACTCAGCCTCGCTTGAAGGTACCAAACCACCATTATTTTCATTAGATGATCTCTAGACTAGGTTTTGAGCATGAAAAAGAACTGCACCATAGCCATGTGTAGCACTAAGTTTGGACAGGGACAGTACATGCCTTTTATGGCTCACTAGACTATAGATTTATTTCTATAGTGCTGACATATTCCGCAGCACTTTACATTTCAGAGGGGACTTGTACAGACAACATACATTACAGCATAACAATAATCACATAGATCATAACACAAAGAGGAATGAGGGCCCTGCTCGCAAGCTTACAATCTATGAGGAAAAAAGGGGAGACACGAAAGGTGGGTGGTAACAGTTGCCCTGATTGTATGAACCAGCCATAATGTTAAGTGTGTAACAGTACAGATGCAGAGGGCTAATGGATGCATAAAGCATGTGGGAACATGATGCGGGGAACCTTGTTATGGTACAAAACTTTTGGCTGTGCCACATAGGGATAGATTGGGTAAATGCGTTGAGATGATAGGCCAGTCTGAATAAATGCGTTTTCAGGGCACGCTTAAAATTGTAGGGATTGGGGACTAATCGTATTGACCTGGGAAGTGCATTCCAAAGAATTGGTGCAGCACGTGTATAGTCTTGAAGACGGGAGTGGGAGGTTCTGTGGAAACTGTTTGGGTAAGAATACAAGGACAGAACAACGGAAAGGACACCATTGTAGGCATTTACTACAGGCCGCCTGTGCAAGCTGAAGCTATGGATGAACTCTTTATGCATCAAATGGCCAAGTTCTCCAAAAAATATGACATAGTTATCATGGGAGATTTCAACTATCCAGACATTTGTTGGGAATCTCTCTCAGGCAAAACTAACAGGTCAAGGAAATTCTTATCCTCTCTTGCTGACAACTTTATCTTCCAAAAGGTAAGGGAGAAAACAAGGGGAACTGCTACCTTGGATCTAATCCTTATAAACAGGGAGGAAATGGTTGAGGAGGTAAAAGTGGCTGGGACCCTAGGAGGTAGCGACCATGCTATTTTAGAATTTTGGATAACTAGAGGCGGAAGACCTGTGAAGACTCAGACGTCAAGGTTAGATTTCAGAAAGGCAGATTTTAAGGGATTCAGAAAGAGAATTGGAGGGATCCAATGGCTGGATATCCTTAAAGACAAAAATGTCCAGGAAGGATGGGAAATCTTGAAAAATGAAATTCTCAAAGCACAGTTGTTAATTCCGAAAAGAGGGAAGAATAGGAAGCAGTTAAGGAAACCAGGATGGATGAACACAGAACTTA
Source organism: Dendrobates tinctorius (assembly GCF_039654945.1). Classification (NCBI taxonomy): domain Eukaryota; kingdom Metazoa; phylum Chordata; class Amphibia; order Anura; family Dendrobatidae; genus Dendrobates; species Dendrobates tinctorius. Next base: position 59,258,964 of record NW_027361697.1, read on the forward strand.
AGCACATGCTAAAAAGGAAGAAAAAAATGTTTATAAAATGGAAAGAGGGAGGCATATCTAAAGAAGAATATAATGCTGTCTGCAGAACCTGCAGGACACAAATCAGATTATCTAAAGCTGAAAATGAATTGAGGCTTGCAAGAGATGTCAAAAGCAATAATAAAGGATTTTGGGGATATGTCAAAAGTAAAAGAAAAGTCAAAGATGCTATAGGATTTTTACAGGATGAAAATGATGAAATGGTAAGACAGGATGTTGAGAAGGCTGAACTTTTAAATTCCTATTTTGCATCTGTTTTCTCTCAGAAAGGAAATGTAACATCAACTGTTATTCACTGTCCTATTAAGGGAATAGAAGAATCCAGGATATCTATAAACAGAAAGATAGTGAGGAAACACTTAGCTAACCTAAATGAATTCAAGTCTCCAGGTCCAGATGAATTACACCCCAGAGTACTGAAGGAGATAGCAGAAGAAATTTTTGAACCCCTCTCTATAATCTTTGAAAATTCTTGGAGAACAGGAGAAGTGCCAGAAGACTGGAGAAGAGCAAATGTTGTTCCTATCTTCAAAAAGGGGAAGAAGGTGGACCCAGGCAACTATAGGCCGGTGAGTCTGACTTCTATACCAGGAAAGATCTTTGAACAAATTATTAAACAACATATATGTCAATACCTGGATAAGAATGAAGTGATTAAACAGAGTCAGCATGGGTTTGTAACTAATAAGTCATGTCAGACTAACTTAATTTCCTTCTATGACGGTATCACTGATTGGGTAGATCAAGGAAATGCTGTAGATATAGTATATCTTGACTTCAGCAAAGCATTTGACAAAGTCTCTCATACAATCCTTATTGAAAAAATGATTAAGTATGGAATGGACAAGGCAACTGTTAGGTGGATTCATAACTGGCTTAGTGATCGGACCCAAAGAGTGGTCGTAAATGGCTGCACATCCAGTTGGAAGAATGTCTCAAGTGGGGTACCACAGGGCTCTGTCCTGGGCCCTGTATTGTTCAACATCTTTATCAACGATTTAGATGAAGGAATTGAGGGTAAACTGATTAAATTTGCTGATGACACAAAGCTAGGAGGGATAGCTAATACTAGAGAAGAGAGAGAGAGGATTCAAAAAGATTTAAATAAACTGGAGAAGTGGGCAGCAACTAACAGAATGGTTTTTAACAGGGAGAAATGCAAAGTACTACATCTGGGCAATAAAAATGGAAAAAGCATATATAGAATGGGAGGAATAGGGCTAAGTGACAGCACATGTGAAAAAGACTTGGGTATACTAATAGATCACAGACTGAATATGAGTCAACAGTGTGATGCAGCAGCAAAAAAGGCAAATGCAATTCTAGGATGTATTAACAGAAGCATACAGTCTAGATCACGTGAAGTCATTATTTCCCTCTACTCCTCTTTGGTCCGACCTCATCTGGAATATTGTGTCCAGTTTTGGGCACCACATTTTAAAAAAGACATCAACAAACTGGAGCAAGTTCAGAAAAGAGCGACCAGAATGGTGACCGGTCTGCAAACCCTGTCTTATGAGGAAAGGTTGCAGGATTTGGGAATGTTTAGTTTGCAAAAGAGAAGACTGAGAGGAGACTTAATAGCTGTCTACAAATATCTAAAGGGCTGTCACATTGTAGAAGGATCAACTTTATTCTCATTTGCACAAGGAAAGACTAGAAGCAATGGGATGAAACTGAATGGGAGGAAACACAGATTAGATATTAGAAAAAACTTTTTGACAGTTAGAGTGATCAATGAGTGGAACAGGCTGCCACGAGAAGTGGTGAGTTCTCCTTCAATGGAAGTCTTCAAACAGAGGCTGGACAGACATCTGACTGGGATGATTTAGCGAATCCTGCTTTGAGCAGGGGGTTGGACCAGATGGCCCAGGAGGTCCCTTCCAACTCTACGATTCTATGATTCTATGATTCTATGATTATTGAGGATGCAAACCTCAGGTCATCAGCAGAACGGAGGGTGCGGGTAGGATGGTATACTGAAACAAGGGAGGAGATGTAGGGTGGTACTGAGCAATGAAGAGCTTTGTGGGTGAGGGTAATAAGTTTGTAATGGATTCTGGAGTGGATGGGTAGCCAGTGTAATGACTGGCACAAGGTAGAGGCATCGGTGTAACGATTGGCGAGGAATATGATCCTGGCAGCTGCATTCAAGACAGATTGGAGGGGGGAGAGTTTGGTAAGAGGGAGACCGATTAGAAGGGAGTTACAATAGACAAATGTTTCAAGTTGCATTAATGCACCTCCCTAGCCAGGACAGAGTATGAAGCCTCCAGGGTTGGGCGCTATGTATGGTTCTAATGCCAGGTGGTGCTAAACCATCTCCTCCTCTACCTTATCAACATCCTCACATAATCCCATCCCTATCAGCAACAGCGCAAAATGTTGTATCTACTACCCGATCATTTGCATTTTTATTCTTGTAAGCTTATGTGCTGACAAGCTGTTTTACAGCCTTTGAGCAGCGGCAACAAAATCCATACAACAGACAAGTTGTTTCTCTGCATCGTGCAGCAAATCTCACACTGGATGGATTTCTGTTTGCTGCAGTAGGTCACTGACATTAGCAAATGCCCGAGAATATTGTGGTTGCCCTACATTTTGAAAAAGTAACTCACGTTCCCTGCATTTTCACATCCTAAATTTAATTGTTCAATTTTATTATATATATAATTATCAAGACGTCAATAGCTATGGCCATTAGAGTGCCTGTGTATATTTTAACAAACATGAGAAACCTTATATTTGTCAAAATAAATCAGGTATGGATAGGTGCAAATTTTCATTCACCTTGGTTGATGCCAATGATTAGATCAGCAGTAGTATACACCTGTCTTTGGTGAAAGCTTCAGGAAGAGAAAATGGTGGAACTCTGACTCACGTATGTATCTTGGATAAACTTTTATTCTTACAGCTCTTTATACAACATAGAGCCGGGGACGGTACTCCTTCAGGACGACAGCTGTTTTGCGTTGCCCTAGCACTTCAATGGGTCCAGGTACGGAGGACCCCATCAGTCTTTCCATTGTGGTCTATACTGTTGTGCATCAAAAAGTGCCAATGCCCCCACACAGACGAAAACTGCATGCCCTTTAATCATGTTATATCGATACTGTGAGGCTGCTGCTCCAGGGGCTCTGATGTTGCCCCTACACAGCCAGACATCTCCTTGCCTGCCCCATCATATTCTATACTGTTTTTAGTTGTCGCTATCACTAGCGCTACTGTTAGACAACCACACATCTTCTGCTTGTCCATTGTGTGCTTTAGCTATACTGCACTGATAAAAGGATAATTTTGGATGACTTGTTAAAAACCATTGTAAACCATTGTAAACCATTCTAAACTGCAAATATTTTGCAGATCACAAAGGAGGGATAATTTTAATCAGCTTGTTAAAAAGACATTGTTTCTTCATTATCCAAAATCAAGCATATTAAAGGCATGTTAAAAGCTATTGTTCTGCATAAAAAAAAAAATTAATTTGCTATGCCATAAAAAGTGATAATTTTTAGACCATCACTTGTTAAAATACTATGGATTTTTTTGTGTACATCACCTGCATATAAGCACCAAAACTGCAGGCATCTACCCCTAAAAAGGGATAATTTTTATATGTTAAAAAGCATAAAAGGTCTGTCAGTGCAGTGTGTTAATAGTTGCTTATCATAGGTTACCATCAGTTTAACCATTGCCATTTATGTTAGGGTCAATTTGACTATACTAAAGCTGAGCTTGCTTTAAAGATCTTATAAGGGGCTCAATACAGTCCAATATATTCAAAGTATTTGGAGCCTTTTCATTGCTTTTGATTTGCTGTGAATCAAATATTTTGGAATAATTCAGTGAGTTAAGGGGGCTTCACACATAGCGATATCGCTAGCAATATCGCTAAAGCGTCACCGATTTTGTGACGCAGCAGCGATATTGCTAGCGATATCGTTAAATGTGATAATTACCTCCGACCGGCTCCCCCGCTGGCTATCGCTGATCGCGCGAGAACGTCCTGGGCCGTTTCTCGTCGGCCGCTTCCTGCTGGGCTTCCTGCAGGCGCCGACGAGTGACGCGTGGACGTGGGCGAGAGGACGTCTTCATCGCCGCGTCTGACAGGTAAGTAACGACTGCCGACCGCTGCTACGTCGCTGAGATCTGCCTGTTTGGCAGCTCACTAGCGACCATTTAGTGATGCACCAGCGATCCTGACCGGGTCGTATCATGGTCGGGATCGCTGGTGCATCGATAAATGTGACGGGACCCTTACTGAATTAGAATTTGAAAATGCTTGCTCACCTATAGGCCGGGATCACACATGCGAGAAACTCGGTTGACTCTCGCATCTTAATACCTGGCACTGCCACCGGCACTCGGGAGCGGAGCGAGCTGCTTCATAAAAATACATGCAGCCACACGCACCGCTCCCGAGTGCCGGCGGCAGTGCAGGTTATTAAGATGCGAGACTCATCCAAGTTTCTGCATGTGTGATCCCGGCCTTACTTTAGTCCCATTTTGTAAACTTTTGAGGCTTGTGTAAAAAGAGTCTAGAAGACATACAGCAATGACCATATGTGTTGGCACCCTTAAAATTGTCTCAGCAAATAAAGAATTTCTCTCGGAAAATTACTGCACTTACATGTTTTGTTAAACACAAGTTTACTTCCTTTGTGTGTATTGGAACAACACAAAAAAATGAGAAAAAAAGTCAAATTGGACATAATTTCACATCAATCCCCAAATATGGTCAGGACAAGATGGTTGGCACCCTTAACTTAACATTTGTTTCCACACCCTTTGGAATAAATAATTGCAATCAATCAATTCCTATAATAATCAACAAGCTTCTTACATCTCTCAACTGGAATATTGGACAACTCTTCTTTTGCAAACTGCTCCAGGGCTCCAAATGTGAAGGGTGCCTTCTCCCAGTAGTAATTTTAAGATCTCTGCACAAGTGTTCAATGGGATTTAAATCCAGACTGATTGCGGGCCACTGCAGAACTCTCCAGAGCTTTGTTTCCTTCCATTTCTGGGTGTTCCTTGAAGTATGTATGTTTTGGGTAATTGTACTGCTGGAAGACCCATGAACTAGGATGCAAACCCAGCTTTTTGACACTGGGCACTATATTGCGACCCAAAATTCTTTGGTAATCTTCAAATTTCATAATGCCTTGCACACAATCATGACACACAGTGCCAGAGGCTGCAAGACAACCCAAAAACATCTTTGAACCTCCACAATATTTGGCTGTAGGTATTGTGTTCTGTTCTTTGTAGGACTATTTCCATTTTTTGGTAAACAGAATGAGGAGCTTTGCCAAAAAGCTCTATCTTGTTCTCATCTGTCTACAGGACACAGAAGGATTTTGGCTTACTCTCATACATTTTGGCAAACTGCAGTCTAGCTTTTTTATGTCTCTGTGTCAGCATTGGGGTCCTAATGGTTTCTTTCCAAAGTATATTGTTTCATTCAAATGTTGAAGGACAGTTCGCACTAACTCTGATGCATCCTTAGCCTGCAGGACAGCTAGAATTTCTTTTTAACTTGATTAGGACTGCTTATCCACCATCTGGACTATCCTGAGTTGCAACCTTTCCTCAATTTTTCTCTGCCTTCCACATCCAGGGAGATTAGCTACAATGCATTGGGTTGTAAACTCTTTACAATGCTGCACACCATGGACAAAGGAACATCAAGATCTCTGGAGATGGACTTGTAACCTTGAGATTGTTGATCAATTTGTATTCTCAAGTTCTCAGACACTTCTCTTCTCCCCTTTCTGTTCTCCATGCTTAGTGTGACACACAATGCAAAGATTGAGTCAACTTCTTTCCTTTTTATCTGGTTTCAGGTGTGATTTTCATATTGCCCACACCTGTTACTTGCCACACGTGAATTTGAACAAGCATCACATGCTTTAAACAAAGTTGTTCACCCACATTTTTAGAAAGGTATCAACAATTTTGTCTGGTCCATTTTGGGGGTTTAGTGTGAAATGTTGTCCAATTAGCTTTTTATCTCAGTTTTTTTTGTGTTGTTCCAGTACATACAATGGAAGTAAACATGTGCATACCATATACTCCATTCGTTTTGCATTATTTGTGACAGAACTCTGTGCATTACTTTGTTTGAAAAATAGTGAACATGGTGAATTATTATTCTTCACCATGTTATGAACAAATAAAATAAAAGTCAATGATTTATCATAATTTTAATGTACAATACAGCAATAATCCAATGATCAACTAATATGAAAATTCAGTTCACAGATGGGTATTTTTAGTATATCTTAGTGCTAATTACTGTGTGGATCCTATTAGCAACAGAATGTCCCAGAACACTCTGCAGGGAGACGGCATCTGCCATTCTATCCATTTGTTGCTCAGTTCCTTGGGGGATAGCATCTATGATGTTTTTACTGTTGTTTGTGAGTTCACCTTTCTTTACCATATACGCAGTACATTAGTCTGTTCAAACAGACCCCCATTAACTGGATTTCACTCATGTGCATCCTATTTAAAAACTGTTTTTTGTAGAGAGCAATTTATACTTTGCATTATTTGCTGATATATTCTGTACCAGATGCATAATTTGTACTGAAAATATTATAAATAAGTTGTGCTGTTCCATATAAAGCAGTATTTTTTAGATATTTCTGAGCAGTTTTTTAATATAATGTTTCCTGTAGTTTCACATAGTATTTGCCAATATATTATTTCAGGCTTTATTTTATAATATTGCTCACAGTTTTACAGAGAATTTGTCAAAATAATACCTTATTTCTTGTAGTATACTGTTTGAAGGTAATTTTTTTTTTACTTTATCCGTGTCATGTTTCTTGTGCTCCAATTCTTTTCTCTTACCATTGCTTATTTCTGTAAATGCACATTTCTATTCTGCATGTGTCTTGAGTTGCTAAGGGCATGTCCATATGCTGCATGCTGCAGGACTGAATACTGCTACAGTATGTTTAGCAGAGCTGGAGCTTGTAACGAGTTATACATTTTAATGTTTACCACTTGCTGCAGAATAATTTTATACATTTGAAGAAAGTACTGTATTTTTCACTTTATAAGACGCTACGGATTATTAGATGCACAACAAATTTTGAGGAGAAAAATAAGAAAAAAAATTTTTTTAATAAAATTATGGTGCCTATTATAATCCTTGCATGCTACTGCTTACCGGGGTTAGTGGCAGCAGTGCAGGCTCGCTGCTGGAGGAGGCAGGCGTGGAGTGATGCTGCAGGCCGCATTAAGGGATGAGGGGGGCTCCGATGTGTGCCATTGCTGCGGGGGTCTTTTGCTGTTGCAGGGTCTTGTGCTGCTGCCGGGTTTCTCCTGGTATCCTGCTGGCCGGTGCTGCGGGTGTCTCCGGTGCCCAGCGGTGCTGCGTTGTGTGCCCGGCGCTGCCCGGGGCTCTGCCGACATTGTGCGACAGGCCAGAGCCCCGGCATTTCCTCGGTTCCCTGTGTGTGTGCGGTGGTGCCGGTAAAAAATGGCTGCCGGTGCTTGCGCAGATGGTATCTCGGGACCCAGCTCTCGAGAGATGAAATCTCAGCGCTGAAATCTCATCTCACGAGAGCTGGGTTCCGAGATCCCATCGGCGTACGTGCCGGTGGCCATTTTTTACCGGCACCACCGCACACACACACAGGGAACCAAGGAAATGCCGGGGCTCTGGCCTGTTGCACAATGTCGGCAGAGCTCCGGGCAGCGCCAGGCACACAACGCAGCACCGCTGGGCACCGTAGACACCTGCATCACCGGCCAGCAACCGCTGGACACCCGGACGCCCCCTGATCACAGCCTATGGTAAGGCATGTCCGCTTTGTAAGATGCACCCCCATTTTCCAACCAAATTTGAGGGAAAAAAAGGGCGTCTTGCAAAGCGAAAGATACGGTAATTACATTCCTTAATGAAAGGCAGCAAACAGAGATCTCAAATGCTGTAACTAATTAATTCAGGATGATTATTGGAAAACTATATAACTTTTTATAATGCAAAAAAATAATATTTGCTGAAACAGGAAATTACTTTAAGTCTACTTTTTTCCCTCTATTCTACCAGGGGGTTTTGCTTGAAAAAGTGCCATAAATTTCAAGTGTTTCTTTTTTTACTTTTTTTGTAGGCTACGGTCACAGTATCAGTATTGGTTTGCACACTGAACAAGAACAAAAAAAATCTATTTGAAATGTGTTTCATATTACCATAGTCCTACATGTATTATCTGACTGAAGTGTTTTGGGGGTAAGAAAATATTTAATAAAAACAAATGAAAATATCTACAAAAATCATACACTTCAAAAATTCAGTGTGTAAATTCACCCTAAGTGTATTCAAGAGAAAGAATCATTTATATTTTTGTTTGCAGTGTTTGACATTGTTTTTAAATCCATTCCTGATTTTGGCTCAAAAACTTTACATCAACAAAAGTGTAGAAAAAAAAAAAACTGCAGGTGTGATTCCAGTAAAAGTTTTCTCACCTTTCCAATCTCCAAAGCTCTTATTTCAGCTCTATAAATGTAACCCACAGGTCTCTGTAATTTCATCATGGTATGTACAGGCTTATGACTGCTGCAGCAAGTGATTGGCTGCCATACAGAAGGACAGTGACCACTGCAGCCATTTACTAGCCAAAATAGTCACATTAATATCCAGGCATAGAAATCCACGAACAGAAGGGAGACCGGAACAGAGCAAAAATAAAGTGATAGGACGGCAACCCTACATTGAACAGTGCCAACAAGAAGGATGGAGACCTACAGGGACTGTATAGGTGACTTTTTGATAGTTTCCTCTGTCTTCTCTTGTATGAAGGCTAAAGAAAAAATGCGAAGCTTACGGCAGTCTTCTGAAAGGCCAGAAACTGCTCCAAACAATTAGAATTTTTAATTAATGTAAATTAAAAAAGGATTTAGCTATTTCCATCATTTTAAACAATTTTTAATCCTTGAAGCACTCCCTTAGTATCTGAATAGATATCAGTGTGTTGGAGGAATAAGACCTAACTTCACAAACTAGTCATTGCTTTTAGGAAGAGCTAACTTAATTTGGGGTAAGATTTCAACTTTAAAGGGTCAGAGAAATACTCTGATCACTTCAAGGCCCATTGACACTTCCATCACTCCAGATAATTAAATTACTGCACAGATTTCCTCTCTGTAAAAGAAAAATGTTCAGCATCTGTTGTGTGCGAATAAAAAGTGCTATTGATTCAGGATTTATACGGTGGAATGACCTGACAACACGGTGTAAAATCCACTACTCACTATTGTTGTATAGACAGCACTTGTTCCTAAGCAAGGACACGCTGATGTATTATGGAGGGGAGGATCTTAAAATGTCTACATCTATTAAGTCTATTTTGAAAAAAACTGCTCACACGTCAGTATTTAAGATGATGCAAAAAGATATTGAAATGTTCATCGGCCAAAAAAATGTACTTTAGAAGATGATGTCTTTGATTTACTTTCAGCCTAGCCATAGCCCTAATATACATATTTGTTTTGCTTAATAATTTAAAGAAAAATCACAGCTGGACCAATATTTGCTAAATGAACATTATACATACAGTTGTGTAAAAAAAGCTTTCCCCCTTTCTGATTTCCTATTCTTTTGCATGTTTCTCACACTTAAATGTTTCAGATCACCAAACAGATTTAACCCCTTAACCCCTCTCTGGTGTTGTGAGGCTGATCGTGGCCGTTTGTCAGCTGATTCTCACAGCTGACACCCGACACTAAGTGCCAGGAGTGGTCACAGATCGCTCCTGGCTCTTTAACCCCCAGAATACTGCGATTGAACACTATCAGCCCTCTGCCTTTGGATCGGAGACTGTTGTGAGTTCATTCTCTGGTTCACCAGTTGTGAGTTCTCCTTCCAGACTCCCTCTGGTGGTAACAGGAGGTAGAGAGGCTGATTTGATCGGTGGAGATCTGCCACCTGAGAATGAGGATGACGATTGGATCTCAGGAGTCTCAGATTGGATTTAAGACAGCCAACGCCCTATTCAGTTGCTGGTGATTCCTTCTGGCTTGTCAGCTCTTGGTTTTCAGCTCTGTTCCAGTCATCTAAAGCTAAGTTTTTCTGCTAATGTTCACACTTGATTTTGTTGGTCTATTCATTTTTTTGTGTGGTTAGCCAGCCCCTGCTGGGGGCTGTTTTGAATTTCCACTCTTATTTATCAGTATTTTGCCAATTGGCTTTTTGTCCCTTACTAGTTCTGTCTCTTTTTGCTCTGTCTCAGAATATTTCAGAGTGCTGATATAGTGGGAGAAGTCTAGTGACTTCAGGGTTAATTTTTAGTGTTGCACATGATTTTTGTAGGGTTTTTTGCAGGTTGCAGACAGTGTCTTTCCTTTCCTTTCCTGTCCAGTTAGTTTGGGCCCCATCATTTGCTCAGCCTATTTTCCTGCCTGTGTTTGTGCCTTCATCTTGTTTCACCTTCAATACATGTGTGGGGGCTATCTATTCCTTTGGGGTCTGCTCTGGGGCAGTTAGTTTTCCCTTTTCTTGCTTTAGGCTTATTTAGTCCTCCGGCCGTGACGAGGCATCTAGGAACATTGTAGGCACGCTCCACGGCTACTGCTAGTTGTGTGGTAAGATCAGGGATCTGCAATCTGCATATTTACCAACCTCTCTGGTCTTCTGTGACTTAGCTTGTTTTGCTTTTTTCTCCTCGGTGACCCATTCATAACAGGAGACCTTGAGGCTTGACGTGGGGTCCTGATCACTGCTATGGTAACTAGATGTCGTCATGATGACATCCGGGTTACCAGAGCTGAGAAACTTAAAAATTGGCCTGGTCATTAACATGCAAACCACCCTTGGGGGTAAAGGGGTTAATGACCGAGCCAATTTTGACCTTAATGACCAGCTGAAATTTTGCAATTCTGACCACTGTCACAATACGAGGTTACAACTCTGGAACATTTCAACGAATCCCACTGATCGAGAATTTTTTTCGTGACATATTGTACTTCACGATAGTTGTAAAATTTATTCGATATGACTTGCGTTTATTTGTGAAAAAAACAGAATTTTGGCAACATTTTTCAAAATTTTCAATTTTCAAACTTTGAATTCTTATGCCTTTAAATCAGAGAGATATGTCACACAAAATAGTTAAGAAATAACATTTCCCACATGTCTACTTTACATCAGCACAATTTTGGAAACATATTTTTTGTTAGAAAGTTATAAGGATTTAAACTTGGCCAGCGATTTCTCATTTTTATAACAAAATTTACAAAACCATTTTTAAGGGACCACACCATATTTGAAGTGACTTTGAGGGGTACATATGACAAAGTACCCAAAAGTGACACCATTCTAAAAACTGCACCCCTCAAGGTTCTTAAAACCACATTCAAGCAGTTTAATAACCCTTCTGGTGCTTCACAGGAATTGAAGCTACGTGGAAGGAATTTTCACAAGGCTAACAGGAGAAAATGGACCCCAAAATTTGTTGTGCAATTTCTCCTGAGTACACCGATACCTTATTTGTGGGGAAAATCTACTGTTTGGGTGGAAGACAGGCTCGGAAGGCAAGGAGCGACATTTGACTTCTGGAATGTAAAATTTGTTGGAATAATTAGCAGACGTCATGTTGCATTTAGAGAGACCCTTATGTGCCTAAACAGTGGAAACTCCCAAAAGCAACTCCATTTTGGAAATCACACACCTCAAGGATTTTATCCAGGGGTGTAGTATTATTATTATTACTATTTATTATTATAGCGCCATTTATTCCATGGTGCTTTACATGTGAGGAGGGGTATACATATAAATACAAGTACAGTAATCTTAAAACAATACAAGTCACGACTGGTACAGGATGAGAGAGGACCCTGCCCGCGAGGGCTCACAATCTACAAAGAGTAAGTATTTTTGACCCACAGGTATGACACAAAATTTGATAACATTACATCATCATATTGAATATGTTGTCATAAGTGTTGAGCGCAAGTGCTCACTACTGGTTTGCACGGGGTGCTAGAATATGCACCAATTGCATTGTTTCGCAGCTGTTAGACACCCACAAAAACATGTCTGAACTAGTGCATACCAAAAACAACTCATATAGCAAATAAAGAAAAATTGCACTAAAGCAAGTCGATGTCAAATTCATGAAGTGTGAATAGCATAATGGCTTTTGAAATTTACAAAAAACCACATGAGGTACTTAGCACAAAATTTGGCCAAAAATTGTGAGCCCATCCACCATCGTCAGGGTAATCTCATGGATTGGATGGGTCCCTGACCTAACTGCCTAGTGTGAACACTTACCTCTGGCTAATGTCTTGGTAAAGCCTATATTTATGGGTAGGTCAGAACAAAGTGTGACTGGATGAAATTAAAATCACAGCATGGTGAAGGGCGGGGTGTCAAAGTCAGAAAAACTGGTACATTAGTAAGTAATGGAAAACTGAACTAAGAACCAGTCTTATAGTGTATGGAAGACCATGGGGGTGCATTATATTGTATGGAGGACCACGAGTGGTGCATTATATTGATAGAGTACCATGGGGGTGCATTATTTTGTATGGAGGACAATGGGCAGTGCATTATATTATATGGAGGACCGTGGGGAGTGTGTCATATTGTACGGAGGACCATGTATAGTGCATTATACTATATGGAGGGTTATAGGGGCGATTTATACTATATGGAAGGCTATGTGGAGAACTGTTTGGGACCATTATACTGCATGGAGGGCTGTGTGGAGGTCATAGTTGAGGGATCATACTGTGTTGGGATCACCATAATTTGCATTGGGAGTTGAGGTCGGGTACGGTAGGGTCATTATACTGTGTGTGGAGGCTAATGTGGAGGGATTCACCATGGAGGTATCATACCGTGTTTGGAGGGCACTTTTTTTGGCACCATATTTTATGGGTACAAGGAAAGTGGAATCTAGGATTTCAGCAGGAGAAAAGTACCTTTGTAAAGGCTGTAAAGTTGTGAGATATGATCTTATGTGACCCATGTGGGTATTAATATCTTCATCTTAATTTTATATCTCAACACAGCTATAATGAGAATGATATCATTTGGGTTGTAGCAATCTAAGGGTACCGTTACACCTAGCGACTAACCAGCGATCCCGACCAGCGATATGACGCGGTCAGGATCGCTGGGTGGTCGCTAGTGAGCTGCCACTCAGGCAGATCTCACCAGCGACATCGCTGGGGACGGGGATCGCTACTTACCTGTCAGACGCGGCGATCCTGCGTCCTCCCGCCCAGCTCCACGCGTCGCTCATCGTCACAGCAGGAAGAGCTGCAGGAAGCTGACGACGAGAAATGGTCCCGCAGCTTCTCGCGCGATCAGCGATAACCAGCGGGGGAGCCGGTCGGAGGTAAGTATCATATGCAGCGATATCGCTAGTAATATCGCTGCTACGTCACAAAATCGGTGACTTTACAGCGATATTGCTAGCGATATCGCAGTGTGTAACGGGGGCTTTAGGCTTTATACCTTTCCACAAAATTGTGACTTAATGAGATATCTGAGCTAAGGCACGCTTAATCTATTACCTGTTACTCCTCAGTGCAACATATACTTATCTGACTATTCAATCTCAACCCTGTTCAATAATAATTGCAAGTTATGTAATGTTTTATGCTACACTTCTATTTGATCTCATGTTGAATTCTGTCATTTCAATAAAAAAAAACATTGAAAATAAAATAAAAGGGAGGTTAGTGGGGAGCCTACTTAGAACTTCTGGTATGGATCCCCTTGATTTCTATGTATGCTCATTGTAGTGCAGCGGGGTTGGTGCAGTGCAACAGACAGGCAGTAACATAGTAACATAGCTTTGAAGGCTGAAGGAAGACCTTATGTCCATCTAGTTCAGCCTATTTTTAGCGCAGCTGTTCTGCATTGTTGATCCTGGGGAAGGCAAAAATCCCACAGAGTAGAAGCCAATTTTCTCCATAGGGAAAAAAATTCCTTCCCCTAAGCTGGGTCAACCATCTACCTATAATATTATGTTATTCGTAACCTTCTTGACCAAGGAAAGTTAAAAAGCATAACGTATTTAATGTCCACAACTCACAGAATAAACAGCACATGGTATCCTCTGGATCGCAGCTGGGAATCAAGACAGTCTGTAACTGAGACCGGTTGCCATGGCGACCGCACCACCGTGTCCCGCTGAGTGGTGCTATGCCTTTTGGCTTCACTTGGCCCCGTGTTGCTTCACACCAGCTAAACCTTGCATAGCCGCCTGCTGTGCAGTTTGTAAAGCCACGCCTGACCCACACAACCCTTTGCTGCAGGGTTTTGAATCTGAGGCCATGGGCCACTTGTAAGACCCGGCCTGGAGGGAGCAAACTGCCCTACTACCATCCTGTAGTTCATAGTAACATAGTAACATAGTTTTGAAGGCTGAAGGAAGACCTTATGTCCATCTAGTTCAGCCTATTTTTAGTGCAGCTGTTCTGCATTGTTGATCCTTCCCCTATGCTGGGTCAACCATCTACCTATAATATTGTGTTATTCGTAACCTTCTATACTGTTACTCACAAGAAAAGCATCCATTCCTTTCTTAAATTCATTGAGTGAGTTGGCCATCACCACTTCCTCAGGAAGAGAATTCCAGAGCCTCACTGCTCTTACCGTGAAGAACACTCTTCTATGCTGGTGCAGAAATTGTCTTTCCTCCAAACGAAGAGAATCACCCCTTGTTCTTGTCACAGTCCTTGGTACAAACAGTTCATTGGAGAGATCTCTGTATTGCCCTCTGATATACTTGTATATATATATATATTAAGTCTCCCCTAAGTCTTCTCTTTTCTAGAGTAAATAGACCTAATTTTCATAACCTTTCTGGGTATTGTAGTGAACCAGCTCCATTTATCATTTTAGTAGCCCGCCTTTGAACCCTTTCAAGTTCAGTAATGTCTTTCTTGAGCACCAGCGTCCAAAATTGCACACAATACTCCAAGTGTGGTCTGACGAGTGATTTGTACAGAGGTAGAATTATGTTTTCATCTCGTGTCCCTAGACCTCTTCTAATGCATCCCATGACCCTATTTGCTTTGGTGGCAGCTGCCTGACACTGGGCACTCCAATTTAGCTTCTTATTGACTAAGATGCCTAAGTCTTTTTCCATGTCTGATTTCCCCAGCAGTTTCCCATTTAGTGAGTAATTATAGCATGTGTTTCTCCTTCCCATGTTCATAACCTTACACTTATTTGTGTTAAACCTCAATTGCCATTTTTCAGTCCAATTCTCTAATTTACTCAAATCTGTCTGTAGTTGCAAACTGTCCTCCTTTGTGTTAACTACCTTACATAGTTTTGTATCATCTGCAAATACTGATATTTTACTGTGTAAGCCATCCACTAGATCATTAATAAATATATTAAATAGTAGGGGGCCCAATACAGAACCCTGTGCTACCCCACTAGTAACCCTGGCCCAATCTGAGTATGCACCATTAATAACCACTCTTTGTTTTCTACCACTAAGCCAGCTACCTACCCATCTACACACATTTTCCCCTAGCCCAAGCTTTCTCATCTTACTTACCAATCTTTTATGTGGGACAGTGTCAAATGCTTTAGAGAAGTCGAGATAAATGACATCCAATGATTCTCCTTGGTCCATTTGAGAGCTTACATCCTCATAGAAGCTGATCAGGTTAGTTTGACAGGAGCGATCCTTCATAAATCCATGTTGATATGGAGTTAAACATTTATTAACATTGAGATATTCCATAATAGTATCCCTTAGAAACCCTTCAAAAATTTTACCCACAACAGCTTACCGGCCTATAGTTTCCAGGTTCCCTTTTACACCCCTTTTTGAATATTGGTACCACATTTGCTTGCCGCCAGTCAAAAGGAACAGACCCTGTTTCTATAGAGCCTTAAATATAAGGAATAGAGGCCATCAGGGCCTGGTGATTTGTCAATTTTAATCTTACTAAGGCGGTTCTGCACTTCTTCCTGGGTTAGGCAGGTAATACTTAATGGGGAGTTTACATTATCACTCTGCATTTCCCCTGGCAAATCCTTTTCCTGTGTGAACACTGTTGAGAAAAAAGTATTTAAAACTAGAGTTGAGCGACTTTTGGTTGTTTAGGGTCGAGTTTCGTTTCGTGAAACCCGACTTTTCCAAAAGTCGGGTCGAGCAAGATCGGCCGATTATAGGGAAAAGTCGGGGTCGTCCCGAAACACGAAACCCAATGTAAGTCAATGGGGAATAAAAGTCGGCAGTGAGAGGAGGACAGGAAACACACCTACAGTGCCCATTTGAATGCCAAAAGCATCAATTCTTCTTACTTAAGCTTGTCAACCTTAATTAACTTCATAATACAAGTTACGCACTGAAAAATGGGGGTTATTTTGCTAAAGTTGTGGGGGGGTAGGGCTGGCTCCAGGTTTTCATGTGCCCTGGGTGAAAGAGCGCCCCTTTAACACATACCACAACTCATCATGCTCCGATACGGCAGAGAAATAGCGGTATAGTACAATGAAAAATACCTCACTTTTTACATCTCATGACGAGGCCCATCTATTTCTCCATACAGAATCATTGGTCCCATATAATGTTTGAAACAGTATATGATGAGCTCCACATAATGCTACAGTATATGTTGGTCCCCATGGATGAAGCTCCACTGTCTTATGGGCCCAAATAATGCTCCAAACATAATGGGCCCCATTTCTAATGCTCTAGTGTATAATGGGCCCTGTAAATGCTGCTACAGTGTCTGATGTCCACCTTTGGAATGTTCCAGTGTATGGTGGGCCCCATCTATCATTCTCCAGAGTATAGTGCTCCCCAAAAATTGCTGTCCCAACATTGAAAACAATCAAATAAGTCTCCTCGCTAGGGAATCCCTGTACTAGTCTGGACTCCTCGTCGTCCCCATCTTCCATCTCACTGCACAGTATTTCAACCTTGCAAGTGCTGTGATCCTGAGCAAGCAGGGGGGGCCCACTCGTTGGCGACGGCACTGGCACAGGGCCCCTGATAGTACGGTGGTGTGTCTGATGGCGGGTGGGCCGAACCTGCACTTTCATCTGCAGCTTCCTCTTTGTCACCGTGTTAGATGGAACTGTATATGGGAAGGGTAACCTGAGTTTCATCAGGGTCAGATTCAGGCCATGTAGTGTGCGAGGGGAATGTAGTGGTCTGGGTCAATGTACCAGCAGATTCATCGAGCAGTAGCTGGGCATCAGTGCACTTGTGTCACCCCCAGGAGTACGGTCGCCACAGTGGCATTACCTTCCTCCTAGGGAGTGTGATGTCATGCTTGGGAGCAACGAAGGATCTCTCTAGCAGGTTAACTGATTGGGCGGCGTTATTCCCACAAGTCATGACCCTCCAAACAGCGTTCATGAAGGCAAAGTGTTTGTTTTACGTGGGCAGTATGGTTGCAAAGCTGAACCTTAAAGGAATGTCCAGAAGGGCACCACCAGGAGTGGAGCCTACGGTTAAATTCGACTCCACCTGGGAAACCTCAACCATGCCAGCTACAGAACAGATGCACACATTGCAAGCTTAATTCCGTTAACGAACGAGACTCCGTCATGCCCCGCGGTCCGAGTCCGGCTTACTAGAGGGACACGTGAGGCTCTGGCACATGAGATTGGCCAATAACTGGTGTGTCATGCCCTTACATGTCCGTGGCTGCATGTGCGCTACACTGAAAAGGCCAGCGTTTGTCGCTTACAGGTGCAGATAACCCGCTGAACAACGTTAGTGATGGGGATCACTGATTATTACAATTATTACCCGCGAACGATGATTTCCCAGTAAGTTCAGGTCAACCGCAGTTCCGGAATTAGGCCTAACCGTCATTCCTGAAAAAATGAAAAACTTACGTGTGCAAACCACAGGTGCTGTAGCTTGCTTAACAGCTCGCCAGCCGTTCTCACGCCCAGTATGGATTACACGTGATTGCACAAAGGTGAGAAAGGGTACCGTATCCCCGGATAACATGTATGGATAGCGTACACATTCTAAATATATGTCTATATACATCAGGAGGCAGGCTCAGACGGTGTTAGGCCCAGTATGGCTTGCACGTGATTGCACAAAGGTGAGAAAGGGTACCGTATCCCCGGATAACATGTATGGATAGCGTACACATTCAAAATATATGTCTATACATCAGGAGGCAGGCTCAGATGGTGTTAGGCCCAGTATGGCTTGCACGTGATTGCACAAAGGTGAGAAAGGGTACCGTATCCCCGGATAACATGTATGGATAGCGTACACATTCAAAATATATATATATGATAATGCCCAGTATCAGAGAACGAGACAAGGCGGTGACCATGGTCCAAAAACGCCTTGTGCATGGATTACCACTCCATATGCTAATCTTAAAAAGGAGAAAACGGAGTAACGGATCCAAAATATATGCAAAAGTATAAATTTTATTAGTACTCACATCAAGTGCTGACAAGTATACAAGTTGACTAAAATAGTGGGGATAAGCCCCAATGATACAACAATCAGGACAGACAAGGACAGGGTAAATAAAATGATACCAGTGCTCGAAATCTACATGGCACAACGTTCAGTCAGCCCATGGGCATTGCACATAACAGACATATGTCTAATGGTAAAAGATAGTCAAATATGGCATACTCAATTGAATGTGTATTGTACATAGTTGTACATGTCTAGAGCGCCAAAAAAAAAAAAAAAACATCCAGAGGGGTCAATGTGCAAGTCCAATGGACACTGACCATAAATGAATCAATGACATGTGAAAGGATTCTTAAATAGTTAATAACATATGTATCAGCATATCAAAACTGCGCAATTGTGCCAGAGAGAACCCGGGAGACGACCCGCCCAGCGGTCCAAATGACCGAAGTGTGGAAACAAGTAAAGGCAGGCTGCTTACCGGGGAGCAGAGGAGGTGAAGGCCCATGCAACGACCCCCGACGTACCTTTCGCGCCTGCCACAGGCGCTTTATCAAGGGAGGCTCAGACGGTGTTAGGCCCAGTATGGCTTGCACGTGATTGCACAAAGGTGAGAAAGGGTACCGTATCCCCGGATAACATGTATGGATAGTGTACACATTCAAAATATATGTCTATACATCAGGAGGCAGGCTCAGACGGTGTTAGGCCCAGTATGGCTTGCACATGATTGCACAAAGGTGAGAAAGGGTACCGTATCCCCGGATAACATGTATGGATAGCGTACACATTCAAAATATATGTCTATACATCAGGAGGCAGGCTCAGACGGTGTCAAGCCCAGTATGGATTTGACGGCCCAGACTACACAGCGGAGGAGCAGGGAGAGGTAAAGATTGCAAATGCTGGGGCCCTGCCCAAGCAAGGGGGGCCCACTCGTGGGCGTCAGTACTGGCACTGGGCCCCTTATAGTACGGCGGTGTGTCTGAAGGCGGGTGTGCACCACCACCGTCAGAGACACTTGATTGCACTATGAGGGACCCTGTGCCAGTGCCCGCGCCCAAGAGTCGGCCTACCCACCTGTCCAGGGCAACGGCACTCGCACAGTGTCGTGCGCTAGGTGGTGACCCCGGCCATGGGGGGGGAGGCAGCACAGTTAGGGAGTTTTAGAAAGTGGCATATGTTGAAGTTGGACATTCAGCTGATGCAAAAGGAGAAATAGGTCAAGTCCCAGGAAGAGGTGGACCAAAGCAAGCCATTTTTCTGTCACCGTATGTGTCATCAGGGGAAGTTGGGACAAAATCCTTGGAAACCCATGCATGGTTCATTTTAATGAAGGTTAGATCATCCACATTTTGGGTTGACAGACGGGTCCTTTTTTCTGTCAGGATTGATCCAGCTGTACTGAAGACTCTTTCCGATAGCACACTTGCAGCTGGGCAAGCGAGCTCCTGTAAGGCATATTGTGCCAATTCAGGCCAGGTGTCCAGTTTAGCGGCCCAATAGTCAAAGGGGAATGACCTGTGTGGGAGAACATCGATATGGGAGGAAAAGTAGTTTGTAACCATAGTTGACAACTGCTGTCTCCTGTCACTTTCCATCGATGCAGTATTACCAGTTGTGTGAGCGGTACTTGAAAAATAAGTCCACAACATTGTCATGAAACCCCTGTCTCCAACGCCACTTCTGCTGTGTGCACCACGAACACCTCTGCCAAGCTGCCCCCGGCTCGTACGGCTCGTGTGAGAACCATCACCGCTGCTGTGTGCTGGGAATGCCTCAAGCAACCGATTTACCAGAGTTACTTGTTTACTAGCCAATATTAGGTCAAGGTTCTCCTGTGGCATGATGTTTTGGAATTTGCCTTTATAGCGTGGATCCAGGATGCTGGCCAACCAGTAGTCGTCATCGTTCATCATTTTGGCAATGCGGGGTCCCTTTTTAGGATCTGCAAGGCATAATCTGACATGTGGGCCAATGTTCCCGGTGTCAATGATGCATTGCGAGTGCTGGGTGGAGGAGCACTTTCTGGCAAATCCACATCCCTCCAGTCACGCACAAACCCTGTACCAGACCTTGCCACGCCAACATTTTCACTTGCCCCACGAGATGCATCCTCCTCCCCTAAGTAATCATCCCCATCATCATCCTCCTCCTCTTCTTCCTCCACCTCGTCCAGGAGAGGTCCCTGAGCAGACAATGGCTGAATGTCATCAAGGATTCCCTCCTCCTCTTCCTCCTCATCAACATTGGCTGCAGACGCCTGCTCCTTAAGGTGCGTCAAAGTTTGCATGAGCAGACGCATAAGTGGGATGCTCATGCTTAGGATGGCGTCGTCTGCACTTACCAGCCGTGTGCATTCCTCAAAACACTGAAGGACTTTACAGAGGTCTTTCAGCTTCGACCACTGCACACCTGTCAACTCCATGTCTGCTCTCAAAGTGCCTGGCCGTGTATCCTCCCACAAATGCATTATGGCCTGCCTCTGCTCGCACAGCCGCTCCACCATGTGCAGGGTGGAGTTCCACCTTGTTGCAATGTCGATAATGAGGCGGTGGTTGGGAAGGTGGAGCAATCGCTGCAGCTTCTGCATACGAACGGAGTGTACAGGCGACCGGCGGATGTGCGCGCACAGTCTTCGCACCTTCTGGAGCAGGGCTGTTAACTCCGGATAATTTTTGAGGAAGCACTGCACCACCAGGTTCAAGGTGTGAGCCAAGCAAGGTATGTGGCTGAGTTTTGAAAGGGCTATGGCTGCCACAAAATTACGGCCGTTATCACTAACTACCTTGCCTGCCTCAAGATGTACACTGCCCAGCCATGACTCAGTTTGTCGCTTCAAGTACTCGGCCAGCACCTCGGCGGTGTGTCTGTCGCCCAAACACATCATCTGCAACACAGCCTGCTGACGCTTTCCACTAGCTGCTCGATAGGGGGACACCTCGTGTGCAACAGTGGCAGCTGCAGATGGAGTGCTCGTACGACTGCGCTCTGTGGACGAGCTTTCGCTTCTGGAGGAGGAGGAGGAGGGTCGAACGCCTACAGCCAACTGTTTCCTATACCGTGGGCTAGGCAGCACTGTCCCACCACCGCTGTCCCCTGTGGACCCTGCATCCACCACATTAACCCAGTGCGCAGTGATGGACACGTAACGGCCCTGGCCATGCCGACTGGACCATGCATCAGTTGTGAGGTGCACCTTTCCACTCACTGACTGCTTGAGTGCATGGACAATGCGGTCTTTTACATGATGGTGGAGGGCTGGGATGGCTTTGCCAGAGAAGTGGCGACTGGGTAGGTCATAGCGTGGTACTGCATAGGCCATGAGTTTGCGGAAAGCTGCGCTTTCCACCAACCGATAGGGCATCATCTCAAATGAGATCAGTTTGGCAATGTGGGCGTTCAAACCCAGTGTACGCGGATGAGAGACTGAGTACTTTCTTGACCTACTCATAGTGTCTGGGAGGGTGAGCTGGACTTGAGAGCTGCATATGGTGGAAGTAGCGGTGGACAGAGCGGACTGAGAGAGGGTTGATGATGGTGATGGAGTTGGTGTTCTTTCTGATGGCCTAGATTCAGTATTTCGTTGATATAACAGTGGGATTCCCTGACTGCTGTGGCCTTGCAACGACACCTCAACATTTGCTGCTGTGCTAACCGGTGGGCTTACAGTGGGGGAAACAATGTAGCGTTGTTGACTACCTTCTTTGTGATCAGTTGCACATGTGGCACTTGAGGTTTGGTGTTGTGTCCACACTTGCAAGTGCATGCTGGTTAAATGTCTAAGCATGCAACTGGTATTCAAATTTTTCAGATTTTTCCCTTGGCTAAAGGTCTTTGCACACTTCTTACAGATAACCTTGGCCTGATCATGAGGATTTTGTTCAAAAAGGTGCCACACTGCACTCTTCCTACTTTGGCAGACATTTTGCGGCCTAGCACGCTGTGATCTTTTGACCGTCTGGACAAGCTGTCCTGCAACTCTTTTGATTTTTGGAACCTGTCTTTGGAGTGCTCCGGGCCTGCTGGATAACAGCTGTTGCGATGTCGATGTCTGCTGTGGATGCTCCTCCTCATCTGAGCTATTGGAAGCAGCACCCTCTTCCCCCAATGGATGCCAATCTGGGTCAACAACTGGGTCATCCATCACCTCCTCTTCAATGTCATGTGCACCTTCCTCTGTGTCACCGTGTATGGTGGTATAGTGTGCGGGTAGGGGCACCTGAGTCTCATCAGGGTCAGAATCTGGCTCTGTACACTGCGAGGACAATGTAGTGCTCTGAGTGAATGTACCAGCAGAATCATCCATCAGCGGCTGTGCATCAGTGCACTCCATGTCAGATTCATCTTGGCCTGGGTAATTCACCATTTCACTTGATAATCCAGGCATGGTATGTGAAAACAGCTCCATGGAGTAATCAGTAGTATGGCCTGCGTCATCCTTCAATCTTGGTTGGGGTGAAGGACACATGGAAAGGTGTGGTTCATGAACATGAGCCTCCAATGACGACTCAGTGCTTTTACTTTTTACAACTGAAGAAGAGGAGGCGATAGAGCTGGAGGCTGAGTCAGCAATGTAAGACAAAACTTTTTCCTGATGCTCTGGTTTTAAAAGCGGTTTGCCAACTCCTAGAAAACTAAGCCTTCGAAGCCTTATGGAGCCAGACGATGACGCAGGCTCAACACCTCCTGCATTCGGTCCTATTTTGCTCTTGCCACTACCATCAGATCCACCACCAACACCATCATTACCAGCTGCCAACCCCCGCCCAATTCCACGGCCTCTTCCACCAGCCTTCCTCATTTTTTGTAGAAATGTAGACAAAATCCAACAAACTATATAGTAATGTAAAACAAGGTACAAGGTGTCTATAGCACAGGGGAGATTTTAAATTTCTGCAGACACTAGTGGACACTGGACACTTTTGGATTGTGTGAGGCCCACTGAATATCAGAGCACTATGTCACAGGCTCGATGGCACAGGTGTGAAAACAGTGACTACAGGATAAGGGAGATTTTGAATTTCTGCAGACACTAGTGGACACTGGACACTTTTGGATTGTGTGAGGCCCACTGAATATCAGAGCGCTATGTCACAGGCTCGATGGCACAGGTGTGAAAAAAGGGACTACAGGATAAGGGAGATTTTGAATTTCTGCAGACACTAGTGGACACTGGACACTTTTGGATTGTGTGAGGCCCACTGAATATCAGAGCGCTATGTCACAGGCTCGATGGCACAGGTGTGAAAAAAGGGACTACAGGATAAAGGAGATTTTGAATTTCTGCAGACACTAGTGGACACTGGACACTTTTGGATTGTGTGAGGCCCACTGAATATCAGAGCGCTATGTCACAGGCTCGATGGCAAAGGTGTGAAAACAGTGACTACAGGATAAGGGAGATTTTGAATTTCTGCAGACACTAGTGGACACTGGACACTTTTGGATTGTGTGAGGCCCACTGAATATCAGAGCGCTATGTCACAGGCTCGATGGCACAGGTGTGAAAAAAGGGACTACAGGATAAGGGAGATTTTGAATTTCTGCAGACACTAGTGGACACTGGACACTTTTGGATTGTGTGAGGCCCACTGACGCTGTATGGTGTGAAAAAATGCACACTCAGTACCTCAGCAGGACAAAAAAAAAAATTGGGATTACTTTTAAAAAAGCAGTTTGCAGAGCAGTGAGTAAACAGCAATGCAGCTGTCAGGAAGCCTTAGAAGGCAGCCTAACAACCAACACCGCTGATCCACCACAATATAGCCTCCCCTTGCACTGCACACACAGTGACTGGTGTGTTATACAGGCAAAATCGCTAGCAGCTAGTGTTGAGCGATACCGTTCGATACCCAAAAATATCGTATCGGATGTTATCGCCCGATACGAAAAAAATATCGGGTATCGCCGATTCCGATACCAGAAGTCCCATTCAAGTCAATGGGACTTCCGGTATCGGAATTAAAAAAAGCCCTTTATTTCCTTGTTGGCTAATTCTACATAATTGAAAACAAATAAGAATCATGTAGAATGTATTGTGGGAGGTGGAGGAGACATTAAAAGCATAGTGGTTTATTCAAATCACATGGCATAGCATTAATTCCAAATTTTTTTTCAATACGTTCGGAGTTAAAAAGATATTGACTATGTTAACCTTTTTTATATTTTGTCAGATATGTACTGTATGTTTCACAACTTCCATGCTCTTCACCTTCTTTTGTACTTCTCCCACACTTTCTCCTTCATGATCCGCAGCAGTAGCATTTTTTCATCAACTTTTTCTTCACCTTATTCATCTTCTTCTTCTTCATCTTCTTCCCATTCATTTTTTTTTCCATTCTTCATATTCTTCTTATTCAGCTATTATTAATTTTAATATGCTATTTCTTCATCTTCTTCCTCTTCTTCTTTGTCTTCATTTTCTTATGGTGACAGGCATTCCTGTAGTACTTATCTATAAAAGTTATAAGATTACACCCTACGTTCTGCCTGTCACTAAAGATTTACAACAGGATTTGTCCGCGTTCAGTTTGGCCTGCAGCAGCAGGCATTTTCCAGGGGCACCACGAGGAGGAACGGACTCACCCCCATTTACTGCTTAGTCTTCTTCTGCTTATAATTTTGATTTCTTCTATGCTGATTTTTAGTCTTATGCTTAATGTTCTTCTGCTTTCTGTTCTTCTGCTTTTGCTTCTTCTGCTTCTTGTTCTTCTGTCTTTTGTTCTGTATCTTGGTGGTTGTCTTCATGTTCTTTGTCCTCTTGGTCTTATTATTTAGGGTCATATTTCTGGTCTTCTTTGGTGTGGTCTTCAGGGTCGTCGTCATGGAGATCAATAAGGATTACCAAAGACAATTTCAAAAAGCTTGATCTTGGAAATGTAGCAGAAGGTACAAGAAGGCTGAGAAACTGGCGAGAACCAGCAGACAGTGCTGGCACCCAGATGGGTAGCAGAAGGAACAAGAGCCAATGGCACTACCGAGGACCAACTGATGGTGCTGGACCACGGTTACTAAGCAGAAGGTACCTGTGCTAAAAAGCACTACCAAGGACCAGCTGATGGTGCTGGACCTCGGATACCGAGATGGAGGCACCTAGGCCAAAGGCTGTGGCGAGAACCAGCATACAGTGCTGGCACCCGGATGGGTAGCAAAAGGAACAAGAGCCAATGGCACTACCGAGGACCAACTGACGGTGCTGGACCACGTTTACTAAGCAGAAGGTACCTGTGCTAAAAAGCACTACCAAGGACCAGCTGACGGTGCTGGACCTCGGATACCGAGATGGAGGCACCTAGGCCAAAGGCTCTGCCGAGAACCAGCAGACAGTGCTGGAACCCGGGTGGGTAGCAGAAGGTACCCATTCAAAGCAAAGTAGCCAGGCCGCAAGCCGGCCGCAGTTACCGAAACCCACAGTCCTACAGGGGGTCCATGTCCCATTGGCACTACGGATCCAGCCTTCAGTGCCAGTTCCCGCAGCCCACATAGGAGTCACCTAAACTGCAGGCACCGTAGAGTCGGCTAACCCGGCCGCAAGACGACAGGACAACGGATTGGTGGCATAGTGACCTTGACACTACCCGGAAACAGCAGGCGTGCTGAAAACAGGCTGGGCAACAGGGAGTACCCGTGCCAAAGACACCGCCGAGAACCAGCTGACGGTGCTGGAACCCAGATGGGTAGCAAAAGCTACAAGAGCCAATGGCACTACCGAGGAACAGCTGACGGTGCTGGACCACGGTTACTAGGCAGAAGGTACCTGTGCTAAAAAGCATTACCAAGGACCAGCTGACGGTGCTGGACTTCGGATACCGAGATGGAGGCACCTAGGCCAAAGGCTCTGCCGAGAACCAGCAGACAGTGCTGGAACCCGGGTGGGTAGCAGAAGGTACCCATTCAAAGCAAAGTAGCCAGGCCGCAAGCCTGCCGCAGTTACCGAAACCCACAGTCCTACAGGAGGTCCATGTCCCATTGGCACTACGTTTCCAGCCTTCAGTGCCAGTTCCCGCAGCCCACATAGGAGTCACCTAAATTGCAGGCACCGTAGAGTCGGCTAACCCGGCCGCAAGATGACAGGACAACGGATTGGTGGCATAGTGACCTTGACACTACCCGGAAACAGCAGGCGTGCTGAAAACAGGCTGGGCAACAGGGAGTACCCGTGCCAAAGACACTGCCGAGCACCAACTGGCGTTGTTGGAGCCCAGGGACAATCATGGTGTAGGCCGAGGCCTACTTGGTGGTAGTTTTAGATTTTTTGAGGCTACAACAGACTGTCAACGTGCTCCAATTAGGCATCTGTCTCCACTCTGTTTCCAGGATTTCACGTGACCACCAACACCGCCAGTTTATGCGTACAGTAGCCGTCTGCCCCATCCACACGTGTTCCTGTGTTACCGGTGTTCTGTAATGTCAGCAGATCCCCTGATGTTTGTCTGCCAATGTCTCCTGCTCTGTCCACATTCCCACCACTTGCAGTGGGAAGGTGGACAGCGCAGGAGACAGTGCCGGACACACATTGGGGGATCAGCTCACGTTACAGAACACCAGGAACACAGGAACACGTGTGGAATGCGTGGACGGCAACTGTGAGCAGGAACTGGCGGTGTTGGAGGTCAGGGGAAATACTAGAGACAGAGTGGAGACAGAGGCCAAATCAGAGAATGTTTAAATCTGAAGTAGTTACAATTTGGAGGCAGCAGCAGTTTGCCCTCCACACAGCAGGGGATCAGCTGACGTTACCGAACCCCACTTTCACATGAACGAGTGTGTTTTTCTGTGTGGACAGCACTTCCGAGCACCAACTAGTGTTGTTGGAACCCAGGGACAATCAGGGTGCAGGCCGAGGCCTACTAGGAGCCAGGTGTAAAGCTGAGGTATTTTGACATTGGAGGGAGCAGGACACTTTGCCCTCCACACAGCAGGGGATCAGCCGACGTTACCGAACCCCACTTTCACATGAACGAGTGTGTTTTTCTGTGTGGACAGCACTTTCGAGCACCAACTAGCGTTGTTGGAACCCAGGGACAATCAGGGTGCAGGCTGAGGCCTATTAGGAGCCAGGTGTAAAGCTGAGGTATTTTGACTTTGGAGGGAGCAGGACGCCTTGCCCTCCACACAGCAGGGGATCAGCCGACGTTACCGACCCCCACTTTCACATGAACGAGTGGGTTTTTCTGTGTGGACAGCACTTTCGAGCACCAACTAGCGTTGTTGGAACCCAGGGACAATCAGGGTGCAGGCTGAGGCCTACTAGGAGCCAGGTGTAAAGCTGAGGTATTTTGACTTTGGAGGGAGCAGGACGCTTTGCCCTCCACACAGCAGGGGATCAGCCGACGTTACCGACCCCCACTTTCACATGAACGAGTGTGTTTTTCTGTGTGGACAGCACTTTCGAGCACCAACTAGCGTTGTTGGAACCCAGGGACAATCAGGGTGCAGGCTGAGGCCTACTAGGAGCCAGGTGTAAAGCTGAGGTATTTTGACTTTGGAGGGAGCAGGACGCTTTGCCCTCCACACAGCAGGGGATCAGCCGACGTTACCGACCCCCACTTTCACATGAACAAGTGTGTTTTTCTGTGTGGACAGCACTTCCGAGTACCAACTAGCGTTGTTGGAGCCCAGGGAGAATTATGGTGTAGGCCGAGGCCTACTTGGTTGTAGTTTTAGATTGTTTGTAGGCTACAACAGACTGTCAACGTGCTCCAATTAGGCATCTGTCTCCACTCTGTTTCCAGGATTTCACGTGACCACCAACACCGCCAGTTTATGCGTACAGTAGCCGTCTGCCCCATCCACACGTGTTCCTGTGTTACCGGTGTTCTGTAATGTCAGCAGATCCCCTGATGTTTGTCTGCCAATGTCTCCTGCTCTGTCCACATTCCCACCACTTGCAGTGGGAAGGTGGACAGCGCAGGAGACAGTGCCGGACACACATTGGGGGATCAGCTCACGTTACAGAACACCAGGAACACAGGAACACGTGTGGAATGCGTGGACGGCAACTGTGAGCAGGAACTGGCGGTGTTGGAGGTCAGGGGAAATACTAGAGACAGAGTGGAGACAGAGGCCAAATCAGAGAATGTTTAAATCTGAAGTAGTTACAATTTGGAGGCAGCAGCAGTTTGCCCTCCACACAGCAGGGGATCAGCTGACGTTACCGAACCCCACTTTCACATGAACGAGTGTGTTTTTCTGTGTGGACAGCACTTCCGAGCACCAACTAGTGTTGTTGGAACCCAGGGACAATCAGGGTGCAGGCCGAGGCCTACTAGGAGCCAGGTGTAAAGCTGAGGTATTTTGACATTGGAGGGAGCAGGACACTTTGCCCTCCACACAGCAGGGGATCAGCCGACGTTACCGAACCCCACTTTCACATGAACAAGTGTGTTTTTCTGTGTGGACAGCACTTTCGAGCACCAACTAGCGTTGTTGGAACCCAGGGACAATCAGGGTGCAGGCTGAGGCCTACTAGGAGCCAGGTGTAAAGCTGAGGTATTTTGACTTTGGAGGGAGCAGGACGCTTTGCCCTCCACACAGCAGGGGATCAGCCGACGTTACCGACCCCCACTTTCACATGAACAAGTGTGTTTTTCTGTGTGGACAGCACTTCCGAGTACCAACTAGCGTTGTTGGAGCCCAGGGAGAATTATGGTGTAGGCCGAGGCCTACTTGGTGGTAGTTTTAGATTGTTTGTAGGCTACAACAGACTGTCAACGTGCTCCAATTAGGCATCTGTCTCCACTCTGTTTCCAGGATTTCACGTGACCACCAACACCGCCAGTTTATGCGTACAGCAGCCGTCTGCCCAATCCACACGTGTTCCTGGGTTACTGGGGTTCTGTAATGTCAGCAGATCCCCTGATGTGTGTCTGCCACTGTCTCCTGCTCTGTCCACATTCCCACCGCTTGCAGTGGGAAGGTGGACAGCGCAGGAGACAGTGGCGGACACATATTGGGGGATCTGCTGACGTTACAGAACCCCAGTAACACAGGAACATGTGTGGAATGCGTGGACGGCAACTGTGAGCAGGAACTGGCGGTGTTGGAGGTCAGGGGAAATACTAGAGACAGAGTGGAGACAGAGGCCAAATCAGAGAATGTTTAAATCTGAAGTAGTTACAATTTGGAGGCAGCAGCAGTTTGCCCTCCACACAGCAGGGGATCAGCTGACATTACCGAACCCCACTTTCACATGAACGAGTGTGTTTTTCTGTGTGGACAGCACTTCTGAGCACCAACTGGCGTTGTTGGAGTCCAGGGACAATCAGGGTGCAGGCCGAGGCCTACTAGGAGCCAGGTGTAAAGCTGTTGTATTTTGAATTTGGAGGCAGCAGCAGTTTGCCGTACACACAGCAGGGGATCAGCTGACATTACCGAACCCCACTTACACATGAGCGAGTGTTTTGTCTGTGCGGACAGCACTTCTGAGCACCAACTGGCGGTGTCAGAGCCCAGGGAAAATCAGGTAGTAGGCCGAGGCCTACTTGGAGCCAGGTGTAAATCTGAGGTTGTTTGACTGTGGAGGGAGCAGGACACTTTGCCGTACACACAGCAGGGGATCAGCTGACGTTACCGAACCCCACTTACACATGAGCGAGTGTTTTGTCTGTGCGGACAGCACTTCTGAGCACCAACTGGCGGTGTCAGATCCCAGGGAAAATCAGGTAGTAGGCCGAGGCCTACTTGGAGCCAGGTGTAAATCTGAGGTTGTTTGACTGTGGAGGGAGCAGGACACTTTACCGTACACACAGCAGGGGATCAGCTGACGTTACCGAACCCCACTTACACATGAGCGAGTGTTTTGTATGTGCGGACAGCACTTCTGAGCACCAACTGGCGGTGTCGGAGCCCAGGGAAAATCAGGTAGTAGGCCGAGGCCTACTTGGTGGCAGTTTGCGATTGTTTCTAGACTACTACTAACTGTCAACGTACTCCAATTAGGCCTCTGTCTTCACTCTGTTTCGAGTATTTCCTCTGGCTTCCAACCACGCCAGTTGCTGCTCTGAAATGCCGTCTGCACAACCCACACTTGTTCCTATGTTACTGGGGTTCTGTAACACCAGCTTCTCCCTAGAGGTGAGTCAGGCAATGTCTCCTGCTCTGTCCACATTTCCACTACAAGTAGTGGAAATATAGACAAAGCAGGAGACATTGCCGTGCTCACCTCTGGAGATGAGCAGATGTTACAGGACCCAGGTAACACAGGAACAAGTGTGGATTGTGCAGACGGCACTTGAGAGCAGAAACAGGCGGTGTTGTAGGCCGGAGAAAATACTCAAAACAGAGTGGAGACAGAGGGCAAATCAGAGAACATATTAAATCAGAGGTAGTCAGAAGTTGTAGGCAGCAGGAGAGTTTGCCGTACACACAGCAGGGGATCAGCTGACGTTACCGAACCCCACTTACACATGAGCGAGTGTTTTGTCTGTGCGCACAGCACTTCTGAGCACCAACTGGCGGTGTCGGAGCCCAGGGAAAATCAGGTAGTAGGCCGAGGCCTACTTGGAGCCTGGTGTAAATCTGAGGTTGTTTGACTGTGGAGGGAGCAGGACACTTTGCCATACACACAGCAGGGGATCAGCTGACGTTACCGAACCCCACTTACACATGAGCGAGTGTTTTGTCTGTGCGGACAGCACTTCTGAGCCCAACTGGCGGTGTCGGAGCCCAGGGAAAATCAGGTAGTAGGCCGAGGCCTACTTGGTGGCAGTTTGCGATTGTTTCTAGACTACTACTAACTGTCAACGTACTCCAATTAGGCCTCTGTCTTCACTCTGTTTCGAGTATTTCCTCTGGCTTCCAACCACGCCAGTTGCTGCTCTGAAATGCTGTCTGCACAACCCACACTTGTTCCTGTGTTACTGGGGTTCTGTAACACCAGCTTCTCCCTAGTGGTGAGTCAGGCAATGTCTCCTGCTCTGTCCACATTTCCACTACAAGTAGTGGGAATGTAGACAAAGCAGGAGACATTGCCGTGCTCACCTCTGGAGATGAGTAGATGTTACAGGACCCAGGTAACACAGGAACAAGTGTGGATTGTGCAGACGGCACTTGAGAGCAGAAACAGGCGGTGTTGTAGGCCGGAGGAAATACTCAAAACAGAGTGGAGACAGGGGGCAAATCAGAGAACATATTAAATCAGAGGTAGTCAGAAGTTGTAGGCAGCAGGAGAGTTTGCCGTACACACAGCAGGGGATCAGCTGACATTACCGAACCCCACTTACACATGAGCGAGTGTTTTGTCTGTGCGCACAGCACTTCTGAGCACCAACTGGCGGTGTCGGAGTCCAGGGAAAATCAGGTAGTAGGCCGAGGCCTACTTGGAGCCAGGTGTAAATCTGAGGTTGTTTGACTGTGGAGGGAGCAGGACACTTTGCCATACACACAGCAGGGAATCAGCTGATGTTACCGAACCCCACTTACACATGAGCGAGTGTTTTGTCTGTGCGGACAGCACTTCTGAGCAACAATGGGCGTTGCTGTAGCCCAGGAAATAAAGTTCAGGTCATAGAAACATGAACACAACAGGAGACCTGGATCCTGTTGCCAGCCAATTATTTATTCTGGAAGAGGACTGGCAAATTCAGGTGAGATCCAGGCCTTGTTAATTTTCACAAAAGTAAGCCGGTCAACATTATCGGCGGATAGTTGCGTGCGACGGTCTGTTACCACACCACCTGCAGCACTAAAGACACGTTCCGATAATACACTGGCAGCAGGGCAAGCCAGCACCTCCAATGCATACTGGCTAAGCTCTGGCCATGTATCCAGCTTAGAGACCCAATACTTGAACGGGGAAGAGCCGTCTGGGAGAACACTAACACGGAATGACAAGTAGTCTGTCACCATCTGACGGAAACGTTGCCTCCTGCTGACTGGAGCCGTCTGTGATGGTGTAGCCATTTGTGGCGGTCCCACAAAACTTTTCCACATTTGGGCCATACTGGCCTTGCCTTCTCCTGCGGCATCGGCACTGCCTCTGCTACCTCTTTGTGCAGAGCTTCCTCCACTGCCTCTACCCACATGGCTGCTTTGAAAAGCACTACCAGCAACACTTGCGGGGGGAATGGAGAACATGATGGCCTGCACAAGTGTTTCTTGGTACTCCCGCATTTTTCGCTCCCGGTTCAACTGTGGTATGAGGCTTTGTAAGTTGTCCCGGTAGCGAGGATCTAGGAGGGTGTACACCCAATAATCAGCCGTGTGGAGAATGTTGGCGATGCGGTGGTCATTTAACAAGCACTGCAGCATGAAATCAACCATGTGCTGCAGACTGCCAACTGGACCGGAAACGCTGTCCCCAGCTTGAGGCAGCATCTCTGCCTGCTCAGCATCACCCCACCCTCGCTGTACACACTGACTACTAGAGCCTTGTGTACCTCCCTCCTCTGGAGAGATGTGTTCCTCCTCCTCCATTGACTCCTCGTCATCCTCCTCACTAAGTGTCCCCTGCCTGGGCCTTTGTGTGGAAGCACGTTGCGCAGATTTGCCAGAAGCAGATGGCATTTCTGACTGCTCATCCTCGACCTCTTCAAAAACCTCCTCACTTAGTGCTTGTAAGGTTTTTTGAAGCAGACAGATGAGGGGGACAGTCATGCTGATTAGTGCATCATCTGCACTGGCCATCCGCGTGGAGTCATCGAAGGCACGCAAAACTTGGCAGATGTCCCTCATAGTGGCCCACTCAGTGGTGGTGAAGTGTGTCCGGCGCACAGTGCGACTTGTTTGCGCCTGATGCAGCTGGTACTCCATTACTGCTGCCTGCTGCTCACACAACCGCTCCAACATATGTAACGTTGAATTCCACCTGGTGGGGAGGTCACATATGATGCGATGTTCTGGCAGGCGGAATCGTCGTTGCAGAGATGCAATGCGCGATCTTGCCATGCTGGAACGCCGCAAGTGAGCACACTCTAGGCGAACCTTGTGCAGCAGTGCATCAAGATCCGGATAGTCCCTCAGAAAGCTCTGCACGACCAAATTGAGCACGTGTGCCAGACATGGTATGTGAGTGAGGTTGCCTAGGCCCAGAGCTGCCACTAGATTTTGGCCATTGTCACTCACTACCAAACCTGGCTGGAGATTCGCTGGCACAAGCCACACATCGCTCTCCTGCTTGATGGCATTCCAGAGCTCCTGTGCTGTGTGGCTCCGATTCCCCAAAGAAATTAATTTAAGGACGGCCTGTTGACGTTTGGCCACACCTGTGCTCATATCTGGCCTAACAGGCTCACGCAGTGCTGATTCCGAGGAACTAGAGTAGGAGGAGGACTCAATATGTACAGACTGCATTCCTGCAATCCTTGGAGTTGGCAGAATACGTACAGAGCCACTCTCCAGATCTGTACCCGGCTCCACAACATTGACCCAATGGGCAGTGAGGGAAAGGTATCGTCCCTGTCCATGGCTACTGGTCCACGCATCGGTGGTCAGGTGGACCTTGCTACTGACGGCATTTAGTAGCGCATTTTTAATTTTTCCCTCCACATGCTTTTGCAGGGCAGGGACGGCTTGCCTGCTGAAATAAAAGCGGCTGGACACATTGTATTGTGGAACTGCCAATGACATAAAGTTCCGGAAGGTGTCAGTCTCCACCAGCCTGAATGACAGCATCTCAAGGGCCAGTAGTTTGGCAATGCCGGCATTCAGAGCCAGTGCTCGGGGATGGTTTGCCGAGTATGGCCGCTTTTTCTCCCATGCCTGTGCTACCGATTGCTGGTGAGTGGCCTGGGAGTGTGCTGATGACTGCGAATGTGGTTCAGTGGGTGGAATTTCACTGGGTCTCTGGACAACAGTGGCAGTGGTTCTTCCATGGCGTTCCAGTGAGGAAGCCGAACCAGCTGTGTGTGAGCTGGAGGAAGAGGCCCCAACACGAGCTGAAGAGGTGGTATGTGCTGCTGAAGGTTGGCCTACATCTTCAGTGTGTCTGTGTAACTCCACCTCGTGCTTGGTACGCACATGTTTCCACATATTTGTGGTATTGAGGTTGGTCACATTTTTCCCTCGTTTCACTTTCTGATGACACAGCTTGCATTTGACAAAGCAAATGTCATCTGCAACTGTGTCAAAAAAAGACCACGCACTGCAAGTCCTGGGAGCGCCCGCCCTCTCCCTCCTCTTTTGGCCGTTCAGGGGATCTCTTCCTCAGAGCTGCTCCCACCACCTTCCTGTGGCTGACGCCATGATGGGTCAAGGACCTCATCATCTCCACTCCCCTCTTCAAGCACCGGCTGGTCCTGGGTTGTCTCGCCAGCACCGTACGCACCAGTAATTGGCAACTGAGTCTCATCATCATCAGATGAGCACTGAGGTGTGCTGACAATAGGCACTGGCCCACCCGCCTCTTCAGATTCAGAGGGACAAAGCAGTTGCGCATCACTGCATACTCTCTCTTCTTCACGCTCTAGAATGCTGCTTGGCTGGCCACCTCTTTCCAAGCCAACAGATTCTGAGAACAGAAGTAAAGATTGAGATGGCTCCTGTCCAGGGCTTTCAGACTGCCTGGGCAATTTGGCAGGTGGTGAAGAGACAGATGGTTGCTCTTCAGTGCTCTGGCCTTGGGAGGATGCGGAAGTCATTGAAGTGGATGCGTTAGCTGCCATCCATCCGACAACGGCTTCAATTTGTTCGTCACGCAGCAGTGGGGTACGGCGAGGTCCTACAAAGCTGCGCAT
This sequence comes from Dendrobates tinctorius, assembly GCF_039654945.1. Taxonomy (NCBI): domain Eukaryota; kingdom Metazoa; phylum Chordata; class Amphibia; order Anura; family Dendrobatidae; genus Dendrobates; species Dendrobates tinctorius. Next base: position 59,294,074 of record NW_027361697.1, read on the forward strand.
GAAGGACTGTTGCCTGGTAAAAGTGGGGGATGCCGGGTCACTGGTGGCCGCAGCAGACACCGAATCCCCCCCGTCCTCTCCCTGCTGAAACTCCACGGCCACGACCACGTGCCTTACTCCCTGCCTTCTTCATCTTGGTAGACTGATAAAGATAGGCAGAAAAGTAAAAAAGGGATGGCTTTGTGTTCTTATTCCTGAACACCTGCTAGCCAGTATAAGAAACACTAATTTGGCTAAGAGTGTGTGTACTATACTTTAATATGATCTAATGTGGCCTAGACAACTGTAAAGTGGAGTGTTTGGTGAACTTTATTTCCTTTTTTTTTGGGGGGGTGGGAAAGAAAAGGATGTGACCAAAGTTTGAAAGCTATAGTATCACAAACTTTTTGGAGCGATTACAATGCAGGAAGCTAACCTACAATGCAATTGATGAGGCTCCAAAAAATAGGGTGATACTAGTCTGGCTGGCCCTGAAGGGCACAAGCCAGCAAAAAGGCTCCTCTATCTAATCCTATATAGTGTTTGCAACCAACCAATGACAATGGATGCGGTTGGAAGCACACTAATATAGGAGCAAAAATCTGGCTAAATTAGCTGCAAAAAAAGGACTATGTATGAGGCAGTGACGCACGCTGAGCGGACTACAGCTAGCGGTGGCTGTAGAACACACTGCAACGTGAGCTGCACTCACACACAGAGAGGCCTATCAGACAGCCAAAAACAGTGCAGAGAAATGGGCTATAGCACTGAAAGGCTGCTGAAAGGCTCCGCTGTCCACTCCTTTAGTGTTTGCAACCAACGTATATGGATACGTATGGAAGCACACTATACAGGAGAAAAAAAAAGCAGCAATAAAAGAAAAATGTGTATGAGGCAGAGACACACGCTGGGCGGCCTACAAGCAGACGTGCCTGCAGGACACACTACACAGCGTGGGTCTGCACTCACACAGCCCTTGCAGACAGCTGTGAAAACAGCGCTGCTAGGGAAAAGCAAGCTACAGTGGTGGTTTATGTAGCCTGGGTTAAGCACTATATGTGTTTTGAGAATCGCTATTTCTAACTGTCCCTCACAGTCTTCAACAGCAGCCTGTCCCTAACTGAATTCACAGCAGAGTGACCAGAAATGGCGGCTGCAGCGCTTTTTATAGTGCATCATGACATCATTTCAGCAGCCAATCACACCCATGCCAGTAGTTAACATGCCTACATGCCTAACAGGATGTGCCCACACTTCTGAGGATCCCCATTGGCTGAATCAAATCGAGCGGGCTCCTAGCATTATGGGAACTTCCGATTCCGGTATCCGATATGAAAAAAGTATCGGAACTAAGTATCGGAATTCCGATACAGCTAATATCGGCCGATACCCGATACTTGCGGTATCGGAATGCTCAACACTACTAGCAGCAGAAGCAATTTTTTTTTCTTCTTCCCTGCCTAACGCTCTCCCTACAGAATCAGCAACCTCTCCCTATGCTAAGATCGGCAGAAGTAAGATGGCGGTCGGCGTGCACGCCCTTTTATAACCCCTGTGACGCACACCAAAGCAAGCCAATCACTTGCATGCCCTTCTGAAAGATGGTGGTGACCCCTGCCTATGTCATCACGTTGCCCACAGTGTCCGTGGATCCTGATTGGCTGAAAAAGAGCGCAAAACAAACTTTTGAAACGCGACTTTGGCGCGTAAGTCGCCGACCTCGTTGCCGACCTCATCCTAGGTCAGCGACTTTTGAAATTTTTCGACCCGTTTCGCTCAACTCTATTTAAAACATTTGCTTTTCCCACATCGCTCTCTATGATTTCACCCTCATTGTTCTTTAAAGGGCCGACACCATTAATTTTATTCTTTTTGCTGTTTATATAATTAAAGAATAGTTTGGGGTTTGTTTTACTTTCCTTAGCAATGAGTCTCTCAGTTTCCACTTTTGCTAAATGTATTTACACATTTTATTTTTTTCTCTATAACTTTTTAATGCTTCTTCATTGCCTTCTTGTTTTAGCTTCTTAAATGCCTTGTTCTTGTTATTTATTGCCCTTTTTACATCCTTATTTAGCCACATTGGTGTTCTCCTGTTCCTAGCCCTTTTATTTCTGTACGGTATGGCTAGCTAACAGTGGGTGTGTAAAACTGATTTAAAAATTTCCCATTTATTTTCTGTGCTCCTACTTTTGAGGACATTGTCCCAATCAATTCGGCGAAGGTCCTCTCTAAGGCCTGTTTCACACTTCAGTTTTTTTGTGTCAGTTAAAATCCGCCAAAATGGCGGAAAGCGGATCCGTTGATAACTGATGTGAACGGATGCCACCGGAACGTTTTTTTGACGGATCCGATGAATGAAGAATTTTAAAGGAACCGCAGTTGAGAGAGAGAGAGAGAGAGAGAGAGAGAGAATTTTTTCTGTCCTCCAGAAATGATTTCAGGGTTAAATTTCCGGCTGACTTCATTCCTCCGGGCATGTGCACTATAAAATGCGGATCCTGCAGCAAAAAAAGTTGCATGGTCCGTCCAGGCATGTCGGCGGGCGCAAAAAAATTGACGGATCCGCAAAAAACGGATCCAACGGATGGCCATCCGTCAAGATCCGCCAGTAATGCAAACCAATGGGGAAAAAAACGGATCCGCCAAAAAAAATGGCGAATCCGTTTTTTTTGCAAAACGGCGGATTTTTACTGATGGTCAAAAACGGAAGTGTGAAACAGGCCTTAGCTGATCAAACTTTGCTTTCCTGAAATTCAGCATTTTCGTAACCCCCTTCCAGGGCACCTTACTGAAGGACGAGTGGAATTGTATTATATTGTGGTCACTGTTCCCTAAGGCTACTTTCACACATCAGGTTTTCGGCGTCAGGCGCGATCCGGCGTCGTGCCAGAATGCCGGATCCGGCAAATGTTTTGTAAAACCTGATGTGCCGGATCCGGTTTTCTGCCGGATCCATCTTGTTCTTGACAGACAAAACCGGATCCGTCTCATCCGGTTCATCCGTTTTTCTATCCGTTTTTTCGACGGATTACGCCGGATCCGGTTTTTAAAATTGACCCTTGTGGCCCCTCAAGGCAGAGTACACTGGCAGGATGACAGAGTGTGAAAGATTTGTGCCCTAACCAAACTTGTGTACCTTCTGGACCAACAGTATATACCTTTGCCAACCAAAGTTGGCTATCTTGTCATGGTCTACTATTTTTAGCTTTAGGCCACAGGTGTGTACCTGGTTGTGTTTTATGCAAAGTATTTCACCTTTTAACAAAAGTTGTGTACATTGTTAGGAAATCACCAACAATAAACACAACTTTTTAGGTGAAATACTTTGCTTCAAACACAACCAGGAACACAACTGTGGCAAAAAGCTAAAATTTACCCACAGTTATACCTGGTTTTGAATACCTTTTTACCTTTGAAATACCCTGTATTTAACCTTTTTTTTAAACATAGTTCGCCGCAGAAAGAAAAGACAGACAACCATTGTGAAACGATAATTTAACTTTTATTTAAAATTTTTTTTTTTTTGTAAAATGTTTTTAAAGTGCAAAAAACTTTTTTAATAAAGGTTTTAAACCCAATGGGCATTTTTATTAAAAAACACACATTACAAATCTGTGTATTGTGGGGTGGAAATACTGCTGGAGGGGCTGCGGGACACTTCGACACTGGGTGTGTGGAGAGAGGACTGGGATCGTGGTGGGGAAGGAACAGTTAGAGGTGAAGGTGTGGAAAAAGCTACAGAATGGGTGGACATGTGGGAAGCAGAAGAGGTGGTGGGTGGTGGAGTGGAGGGTTGGGCAGGGACTGTAGGAGCAGATGATGTTGATGGAAAGTTGTATGGGGAAGGAGTTTGGTACGGGGAAGGAGTTTGGTATGGGGAAGGAGTTTGGTACGGGGCAGGTTGCTGGAAGTGGGGAGATGACTGGTACTGGGGAGGTTGCTGGTACTGGGGAGGTTGCTGGTACTGGGCAGGTTGCTGGTATGTAGTAGGAGGGGGAGGATGAAAAGTGGCTGGAGGGGGTGTAGATGTAATAGGAGGGGGAGGATGGAAAGTGGCTGGAGGGGGTGCAGGTGGAGGAACTACAGTGGTGGGAGGTGGAGGTTGGGAGGTAACCTGCTGTAGAGCACCGTGGCACGAATGCATTACATGCATCTGCTGGGCAGGAGAGAGCGTTTCCATGCGCTCCACAACAGACCTGAAAAAGGTGTGGTTTGGCGAAGATCTTGCTTCTGAATGCATGGTTTGCAGAAGTGTCTTCACCTCCAGAATGCTGGAGTTGATCTGCTGAAAGCCTGCGGAGATTTGCTCTGACAAGACTTTGAGACAGTTCTGGAAAGATGCATTCAGATGCAATAACTCTTGCGCATAACTCTTTTCCTGACCCCTCTGCCGCTGCCGCCCAGTACCCGCAGGTGTACTAGAGGCGGCAGGGGCAGAAGGGTGGGGTAAAGGGAAAGCGATCTCCTCACCAGCAGCTTCATGTAATGTAGGCGGCCACTATGCTCCTGTGCTGGTGGATGGGACAGATGGGTCGAATGTGTGGGAAGGCAGGGAAGGTGCAGATGTACCGGGGCGGTCGAAGTGTCCCTCGGTGCCGGTCTCCTCAGGGATCGCCTCAGAAGGGTCCAATCGTGCAGGCTCCCGAGTGCTGCTCACCGTGCTGTGGAATAAAGAGAAAAAAAAACAATTAAAATACTGACATGGTATGGCCCTGGCTGAAAAAAAAAAGTTACATCTTTTTCACATGTGGTGTGTAATATTTACCTTCTGGTGAGCATTGTTTCCCGGAGGAACGACAGGGCTTGTGCGTACTTGTACTTGCTCCTGCGTCCTCCAGATCCACTCGGGGCCCGCATCTCTTTATTGAACTCCTTCTTGAAACGATCCCTCACAGACCGCCACCGATTCACAATTCTGTTCCCTGAAACGAGAAAGGAGTGGTTAGTATACAACATCAGTGTTTCACAAACTCCAGTCCTCATGGTCCCCAGGGGTCATGTTTTCAGGATTTCAATAGTAAATAGAAATCCTGAACACATGATCCGTGGGGACCACGAGGACTGGAGTTCGGGAAACACTGGTTTACATCAAGCAACCATTACTGTATATACTTACGCTCTTTAATCTGGTCCCGAGCTTCGAGGTCCTCCCAGCGGCCCACAAGGAGAGAACAGATTTCCTCCCAGAGTCGTCGGGTAATGATCAGGTCAGCGTGGCGGCGGTCAGCCATATTCCAGAGCGGCTCCCTTTCTCTGACGAGATCGATGAGGCGGTCCACATCAATCCCTCCATCCTCACCGTCAGAGTCGGGAGCACGCTGTGAAGGCTGTTAAAGAAAAAGACAAAAATAACATAATTAGCCTCCACAAAAGAAATGAAATAAAAAGTGCCAAAAAACAAAGCAAAAATATTTATACTTACACGCTGGTGACCGCCGCGTTGCTGTCGCCGACGACCCTGGGAGGCACTGCGAGGACCTCTTGGCCGAGCACCAGATTGGGAAGACTAGAGAAGAAAACAAAAAATGTTATGAGTTTGGATGTAGGCATTTGTTTGCTGTGTGTGGTCTGCAGAACATTGTTTTCTATGTGTTGTGTGTAGTGTGATGTTGTGTTTCTGCGTTTGATGCAAAAAACTTACGAATTGTGAGCCCACTCCAAGCGTCTGTCCACCCCTTCCTTCTTCTTCTGGGAGCTCCTCTTCATCTTGTGATTCCTGTTTTGAAATAAAAGGCAATGAATAGACATATATTACAGAGATGATGGATTTTGGAAATAAAAACTTACCGTCAAACGCTGACGATGCGAGGGAGGGCTCCCAGAAGAAGATGTGCTGTCCTGTTGATGGCCAGACTCCATGGCTGTGGGTATTGCTGCTGCCAGTGATGCCATTTCTGCTGCTGCTGCTGCTGCATCTCTTTGGCGGCTGTTGAATAAAGAGAAACAAAGGGCCAATGAATATCTTGATATTCCATGGCCCTAGTTTGGAGGAATGGGGGATTTGATAATTACCGTCTCTCATCTGCTTCTGGACTCCCCTCCCGTTCAGCATGCTGCTCCATTTGGGGTGTTGCTGATGGTGCTGCTGCTGCATCTCTTTGGCGGCTGTTGAATAAAGAGAAACAAAGGGCCAATGAATATCTTGATATTCCATGGCCCTAGTTTGGAGGAATGGGGGATTTGATAATTACCGTCTCTCATCTGCTTCTGGACTCCCCTCCCGTTCAGCATGCTGCTCCATTTGGGGTGTTGCTGATGGTGCTGCTGCTGCATCTCTTTGGCAGCTGTTGAATAAAGAGAAACAAAGGGCCAATGAATATCTTGATATTCCATGGCCCTAGTTTGGAGGAATGGGGGATTTGATAATTACCGTCTCTCATCTGCTTCTGGACTCCCCTCCCGTTCGGCATGCTGCTCCATTTGGGGTGTTGCTGATGGTGCTGCTGCTGCAGATGTCTGCTGCCTTCTCCTGCGCCTGGTTGCTGACTTGGGTGGCATGTTGGGTGTGGCTGAGGGTCCCATTGTCTTGCTTTTATATATCTCCTGTGGGCAGAGCTACTGAGCATGCTCAGACCAAAAAAAACGTATCCGGCCACCGGATCCGGCTTTCGCCGGATCCGGCGCATTGCGGCGCTCATAGGCTTTCATTGTGTGAAAAAGCCGGACGCGCCGGATCCGGCGTGTCCGGCTTTTTCGCCGGAGACAAAAAACGTTACAGTAGACGTTTTTTCCAGACGCCGGATCGCGACACATTGCGACACATTGCCGGATCCGGCGATAACCGGATGAAACGCATGGCCATCCGGCGCGATCCGGCGCAAATGCAAGTCAATGGGGGGGAAACCGGATCCGGCATTGCATTTCGCCGGATCCGGTTTCTGTCAAAAGCGCCGGATCGCGCCTGACGGCGAAAACCTGATGTGTGAAAGAGGCCTAAGTGCCCATCGACTCGTCCTTCTGTTATTCTATCTGGCCTGTTGCTTAAAATTAAGTCCAGAAGGGCTGTCCCTCTAGTCGGGCCCTGCACAAGTTGTGACAGATAATTATTCTTGGTTACTGACAGAAATTGGTTTCCTTTCTGAGATACGCAGGTTTCAGTTTCCCAGTCTATGTCGGGGTAGTTGAAGTTCCCCATAATAATCACCTCATTGTGATTTGCTGCTTTGTCTATTTGTTTCAATAATACATTTTCAGTGGTTTCTGTTATATTTGGTGGCTTATAACAAACCCCTATGAGGATTTTATTACTTTTCTCTCCTTGTATCTCCTCCCATAGAGACTCCACCTCTTCATTTCCCTCTTGTATATCTTCTCTTAGTGTGGGCTTTAAAGTGGACTTTATATATAGACAGACTCCACCCCCTTTCCTTTTTTTACGATCCCTCCTAAACAAATCATATCCTTGCAAGATAGCCGCCCAGTCATAGCTGTCGTCTAACCATGTCTCAGTTATTCCTACTATGTCGTATTTTTTGTCATACATTACCAACTCCAGATCTTCAATCTTATTGGTCAGGCTTCTTGCGTTGGTCAGCATGCAGGAAAGAAGTTTTGCTTCATTTTTCTTAGCTTCCTTCTGAGTACCCTGTCTTGGGTCCTCTTTACCACATCTAGTATCCTTGATTAGTTTGTCCTTCTGCTGCATGTTCTTGTCTGCTGTTTTTCCTCCAATTCCCTCTTCTTCTAGTTTAAAGCCCTCCTGATGAGTGTGGCAAGTCTTCTGGCGAATGTGTGTTTCCCAGGTTTTGTGAGGTGTATCACATCTCTTGCAAGAAGTCCATCGTAGAGGTAATTCACGTCATGGTCCAAGAATCCAAATCCTTGCTGCCTGCACCACCGTCGTAGCCAGTTGTTCACCTCTAGTATCCTATTCCATCTTCTGATGCCATGGCAATCGACTGGGAGGATTGATGAGAAAATAACCTGTACGTTCCGTTCCTTTATTTTCTTCCCCAGAATTTCAAAGTCTTCGCAGATAGTTGGTAGGTCATTTCTTGCCGTGTCGTTTGTGCCTACATGTATCAGTAGGATAGGGTAGTCGTCCTTGGATTTGAGGATAGTTGGTATCCTGTTGGCCACACCCTTGATTTTTGCTCCTGGGAGGCAGCATACTTCTCTTGCGGTTATGTCCGGCCTGCAGATAGTTGCCTCCGTGCCTCTTAGTAGAGAGTCGCCCACAACTACCACTCTTCTTTTCTTTCCGGACGCACTGCTTGTTGCTCGTGAGTGTTTTTGAGTGTCATTTGTTTCCGCTTTTGTTGACAGAGTAACTTTTGTTGATAGTGTGTCTTCTCTTGTAGATACGGTATCATCCTGAGCTGTGCCATTTTCGTTCTCCAGCATGAGGGCTTCATATTGGTTGCTAAGCTGTGTGGGTGGTGATGACCACTTGATCCGTTTGCTTCTTTTCACCACATGGCTCCACTTTTCAGCCTCTGTATGTGCTCTGAAGCTTTTCTCACTTTCCAAATCCTGAATGGTTGCTTCTGCTTCATCCAAGAAGTCCTCATGTTCTTTAATTACCTTCAATGTTGCTATTCTTTCTTCCAGTCCCTGCACCTTTTCCTCTAAGAGGGCAACAAGTTTGCCTTTCTGACTGGCAAAGTTGAGTTTTTGGGCAGGAAGATCCGTAAACATGTAGCATGTGTTGCAGGTGACCATGTGGATTTTCTTCTCTTCCATATGATGGGTGGAAACTCGTGCGCCTTTAGACGCGTGGTTTTGTGATGTTCTCAAACAGCGAGACCCAGCAAGATCGATCAGCTTAAGGAGACTCTTCTCCTCTTCCCAGAATGCACCGGAAATATGCAGATGAGCTTCCTGCTTCTACAATCCCTGGTTTTGCAATGTCCTCAAACAGCGAGACCCGGCAAGTCCCAGCGATCGATCAGCTTAAGGCGACTCTTCTCCTCTTCCCAGAATGCACTGGAAATATGCAGATGAGCTTCCTGCTTCTCCAATCCCGGGTTTTCTTAAATCTTCCATGGACAAATAGCTTGTCCAAGACCAAACTCACTTTTATTATGCATAACAGCCACAGCTATATTTGTGACTGTATTGCACTCCAGCGGTCTTAATGTGCCCCTATGCGCATCCTAGGGGACACATAGCGACCCCCGCATATAACATCTGTAACTGTTTCACATCTTGTACTCACCCATAGTGGATTGCATCGTCTTGGGTACATTTGATTGCTATGAAAGCCTCAAATAACTTGTTTAAAATTTATTGATATTATATTTCTCCTCCATTAGGTATTGCATCTCCTTTGCTACATTTCGTTGCTATAAAAGCCTCAAAAAAACTTGTTAAAAAATGAACCGCTATTATAATGCTCACTTATAGATTATTCCGTGGTTTGGAGTACATTTTGTTTGTTATATAACCCTCAAAAACTTGTTCATAATTTATTGGTATTATATTACTCATCCATAGGGAATTAATGTATATCTTTTTGGGTGCATTTCACTGCTATAAAAGTCTAAAAAAGCTTGATCAAAATTTAACGGTATTGTATTGCCCATCCATAGGGTATTTCCTTTTTATTTGGTGCATATCATAGCTTTAAAAGCCTCAAAAAACTTGCTAAAAAATGTATAGAAAGGGGCTGGGGAGGGCACAGCCTAAAGGAAGCCCCCCATGACTACAATTGGGCGGGCAAGTTTTTGAACTTGTTTTGGCTGTTCTGACAGGAATGGCTGGGATGGGGGCCAGGGGAGGAGTTCGGGGTGGGGGCAGCCTGGACAGTGGGGAGAAAGTGCGGGAAAGTCTGCATTCATCATCTGGGAGCAGAAGAGTGAAGACCCACCTTGCAGCCAGCGAACAGTATGGAGACCGTTGATGAACTGATGCCCAGGCTCCAAGACGTGGCCCGATCCAGGAGGGGAGGATGGCTCCAGACCCAGCTGTCCTCCCTCCTCAGGGCGGCTGATACGTCGGGAACCAGCCGGCGGGGAAGAAGGACACGGCCCCCGGAGAGATTGTCACCAGAGGTGACCACGTGCAGCAGGTGCAGGCTGCGGAGCCCCTCCAGGGACCCTGCGGGTGGCGCAAGTACTGGGGCAGCTCCCCCCTTAGCACCCGCTCCCGGCAGGAATCCGCTCAGCCGGCCTGCGGGCGTGAGCAGGAGGAGAGCGGGAGCTGCACAGGAACATCAGGCCAGACCGGAAATGACGACGTCGCGGGCAGGAGCCGAAGTGTCGCGGAATGCGGTGGCGCCAGGCCGGCCCCCAGGAGCAGGCCGTGGCAGGCCTGCGTCGCAACCGCAAGGTGGACAGCGGGTGGAGGGGGCGACCGGGATGACTACGGCAGCTGGTGACATGGCAGGTGGTCCAGGGGATGAGGCCTAGTCTGAGGTACCTGCCAGAAGGGGCGCCAGACTGAGCGGCATGGCGTGCAGGAGGGGGCAGTTCGAGGACATCCTGCCTGGCTCCATCTCTGCATGCAGGACAGGGAGAGCGGCGGGCAGCCACGGGCAGCTGTCTGGCAGTCGGCTGGAGGGTGCTCCGGACCGGACAGGCCGGTCTGGGTCTAGGGATCAACGCAGGTCCCGCTCAGGCGGGAGTTCCATTGAGCGGCAGGAGTTACATGCTCAGGTCCCCCCTGGTGATGAGGAGGCCAGGGACGCGGGCCAAGAGCAGCAGAGCGGACATCAAGATTTTGGAGGACGTCGGGATTCTGGATATTCGGTTGGCGGGGACACAGCACCCGTGCAGCTATATGAGTATGACTCCATGTCGTGTATGTCGCCCGCAGGGGCTGTATTGCAGGATGTTGGGGGTAGGCTGGGGGATAGTAGGGAGCAGAGGGGTCGTAGTGGGCCTAGCGGGGCTGAAGTGCCCGGGCTGAGGGATATTTTGGATAGTATGTCACAGATTTTGAGGAGACTGGAGGGGGGGGGGTAATTGGGGAGCCAGCCCGATCTCCGGTGGGGGCATGGTTAGTGGTTCGCGGGTCTGGTACTCAGTCAGAAGGTGAGGTGCTACGCTCGGTCGAATGTGACGGAGGGGCATCGGCGGGGGTATCGGTCTCGGTGCAAACTGAGACGGAAAAGGGAGATAAGATAAAGCTGGATGATAGGGCTAAGGGAGAGGTTTATGTGTGCTTTGAGGGGCCTTTGGGTGCCCATTTAAAGAAAGAGGTAAAGGAGAAGATCTGGCGGGACGAGTATGTTGAGATATTCTCCCTCCTTCTATTAGAAAAATTTAACCTGGACAAAGGGAAGAAGGATGATAGTAAAAAAGAAGAGGAAGAAAAGAGGAGGTGGCGGTTGATTCCACAGACGTTTGTAAACTGGATGCAGGCATTCGCCATTTTGGCGAGTGTCATAGGTGAAAAGTCTCCAGATAATTGTTCGGGCCTGTTTTGTTATCTAGATGCTATTGGGGAGGCGCATCGTATTTACGGGGGGCAGGCGTGGCTGTGATACGACCAGCAGTTTAGACAGAAGAAGGCGGTACGGCCAGAGATAAAATGGGATCAGAAGGATATCGGGTTGTGGCTGAAAGTGATGGCTCCAGTGAGGTATGGGCAGTCCTTTCACGGGAGCGGGGGCAGTGGCAGTCAGCAAGCGGGACACGGAAGTGGTGGTCAGGTGACCCAGGGAGGAAAGGAAAAGTCGGGAGCGTGCTGGCAATTTAATGATGGGCAGTGTAATTACGGGAACAGCTGCAAGTTCAAGCACGTGTGCTCCCACTGCAATGGTAGCTCGCACGGGGCTTCAAAATGTTTCAAAAAAGGGAAAGGTAAGCCACATGTGGGTGCTGGTCAAGGGGGAGAGCCCGGTGAGAATTCAAGAGATGGCCCCCTTTCTAAATAGGTACCCGGCTCGGCTGGAGGCCAATGTTATTTGGTATGGTTTTGTTGAAGACTTCAGGATTCCACCTCCCGGCCACGTGGTTCCTTTCTCGGTTAAAAATTTGCGGTCGGCAACGATTCATGTGGAGGTGGTAGATGCGAAGTTGTAAAAGGAAGTGGAAATGTGCAGGATGGCTGGTCCGTTCCCAATGGCACCAGTAGCGGGTTTGATTGTTTCCCCTTTGGGGGTCGTGCCAAAGAAGGAGCAGAACAAGTTTCGTTTGATTCAGCATTTATCATACCCAAAAGGTTTGTCAGTCAATGACGGTATTGATAAAGAGTTGTGTTCAGTGGTGTATACCTCCTTTGATACGGTGGTACATTGGGTGCGACGTTATGGTTAAGGGGCTCTGTTAGCAAAGACAGACATTGAATCCGCTTTTCGTTTATTGCCGGTTCATGCAGAGAGCATCCCGCTGTTGGGTTGTTTTTGGAACGGGGGTTTCTACCTTGATAGGTGTTTGCCGATGGGTTGCGCAATTTCTTGTTCGCTTTTCGAGATGTTTAGCACTTTTGTGGAGTGGGTGGTAAGGGATGTTGCAGGCGGGTAATCTATCATTCATTATCTGGATGATTTTCTTTTGATCGGTCCCCCGGATTCACTGTTGTGTAGGAACACGTTGGCAGCCATGGTTTGGGTGGGGGAGCATTTTGAGGTGCTGCTGGCATCGGAGAAGACTGAAGGCCCTAAGACCATTATAAGCTTTTTGGGCATAGTCGTTGATTCGGAACGGATGGAGTGTCGTTTACCAGAGGACAAGTTGTTGTTGTTGAAACAGGAAGTTGATAGGATTACGAAGTTGCAGAAAGTGACCCTAAAGGAGTTGCAATCCTTATTGGGGAGATTGAACTATGCTTGTAGGATCATGCCCATGGGTCACATTTTTTCTCGTCACCTGGCTAGCGCAATGGCGGGAGTGAAGGCTCCGCACCATTATGTTTGTTTGACTAAGGAGCATAGGGAGGACTTGATGGTTTGGCAGCGTTTTTTGCGGAATTACAACGGTCGGTCGTTGATGCAAGAGAAGACATTGAGCAATTTTGACTTTGAGATTTATACGGACGCAGCGGGCAGCTCTGGTTATGGCGCCTACTGTAAGGGGAAGTGGAGCGCGAGGCAGTGGCCACAGGCATGGAAGTTGTTGGGCCTTACGATAAACTTGGCATTGTTTAGGATCGGGGCTGCGACTGAGGCTGACAGTCTCGGTCTGGGGGCGGAGGTGATCAGGAGAATTGGCAGGTGGAGGTCGGATCATTATTTATTGTATGTTCGACGTTAATTGTCGTTGTTGTATGTTTAGGGATTTGTTTTCTCCATATTCTGTTATGTTTTTCAGGTGGCGACCCCTTTCTGGCCTGGATATTTGGACACTTGTACATGTATTGGGGTGCGCTACGAGCTGACGCAAGGCCAGATGGTAGGCAATTGGGCTTTAGGAGGGAGCAGGTTCTGATCCATGGGTTGGGTTTCCAAGGTATGGTGTGGAGCAGGGTGCTCCCGGAATTGGCCAAGTCCGCTCGCCTGGACAGACCCCCCGACGTTCTTGTCATACATGCGGGGGTAAGGATTTAGGGGTCAGGCCGGTGAGGGAATTGATTAGGGACATACGTTCCGATTTTCTGAGATTGTGGACGTCTTTCCCGAACGATCTTTTATCTCCAAGAACCCTCCTCTCATATTTATGATTAATATATTGATGCTTATTATTGTTAATGTTATTGTTATTTATTGTTTGTTAATAAACTTGGCCGCTGTGGCCAAAATTATCCAAAAGAATTCAAAGTGTATTGTGTGTTATTTCAGGAGTGGGGATATCGGAAGGAGTCAGGTAGGTATTGGATAATGGAAAAGGGAGAAAAACTGGAGTCGCCATATGCGGTCACGCTATTATAATACTCACCCATAGACTATTCCGTGGTCTGGAGTACATTTTGTTGGCTAGAGATAAGGAGTAAAAACTTGTTCAAAATTTACTGTTATCATATTGCTCATCCATGGGGTATTACATATTCTTGAGTACATTTAATTGTAAATATCTAGTGATGAGCGAATAGTGAAATATTTGTATTCAGAAAAATCGGTACGAATTATTTCTAATATCCGTTTATTTGTACCGAATAACAAATCCAATGCAAGTCAATGAGAATGCCGAATATTTTTCTGCGGGACCCAACAAAGAGTTCTCGGGGCATGAGAAAAAAGCTGAAATGGATGGGAAAGTTCTAAAATTAAATGGTAACAGTATGGAGAAGATGCCTGCATGCCGTTTTGACTCACAAATGGTATCTGAGAACAATGTTGTCAGACTATTGCGCTGGTTCTAAGGATTTATAAGAAGACCTACTAAACCAAACCTACCGTATTTTTCGGACTATTAGATGCACCGGTCTATAAGACGCACCCTGGTTTTAGAGGTGGAAATTAGGGAAAAATATATTTGAACCAAAAAAAGTGGTAAAATATTTAATAACAGAAATAACATACTATTATATGTGATGTTATTATATATAATAGTATGTTAATATTTTGGAAGCTACGGGTAGAAGATGGTGCTGCGGCACCAATCTGGTGTCTAAGTACAATATGAAGATGCTGGAGGGTGAGTATTGAATGGGGGCACAGGGCTTATATTTAAAGTACCACTCCAGCACTGAAAAATAACACTGGAGTGCTGCTTTAAGAGCTCATGGGAGAACTATAACTCTCAGCATGTCCTCCAGGTCATATGGCATGCTGGGAGTTATAATTCACCAAAGCATGGCAAAGTGATTTTTATGTGCTGCAATTACTAACCTTTTAATTAATTCTTTCTTGTACAGGCTGCGGCTCACATCAGTGTAAGTCCTACAGCCAGCCACACTGTGGTAAGGTAATGCAGCATCCCATGGCCGCACAGAGTCCTCTTTTTTTACCTCACTACAGATCATGTAAGAGGATGCTGCACTGTTTGTAGTGCGGTGTGTCTGCAGGACCTGTGATGACATCATGAAGAGGCAGGACTTTGTGCGGTCATGTGATGCTCCAGCCCGCCCTCTTCATGACCTCACCACAGGTCCTTCACAGGAGCATTCAGCATGGCATCAGAACAGCAAGGGCTGTGCTGCCTGTCAGGTATGTGGCGATCCCTCCTGCCGCACTCTGCTCCTGCCCCCTCCACCACCAGACACAGATCTCCCCAGCTGCTGCAGGAATCGGCGCTGGGGAAACCATGTGGGTCTGTCCTTTGCTGTTCCCCGCTCAGCTGACAGGAGAGCGGGGAAGCGGCTCATGAATGTTCACTTCACTTTAACCCCTTAGCGACAGCTGATACACCTTTTAACGGCGGTAATTAAGGGTACTAAAACCACAGCACCGCTAATTCACGGTGCTGTGGAGAAAGTGAATAGCGCCCCCCAGTGTTGGATTTTCTCCGGGGTTTCGGCTGCCAGGGGTAGCCGAGACCGAGACCCTAGAGAACATGAATCGGTCGGTTTTTACCGACCTCGCTTTTGCGATCGCCGTTATTAACCCTATAACGGCGACCACAAAAAAAGCCGCAATTTTACATTTAATTTCTCTTTCCTCTGATGTGATTGCACATCAGAGGAGAGAGAAAGAGGGTCCCCGATCCTTCCCCGGTACCTCTCCGTGGTCCTCTGTCCCCTCCCGGTGGTCCTGAGTCCCGCCGACGTCCTCCGGTTGGTGCCGCCATCTTGGATCCGGGGAAAATGGCGGGCGCATGCGCAGTGCGCACGCCGGGAATCTGCCGGCTCCGGCTGGCAGATTCCATTCATTCATTTTGATCACGATCATAAACTATCATCGTGATCAAAATAAACAAAATAGTACATAATCCCCCCGTTTATCACCCCCTTAGTTAGGCCAACATAACGAAATAAAGAAAATATTTTTTTTTCAGTTTTCCATTAGGGTTAGGGCTAGGGTTAGGGTTGGGCTACGGTTAGGGCTAGGGCTAGGGTTAGGCTAGGGTTAGGGTTGGGCTAGGGTTAGGGTTGGGCTAGGGTTAGGGCTAGGGTTAGGGCTCGGGTTAGGGCTTGGGTTAGAATTAGGGTTAGGGCAAACTAGGATTAGGGTTAGGATTAGGGATTAGGGTTGGGATTAAAGTTAGGGTTGGGATTAGGGTTATTGGTGTGTTGGGGTTAGGGTTGGAGCAAGGATTGAGGGGTTTCCACTATTTACCAACTTTGGGCGTCTAAAAGTTGGGTCTAAAAAATCACTTTTGTCGAAATAAAAAAGACTTTTATTTTCACGGCTCTGCGTTTATAAACTTCGGTGAAGCGCTTGGGGTTTCAAAGTGCTCAACACACATCTAGATAAGTTCCTTAGGAGGTCTAGTTTCCAAAATGGGGTCACTTGTGGGGGGTTTCCACTGTTTAGGCCCATCAGGGGCTCTGCAAATGCAACATGACGCCCACAGACCATTCCATCAAAGTCTGCATTCCAAAAAGGCACTCCTTCCATTCCGAGCTCTCCCATGTGCCAAACAGTGGTTCCCCCCACATATGCGGTATCGGCGTACTCAGGACAAATTGCACAACAATTGTGGGGGTATGATTTCTCCTGTTACCCTTGTAAAAATATAAATTTGGGGGTGAAAAAATCATTTTTGTGGAAAAAAATGGATTTCTTATTTTCATGGCTCTACGTTATAAACTTCTGTGAAGCACTTGAAGGTTCAAAGTACACACCACACATCTAGATAAGTTCCTTAATGGGTCTAGTTTCCAAAATGGGGTCACTTGTTGGAGGTTTCCACTGTTTAGGCACATTAAGGGCTCTCCGAACGCAACATGGCATCCGATCTCAATTCCAGCCAATTCTGCGTTGAAAAAGTCAAACGGCGCTCCATCCCTTTTGAACTCTGCCGTGTGCTGAAAAAGTGGTTTACCCCCACATATGGGGTATCAGCATATTCAGGAGAAATTGTACAACAAATTTTGTGGTTGATTTTCTCTTTTAACACTTGTAAAAATAAAAAAAATTGGTTCTGAATTAATTTTTTTGCAAAAAAAAGTTAAATGTTAATTTTTTCCTTCCACATTGCTTTAGTTCCGGTGAAGCACTTAAAGGGTTAATAAACTTCTTGAATGTGGTTTTGAGCACCTTGAGGGGTCTAGTTTTTAGAATGGTGCCACTTTTGGGTATTTTCTGTCATGTAACACCCCTCAAAATGACTTTAAATGTGATGTGGTCCCTAAAAAAATGGTTTTGTAAATTTTGTTGTAAAAATGAGAAATTGCTGGTCAAATTTTAACCCTTATAACTTCCTAACAAAAAAAAAAATTTGCTTCCAAAATTGTGGTGATGTAAAGTAGACATGTGGGAAATGTTATTTATTGAGAAATTTTTGTGACACATCTCTCTTATTTAAGGGCATAAAAATTTAAAGTTTTAAAATTGCAAAATTTTCAAAATTTTCGCCATATTTCTGTTTTTTTCATAAATAAACACAAGACTTATCGAAGAAATTTTACCACTAACATGAAGTACAATATGTCACGAAAAAACAATTTCAGAATCAGCGGGATCCATTAAAGCATTCCAGAGTTATAATCTCATAAAGGGACAGTGGTCAGAATTGTAAAAATTGGCCTGGTCATTAAGCTGCAAACTGGCTCTGTCGCTAAGGCCTGTTTCACACTTCCGTTTTTTCAAATCTGTCAAAATCCGTTGTTTTCCGTAAAAAAACGGATCCGCCATTTTTTGCAGGATCCGTTTTTTTTGTCCCATAGACTTCCATTACGGTTACCGCGGATCCGTAAAAAAAAAACGGATCCGTTTTTAAAAAACGGATCCGTTTGCATCAGTTTCCGTCAAAAAAACGGAAACGGATCCGTTTGGCGGACACAAAAACGGAAGTGTGAAACAGGCCTAAGGGGTTAAGTATATGGACCACGTGGTTTCCCCAGCGCTGGATTCATGCAGCAGGCAACATTTTCCTGCCTCCTGCTATCCCAGTGCAATCCCACTCACCGCTGCCCCTTCCCCACATGCTACATTCTGACCATAAGACGCACCCACGCTTTCCTCCCAAATTTGGAGTATAAAAAGTGCGTCTTACGGTCCGAAAAATAAGGTAATTTTTTTTAAAGGGAAAAATTCTAAGAAACATTTTTTCCTTCATAATTACATGTATACAATGCAAAATAAAAATTAAAAACTTAATAAAAAAAAATTATACCTCCCCTTTAGCATATGTTCAACATAGCGTTTTGGCTTTAGTTTTTCCTTTTACATTTGTGAGGGCTCCCACTCCTACATTTGGGAGGTCCCTCCCTCATTCAAAATTGTTAGCTAGATAGTGGAATACATATTTCCCAGCACTTTACAATGTCAGCTAAAACATGCCCATTTGAATTTCGGGCTACACCCACCACCACCACCACATCCACCACCATGTCATTATGCGGTCCTCACATCACATTTTCACATTTCCATCAGCCGCCGAGAAACATAAGTTTGGGAAGGGTCCTCAGGTGACCCTGTATCATACAATACATAGCTATATAGTGGAATACATATTCCCCAGCACTTTACAATGCCAGCTAAAACATGCCCATTTGAATTTTGGGCTTTACCCGACACTTCCACCACGTCCACTGCCTTGTCATTAAGCAGCCCTCACTTGACATTTTCAAATTGCCAGAAGGTGCCGTGAAACCTGAGTTTGGGAAGGGCCCTCAGGTGGCCCTGTATCATATATTTGGGATGGCTCTCACTCTTACATTTGGGAGGTCACTTCCTCATTCAAAATTGTAGCTAGATAGTGGAATACATATTCTACAGCACTTTGCAATGCCAATTAAACATGCCCATTTGAATTTTGGGCTTTGCCTGTCACCACCACCACGTCCACCGCCATGTCATTTGGTAGACCTTGCCACATATTTTCAGAGGGCCAGCAGGTGCCGTGAAACCTGAGTTTTTTGAGCTCCACAGTTCAATTTGGCCACCGCATACCAATGGAGCCACTGTTATAGCGGGTGAAGCCGCCGTAAGGTGAATATAATACAGGAGTTGGGGCAGCTGTATGATCAATATCAGTGAATTGGATTCTACCGGACACCAAAAGCATTTTAATTAAATACTGAATACATTGTATGCAAGCGAGGGCCTATATTATGGTCAGTCTGTCAGGCCTGAAACCTATGTCAGGAACATGTAAAGCCTCATTTTACTTTGAAGCAGCCTCCTCAAGGGAAAGAGACAGGAGTGACATTGACCAATCTGCACAAGCCTATGTACTTCTTCTGGAAACTACCCAACCAGGTAGAATGTATCTTTTGCATGGTTTTGAGCAACAACAAAGTAATTACAGGATATGTCCTGACTCCCAGAGTGTGACAACATCTGTTTAGTGTATTGCTCAGGTGAAAGGCAGTGCTACAGAGCTCAGGTAAAGGCCTTAGCGTGGCAAGACCATGTTCCAATATGTGTAAGGCTGCGGCCTTAACAGGTCTGTGGAGCGTATTAACCCAGCCCCTTAAACCTCCTAAAATGTCCAGAAACTGGCCAATATCCCACCACCATCATTTTTTTTTAACGAAACATAAAAAATTTAACTGAAGCAACAGTTTAATAAAAAGACACAAGTCTCATTTAGGAGCCTGGAAAAGCCAGGAATGGTCTTTGTCCAGCACCGAACAATATAAAGTGCTAACGAATATGTATGCCCTATCTAACTAACAATTTGGGAAAAGACATATATGCTGACAATGGAAAACTGAACACTGTGCTGGAACCAAAAGAGGACATGGTTACTGAATGTTCTTACTGTATGTGCAAGTGCAGGTTGTGGACAAGAGACATCAGTGCCTGATTCCTGGACAACAAATTGGGAAGGATGTAACACAGGGGAAGGGCCAGTAGTTTCATCCTCAGACACAGATTTTGTATCCAGGCTTTCTGCCCACCTACTCGGGTGGTGCATGTGTCAGCAGTATATGGTGTATGCTAACAGAGGTATTATGTCAAATTCCTATTTATAAAGGGATGTGTGGGAAAGATTTTCGAACTAGCAGCATATTCTGTATATAGAGCATGTTTCATTACTCATATTATTATTCTGTGTAAGGCTGAAACCTGAAGAAGTGTGTGGAGCATATCAATGCATTGATGTTCCACAATGTCCAAGTGCAGACCCAAAAATCAATATCAGGCTCCCAGATACACACTTAAAGAGACCATGAGAAGGGCAGCACAAAAAAATTATAATAATAATAATATATATAGAAATTGAGAGTAGAAATTTGACCATTGCTCAATGTACAACGGTTTCCAAAAATTAGCCAAATGGTCTGTATCATATATACAGAAAGAGACCGTGATTGGTCACCTCGCAATAAATTTTGCAATTATTATAATTTGCTAGAGATAGGGATTACAAGTTTCACCATTGCACAATGTACAAAGGTTTCCAAAAATTACCCAAGGGGTCTGTATCATACATACAGAAAGAGACCGTGATTGGGACCTCACAATAAAATTTGCAATAATTATAATTACTAGAGATAGGGAGTACAAGTTTCACCATTGCAAAATGTACAAAGGTTTTCAAAAATTACCCAAGGGGTTTAGATCCGACAGGCTGAAAGAGACTGTGATAGGGATCCCACAATAAATGTTGCAGCTATTATAATTGCTAGAGATAGAGAGTACAAGTTTCAACATTGCACAATCTACAAAGGTTTACAAATTAGAACAAAATGGGTATGGATGGTAAGGGATGGACTTTAAGACAACTTCAAAAAAAAGAAGATTTGAGCTGCATTTACATTGGGTTGCTGTCATCTGTATGGCTTACAAAATCGGAGGAAATACAGCCCTTGTTCAATTTTAGAAGAGTCAGTTAGAACTTGTCCACGTGTCTGTGGTTAGGTGGACCTTCGCTGTGACAGCGTTGGTCAGAGCACGGCTGATCATTTGAATGGTATAAGTTGAACAGAGGAGGTCAGATATGACCTTGGTCAGATGTGACATCATTTGAAGTGACATCTTTAAAGTGATACATGAGAAATATACCAGATTGATAAACCATGGTATATTCTCCTTCATGCTGCCATGTCCTGATCCATCTGCTTTCATCCACAGGTATGTCTGCTGAACCCACTTCTTAATCCAGAATACTCACTGAACCCCTGAACCCTCATGCATATACCGACCACTGGGCTCAGCCACTGCCTTCATCGACCAATTCTTCACCTGGCTCCTTCACTTTCTCTCTGCTGACATCCCCACCATCATCATGGGGGACTTCAACATCCCCATTGACACCCACCAGCCAGCAGCCTCCAAACTCCTGTCACTTACCTCATCCTTTGGACTTACTCAGTGGTCCTCCACAGCTACCCACACAGTTGGACATACATTAGACCTCATCTTCACCCGCCTCTGTTCCCTATCTAATCTCACAATCTCTTCCTTCCCCCTATCTGACCACCATCTACTCACCTTCTCATCCTTGTCCTTCTCACCTGCCCCCCATGTCCAGCCACTAGCACATACTAACAGAAACCTCGCACACATAGACATCCACAGACTCTCAGACTCTCTTCTGCCTCTGTCCTCCATATCTTCACTCCACAACTCGGACAGTGCCACCGCTTTCTACAATGCCACCCTCACATCAGCCATAGACTCAGTCGCTCCTCTCATGCATGGCAAAGTGCCACAAACCAATAGGCAACCCTGGCACAACAACCTCATCAAAAAACTTCGACAAGCATCCAGGGTTGCGGAGCGGCGTTGGAAGAAAACACGCCTGCCAGACGACTTCACTGCTTTCAAACAAGCTATACTTGACTTTAAATCAGCCCTCACCTCTGCTAAACAGACCTATTTCACAAACCTTGTATCTTCATTATCCCACAACCCAAAACAACTGTTCAGCACATTCAACTCTCTCCTCCGCCCACCACTGCCACCTCCAACTCCCCTCATCTCTGCTGAGGACTTTGCCACCTACCTCAAAAACAAGATTGACCAAACAAGGCAAACCTTTACAGTTCCACCACCCCAACCGCTCCACATACCAGACCTCTGCCCTTCCCTAATTACCTCCCTCTCCAACATCACTGAAGGAGAGCTTACTCATCTCCTTTCCAAATCACGCCTCACCACCTGTGCACTTGACCCCATCCCTTCCCACCTGCACCCCAACCTCACTAGCATGATCATTCTAGCCCTAACCCATCTCTTCAACCTATCCCTAACTTCTGGTACCTTCCCCTCTGCCTTCAAACATGCCACCATAACACCCATCCTTAAAAAATCAAACCTTGACCCAACTGCTATGCCCAGCTAACACCCCATATCACTGCTCCCGTTTGCTTCCAAACTCCTTGAACAGCATGTCCATGCTCAACGTTCCTCCCACCTCTCATCTAACTCCCTCCTTGACATCCTGCAATCTGGCTTCCGCTCCCACCACTCCACTGAAACTGCCCTGACCAAAATTACTAATGACTTACTCACAGCCAAAGCTAACAGACAGTTCTCCATCCTCCTCCTTCTTGACCTGTCTTCTGCCTTTGACACAGTTGACCACTGCCTACGGCTACAGATTCTTTCTTCCCTTGGCATCAAAGACCTTGCCCTGTCCTGGATTTCCTCATACCTTTCTGACCACACATTCAGCGTTTCCCACTCCCACGCTACCTCCTCATCCTGCCCCTCTCTGTTGGAGTCCCACAAGGCTCTGTCCTGGGGTCACTACTTTTTTCCATCTATACTCTTGGCCTAGGACAACTCATAAAGTCCCATGGCTTCCAGTACGACCTGTATGCAGATGACATTCAGATCTACCTCTCAGGCCCAGATGTCACCTCTCTGCTGTCCAGAATCCCGGAGTGTCTATCAGCCATATCCTCATTTTTCACCTCTCGCTTCCTAAAACTCAGCGTAGACAAAACTGAACTCATTATCTTTCCTCCATCTCACGTATCTTCCCTACCCGATCTCTCTATTATGGTAAACGGCATCACGCTCTCTCCCGCACCTGAATTCCGCTGCCTCGGAGTAACTCTCGACTCTGCCCTGTCCTTCAAACCACACGTCCAATCTCTTGCCATCTCCTGTCGCCTCTAACTCAAGAATATTTCCAGAATCCGTCCCTTCCTCAGTCCCCAATCTACTAAAACTCTTGTACATGCCCTCATCGTATCCTTCAAATGGAACCTGAAAACCCATCTTTTCAGGAAAGCTTACTGCCTGCAATGACCATTCTGCCGCCTCACCACCGCCTGAGCTGCTGCCTCATCACCACCAGAGCTACTGCACCCCCTACCTTCTGTCTCTTCCCCACTATCCCATAGAATGTAAGTCCGCAAGGACAGGGTCCCCTCCCCTCTGTACCAGTCTCTCATTGTAAATTTGTTTACTGTTAGCTATATCTATAACTTTGTATGTAACCCCCTTCTCATGTACAGCACCATGGAATTAATGGCGCTATATAAATAAATAATAATAATATTGTTTAACGCATGCTTCTGTAACGGGGGGATGGCACATTGGGAAAAATAGTGGCAGATGGGAATCAAGTATCATGGGGCTACCACCACCAAGAGGTCGTGAAAAGACTCAGCTCCCACAAGCCGCAACAGCAACATTTCCAGGGCTAGCAATCTGGCAATATGGGTGTTTAGCTTTTGGTCCTGTGGGTGGGTGGGATGATATTTTGCTTCAGGTTAAATGTCTGGAATGGGGATAACTGAACAATGCACTGGGACAATGAACTGGACATGGTTGCTGACTGTTATGTCTGTCTGTGCAGCCGCAGGTTGTGGGCAGGAGGCATCAGTACCTGCTTTCTGGACAGCAGATTGGAAAGGCCATAACACAATGGAAGGGGCAGTGGTTTTACCCTCAGACACATATTTTGTACCCAGCAGTTCCACCCACCTACTGGAGGGCTTGGCTGCCATGTGCTTCTGCATGCTGGTGGTGCTCAGGTTGGCAATGTTCTGGCCTCTTCTCAGCTTGGTATGGAAGATTCTGCAAATTACAATTGTTTTGTCTGAAGGACTTTCAGAATAAAACTGCCATACAGAAGAACAACGCACCCTTGGCCTGTTATCTAGCCGAGTGGGGGTGCTCTGTGGAACAGTTGACCGAGTTCTCCCTCTGGTCAAACGACTACCTCTTCTTGCCTGTTTTCATGCTGTGGATCCATCCCTCTCTGCTTTGCTGTACTCACTATGCATGCCACCATGCCAGGTTGGATCAGTGGCCTCATCATCGACCACGTCATCTTCCAATTCATCAATCTGATCCTTCTGAGTTGCGATTGTAGGCTGACCTGATGGCAACTGTGCGTCATGATTATCCTATACCTCTTCAGACATGAACTGATCTTCCCCAATGTGGCTTTCTTCTGGCCATGGGTGCTCAAATGTCTGTGCATCACTGCACTCAACCTCCTCATGACCCTCTACAATGGTGCACTGTGAGCATCCCGAAAAATTACAAGGGAACAGAAACAATTCCTCGGAGTGGCCAGGATTGGGACCATATGTTTCCTGTGACTCTTGATGGGGGAGGAAGAAGGACCAGGTTGAGGATTGTGAGGCCCAGCCTTTTGGCTACTAAGTCTGGACCGTGTTGATGACTTGTTGATGCTGCTTGTCAACACACTGCAGCCTTTGTCTGCCATCCAACCCACAACATCCTCACACTTGTCTGGGTTTGACCGAATTTTGACAGGAAGCTAGAACAAGATAAAGTCACCTTCTGATCTGTCACATGGCCTTAGTGGGCACACCACATCCGCATTCCCGTTCCTTAATGTCAGCCTTTTCCATATTGAATGCGTTATGAAAAATAATTTCCTGGCTTTGTTTTTCACAAGTACCCTCACAGAGGTATTGTATATGCAAATATCCTGAATCTAGCAAAATGTGGGTAATTTTTTTTTAACTTTTAGCTTTATGACACATGCCAGCAGGCTCAGGAAAATTACTGGTAAATAGTGACGTTTGCGTATCTCAGCAGGCTTTGCACCAGTCGCACAAATGCTAGATAAATATACGCTTTTAATTTAACCAATAGTACAGTAATTTTTTTTAAATAATCACCTTTATGACACACGCCAACAGAGCAGACTCAAGAAAATTACTGGTAAATAGTGACGTTTGTGTATGTGAGCAGGCTTTGCACCAGTCGCACAACTGCTAGATAAATATACACTATTTATTTAACCAATAGCACAGTAATTTTTTTTTAAATATTGCCTTTATAATACACGCCAACAGCAGACTCAGGAATATTACTGGTAAAAAGTGATGTTTGTGTAGCAAGGTTTAGGCCAGTTGCACAGCTGTTAGATAAATATATGCTATATATTTAACCAATAGCACAGTAATTTTTTTTAAATATTACCTTTATGACACATGCCAACAGTAGACTCAGGAAAATTACTTTTAAATAGTAATGTTTGCATATCTCAGCAGGCTTTGCGCTAGTTGCACAACTGCTAGATAAATATACGCTATTTCAGCAATAGGCGAGGTATATTATTTAGCTCTAATAAAAGATGTTTAGTATATGCTGCCACTGAGGAATGTTATTTAGCTGTAAAAATAGAGCACTTTAGTATATGATGCTACTAAGGTATATTGTTTAGCTGTATAAAAAGTGGTTTAGTATATGCAGGTTCTAAAAAAAATTTGGTTAGCATATACTCGTAC
Organism: Dendrobates tinctorius; assembly: GCF_039654945.1. Taxonomy (NCBI): domain Eukaryota; kingdom Metazoa; phylum Chordata; class Amphibia; order Anura; family Dendrobatidae; genus Dendrobates; species Dendrobates tinctorius. Next base: position 59,319,595 of record NW_027361697.1, read on the forward strand.
TGAGGAATATTATTTTGCTCTAAAAAGAGCTGTTTTGTATATTATGCTACTGGAGATGAAACCCTGCCTCTCTCCCTACTCCCACAATCTGTTCCTACAGTATAGGTACTGTCACACTTAGCGATGTACCAGCGATCCCGACCAGCGATATGATGCGGTCAGGATCGCTGGTGCATCACTAAGTGGTCGCTAGTGAGCTGCCACACAGGCATATCTGACCAGCGACATCGCTGGGGACGGGGGTCGCTACTTACCTGTCACACTAGGCGATCCTGCGACATCCCGCCCGGTTCCATGCTCGTCGCTCGTCTCTCCACAGGAAGCGCCGCAGGAGCTGACGACAAGAAACAGTCCTGGACGTTCTCGCGCGATCAGCGATAACCAGCGGGGGAGTCGGTCGTAGGTAAGTATCAGACATAGCGATATCGCTAGCAATATCGCTATAACGTCACAAGTTATAGCGATATTGTTAGCGATATCGCTTAGAGTGACAGGCCCTTATACACAATGGAATCTAGCAGAGATCTGCATCATGTACTTGCAATGCTAACACCCTGCCTTTCCCTCTCCCTCGTAATAAATCTCTCCCTACGCTATCTCAACCTAACAATGAACTAATCTTCTCTCTCAGTAGCTTTTGAAATAGCTTTTTGGACTCAGAAACTCTCCCTATACGCTGCTTTCACGCTCCCTATGCTCACACTACGCTCTCACTACTCTGTTTCCACATGTAATATACCAAGGTGAATAGCTAAATACTCGCTGAGTAACGAATAGCCAGAATAGTGTACTATTCGTGCGAGTAACGAATCGTGCTGAATGTATTCGCTCATCACTGTATATAACCCTCAACATGCTTGTTACAAATGTTAATGTTATTATAATGCTCACCTGTAGACTATTCCGTGGTCTGAAGTACATTTTGTTGGTATATAACCCTCAAAACACTTGATCAAAATTTATCGGTATCATATTGCTCATCCATAAGGCATTACATCTTTTTGGGCATATTTCTTTGCTATAAAAACCTCAAAAAACTTGTTCAAAATTTATCGTTATCCCATTGCTCATCCATACGGTATTACGTTTTCTTGTGTACATTTCGTTGGTATATAACCATCAAAAAGCTTGTTCAAAAATATAGGCTGTGTGCACACAATGCAGATTTGGTGCGTTTGTGTGAGGTTTTTTTCTGCTTGGATTTGTGACAAAACCTGAAGCAAAATCTGATGCCAGCAAAGTGAATGAGAAACCTGAAGTATTATGCACATGTTGAATATTTTTGACTTGTTGATTTGGTGCAGAAAGTAATCTGCATCATGTGAATTCTCTGTGTTTTTGCCCTGCATTTTTCAACATTCATTTCACTGAAGTCAATTTTTGGCAGTTAATAATAATAATAATAATAATAATAATACATTTTATTTCTATAGCACCGACATATTCCACAGCACTTTACATTTCAGGGGGGGACTTGTACAGATGATAGACATTACAGCATAACAATAATCACATAGATCATAACAGATACCAAGAGGAATGAGGGCCCTGCTCGCAAGCTTACGAAGCCTGATGAAGGTACTCTGAAACGCGCGTCGGGTCTGGCACATCCCGGGGACTTCAGCAGCACAAGAGGTATAGCACTGAGCTCTTATAATTACACTTTTCTTTTGCCTCTGGAGTTATTTAATACGTTCACAATGTTTTATTAGAGCTCTTACATAGCTCTTTTTGCACCGCACTTTATTTATTGTGATTATTTTGTTCTTTCACATTTTGTCAACTGTTGCTGCACTGATTTATACACCGTGTGCAGAATTATTAGTCAAGTTGTATTTGAGAGGATTCTTTTTATTATTGAATAACAACTATGATCTCAATCAACCCAAAAGACTCATAGATATCAAAGCTTAATATTTTTGGTAGTTGGAGTGGGTTTTTTCAAGATTTGTATATCTTAGGAGGATATGTGTTTGTGCAGGTAACGATTACTGTGCAGATTTATTAGCCAACTTAATAAAAACCAAATATATACCCATCTCACTTGTTTATTTTCACCAGGTAAACCAATAGAGCAACACAAAATTTAGATATAAACCTTTCTGAGATTCAAAAGCAAAACAAACAAAATCAATGACCACTATAGCCACCTTTCTTTACGAAGACACTCAAAAGCATTCCATCCATAGATTCTGCCAGTTGCTTGATCTGTTTACGATCAACATTGTGTGCAGCAGCCACCACAGCCTCCCAGACAATGTTCGGAGAGGTGTACTGTTTTCCCTCCCTGTAGATCTCACATTTTATGAGGGACCACAGGTTCTCTATTGGGTTCAGGTCAGGTGAACAAGGGGGCCATGTCATTTTTTTCTTCTTTTAGACCATTACTGGCCACCCACACTGTGGAATATTTGGATGCATGTGATGGAGCATTGTCCTGCATGAAAATCATGTTTTTCTTGAACGATACCGACTTCTTCCTGTACAACTGCTTGAAGAAGGTGTCTTCCAGAAACTGTCAGTAGGTCTGAGAGTTGAGCTTCACTCCATCCTCAACTCGAAAAGGTCCCACAAGTTCATCTTTGATGATACCAGCCCATACCAGTACCCCACTTCTACCTTGCTGGCATCTGAGTCGGAGTGGAGCTCTCTGCCCTTTACTGATCCAGCCTTGGGCCCATCCATCTGGCCAATCAAGAGTTGCTCTCATTTCTTCAGCCCATAAAACCTTAGAAAAATCAGTCTTAAGATATTTCTTGGCCCAGTCTTGACGTTTTATCTTATGTTTCTTGTTGAAAGGTGGTCGTTTTTCAGCCTTCCTTACCTTGGCCATGTCCCTGAGCATGGCACACTTTGAGCTTTTTGATACTCCAGTAACATTGCAGCTCTGAAATATGGCAAAACTGGTGGCAAATGGCATCTTGGCAGCTTCACGCTTGATTTTCCTCAATTCATGGGCAGTTATTTTGCACCTTTTTTTATCAACATGCTTCATAGAATCATAGAATCGTAGAGTTGGAAGGGACCTCCTGGGCCAGGCCATCTGGTCCAACCCCCTGCTCAAAGCAGGATTCGCTAAATCATCCCAGTCAGATGTCTATCCAGCCACTGTTTGAAGACTTCCATTGAAGGAGAACTCACCACTTCTCGTGGCAGCTTGTTCCACTCATTGATCACTCTAACTGTCAAAAAGTTTTTTCTAATATCTAATCTGTGTCTCCTCCCATTCAGTTTCATCCCATTGCTTCTAGTCTTTCCTTGTGCAAATGAGAATAAAGATGATCCTTCTACAATGTGACAGCCTTTTAGATATTTGTAGACAGCTATTAAGTCTCCTCTCAGTCTTCTCTTTTGCAAACTAAACATTCCCAAATCCTGCAACCTTTCCTCATAAGACAGGGTTTGCAGACCGGTCACCATTCTGGTCGCTCTTTTCTGAACTTGCTCCAGTTTGTTGATGTCTTTTTTAAAATGTGGTGCCCAAAACTGGACACAATATTCCAGATGAGGTCTGACCAAAGAGGAGTAGAGGGAAATAATGACTTCACGTGATCTAGACTGTATGCTTCTGTTAATACATCCTAGAATTGAATTTGCCTTTTTTGCTGCTGCATCACACTGTTGACTCATATTCAGTCTGTGATCTATTAGGATACCCAAGTCTTTTTCACATGTGCTGTTGCTTAGGCCTATTCCTCCCATTCTGTATATGCTTTTTTCATTTTTATTGCCCAGATGTAGTACTTTGCATTTTTCCCTGTTAAAAACCATTCTGTTAATTACTGCCCCCTTCTCCAGTTTATTTATATCTTTTTGAATCCTCTCTCTCTCTCTTCTCTAGTATTAGCTATCCCTCCTAGCTTTGTGTCATCAGCAAATTTAATCAGTTTACCCTCAATTCCTTCATCTAAATCGTTGATAAAGATGTTGAACAATACAGGGCCCAGGACAGAGCCCTGTGGTACCCCACTTGAGACATTCTTCCAACTGGATGTGCAGCCATTTACGACCACTCTTTGGGTCCGATCACTAAGCCAGTTATGAATCCACCTAACAGTTGCCTTGTCCATTCCATACTTAGTCATTTTTTCAATAAGGAATGTATGAGGTACTTTGTCAAATACTTTGCTGAAGTCAAGATATACTATATCTACAGCATTTCCTTGATCCACCCAATCAGTGATTCCGTCATAGAAGGAAATTAAGTTAGTCTGACATGACTTATTAGTTACAAACCCATGCTGACTCTGTTTCATCACTTCATTCTTATCCAGGTACTGACATACATGTTGTTTAATAATTTGTTCAAAGATCTTTCCTGGTATAGAAGTCAGACTCACCGGCCTATAGTTGCCTGGGTCCACCCCTTTTTGAAGATAGGCACAACATTTGTTCTTCTCCAGTCTTCTGGGACTTCTCCTGTTCTCTAAGAATTTTCAAAGATTATGGAGAGAGGTTCAAAAATTTCTTCTGCTATCTCCTTCAGTACTCTGGGGTGTAATTCATCTGGACCTGGAGACTTGAATTCATTTAGGCTAGCTAAGTGTTTCCTCACTATCTTTCTGTTTATAGATATCCTGGATTCTTCTATTCCCTTAATAGGACAGTGAAGAACAGTTGATGTTACATTTCCTTTCTGAGAGAAAACAGATGCAAAATAGGAATTTAAAAGTTCGGCCTTCTCAACATCCTGTCTTACCATTTCATCATTTTCATCCTGTAAAAATCCTATAGCATTTTTGACATTTCTTTTACTTTTGACATATCCCCAAAATCCTTTATTATTGCTTTTGACATCTCTTGCAAGCCTCAATTCATTTTCAGCTTTAGAAAATCAGATTTGTGCCCTGCAGGTTCTGCAGACAGCATTATATTCTTCTTTAGATATGCCTCCCTCTTTCCATTTTATAAACATTTTTTTCTTCCTTTTTAGCATGTGCTTAAGTTCTGTGTTCATCCATCCTGGTTTCCTTAAATGCTTCCTATTCTTCCCTCTTTTTGGAATTGTTAACAATTGTGCTTTGAGAATTTCATTTTTCAAGATTTCCCATCCTTCCTGGACATTTTTGTCTTTAAGGATATCCAGCCATTGGATCCCTCCAATTCTCTTTCTGAATCCCTTAAAATCTGAAATCTAACCTTGACGTCTGAATCTTCACAGGTCTTCCTCCTCTAGTTATCCAAAATTCTAAAATAGCATGGTCGCTACCTCCTAGGGTCTCAGCCACTTTTACCTCCTCAACCATTTCCTCCCTGTTTATAAGGATTAGATCCAAGGTAGCAGTTCCCCTTGTTTTCTCCCCTACCTTTTGGAAGATAAAGTTGTCAGCAAGAGAGGATAAGAATTTCCTTGACCTGTTAGTTTTGCCTGAGAGAGATTCCCAACAAATGTCTGGATAGTTGAAATCTCCCATGACAACTACTGTATGTCATATTTTTTGGAGAACTTGGCCATTTGATGCATAAAGAGTTCATTCATATCTTCAGCTTGCACAGGCGGCCTGTAGTAAATGCCTACAATGGTGTCCTTTCCATTGTTCTGTCCATGTATTCCTACCCAAACAGCTTCTTGCGACCCTGTTGGATATTTGCCATGAAACGCTTGATTGTTTGGTGATCACGCTTCAAAAGTTTGGCAATTTCAAGACTGCTGCATCCCTCTGCAAGACATCTCACAATTTTAAACTTTTCAGAGTCTGTCAAATCTCTCTTCTGATCCATTTTGCCAAAGGAAAGGAAGTTGCCTAATAATTAAGCACAACTTATATAGGGTTTTGATGTCATTAGACCACACCCATCCTCATTACAGAGATGCAAATCACCTGATTTACATAATTGGCAGTAGGCTTTCAAGCCTATACAGCTTGGAGCAGGACAACATGTATAAAAAGGATGATGTGATCAAAATACTTATTTGCCTAATAATTCTGCACCGAGTGTATGCATAAGCACTTATATATAATTATAAGAAAGTTCGTTCAGCACACCGGCATAAATGAAAAAAACTTTATTAGGCTAATATGCCATATTAAAATGCAAAAAACACCTGACGCGTTTCTGGTGCACAAATGCACCCTTAGTCATAGGTAAATAAAAACAAAATGCATAGAAAAATATATACAGGTTACAAACCAATCACAAAGCTTGCAATTAATTACAAAAAGTGGCAACACATGAAAGGAAGAGTGAGCGGTTCCTTGCAATGATACAGATCACTCCAGGATTGAAGTTCCCAAGGAAAAAAATAAAAAAAATTTACAATAATAAAAAGCATTCTGCAATAGTTCCACCATTGATTGCTATGTGTCTATAATTTATTTTTCATTTTTTATGTGCTAAAAATTCCATTTGATTGTCACCAAGTTTATATACTGTTTGTAGGCACTCATTCACACATCTTGCATGGAACTTTTTATTCCCACGTACCTATAGTTTATTTTTCAAGTCCAAAAAAACTTTTTTTTTTTTTTTTTTTGTTTGACTAATTCTATATATTGTTTGCATGCACTCATTCACACTCTTTGCATGAAATATTTTATTATACGTGCAAAAAACTCCATCTGATTGTTATTAATTCCATATATTGTTTGTAGGTACCTATTCACACCTTTTGCATGGAACCACTCATTCCTGCGCATCTATAAATTATTTTGGAGGTGTAAAAAATTCCTTTTGAATCGGACTAACTCTGTTTATTGTTCGTAGGCACTCATTCACACCTTTCGCATGGAATCATTTATTTCTGCGCAGAAAATCCATTTTCGATTGGAAGATCATTTTGGAGTTATTTAATTACTTTTAGATATATCCATTTATATTATTGTAAATTTTTTTTTTTTTTTTTTCTCCTTGGGAACTTCAATCTTGAAGTGATCTGTATCATTGCAAGGAACCGCTCACTCTTCTTTTCATGTGTTGCCACTTTTTGTAATTAATTGCAAGCTTTGTGATTGGTTTGTAACCTGTATATATTTTTCTATGCATTTTGTTTTTATTTACCTATGACTAAGGGTGCCTTTGTGCACCAGAAACGCATCAGGTGTTTTTTGCATTTTAATATGGCATATTAGCCTAATAAAGTTTTTTTCATTTATGCCGGTGTGCTGAACGAACTTTCTTCTTCTTGTGGACATCTGCTGTGCTCACCAGCGAATTTGTGCACCCACCTGTGGATTAATGAATTCAGCCCAAAGTGGTTCTCATTTGGATGCGATGCAAGCTCCCAGTCCTCCCTCTTCTATATATAATTATAAATGAGTTCTATATGGTTGTTTGCACATTAATGTTGTAATTTAGCACAAGCACTTTATTTATTTATTCTACCTCTTGCATTGTGTTATATGAATTCTATTTTATATATGGCATAGAACTCATTATTGTCCCAGGTTGTGCCTATTCCATGGCATTGGCCCCTCCCCCCTTATTATTATTTTTAATTATAACTACTTAATAAATTGATTATTATTGGACATTCTTTCAGTTTCTTTCGTTGTTTTGATTTTAATTGTCCGAGTTGTCCTTGAACTTTTCCATGAGTGCAATAATTTTACTGTTATGTGGTGATCTTAATACTGCACTTTTCCTTGAGTCATTTTAATTGAGGAAAAATGGTAGACACGAAAGGTGGGTGGTAACAATTGCCCTGATTGCATGGACCAGCCATAATGTTAAGTGTGTAACAGTACATACACAGAGTGCTAATAGATGCATAAAGCATGTGGGAACATGACACGGGGAACCTGGTTATGGTAAAACTTTTGACTGTGCCACACAGGGATAGTTAGGTTAATGTGTTGAGGCGGTAGGCCAATCTGAATAAATGCGTTTTCAGGGCACGCTTAAAATTGTAGGGATTGGGGACTAATCGTATTGACCTGGGAAGTGCATTCCAAAGAATTGGCGCAGCACGTGTAAAGTCTTGGAGACGGGAGTGGGAGGTTCTGATTATTGAGGATGTTAACCTCAGGTCATCAGCAGAACGGAGGGCATGGGTAGGATGGTAGACTGAAACTAGGGAGGAGATGTAGGGTGGTGCTGAGAAATGGAGTGCTTTGTGGGTGAGGGTAATAAGTTTGTGCTGGATTCTGGAGTGGATGGGTAGCCAGTGTAAGGACTGGCACAAGGTAGAGGTATCGGTCTAACGATTGGCGAGGAATATGATCCTGGCTGCAACATTCAAGACAGATTGGAGGGGGGAAAGTTTGGTAAGAGGGAGACCGATTAGAAGAGAGTTACAATAGTCCAGACAAGAATGAATAAGAGAAACAGTAAGAGTTTATGCAGAATCAAAAGTAAGAAAAGGTCCAATTCTAGAAATATTTTTTGAGGTGCAGATAACTAGTATGAGCCAGTGATCGGATGTGGGGGGCGAATGAAAGCTCGGAGTCAAATATGACCCTAAGACAGCGGGCATGTTGCTGGGGAGTAATAGTGGAACCACGCACAGAAATGGCAGTGTCGGGTATAGGTACATTAGTAGAGGGAGGAAACACAAGGAGTTCAGTCTTTGACAGGTTCAGTTTCAGAGATAGTGAGGACATGATGCTAGACACAGCATTTAGACAATCACTGGTGTTTTCTAAAAAGACAGGTGTGATGTCAGGAGAAGAAGCGTTTAATTGGGTGTCATCAGCATGGAGATGGTACTGGAACAATCTGGGAGCCAGAGATGCTTCCAGGGGTCTCTCCCTCATGCTATTCTACTTCTATTCTTCACTTTTACCATCTCTTTGAACATTTTGACTGCCCCCCAGACCTCTTTGTAGGGTCAGTCCCATTGACTTTCATTATACTACTTAAAATGAGCGTGTGAGTGTTAGGAATTGCTTGGTTTGAGCAATGAGCACCTGATCATCTGTGGACTCACTCATCCCTAGTGCTGATGCATCACACACAAAATGTATGACAAAAATATTTAAATACAGGTTGTAATGTAACAAGATAGGTAAAAAGTCAAGAGGGTGAATACTTTCACATGCCACTGTATGTATAGATTGTGGAATCCATGTGAAGTTCTAGCATTTATAAAGATATAGTAAGAAATTATTTAATAATAACTGCTAAATAATAATAACAAGAAGATGAAGAATTTTGAACCTAAAAGAACATGGGGTTATGGAATTATAAGGGAGAATATATTTTTAAGATTGCCAAATCTCCAGTTTAAGATGATATTACCATCACATGAAATAGTCATATCGCACAGGAAACTTGATATGTTACATATTAGTGTTAACATGCCCTTCTACAATCTATAAATGTCAAAGAACTTCTATGTCAGTATAGTTTATTTGATGTTCTACAAAATCCTACTTATGATCATTTTGAATGAAACTGGTTGCCACTTTTGTACCTTATTAGTATGTGATATGATTGGTTATTGAAAGGGAGACACTTTGCAGTGTCCTTCATGAAACATTTCGCAGAGTGCTAATGATCTCGCTTTACAGGAAAGGTTCCAGGCAGAGAATTTTTATTGACAGGTGTTGCTATTTTCTGAATAAATGATGAGAGACCATTATATGCACTTTAGTGAGGCTCTTGCTTGACATTCTATTGTACATGTGTTCAAATTATATGTATTACATTAGTCTCAATTCACAGAGCTTTACCTATAAGATAAACTTACCAACACAAGTGAGCTGCAGTCACTACTGCCCATTGATATAATGAGGAACATTCTTCTGATAGAATGCATAAACTCATAGATTTGCATACTGACCTAGTGAATCTAATTTCAATGTTCAAGTGATCACCATCTGCATGTACAATGGTCCAAACTGTCAAAAAAAGATTCTAATAGCAGTAAATATGGTAAGAGAATGAATACGAATGACTGAACTTATCACATCTTTGCAGATATATCATGTGTCGTGTTTGTTACACCAATAAATGATATTTGCATCACTTCTCTACTACAATACAAAGTTAAAAGCTGAACAAGTTAAGCAAATACTGTAAACAAGATATGATCTTGAATGCTTTTTTGGTATTTGCTACTTCTGTACCATGTTGTGACTGTTCAAACCAATCACTGGCTGCCATGATGATGTGCTGTACTATCATTGCCATGAGAAATGATTGGCTGATGCAGTCATATGTCAGTATGGGAGGTTACAGCATCAACCAATGAACACAGAGACTAACTAGAGACAGCAGCTATCTGTATTAGCCAATTTCAAGAAAATCAGTAGCATGGCTATTCCAGAGCTATTGCAAACTTTATTTGTATCCAGCAAGATCCAGAATACAATAGCTCTGTAGGTCTTCTCCATCTGCTTGCTGGTCTTCCTCTTCTCCTTGTTCCTTCTAGTCTTCGTATGATGTGGTCAAACTAGACAAGTCATAGCTTGGTTGTCCTTGTTTCGCGTAACATGACTCATTTGATTTGTTCCAAAATTGATTTGTTTGTTCTCCTTGCTATCCATTCTATTGATAACATCCTTCTCCGACACCACATTTCGAAGGTGTCAATTCTTCTTCTGTGGTTTCTTTATCATCCAGGTTTCACATATATATGTTACCACAAAAAAGACTAAAATATTTGCAAGTTGTGTCTTCATCACCAGTGAAATGTTCCTCGATTTAAAGACCTTGTCCAGTGACTTCATTGTTGATTTGCCTATAGCTAAACTCCCATTGACTTCCAGTGTCTGTGCTGCATCTTGAGTGATCATCGATCTAAGTAGGTTGGAGTAGCGATACAGATTAATTTTTTAAACTGGCTATTTTCCAGGAGAGTAGATCAAATTAGGTGAGCCGAATAAATATTTTCTCTGCTGATCAGAAGTCAGTTTTAGGTTTTTATTTCTACATGACAACAGTTGAAGGTAAAGTTACAAGACTGGATAGCCTTTTAACATAGCTTGTATACATTACCGTCAATCAACATGGGGTCCATCAACATAAGAGCGTAAATAATTGTGTTTTTCATATTCCTTTGCCATTTAGATTTTGCGCAAAGCAGGGTCATTTTTAGCCCCTTTTACTAAACCGACTATTGTTTCTTGTTCAAGCACCCCTTCCTATAACAGAGGTTTATAACCAGTCATCCGCCATACACATGTACTTTCTTATTGCCTCTGTTTTCTACTTTTACATACATTTTGATAAAAATGTGCCATATAAGAAGGTAAAGAAGAATTTTGTATCCATGCATGCATACATACTTTTATCAAACATCAAGAAAAATCCTAATTGTGTGCTTTTTGTGGCTTTTTACACAGTTCTGTAATATTTAATTTTACAAGCATAATGTTTGGAATTATAGCACCTTTGTTTTCTTAGAAACCTGAAAGTAACGCAGAAGGAAGAGATAAAAAAAAATATTAATTATAACATGAATTACTGAAAATGTTCTATCAGTCACTTACATACATGCCTGAGCCTTGAGAATGCTGATATGTGATAACCAAGGACTCGGGGAGACACCAAGAACAAGTAAATAAAAGATAACCCATAGATCTTATGAACATTCCTAAATGTCCACAAAACTACTAATGCTAGCTCTCTAATACTGACATTCTGGTCTTCTTGTTAGGAAGACTGCATGCCCTGCTATACAACTGGGATTGCAATAAGAAAAAGATGATATGGTGTCATCAGAAAATGTTGGATAACATGTAAACTCAAAGAAAAACATTATTGAGATTCTTAAAATGGGATTCTCAAAATTAAATGCACAAGTCAATTCCAGCTGTAATGAAAGAGCTTGCATGGCTCATTATATAAAAAGTACATCATTTTATAAACATGCCAGCAGCAAAGGAAGAGAGGTTCCTGACCCGTAGATCCTTTCTACAAAGATACATTGAAATTATACAGTTAATGTAAAAGTTAAAACTACTTTAGATTCAGAGATGGCAGGATATAGATAGAAAGATAGACAGACAGACAGATAGATAGATAGATAATAAAATGATAGGTAATCAGTTTCTTTGTAGTGTACCATTGGAGGTTGTGACTGCCTCCTTTTCTGACTCTGCACTCCTTCCATCAGCCCAAGGGTCCTTTTAATTAGTGCGGGTTCCTACCTGCCCATTTAAAATGTAGACTTGTAGCCCAGGAGAGGCATGTTTGATAAGTATTTGATTAGGTACCTATTAGAGAAAGGTCATTTTGCGGTGGTTGATGGGCATACATGAATTAGTCAATGTATGCACTAAGAACCTTCATTTTTGTAAGTACATTTTATTTAGCCATAATGCAGTTCATATGTCATAAATTCAGTGTTTGCATATATTTTGGCCTTCACATAGTGCTGCTGTGCTCACTTTTCAGATAGATAGATATATAGATCAATGGGATATACTTACTGCTCTAAAAAGGTTTTGTGATGAGATCGAAACATTGTCACGTGTGCTAACAAAAGAAATAACTTTTTTGCATAATTTATTTAAGTGCTGTCTCTTTCTATTTTTGATAGATAGATAATTGGCACATAGATAGATAGATAGATAGATAGATAGATAGACAGATAAAAGGATGAATGAATATTTTGAAATTCAATTTTTTCCTAAACATTTGACATGCATTCAAGTCGCTGTGAATCACAGTGCTGTAAAGTCTCCAATTTCCAAAAGAGATGTGTGTTACACACTAAGGTCTCTTAGAACTGCATAGAGCCCATAGAGCCACTTTCAAGCACAAACACAGCCTTAACCCCTTTCTGACATTTGTCATCGGCCATTTTACCATGAGCGCACTGGATCTGTAGAAGAGGACTCCACCTGGCGACAGGAGCACAGGTAAGAGGAATCTGTTTTTGATCATTGTATTACCTGTACACTGACACTATATACAGAGCTGCTGTGTATAATGTCACTGGTGATCATTGTATTACCTGTGCACTATACACTATATACAGAGCTCCTGTGTATAATGTCACTGGTGATCACTGTATTTCCTGTACACTGACACTATTCAGAGATCCTGTGCTGACTTTTTGCACATGTGACTACTGTGACAGAGTCAGTGGCACAGTATATGAAGGGAGATATGTGTTACTGCGCACTCTGCGGTCAGTGATGTAGAACCATAATGTTTTTGCCTCCAGCACACTAAAATGCTAGGAGTGTTAGTTGAATGCTATGTTATGGGCTGGTTTTAGTGGACCTTTATAGAGCAGGTGGGAGGCGGTCCACCATATCTCCACCTGCAGAGTCCTGACAGGACCTGTGTGAGGTCAAGGTCAGGTGATCATAACATGGGTTGTTAAATACCTGGACATGAGAGTCAAGCAGGGTTGTGTCTTGGGAGAGCAAGAACTCCCACATAACTCCAGGAGGAGCTGAGGACTGTGTGGGTTAACTGCAGAGGAATCCTGCAGGGAAAGAACGCATATGGACTGTGTCTTTGGTTGTTTTTCTGTTATGTCAGCAAGGCTCTGTTTATTTTGCTGAACCCTGCCAAGGTTTATGCTATCCATAATAAACCAGCAGGTGATCTTCTACCAGAACTGTTCCTGTATCTACCTTGTGAAGCAGTTGAGTGTGTCAGACCCCTCACACTACCTAGATACTTATCATGCCCTTTTTGGGAGAGGGTGGTACTATAAAAAAAAAATAAATTGAAAAAGATATTTTCATTTTTACATACATGTTTTAGTAGTTCAATTTAGTAACTGTATAACCAACAACAATATTGCAGACTGGTGCCTCCTCTTCCTTTCTGTGCATATACCTACCAACCAATGTAACATTCTTGGTTGTGGAATTTTGTCGGAGAGGGCATAGAGATTAAATAAATAAAAATATGCATGTTTCACTTTTGGCATATTTGTTTTATTAGTGTTCAAAATAAAATATAATTTGAAAAATTATATACTTTAAGGCTATGTGCACACGTTACGGAATTGCCGCAGAAATTTCCGCGGGAATGCCGTAATTCCATTCCGCGGGAAATATGTGAGAAAACCGCATTTTAATTCCCGCCTATTTCCCACAGAAAACCTAGCAATTTGCAAGCATAATTGGCTTGCAGAATGTTAGCGTTTTCCAAGCGATCTGTAGCATCGCTTGGAAAACTGATTGACAGATTGGTCACACTCGTCAAACATAGTGTATGACTAGTGTGACCAACTTTTTACTATTGAGGCTGCCTATGTGGCATCAGTAGTAAAAAGATCTAATGTTAAAAATATTTAAAAAAATAAAAAATGGTATGTTCTCACCTTCCGACGTCCCGCACAGCGTTCCCGATCCTCGCGATGTTCCAGGCAGGTCCCGTTCCCAGTGATGCATTGCGACAATGACCTTTGATGACGTCGCGGTCTCACGAGACCGCTACTGTGTCGCGAGACCGCGACGTCATCAAAGGTCATTGTCGCAATGCATCACTGGGAACGGGACCTGCTGGGAGCATTGCTGATTCCTGCTGACGCTGCGAGGGACATCAGAAGGTGAGAATATGACGATTTTTTCATTTTAATTCTATTTTTTACAGGGATATGGTACCCAGAGCCTGGAGGAGAATCTCCTCTCCTTCACACCGTGGGTACCATCCGCAAATGTTCTGCTTACTTTTCGCATGGTGGGCACAGCCACAGGCGGAAAGTAAGCAGAACAATGCATTCCAATGTGTGCGGATTTTCCCGCGATTCCACACTAAGAATGAGCATGCTGCATATTTTTCCGCGATGCAATTCCGCCGCGGAAAAATCCGCAGCATTAGCACAGCATGTGCGGAATCACATAGGAATGCATGGGATGCCTTTTTTTGCATTTTCACGGCAAATTCGAGTGTTTAAAATCGCTGCGAAAACGCAAAAAAAATGCTGCGCGTGAACACAGCCTTACTATACCTGTTTTACTAGTCTGTTTTAGCAACCATACGGCTCATAATTATACTGAGGGCTATTGGGTCATTTGGAAGCTGTCCACCTATTTTGCATGCAATTGTCACATTATCTTTTTCTACCATGGGGATTTAATTTGGATACCAAAATAATTTAAAATAAAAAGTACACTAAGTCAAGACATTAAATTATGCAGGTCTTTTTAGGCTCACCTGTTTAAGTTTGCTAATTGGAGACACATACATGTCACACCAATACTACAGACATGCTGCTGTTACATTAGCCTTTTTTTGCCGTGTACCATGCTTAGAATTTCTGGTTGATTCCATATTTTTCCAGGGATGTATTTGTGTGGTTTAACTTTGTTGTCAGTTTAGTACCTTTAGTACCTGTGACCAAAGTGTGTGGAACACCAGCAGAGGTGCTTGAGAAAAAAGGGGAACCCCAAAAAGGGCAGATTTTGGATTATCATCAGGCAGTGTCAGACCACATGTCTGCTTCTCTGTATCTGCATCTTTAGCTCCTTTGAGTTCATGGACTGTCTACTCCAAAGTCTATGCATTTCATTCAATATGGTGATTATAGTATGATTATCTATGCTAAAAATCTATACATCTTTTGAAAGAATGGAAATTTAAGAATTTGATTTAAAGGATAATTTAAAAAGGAATTTTTTGTGTTTCCTGCTGTTTTTTGATCAATGATAAACTGGCAAAGTACATGGTAGAAAAAAATACAACAAGGCTAAAAATGTGGAATGCACTAGCAGCAGCACCAAAAGCCACTGCAAGCACCAAGTGTTCCAGAAGTAGTGCCAAACACAGGACACCACTTCCCTCTTTTGTCTCTAGCAAACATAGTGGTTAGGAAGTGGAATGCATAAAGGATTATATTGGACATCATTCATCTCAGTCACAGCGTAGGGGGTATGATATTGTACGTTTTGTTTATGCCTCTGCTCTTCACTTTTGTCCCGGTGCTGTAATTTATTAGTGTGTGTATATTTGTAATATATGAAGGCACTGCTACATGACTTTGTGTATTACCACTCTTATGCAATGGTACTGCTACACTGTTAGGTGTATTACCATGTCCTACTGTATGTATATGCGTATAATGTTATGCTTTTCTAATGCTGCTATGTATAGTGTTCATGTTTGACCACTAGATGGGGGGCATTCTAATGTACTTAATTATAGTATAGAAGTTACAGTTAGTTAATTGTTAACTAGGAGGGGCATGCTGCAGGGTATGCAGGAGCTTTTCCTGAAGTGTAGTTAGCTTGGGCCAGGGTGCCCTTCTTTGAGCACGGACCTAAGGGCCCAGGGTTTATACTCAATTATCTTGCATGGGCTTACGTGCCCAGGAATAATGTGGCAGCTCCGTAACGTTCAAGCTAGGAGCCCAGTCATCCACAGCACCAGGCCAGGACAGCAGCAGGCCAGTACAGTAGGAGATCACAGTGGACTAGAAACAAGGACTTGGAACAAATGGCTCCGGAATGTGGTAACTTATCACTTGGGCTGATGCCCTCAGACCCGGGGCAAAACGGCTCAGGGAACTTCCAGAAACAGTAATTTTTACCCAGGAGGATGCTGTGTCATTGCAAGGGACAGCACAGAGGGGCAGGTTGCTTGCCATGTGGCAAATGACTTTGGGAGCTGATGATCTTATGTCTGTGGCAAAGCAGATAGATGAATGTCTACCTATAGCAGATCTCAACAGGGAGGATATTGAGGGCTCGTCTGGGATGGTCTGACCCAGGTACGTGCTGTCCAACCGTGAAAGAGGTGCAGGGAAAGAGAAGGAACAATACAATGTGAAGCCTGTTGTTAATGTTGTGAAGACTATGGATGTGCTGTGTAGAGAACCCAGTAAAAATGTTCTTGTTAAAGTTGAAATTTACTGCATCTCAGTTAATGCAAAATCACCAGGAAAGTGTCCCCGGCGGCATAGGGAAGATCCTAAAGGAGCCGGACCGGAAGACACAGGTATGCTGAGTAGTGGACATAGTGTCCTTGCCTCCCCTCACAGAAAAACAAACAGTGTCCTCGGCCATGACTATGGTCCTGGCCAAACCTTACATTAGCAGGAGGATGCTACCTATAACACAGATTCAGTCAGAGTTCTGTACAGTCAACCTCCTCTGCTATCAAAACACCTAATCTTTTACACATCAGACTTTCAATTCCATGGATGAAACCTCTATCCCTTCAGCCACTAAGTCCCCTAACCCAGAACACCTTGGGGGCGTACAAAGATTTTTCACAAAAACAACTTCCTTCAATTGATTTATTAGATGAAATGGGCAACCAGCCTTTATACTCAGATTTCATGGGGCATAAGGAGAAGGAGGACACGATTCAAATGCCTTGCTGTATTGTTGGCTCTGCAAGCTGTGGTTGTAGAGGTATTGGCAGTGGTGGTGGCTTTCCGAGTCATTGCAAATCTTGAGACTGAGGCCACAGGACATTTTCAACACAGAAAACTTTGAGCCAGGTAATGGATAATGCTGCTGATTCAAAGCAAGCTCAGGGTGCTGAGTAATGGAGTCATCATTAAAGAGCAGAGACGATGTCTGTCTAAAAATGCTACAATTGTGCCGAATTTGAGATTGGTGAATGTTTTCTGAACAAGTCAGCTCACATAAGCACAAATGATTTAGATGCTGAAATGTGGACTGATGTCTGAACCACACAATTATCACAAAGGATTTGGATGCTGAAATGAGGACTCATGGAATGACAACACAATTAGCACAAAGTATTTAGATGCAGAAATGTATACTGCTGGCTGGACTACAAAATTTGCACAAATGGTTTAGATTTTGAAATGTAGACTCTTGGCTGGACTACAGTATTAGCACAAATATTTACATAATAAAATGTGGCCTGGTGCCTGCACCACAGTATTAGCATAAAGTATCTAGATTATGAAATGTGGCCTGGTGCCTGCACCACAGTATTAGCACAAAGGATTTAGATTGTGAAATGTGACATGGTGCTTGTGTAAAAGGTGAACAAGAAGGAACATGGGATGCAGTGACGGTATGCAGACAATAGAGCAAGGGTTAACAGGACTTATTTACAGGGGAAATACTCCATGTAGGGAGGTGTCTTACCCCCAGGCTTCCCCCAGGCTGCAGGGGAAGGTCCGCCTCCTCAAGGCTGTCCCCTGGGGAACAGAGGATGCAGCCTCTTCAGTTCCGGACCCGGCATGCAGGTATGTGCAGTTTGCTCCATCCCCTTACACTACCCTCTTCTTTAACTCGCCATTCCACGGGTGAGGAGTCATCGTACTCCAAGATGGTTTTCTGAGGGCCAACAGCTGCCCACAATTTCTGCATCTGCTCCTGCCACTCCCACATCACGTGCTGCCAGTAAAGCTGGTTAGGGTCACTCCGAACTTCAGGTAGAGTGTCAGGGAACAGGGGTCAATCCAGGTCCCATGGATCAGCAATCTCTTCTGGGTCTACATCTGACAAGTCGAGAAACTCTCCCTCTCCATACTCCAGAGCTGATGAAGGTAATGTCTCAGGACCTTTTCCCTCTTCATGGTCTACCTCTTCTGGCGGGGGTACCTCAGGAGCATCTTGCGAGTCTTCCACTGGATCAGGGTCCTTTGAGCTGACGGGCGGCAAGCTTTCCACTTCAGTGGACGAGAAAAGTGGCTCTTCCCGCTCATCCTCGAGAACTGTGGGAGTGGGTGTTTGAGGAACACTGGACCTTTGTACCCTTTTGGATTGATCCTCACTGACGGGAACTTTGGATCCCAGTGGGAGTTCTACCAGACTCACCTCCATGCGCATGACCAACGCAGACATCTCACCGTGAACAGCCAACATCTTCTCCTCCTCTACTCGACATCCGTTGTCGTGACTCTGTCTGACTCTGGATGTGGCCCCCTCTTCTCGCCATAACCATTCTCCCAGGGGTGGTGTTCTCTCCAGTTAGCAGGTCCTTCGGAGGGATGAGCAGTTTTTCTCTGTCGACTGTCTCTGGTAGGGCATCTTCTGGACAGGTGTCCCTTTCCTCCACACGTCCAACACCCGCTTCTGGGCCTGTCTGGTGGGAGCCTCAGTCTGGATTGTTGGCCTTTGCGAAAGATGCATCCCATCTGCGAACGGTCTCCACTCCACGACCTGAAAACCAACTTTGGGGCAACTACTGGGGCACTACTTATGCTACACACCTCTCCTCCAACTTCCTTCTCCTTTTGCTGCAAGTTACCCTGGGGTATGGTACGGGACTCCAAGGCAGCTGTAAGAGCTTCCTCCAGTTTGTTGACCTTTTCCCATATCTTCTGCATCCCCTGACATAACTCGCGGGACCACGTTGGCTTTACATCATTTGGGCTGGGTATTCAGCAACACCGGACCATCCCTGTCAAGGCTGCAACACCCTGCTCCTGTTCACCTATGCGTGCCTCTACCCCGATGTTTGCAAAAGTCATGCGAGGGTACTCACGCAAAGCCTGCCCAAGCCGCAAATCTATCAGGCCCGTCACAAACTGGTCTCACAGCACTGTGTCGGTGGGTCCTATGCCTATGCCGTCTTTCCTAAGGATTGTAGTGTGTAGCTCCTGTAGCGCGTTCATGTACTGCGTCATGATCTCCCTCTCTCTTTGAATACACTTAAATAGATGCGTGTGTAATTCTCCTACTTCCGTGGAGTCTTCATGAGTCTCTTCAAGTATTTGCAGTACTTTGTCAAAGGTGTCTCACGCCTGGGGGGTCGTAGCATGACGGAATCTCGGGCCTCTCCATCTAGAGACATCAGGGCAACCTCCGCCGCTAACACAGGAGTCATGGGGTACATCCTCATCATCCCCAGATCCGTTAAGTCCAGCTCCATAACAGAACGTTACTCCCTGTAAACTTGGGGAGATTACTCAAAATTGTCCCCAACAGTATACTGGCCCTGGGAGCATCCCCAACCGCTTGGTCTGCCACCTTTGCATCCGGAGACTGCATCCTGCCGACTATGCCAAAATATAAAGGATGAACAAGCAGGAACGTGGGATGCAGTGACAGTACGCAGGCAACAGAGCAAGGGTTAACAGGATTTATTTGCAGAGGAAATCCTCCACGCAGGGAGGTAAAAAGTTAAACATTATTAAAGGTACGGTACAATACAACTGTTCAAATATTAGCAAATGTATAAGGAAGTCCTAATACTGCAGCTCCTGCTGTGAACTCAATGGTGCCTGCAACGGCCGACGCAGTGTCCTCATTAATGGGGTCAAGTAGACAACAATATCCCCGTCTTCTGGTGACAGTGGTCGGTCTCTGGTACCTTCCACTGCCCCCAGTCCATATACTGTAGTTTCCTACAAAGCTAAGGGCCACAACTACTGTCTAAGCTTGACGAGACTCCTGCACCACTCTCCTCACAGTGTGTCAAGCGTACCCAAAGCGGCTGATGGAAAAAGGAGTCACAATCTGATACAGCCCCCACGTGGGTCAGAAGTTGTTTAAGGGCATGGTCAGGGTACAAGGGACTGTCCTGTATTCGGTCACTAGTATGAGGCATGTGTGTAGTATTCACGGACACGGATTGCCCTGAGTCTCGTTTACTGGAAGTCACCGGCATACATTGTTTGTCCCTCTCGCTCTCTATCCCTGGCTGCTGGCAGCGGGAAATGATGGTCACTGATCTGCGGGGCACTGGTACCTCCCGGACGAAGCAATTCTCTGTCTCCGGCTGCAGCACGACTGGCTCTGCTCTGTCCTGCAATGGCTCTGCACTGTTCTGCACCCAGCTTCTCTCCTAGCAGCGGTCCCACTATAAACGGTCGGACCGTGCTCCTGCAAACTGCTCTGCTCTGTCGCCAAACTCCCTTGTTTCGCGCGCTTTGCTCTCTTATCTGCTGGCTGCAGCGTGCCATTTTCCTAAGTCTCCTCCCACCTCCCTTGGTCAACAGGAAGGTGTCTTCCCCTCGGGTTTCCCCCAGGCTGCAGGGGAAGGTCTGCCTCCTCAAGGCTGTCCCCCGGGAACAGAGGATGCAGCCTCTTCAGTTCCAGACCGGGCATGCAGGTACCCTCGGTTCGGTCAATCCCCTTACACTTGCATCACATTATTAGCACAAATGATTTACATTTTTAAATGTGGCCTGGTGCCTTCACCATAGTATTGACTCAAAGATTTAGATTATGAAATGTGGCTCTGTGCCTACACCACAGAATTAGCACAAATGACAGATTATGAAATTTGCCTGGTGCCTGCACAACAGTATTAGCTCAAATGATTTAGACTATGAAATGTGGCCTGTGCCTGCACCACAGTATTAGCACAGAGTAACATAGTTATTAAGGTTGAAGGAAGCCTTTAAGTCCATCTAGTTCAACCCATATCCTGTCCTAACTTGCCCTAACATGTTGATCCAGAGGAAGGCAAAAAAAACCCATGTAGCAAACAGTAAGCTTCACATTGGGGAAAAAAATTCCTTCCCGACTCCACATATGGCAATCAGACTAGCTCCCTAGATCAACGCAATATTAAGGAAACTAGTGTATATACCCTGTAACATACTTTTCATGAAAGGCATCCAGTCCCTTCTTAATTTTTATTAGGGAATCACTCATTATAACATCATATGACAGAGAGTTCCATAGTCTCACTGCTCTTACAGTAAAGAATCCGCGTCTGTGCGTATGCTTAAACCTTCTTTCCTCAAGACGTAGAGGATGCCCCCTTGTCCCCGTCACAGGTCTAAGAGTAAAAAGATCATTAGAAAGGTCTTTGTATTGTCCCCGCATATATTTATACATTACAATAAGATCACCCCTAAGCCTTCGATTTTCCAAACTAAATAACCCCAAGTGTAATAACCTGTCTTGGTATTGCAGACCTCCTAGTTCCCTAATAACCTTGGTCGCTCTTCTCTGCACCCGCTCCAGTTCAGCTATGTCTTTCTTATACACCGGAGACCATAACTGTACACAGTATTCTAAGTGTGGTCGCACTAGTGACTTATATAGAGGTAAAATGATGTTCTCCTCATGAGCATCTATGTCTCTTTTATTGCATCCCATTATTTTATTTGCCTTTGCAGCAGCTGCCTGACACTGGCCACTAAATGTGAGTTTGTCGTCCACCCATACACCCAGGTCTTTTTCAGTGACAGTTTTGCCCAGTGTTTTAAAATTAAGCACATAATTATACATCTTGTTTGTTCTACCCAAGTGCATGACCTTACATTTATCCCCATTAAAGCTCATTTGCCATTTATCAGCCCAAGCTTCTAGTTTACATAAATCCTCCTGTAATATAAAATTGTCCTCCTCTGTATTGATTACTCCGCAGAGTTTAGTGTCATCTGCAAATATTGAAATTCTACTCTCTATGCCCCCTATAAAGTCATTAATAAATATGTTAAAAAGAAGCAGGCCCAAAACTGACCCCTGTGGTACCCCACTGCTAACCGTGACCCAGTCCGAGTGTGCTCCATTAATAACCACCTTTGTTTCCTATCCCTGAGCCAGCGCTCAACCCACCTACACATATTTTCCCCTATCCCCATTGTTCTCATTTTATGCATCAACCTTTTGTGTGGCACCGTATCAAAAGCTTTTGAAAAATCCATGTACACCACGTCCACTGCATTCCCTTGGTCCAGTCCTGAACTTACCTCTTCATAAAAGCTTATCAGATTAGTCTGACAGGAACGGTCCCTTGTAAACCCATGTTGATATTGGATCATGAGGTTATTCTTCTCCAGATACTCCAGTATAATATCTCTTAGAAAACCCTCCAGGATTTTACCCAGAGGATTTAGATAATAAAATGTGACCTTGTACCTGCACCACAGTACTATTCCAAACAATTAGATTACAAAATGTGGCCTGGTGCCTGCACCACAGTATTATTCCAAACAATTTAGATTATAAAATGTGGCCTGGTGCCTGCACCACAGTATTAGCCCAAACAATTTAAATTATAAAATGTGGCCTGGTACCTGCACCACAGTATTAGATCAAAAGATTTAGATTATGAAATGTGACCTGGTGCTTGCATCACAGTATTAGCACAAATGATTTACATTAATAAATGTGGCCTGGTGCCTTCACAATATTATTGAACTAAACAAATTAGATAATGAAATGTGACCCAGTGCCTGCACCACAGTATTAGCACAAACAATATGAATTATGAAATGTCACCTGTTGCCTGCACCACAGTTTTAGTCCAAACTATTTAGACTATAAAATGTGGCTTGGCGCCTGTACTACAGTATTAGTACAAACAATTTACATTAAGAAATGTGGTCTGGTGCCTGCACCACAGTAGTAGCCCAAACAATTTACCTTAGGAAATGTGACCTGGTGCCTACACCACAGAATTAGCACAAAGGATTTAGACTTTGAAATGTTGGCTGGTGCCTGCACCACAGTATTAGCGCAAAGGACTTAGATTATGAAATATGGCATGGTGGCTGCACCATAGTATTATCACAAAGTATTTAGATTATGAAATGTGGCTTGGTGAATGCACCACAGTATTAGACCAAATGATTTAGGTTAGGAAATGTGTCATCCTGCTTTCAACACAATATGAGCACAAATGATTTAGATAAAGAAATGTGGCATCCTGCCAGCACCACAATATTAGCACAAACGATTTAGCTTAGGAAATGTGGCTTCCTGCCTTCACCACAATATTAGCAGACATGATTTAGATAAGGAAATGTGGCCTCTTGCCTGCACCACAATATTAGCACAAACAAGTTAGATGCTGGAAGGTCGATTTCATACAGGATCCAATCTAGCTGAATTAGCGGACAATATACCGCATATCTAACTATTTGACTAATTGCAGCATCAGAAGCAGTGACTCTGCACTGTTACACTGAGAAAATGATGCCAAAAATGTCGCTTTTCATATGGAGCGGGATATGTGACTTCGGCAGCCAGTGACAGAAAACCTTGTGACTGAATGTTGTGGATAGTTTCTGTGCCCAGATTGGAGGATGGAATCTCCAACCATTAAGTTAAACAAATTGCAGTCCGCAACTGCTCTCCCTCTCCCACCTCTCCCCACCCCATCCTCTCCTCAACACATTCCTCCGCGCATCACACAGCACCATCATACTAGCCAAAGTTTTAACAAAAGCATTAGTGGAAATGTGATCATTTATAAAACTGTACCCACATTTTGCCGACTTTAAGAGAATATGCTCGGGAATCCGAACACGAATCCGAATGTGCTACTTTCGTGCCGAATTTGAGATTGACGATCATTTTCCAAACAAGTTGGCTCATCTCTACAAGGGTTGCCAAAAATTAGAAGGGAGCACTCCAATACCCCTTTCAAGAGACAGGCATCAGAAAACATTTTTTTCCCATTATTAATGAATGGGTATCCTAGACTGGTAATGTGCATGCACTAAGTGCATGGGCTGAAAAACATTTACCCCATGGGGAGTAAACATGCAGTATTTATCAAAGAATGTTAGCGACAGGTAAGTGTAAGTAGTACCATCTCTAGCGCAGGCAACTGCCTGCAAAGCCTTCACTTTAATTGTGAACAGCAAGTGTTTCAGTAGACCGAGAAGTGGGATGGTTATGCTGTTTATGGCGTCATCGTCGCCACTCACCATCTTGGTCAAGTCCTCAAAGTTTTGGAGAACCGCACAGATGTCAGCCATCCATGCTCACTCATTAGCTTTCATGTGTGGAGGTTGACTAGATTATCGATAGGCGTGTTGCAGCTGGTTTCAACTACTGCTCTCTCCTGCTCACAAATACTTGCCAACATATGTAATGTTGATTTCCAATGCATGGTTACATCGCTCACCAGTTAGTGAGCTGGAGGTTTCCAGGGTGGCAGCAGTTGTAGCTGACTTGCGGACATGGGCAGATACACAGAGCACTTTCACAAGTAGCTCAGGCAGATGTGGGTAGATTTTGAAAAACTGCTGAACCATTAGGTTGAGTACGTGGGCCAAGCATGGTACATGTGCAAGGTTGCCAAGCTTCAGAGCAGCCACCATGTTATGTCCATTGTCACACACGACCATGTCTGATTGTAGCTCAGGAGTGCAGCCATTTACCAGTAAATTTTGGAGCATGTCATTCTTTCCTCCGCTAACAAGCTTTGTGGAGATGGAAATTTCATTTTCCAGCAAGACATGGTACCTATCCACACTTCCAAAAGTATCAATACCTGGCTTGAAAACAGCAGTATCACTCTGCTTGATTGACCAGCAAACTCACCTGACCTTTGTTAGGCGTCAGGTTTCTGCGTCTGCTCTGCAGGAATCCAGAGCCTCGCATTATGCAGTCTCCTGCTGTCTTTCTACTGCAGAGGAGATTACTTTGCAGCAGACCGTTCCAGAGACTAAGTGTTAGGAACGGCGGAACGCACTAATAAAAATAATAATAATGTGCGTTCACCGCTCAGGGTCCACCGTGCAGTAGGTGGTATAACCGCTGCTAAGTGGTGGCAGAAGCAAGATGGCGGTATTGTGCACAGGGTTAACCGTCACCCAAGTGCACAGAGCAATCTCTGTTAAATCACAGAGATGCCTATGAACATAAACAAAAGAGCTGAGCCTGTTAAGGTCACAAGTACTCAGAGTAGTTACACACACGGTATAAGGTCACCGGAATAGCCAAAGATGGCGGTACTAAGTCCTTCTAGACCTACCGTGTGTGTAGTGTCACAGCCACGAACGCTTAAGTGGGCTTGCTACTGCAGCGCGGCGTAGGACACTGCCGCTATGCGACAATGCTAGATGCAAGCGCAATGTCGGACGCTAGCAGCTGTGGACAATGAAGCAGAGGCGCGCTGGTACTGAACTCAATCTCTCACACAAGCGTAATATCAAAGGGTAGGGGTTTCAAAATAGTCATTCACCAGAATCATGCATTCATCGTCATTCACACAGCAGTAAGTATAGTCTATACTAGCGCAAGCGTCCGACATAGCGCATGCTTTGTAGCTGTGTCGTCCAGCGGCAGTGTCCTGCGCCGCGCTGCAGTTGCAGCCCTTGTAGCGTTCGCAGTAGCGACGATGCTCACACGGTAGGTCTAGATGGACACAGCCCCTCTGTCTTAGTTCCTGCTCCTGTGACCTTATACCGTGTGTGCATTTACCTGAGGCCTGTGACACTAACAGGCTCAGCCTTTTGTATGTTTTTGTTGCGGAGCCTCTGTGTGTGAACAGAGCCCGCTTTGCGCACTTCGGGTGAAGTTGAACCCATGCGCATTATATCGCCATATTGCTCGTCTGCCATTACTCAGCAGCGGTTGTAACACCTACTGCACGGTGGACCCCGAGCGGCGAACGCACTTTATTATTATTTTTATTTAGTGCGTTCCGCCGTTCCTAACAACCTTAACCCCATAGAGAATTTATGGGGTATTGTCAAGAGGAAGATGCTATCAAAGCAACCTGGGCTTCCATAACACCTCAGCAGTTCCACAGGCTGATCGCCTCCATGCCACGCTGCATTGATGCAGTAAGGCTGGTTTCACATTTGCGTTTTTTAGCGCTGGAAAAAAACGCACATGTGCGCATGCGTTTTTTCCCCTATATTTAACATGGGTGCGCATACCTGCGCGCTTGTAAGCGCATGTATGCGATTTTCATGCGCTGCGTTTTTTTGGGGTGTGCGATTGGATTTTCCAGACGCAGCATGTTGCATTTTTTGGCCCTGCAAAAAAGCGCATGTGCACATATGCGCACGTTTTGCGCTAAAAATGGCCATTATAGCCTATGGATGCGCATATGTGCGCACTGGCATGCTCATGTATGCGTTTTTTTGCATATGCGTTTTTTTTTTTTAACCATGGAATTTATGGGTTTGGGTTAGAGTTAGGGTTAGTTAAGGGGGTTTAGGGTTAGGGTTAGGGTCAGGGTCAGGGTTAGGGTTGGGTTTTGGGTCAGGGTTAGGGTTAAGTATGGTTTGGTTAAGGGTTAGGGTCAGGGTTAGGGTCAGGATTATGGTTAAGTATGGTTTTGTTAAGGGTTATGGTCAGGGTTAGGGTTAGGGTCAGGGTTAGGGTTAGGGTTAGGGTTATGGTTAGGGTCAGGGTTAGGGTTAAGTATGGTTTTGTTAAGGATTAGGGTCAGGGTTAGGGTCAGGATTAGGGTTAAGTATGGTTAGGGTCAGGGTTAGGGTTAGGGTTAGGGTTAGGGTCAGGGTTAGGGTTAGGGTTAGGGTCAGGGTTAGGGTTAGGGTCAGGGTTAGGGTTAAGTATGGTTTTGTTAAGGGTTAGGGTCAGGGTTAGGGTCAGGATTAGGGTTAAGTATGGTTTTGTTAAGGGTTATGGTCAGGGTTAGGGTTAGGGTTAGGGTCAGGGTTAGGGTTAGGGTTAGGGTTAGGGTCAGGGTTAGGGTCAGGATTAGGGTTAAGTATGGTTTGGTTAAGGGTTATGGTCAGGGTTAGGGTTAGGGTTAGGGTCAGGGTTAGGGTTAGGGTTAGGGTCAGGGTTAGGGTTAGGGTTAGGGTCAGGGTTAGGGTTAGGGTTAGGGTCAGGGTTAGGGTTAGGGTTAGTTAGGGTTTAGGGTTTGGGTTAGGGTTAAGTATGATTTGGTTAAGGGTTAGGGTCAGGGTTAGGGTTAGGGTCAGGGTTAGGGTTAGGGTTAGGGTCAGGGTTAGGGTTAGTAAAGTCATGGTTTGGGTAGTGTGAGGGGCCACCTAAAAATGTTGTAAAAAAACGCAAATGCGGTAAAAACGCACTAAAAACGCATACAAACGCTTAAAAACGCTGCGTTTTTTTCATGCATGCTCATAAAAATGCTTGAAAAAAACGCAGCAGTTGTATGCTTTTGTATGCGTTTTTTCAATGCGTTTTTTTGCGGGAAAAACGCGCTGCAAAAAAAAGCAAGTGTGAAACTAGCCTAATTGATGCAAAAGGAGCCCTGACCAAGTATTGAGTGCATATGGGCAATTCCATGGTAACTTATGTTACATTCACAAGCCAAAAACTGAGTTAATAATGGCTACAGACTGTTCTTTGAAGGCAGGTACAAAAATGAGTGAATGTATATTGTACATTACACTATTCTCAATAGATTTCAGCACAGTTTGATTTTTCAACAATACAAATTAAATACAAAATACAGTGTTATTACTTGGTAACTTACGTTACACAAAAAGGAAAGGCAATTGTCCATATTATGAGACTGCCAAATTTTCCGTTCTGGTAAGGGGAGAAGCACTATTTTTATTGTATTAAAACACCATAGTCCAAGCAACTTTAACAAATTTATTTTAAACTCTCAAGTTAAAAGCAACATTTTTTATAACAAGAAATGTAGGTAGCTTACGTTACAACACAATGTAGTAACTTACGTTACAAAACAAAGAACGTGTTCAACTTTGTCAGTGTTCATATTTGAGAAGGCAAACTGACTTTATTTAGACAAAACATAGGCTGCATGTGAATTCATTGGTGTGAACTACATATGTAGAATAAAAATTAGTATAAAAATGTAATCAATATTCATACTTCAGTTGTCAACATTTTTGCAGAGTGGAAATTTTGATTACAAAATATGACCGTTGATCAATTACATAATGTAGACCACAGGAAAGATGTATATCTTTGTACCGTTTTAGCCAGTAGATAGAAAAATATATATTTGTATGCCTGATCACAGCACCATGGACATGAAATTACTGGTATTGAAAGGTAACTTCACATCTCAGATAGAAAAGTCTGTGAGTACAAACTCATGATGACCTTTGACACACTCAGTGCAGGAATGAATGTGTCGCATGGATTTATGTCTTTTTACATCAATTAAGGAATTTGCTCCTAAGCGCACAACCCAGAACCAGACCCCAATCAGAGAACAATTTAACTTTCACTCCTTATCTATGAAATGGTCCAATATTTATGGCCATAACTGTTTATCACTCCCCCATAATGATCACTCTGCTTCACGTCACTTGTCTTATCTATTGCATTTTTTTCTGTGCTGTGTTGGCATAAATATGTGATTCTTCAGATTTTGTATTAGAATCATAGAATCATAGAGTTGGAAGGGACCTCCTGGGCCATCTCGTCCAACCCCCTGCTCAAAGCAGGATTCGCTAAATCATCCCAGAGAGATATCTGTCCAGCCTCTGTTTGAAGACTTCTATTGAAGGAGAAATCACCACCTCTCGTGGCAGCCTGTTCCACTCATTGATCACTCTAACTGTCAAAAAGTTTTTTCTAATATCTAATCTGTGTCTCCTCCCATTCAGTTTCATCCCATTGCTTCTAGTCTTTCCTTGTGCAAATGAGAATAAAGATGATCCTTCTGCAATGTGACAGCCCTTGAGATATTTGTAGACAGTTATTAAGTCTCCTCTCAGTCTTCTCTTTTGCAAGCTAAACATTCCCAAATCCTGCAACCTTTCCTCATAAGACAGGGTTTGCTGACCGGTCAGCATTCTGGCCCCTCTTTTCTGAACTTGCTCCAGTTTATTGTTGTCTTTTTTAAAATGTGGCGCCCAAAACTGGACACAGTATTCCAGATGAAGTCTGACCAAAGAGGAGTAGAAGGCAATAATGACTTCACGTGATCTAGACTGTATGCTTCTGTTAATAAATCCTAGAATTGCATTTGCTGCTTTTGCTGCTGCATCACACTGTTGACTCATATTCAGTCTGTGATCTATTAGTTACCCAAATCTTTTTCACATTTGCTGTTGCTTAGCCCTATTCCTCCCATTTTGTATATGCTTTTTTCATTTTTATTGCCCAGATGTAGTACTTTGCATTTTTCCCTGTTAAAAACCATTCTGTTAGTTGCTGCCCACTGCTCCAGTTTATTTATATCTTTTTGAATCTTGTCACTCTCTTCTCTAGTATTAGCTATCCCTCCTAGCTTTGTGTCATCAGCAAATTTAATCAGTTTACCCTCAATTCCTTCATCTAAATCGTTGATAAAGATGTTGAACAGTATAGGGCCCAGGACAGAGCCCTGTGGTACCCCACTTGAGACATTCTTCCAACTGGATGTGCAGCCATTTACGACCACTCTTTTGGTCCGATCACTAAGCCAGTTATGAATCCACCTAACGATTGCCTTGTCCATTCCATACTTAGTCATTTTTTCAATAAGGATTGTGTGAGATACTTTGTCAAATGCTTTGCTGAAGTCAAGATGTACTATATCTACAGCATTTCCCTGATCCACCCAATCAGTGATTCTGTCATAGAAGGAAATTAAGTTAGTCTGACATGACTTATTAGTTACAAACCCATGCTGACTCTGTTTAATCACTTTTTATTATCCAGGTTACATGTTGTTTAATAATTTGTTCAAAGATCTTTCCTGGTATAGAAGTCAGACTCACCAGCCTATAGTTGCCTGGGTCCACCTTCTTCCCCTTTTTGAAGATAGGAACAACATTTGCTCTTCTCCAGTCTTCTTGGACTTCTCCTGTTCTCCACAAATTTTCAAAGATTATGGAGAGCGGTTCAAAAATTTCTTCTGCTATCTCCTTCAATACTCTGGGGTGTAATTCATCTGGACCTGGAGACTTGAATTCATTTAGGTTAGCTAAGTGTTTCCTCACTATATTTCTCTTTATAGATATCCTAGATTCTTCTATTCCCTTAATAGGACAGTGAAGATTAGCTGATGTTACATTTCCTTTATGAGAGAAAACAGATGCAAAATAGGAATTTAAAAGTTTGGCCTTCTCAACATCCTGTCTAAACATTTCATCATTTTCATCCTGTACAAATCCTATAGCATCTTTGACTTTTCTTTTACTTTTGACATATCCCCAAAATCCTTTATTATTGCTTTTGACATCTCTTGCAGATCTCAATTCTTTGTCAACTTTAGTTAACCTGATTCATGCCCTGCAGGTTCTGCAGACAGCATTATATTCTTCTTTAGATATGCCTCCCTCTTTCTATTTTATAAACATTTCTTTCTTCATTTTTAGCATGTTCATCCATCCTGGTTTCCTTAAATGCTTCCTATTCTTCCCTCTTTTCATAATTGTTAACAATTGTGCTTTGAGAGAATTTCATTTTTCAAGATTTCCCATCCTTCTTGGACATTTTTGTCTTTAAGGATATCCAGCCATAGATCCCTCCAATTCTCTTTCTGAATCCCTTAAAATCTGCCTTTCTGAAAACTAACCTTGATGTCTGAGTCATCACAGGTCTTCCTCCTCTAGTTATCCAAAATTCTAAAATAGCATGGTCGCTACCTCCTAGGGTCCCAGCCACTTTTACCTCCTCAACCATTTCCTCCCTGTTTATAAGGATTAGATCCAAGCTAGCCGTTCCCCTTGTTTTCTCTCCTACCTTTTGGAAGATAAAGTTGTCAGCAAGAGAGGATAAGAATTTCCTTGACCTGTTAGTTTTGCCTGAGAGAGATTCCCAACAAATGTCTGGATAGTTGAACTCTCCCATGACAACTATGTCATATTTTTTGGAGAACTCGGCCATTTGATGCATAAAGAGTCAATGCCTGATGAAGAGACCTGAGTAGTCTTGAAAGCTTGCAATTTGTTACCATCTTTTCAGTTAGTCATTAAAAGGTATCAACTACTGAGGACTCAATTCAGAATATTTTTCTATAATGTAGACTAAATTTTAATCTAGGCCTACATATGTGGTCCAGTCCAATGAATTCAGACACAGCTAATGAAGAACTTCAACAAGGATGTAAACTTGTGCTCACTGCTCATTTAACTTCCTGGCTAATCAAAAAATTCCCAAATGTCCCTAGAACCCATTTTCAGGGGAGGATCAACCTTTCTTACAATTTGACAGACATCATAATTAATTAATTAATTTTATCATCTTTAGATGGCAATTTCCAGGTATTTTTATTCTTGCCATAGAGTTCCATGGTTTTCACTTTCATCTCATTGCGTGCAACCTCAGTAACCATTCCACGATACTTTCTGCCATCATACATTACTTCAACCCAGTCATCAACTTTGTATTCAATATCAGGTTATTGCAGTTATTAGCATTGTAATAGACCATGTTTTTAGTGGTTATAAAGCCAATAAATTTCCCTGCAAAATACCCTATGGCATGAAATTTGGAAATATAATATAATATCTTATTATAATATAATATATAGTAATATATATAATGTAAATATACAATACAATATATATAAATATAATATATTATAAAGTATAATAATAATACTTATAATATAAAGTAAAATGAACATCAACATTATGACAGTATTTAATTATTTTAAAAAGCTGACTGTAAGCGTTGTCCAAAAATTGAAAGGCAGGTAACTTACATTGAAAAGTTGAAGTAACTTACGTTACAAAGCTGAAGTACCGTATTTTTCGGACTATAAGACGCACCGGACCATAAGACGCACCCCAAATTTTCAGAAGAAAAATAGGGAAAAAATGACTGCGTCAAATGAGGGTCCGTCTTACAGTCTGAATTATTCAGCTTACCTGGGGGGTAGGGTGTGATATGGAACGCTGGTGGAGTGGGGTCACTGGAGGTGGTCTGGCTCATCCCTGGCTGGTGCAGCAGGTTCGGTGGTGTGGGGGCTCTGCCATTTTGTGAAAGCCCCCACACATCCATCCTAGGCTGATGGGCGGCGATTTGGCAGATGATAGGTGGTGTGGCATTGGTGGAAATCCCGGAGCCCAGCACATCCATTCCGGGCTGGTGCGGCACTTTTGCAGGTGATCGACGGTGCAGGGGCTCCGCCGGCATTTTGTGATAGGAGCCCCCGCACTTCCATTGTTGTAATGCTGATTTGAAAATTGCCGCGCATAGTGAGATCTCGGGAGATGAGATGTCGTCCTGGGAGACAAGATCTCGTCTCCTGAGGTCTCACTCAGCACATGCGCCGCCTCCGGCGGCCATTTTCCTGAAGCTCAATTCAGCATTACATTGCAGCCATTTTCCTGAAGCTCATTTCAGCATTACACTCATTTACATTGAATTGAGCGTCAGGAAAATGGCTGCCGGAGGTGACCCAAGCGCAGAGTGAGATCTCAGGAGACGAGATCTCGTCTCCCAGGATGACATCTCATCTCCCGAGATCTCACTATGCGCGGCCATTTTCAATTCAGCATTACAACAATGGAAGTGCGGGGGCTCCTTTCACAAAATGCCGGCGGAGCCTCTGCACCACCGATCACCTGCAAAAGTGCCGCACCAGCCCGGGATGGATGTGTGGGGGCTCCGAGATTTCCACCAATGCCGGCGGAGCCCCCGCACCACCGATCATCTGCCAAATCGCCGCCCATCAGCCTCGGATGGTGTCTCCTGGTAAGTGCATCTGGACCATAAGACGCACCCCCATTTTTCCCCAAAATTTTTGGGGAAAAAAGCGCGTCTTATGGTCCAAAAAATACGGTAACTTCTGTTGCAATAAGTTTACTTCATAGAGAAACTATGAAACGTTTAGCAGCAGCATGAATCTTAGTGAATAGTTAATAAATTATGCAATATAAGAACTCTGCAAGTTACAACTTAATTTATGCTTAGTTCTCAATCCTACAAAAACTTTTTATCTTTTTGGTAACTTACGTTACTGAGAAAATGTCTACAATGGATATGTGCAAAATTTCTGGTAAACAATAATCTTACAGAACCAAAGATATTATAGTATTTTGGTTTCCTAACAGTACTTCTTTTATATTTACTGAACTTAAGTTATGCATGTTGCTAGTTAATAGTAATCCACTTACTAATATAGCCTGTTACTGTATGATTCTAGTAAGAACAGTAGGTGTTCACATGCAACCCTCTGCCATCTTGGAAATATATGGAATTTGAAAGAAACAGTGTTGCCACTAGAGTTGAGCGATACCGTCCGATACTTCAAAGTATCGGATCGGAATGGATCGGCCGATCTTAAAAAAAAGTATCGGTATCGCCGATTCCGATACCGGAAGTCCCATTCAAGTCTATGGGACTTCCGGTATCGGAATAAGAAAAATCCTGTTTTTCCCTTGTACAGCCTCTCTGGGGTCTGTACGGGCCTTTCGGGGGGCTGTGCCGGCCTGCCAGGGGGTCTGTGCAGGCTCCGGTGGTCTGTGTCGGCCTGCCGGGGGGCTGTGCAGGCTCCGGTGGTCTGTGCCGGCCTGCCGGGGGGCTGTGCAGGCTCCGGGGGGCTGTGCCGGCCTGCTGGGGGGCTGTGCCGGCCTGCCGGGGGGCTGTGCAGGCTCCGGGGGGCTGTGCCGGCCTGCCGGGGGGCTGTGCAGGCTTCAGGGGTCTGTGCAGGCATCGTCCGATAGGACTACAAGTCCCATCGGGCGATGCCTGCTACCATGACAGTGATTGACACATTAGCCAATGATGGGACAGTAGTAGTCCCATCATCCGGCTAATGTGTTGAATGTAAAAAAAAAAAAAATTACATGCTACATACATACAACATGCATACTACATACTATATACATGCTACATTCATACTACATACATGCTACATTCATACTACATATATACTACATGCAACATACATACTACATATATACTACATGCATGCAACATGCATACTACATATATACTACATGCATGCAACATACATACTACATATATACTACATACATACTGCATGCTACATATATACTACATGCAACATACATACTACATATATACTACATACATACTGCATGCTACATATATACTACATGCATGCAACATGCATACTACATATAATGTATACTACATGCTACATACATACTACATATATACTACATACATACTGCATGCTACATACATACTACATGCTACATACATACCACATACATACTACATACATACTACATGCTACATATATACTACATATATACTACATGCTACATACATACTACATATATGCTACATACATACTACATACATACTACATGCTACATACATACTACATATATAATACATACATACTACATACATACTACATGCATGCTACATACATACTACATGCTACATACATACCACATACATACTACATACATACTACATGCTACATATATACTACATATATACTACATGCATGCTACATACATACTGCATGCTACATGCATGCTACATGCATGCTACATACATACTACATGCTACATACATACCACATATATACTACATACATACATACTACATACAATACATTCATACAATACATACATAGACATACAGTACATATAACATAGAGTAACATACTTACCAATACTTGTCACATTGTTCCCCGAAGCCATTGTCTTTTACGGAATAAATATTAACATAACAAACCACAAAAATACTCACCCACGATCCGAAGCAGTCCATGAGTGTGTCCCACGACGATCTTGGGTAGAGAACTGCAGCATCAGCTGTTGCTGCCGTTCTCTACGGGCTGCAGGAATCCAATGACGGAAGGTAGGTATCCTTCCGCACTGTATTCCTCCGCCACTTAAAAAAAAAAAGTCCCTAGTCTCACTTTATGCCATTGCTGCGTGGGAATTTCCCACACAGCAATGGCATAAAGTGAGACTAGGGACTTTTTTTTTTTTAAGTGGCGGTGGAATACAGTGCGGAAGGATACCTACCTTCCGTCATTGGATTCCTGCAGCCCGTAGAGAATGGCAGCAACAGCTGATGCTGCAGTTCTCTACCCAAGATCGTCGTGGGACACACTCGTGGACTGCTTCGGATCGTGGGTGAGTATTTTTGTGGTTTGTTATGTTAATATTTATTCCGTAAAAGACAATGGCTTCGGGGAACAATGTGACAAGTATTGGTAAGTATGTTACTCTATGTTATATGTACTGTATGTCTATGTATGTATTGTATGAATGTATTGTATGTAGTATGTATGTAGTATATATGTGTTATGTATGTAGCATGTAGTATGTATGTAGTATGTATGTTGCATGCATGTAGCATGCAGTATGTATGTAGCATGCATGTAGTATATATGTAGTATGTATGTAGCATGTAGTATGTATGTAGCATGCATGTAGTATATATGTAGTATCTATGTAGCATGTAGTATGTATGTAGTATGTATGTGGTATGTATGTAGCATGTAGTATGTATGTAGCATGCATGTAGTATGTATGTAGTATGTATGTAGTATATATGTAGTATGTATGTAGCATGTAGTATGTATGTAGCATGTAGTATGTATGTAGCATGCATGTAGTATATATGTAGTATGTACAGTATGTATGTAGTATGTATGTAGTATATATGTGGTATGTATGTAGCATGTAGTATGTATGTAGTATGTATGTAGCATGCATGTAGCATGCAGTATGTATGTAGCATGCATGTAGTATATATGTAGTATGTATGTAGCATGTAGTATGTATGTAGCATGCATGTAGTATATATGTAGTATGTATGTAGCATGTAGTATGTATGTAGTATGTATGTAGCATGCATGTAGCATGCAGTATGTATGTAGCATGCATGTAGTATATATGTAGTATGTATGTAGCATGTAGTATGTATGTAGCATGCATGTAGTATATATGTAGTATGTATGTAGCATGTAGTATGTATGTAGTATGTATGTGGTATGTATGTAGCATGTAGTATGTATGTAGCATGCATGTAGTATGTATGTAGTATATATGTAGTATGTATGTAGCATGTAGTATGTATGTAGCATGTAGTATGTATGTAGCATGCATGTAGTATATATGTAGTATGTATGTATGTAGTATGTATGTAGTATATATGTAGCATGTAGTATGTATGTAGCATGCATGTAGTATATATGTGTTATGTATGTAGTATGTATGTGGTATGTATGTGGTATGTATGTAGTATGTATGTAGTATGTATGTGGTATGTATGTAGTATGTATGTAGCATGTAGTATGTATGTAGCATGCATGTAGTATGTATGTAGTATTTTTTTTTTTTTTTAACATTTAACACATTAGCCGGATGATGGGACTACTACTGTCCCATCATTGGCTAATGTGTCAATCACTGTCATGGTAGCAGGCATCGCCTGATGGGACTTGTAGTCCCATCGGACGATGCTTGCACAGACCCCCGGACATCAGCACAGCCCCCCGGCAGGCCGGTACAGACCCCCACAGGGTGCACAGACCACCAGCAGGCCGGCACAGCCCCCCGGCAGGCCGGTACAGACCCCCACAGGGTGCACAGACCACCGGCAGGCCGGCACAGCCCCCCGGCAGGCCGGTACAGACCCCGGGCAGTCCACACAGCCCCCCGGCAGGCCGGCACAGCCCCCCGGCAGGCCGGCAGAGACCCCCGGAAGGCCCGAAATGACGGCGCATCATGATGCGCACACACCGCGCATCATGATGACGTCAGGCTGTCAATCAACTGAACTTCCGATGCCGACTTCCGATATTGAAAAAATATCGGAAGTCGGTATCGGAATTCCGATACAGCAAGTATCGGCCGATACCCGATACTTGCGGTATCGGAATGCTCAACACTAGTTGCCACCTTATGTCATGTGTAATGGAGTACCAACTTACAAAAAATTAACTATTTCCAAAATATGTGAACATTTTGAAAATATTCCTTGTTAGCATGGAACCGCCCATATACTGAACATACATTTCAGTAGGACAACATTTCGGATTTTAAAATCATTTTTAAAGCTGGTGTTATAAAGTATTATAATATACTGAGATAATGACTTTTGGGTTTTCATTGGCTGTAAGCCATAATCATCAACATTAACAGAAATAAACACTTGAAATAGATCACTCTGTAATGACTATATAATATATGAGTTTCACTTTTTGTATTGAAGAAACAAATTACGGCAGCTTTTTGATGATATTCTAATTTTTTGAGAAGCACCTGTATGTATATAGATATACAGAGTGGGCCATTTATTTGGATACACCTAAATAAAATAGGAATGGTTGGGGACCGAGATTGGCACGCTGAATTTGCAGAATGGGCAAAACAAAAATTGGGTTAAAGTTCACATATTTCAACATTCTGTTTACAGCTGTTGGTTTCTGAAACAGATTAGTCTTTACGATTCATCCTCCAAGTGAGATCTTGAGATCCAGAAAATCTACAGAGGAATATGAAAAGTTGGAAGACTAAGCAATGTTCATTGGGTTGTCATTTAAGGAGGCGATGAAAAGTCTGCAATCTTCAAGAGTTCCAGTCCACAACATAAGGATGTTGCCTATAAATCTAAACCAACCCACGGCATTTTGTTGAAAAGCCAATTGTGTTCTTGTAAGGCGACCAGGGTGGTAGTCGTGACAACGGTCTGTACTATTCCCACACCCTGGTGCCCCATAGGTAAAACATAATGTCCCTTCTGCTGCGGGTGAAGGGGGTGAAGACTTATGGTTATTGTCAAAGTTCCTTTCAGTTCTGGCACTCCGGCTCCTGACTTCCCAGTTCCACAAAACACTTTGGAGTCACAGTCTTTTTCCAACAGTTCAACTATACTTATCAAAAGGGCACACATCACCTTGGAAGCACAATTCCCACAGAGCCATGTATTCTGCACTTTCCCTGCCTTCCGGCAGACTCTATTCTTTCTATAATCTCTCTCTCTTTCCTCCTGGCATTTGCTGCCATACCTCTAGTCAAACTCTGTTCTGTCTGTGCCTTCCTTTTCCCTGCCATCTGGGCAATCTCCTTGGACAGTCCATGTCCCATCTGTACCTTCCATGTCACCAGCTCCCTGTCAGCCCCTCGTCCAGGTCCAATTGGAAAAGGTGCCGGGAACACCATCTCAGCTGCTCCCATCCCGGTCTTAGACCCTGAATCCTTCCTGGGGATGGTCCTGTTGAGCTTGTGCCTGACTGCACTATTCTATGCCTGAAGCCTCTTACTGCTGTAGCAGACTTAATCCCACAGCCAGTTCCTGGCTGATCCACTGCTTCTCACACAACTTGCCCTGGGCAGGTTGCCCGGGCTTCTCCCTCTAATCAGGAAGTGCCTGTCCTATACTTCCCTGCTCTGTGCTGCTCTACTCTAACTCCTCGCCACTGAATGACCCCTTGCTGCCTGTACCTAAACTAACACTATTATCTATCCTATTTTCTAATGTGCCCCTC
This sequence comes from Dendrobates tinctorius, assembly GCF_039654945.1. Classification (NCBI taxonomy): domain Eukaryota; kingdom Metazoa; phylum Chordata; class Amphibia; order Anura; family Dendrobatidae; genus Dendrobates; species Dendrobates tinctorius. The sequence continues at coordinate 59,358,343 of NW_027361697.1, forward strand.
CTCTATTCTAACTCCACTATAGAATCATAGAATCATAGAATCATAGAATCGTAGAGTTGGAAGGGACCTCCTGGGCCATCTGGTCCAACCCCCTGCTCAAAGCAGGATTCGCTAAATCATCCCAGTTAGATGTCTGTCCAGCCTCTGTTTGAAGACTTCCATTGAAGGAGAACTCACCACTTCTCGTGGCAGCCTGTTCCACTCATTGATCACTCTAACTGTCAAAAAGTTTTTTCTAATATCTAATCTGTGTCTCCTCCCATTCAGCTTCATCCCATTGCTTCTAGTCTTTCCTTTTGCAAATGAGAATAAAGTTGATCCTTCTACAATGTGACAGCCCTTTAGATATGCTAACTTCTGTCCCTAATCGTAAACATATACACAGCAGCACATGGCATATACATAACATCACAGTACATAAACATTACATTTCATGATAATGAAAAATGAGGTGCCACATGTAATCATGCAAACAGTGTCCAGGGGAAAGGAGGCACTTGAGGTTCCCTGCCACCTCCTTACATGATTACATTTACATTGATGATCTCGCCAATTACTTCAAAGAAAAAATTGACCAGATCCGACAGGAAATTATCTCCAAATCACCTCATACCATGCACTGTCCTCCCTTCCCCACTGCATCTAGCTCACTCTCTCATTTTGAACCAGTCACAGAAGAAGAAGTAAGCAGGCTCCTTGCATTTTCTCGCCCAGCCACTTGCACCAGTGACCCATTTCCGTCACATCTACTCCAGTCCCTTTCCCCTGCTGTCACCCCTCACCTAACTAAAATATTTAACCTCTCTCTCTCTTCTGGTATCTTTCCCTCCTCATTTAAGCATGCCATCATACATCCACTACTTAAAAAACCATCCCTTGACCAAAACTGTGCCGCTAACTATAGACCTGTCTCTAATCTTCCCTTCATCTCTAAACTCCTGGAATGCCTGGTCCACTCCTGTCTTATCCGCTATCTCTTTGATAACTCTCTTTTCGACCCTCTCCAATCTGGTTTCCGCTCTTTACACTCTACTGAAACTATACTCACTAAAGTCTCTAATGATCTACTAACAGCTAAATCAAACAATCATTACTCCATGCTAATTCTCTTGGTACTCTCTGCAGTATTCAACACTGTGGATCATCAGCTCCTCCTCACTATGCTCCATTCCATTGGCATCAAGGACACCGCTCTCTCCTGGTTCTCCTCCTATCTCTCTGACCGCTCCTTTAAAATATCTTTTGCTGGTTCCTCCTCCTCTCATCTTCCCCTTACTGTTGGGGTTCCTCAAGGATCAGTTCTAGGCCCCCTCCTCTTCTCTTTGTACACTGCCCCTATTGGTCAAACAATCAGTAGATTTGGTTTCCAGTACCATCTCTATGCTGATGACACCCAATTATATGCTTCTTCTCCTGACATCACGCCTGCCTTTCTAGAAAACACCAGCGATTGTCTAAACGCTGTGTCTAACATCATGTCCTCACTATATCTGAAACTGAACCTATCAAAGACTGAACTCCTTATGTTTCCTTCCGCTACTAATGTACCTATACCCGACATTGCCATTTCCATGTGTGGTTCCACTATTACTCCCCAGCAACATGCCCGCTGTCTTGGGGTCATAATACTTGACTCCGAGCTTTCCTTTGCCCCTCACATATGATCACTGGCTCGCTCTTGTTATCTGCACCTCAAAAACATTTCTAGAATTCGACCTTTTCTTACTTTTGACTCCGCAAAAACTCTTACAGTTTCTCTTTTTCATTCTCGTCTCGACTATTGTAACTCTCTTCTAATCGGTCTCCCTCTTACCAAACTTTCCCCCCTCCAATCTGTCTTGAATGCTGCAGCCAGGATCATATTCCTCGCCAATCGTTACACTGACGCCTCTACCTTGTGCAAGTCGTTACACTGGCTACCCATCCACTCCAGAATCCAGTACAAACTTATTACCCTCACCCACAAAGCTCTCCATGGCTCATCACCACCCTACATCTCCTCCCTTGTTTCAGTATACCACCCTACCCGTGCCCTCCGTTCTGCTGATGACCAGAGGTTAGCATCCTCAATAATCAGAACCTCCCACTCCCGTCTCCAAGGCTATACATGTGCTGCGCCAATTCTTTGGAATGCACTTCCCAGGTCAATACGATTAGTCCCCAATCCCCACAATTTTAAGCGTGCCCTGAAAACGCATTTATTCAGACTGGCCTATCACCTCAACGCATTTACCCAATCTATCCCTGTGTGGCACAGCCAAAAGTTTTACCATAACCAGGTTCCCCGCATCATGTTCCCACATGCTTTATGCATCCATTAGCCCTCTGTGTCTGTACTGTTACACACTTAACATTATGGCTGGTCCATACAGTCAGGGCAATTGTTACCACCCACCTTTCGTGTCTACCTTTTTTTTTTCCTCAAACATTGTAAGCTTGCGAGCAGGGCCCTCCTTCTTCTTAGTATCTATTATGATCTATGTGATAATTGTTATGTCTATCGTCTGTACAAGTCCCCTCTGAAATGTAAAGTGCTGCGGAATATGTCAGTGCTATAGAAATAAAATTTATTATTATTATTATTATTATTACATTTGCATCACTGTCTTCTCCCACCATCCAAAAAAATAGATTGGCAAATGATGGGGCACATCTTACACCAGTTGCAGTGCCTGATATCTATCTGCTGGATTGAACACCTTTTCCAGTTGTTGTTTCAAATGTAATGAGTCTCTAACATAAGATCCTGAAGCAACTGGTCTGCCCAGTGGTTCTTTGAGGGATTTGTATATACTGGGGAGCATGTAAAATGTCAGGATAACTGGATGATCACTAGAGAGAAAATTACATTCTTTCTTGTTGATGTTGTGGAGCAGTGCCCTTGATAGTACTCTGTCCACTTTTGATTTAAAAACCAAAGAAGGATCTGATGCTAATGCCAGTTTCAGTCTTCAGTAGCTGAATATCTCTATGAATGGTGTTGAAGAAGATCTGTACTGCCAGAAAGAGGGAGAAGGAAGTAATGTCTTGGGATGATAATCTGCCAGGAAATCTGATCTTTTTGTCTGGACCCTCCTCATTTTTGTCACTAATGCAATCAAATTACGGAACACCATTTTTTCATCTTCAGGTTAGGTAATGATAATAGATGGTTGATGGTAGAAACGTTTGAAGGTCAGTTGTCTTCCTTAACTTCAGTTATCATGGTCTCTTGCTGTGTTCATTTTATAGGAGGGAGATCACTCCCTGAATCTTCTGCCCCTCTTCTTTAGGTTTAGATGGCTCACGTCTGTCCCTCTTGCTGTGCTTTCTGAGTCTCTGGGCTCTGTAGATAAAAAAAAATCACTGGAGGATAGTTTGGAGACAGAAGGTGCAGGTGTCTATTTAGGATTGGGTTTTAGTAGTCAAGTATTACCCTGGCGGGTCCACTTGTATGTCCTTTTGTTATCAAAATCTTTTCTGCCCGTTGAAACTTGAATTTTTTCTTTTGATGTCTTCTTTCTTAAATTTAGTAGCCATCTTTAGCCTTTGTTTAAATCACGTAACCTCCTTGTCCAAATGAAAGGTATTGAATTTAGCCTCTTTAGCCTTTATATTCTCACTAGTGATGGGCGGACCCGTGGATTGTTCGGGTCCAGCCAAACATCTAAAAAAAAGTTTGGTTTGGGTACCAGAACCTGAACCCAGACCTTATTAAGATGAATGGGAGGGCCTGAACATCCATTGTTTGCCACTCTATCATCTGCATGACAGCACGGCAAACACAGGCTCTGAATGGCAGTAAGATCATTAGCACCGATCAGAGAGCTGCAGTTTCCATGCTGTCAGATGGAGGCTATCCTGATTCACTTTTATCTCTTTCCTCAACACTCAAGCCCTCACAGTGTTCTGATACCCCAAAAGTTGCATTCATGAACACTTATCACCAATTTATGCAGTTCGTACATAAGCAATCAGGAAACATTGACCCTTGTTGGGGAACTCATATCCCCACATACCTGAGTTTAAAGTTTACCCATTGACATGCCATAAGAAACCTCAGAAATTGAGGAATTTACTAGTTTGTGCAGACATCAGCTCTAAGTCATCAGGCAATTCAAAAAGTTCCATTACCACCCAACACAGAGGGACCTTCCCTTGTCTCAATTACCTTCAATCCTCCAGTATTGTTAAAAGTGAAGCATTTTCTCAGCCCAGAACAGGCAACTGATTCCCTATTAGGGGCTTTCACACTTGTGATTCCTTATAAGTCATATATCTGAACAAGTGTCCCAGCGGTCTTGGATATGTTGGGGAAACCACCCAACACATCCAAGACCTCATCTCTCAACACAAATCTACCATCCGCTGCAAGAGGACTATGTTACCGATTCCAGTTATTAGCAATACTGTCCCATACCTTAATCCATCTCTGTGATAACTGGTTCAAAATCTGAACGGTACCACGATGCGATTATCCAGGCTGAAAAGCAGGACACAAAGAGGTGCTTTGAGCGCAGCTTCACTGACGAGCAGTGACATCATAAAGGAAACCGCCAGTCACAGAATGCATCCAAGGCTCACTTCACTGTGAGCCAGGATAATGAACTGTGGTAACCTCAATGAGATTACTGTGAGCACCATGACAATTTTCAGATGACAGGTTGGGAACCGCAACTCTTTGACAGGTAGTAATCAGCTTACCACTGATCAGAGCCACCAGTGTTTCTCGCGCTGTCATGCAGATGACAGGATGGGAAACACCAGATGTTCGGGGTGCCAAAGCTGAACAGGAATATGGACATCCTGGTGAAGTCCATGTTCAGGGTCCGTGCCCGAACTCTAGGTGTTCAGTATGGACCCCGAACCTTACTGTTCAGGTTCGCCTATCTCTAATACTCACAAGTCCTTTCAAGTAGAAGGTGATCATGTGTAATAAGCATGTCAAGAAATAGGCTATGTGCGCATGATGCAGATTTGCTTGTGTAAATTTCGGCACGGTTTCTGCCTCTCTTGGCAGAAAACGCAGTTGAAATTCCGTGCGGTTTTGATGCGGATTTGATGCGGATTTTCATGTGGATTTGTATACTTTTTGTAAGATTAAAAAAGATATATTATTTAAAAAAAAGAATTGTGATGTAATTTCTTTGTTCAACCTCTTCTATTTCATTCTCCATTGAAGACCATATCATTACATACCATGTTCAAATATAATGTTTACACACATAAAACAAATATAAGTGAATATATATACAGTATATATGTAAATATATATATAATAACATGCCCAAGGTTTAGTAATGAACAAGTGTCAGCCAGACAGCCAGATACCCTCTTTAATAAAACGGTATGTAAAGAATTAAATAAAGACACACACATACACACACACACACACACACACGAAATCTGCATAAAATGCAATATCTGTTTATTTTTCAGAATATTAAAAAAAAAATTGTGTGGGCTCACATGTAATTTTCATAACCAGCACAGGAAAATCCGATGGCTGAGGACTGATGTTATACTTCTGGGAAGGAGCCAACAGCCATAAAGGTTCACAAGCTATTAATATCAGCTCACACATGTTTGATTAGCCTTTACTGGCTAATTTACAGGGGAACCCCAGAAAAGAATTGACATAGGGTCCCTCTATAAAATCGAACCAGCAAAGTCTAGGCATACAGGTGCAGGCTGAAAGTAATAGCCTAGGAAGGGGCCATGGATATTGGCATCCAGCCAGGCTAAAAACAACAGCTCTCAGCCACCCCAGAAATGGTGCATCTTATAGATACGCCAATTCTGGCACTTAGCCTCGCTCTTCCCACTAACCCTGTAGCGGTGGCAAGTGGGGTTAATATTTGTGGGGTTGATGTCACCTTGGTATTGTCAGTTGACTTCAAGCCCACTGCTTAGTAATGGAGAAGCGTCTATAAGACACCTATCCATTACTAATCATATAGTTACATGGTAAATAAAGGCACAGCCAGAATAAAGTCCTTTATTTGAAATAATCATACAAACTCCTTTATTGAATCTTAATTTACCATACTTACTGAATGCCTAATCCCCGACGCCCGCGTCTGCTGCAACAAAAATAAAATAATAAACCAACATATAATACTCTGTCCGATGTAGTCCATTTACTGAGTGTCGCACGACGATCTCACATGTAGAATAGTCACATCGAGAGATATGACCGCTCTATCTGGCCTCCAGCGATACACTGACAGGAGGTGATCACTCCCACAGTGTATCATTGCACTGCTGTGAGAACTTTCCCACTCAGCAGGACTGTAAGTGAGAGCACCAGAGCTGATGAACTCTGGTGAACCCTCACGTCAGCTCAGTGATACACTGGGGGAGCGATCACCTCCTGTCAGTGTTTCGCCATAGGCCGGGTAGAGCGGTCACATCTCCCGATGTGACTGTTCTACACGTGAGATCGTCATGGGACACTTGGGATTACCTGGATTATGGCAGACAGGGAGTATATGTTGGTTTATTATTTTACAATATTTCTAGGAGACGAGGGAATTGAGGATTTGGTGTGAACTGAGTATAATGGGTTTTTATTTTTATGTGAATATGTATGTAATTTTACTTTTCTTTTTTAACTGTGAGCACAGGCGCCGGCAGATGATACTACTCTCCCATCAGCGGCACCTGCTGTTACTGTTATCAGTGACAGCAGACATAGCCCAATGGGAGCAGTACTCTTATCGGCCCATGCCTGCTTTTTTACCACAGGTCATCGCTGCAGGTCACAGTCAGCTGTGGAATCACACTGACATCTGCCAGCATAATCCCGCAGCGCTGTGACCGACAGTACCAGTGGTAGCATTACCGCACACAGCCGCAGACAACTGCACACAGACACACACAGACACCCGCAGACAGACGAGCACATATTCTCCACTCACACATATTTTCCGCCCACACACATATTCTCCGCCCACACACTCTTCTTCTTTCTGACATCATTTCCGTTTCTGCAGAGTTTTTGGTAACAAATTCGCAGCAAATCTGCAAACCTTTTGAGGCTGTGTACCCACGTAAGCATTTTCTCCACGTTTTTTAAGTATTTTTACTGGCAAAAATGCTTAAAAAATGCTTACAAGAAGCATCCCATTCATTTTAACGAATTCAGCACTTTTTGTGCATATTGATGGGTTTTTTCCCGCAAAAAAACGCATCATGGTAAAAAACGCAGCATGCTCATTAATTTCGGGGAAAAATCCGCATTTCTAACTATATTCTATGAGACTGGGCATGCTCCAGAAAAAAACGAGCGTTTCCAGGGAAGGAGTCCGGTTTTTAGTCAGGAATTTTCTGCATATGTGGGTACATAGCCTTACACCTGCTGTTTTGCTGTGGATTTGATTGACTCAACGGAAGTCAATGGGTGCAGAAACGCTGCAGATCAGCGAAAACAATTGACATGCTGCGGTAAATAAAATGCTGCAAATAAGGATGGAAATTTCCGCAGCTTGTGCACAACAATTCAGGAATACCATTGATCAATATTGCTTAAGTAATCACTTGCGGTTTTGGAGCATTTCCACGTGGAAAAAGCGCTGTGGAAGCGCAACAAATCCGCAGCGTGTGCACATAGCCTTATAGTAGATCATTTTAATAAATCTGATTCCCACATAGTCCTAAACTCCTGATCTACTGTACTGCGCAAGCTTGGAAGACTTGGACCCCGAGGCCCTGGGGTGCAATCTGACAACCTTTTGTATTATTCTAAACTTTTTATATTCCACCAGATTTTAGTTAGGGTTTTATGGAGACTAGTAAATTCCAGCGATAACTTTGTGAAATCATCACTGGAACCAGAAGTCTTACATGAGCTAGTTGCTCCCATGCAAAACACATCTGTGGCTTGATTGCTCCAAGCCTCCTCCCTGGGCTCCAAATCCATTAGTATACACTGCTTTATAGCTCTAAAATAGTAAAAATATACAAAAGTTGTCCAACACTCAAGAAGACTAGCATAAAAAGAGTACCAGTATAGAAACAATTAAAATAAGGAAAAGTAGTGGGCACCAACATAAATAAGGTCGGGATCGACTTATCACATACCCAATGATGACCATAGAAAAAGCAAGGAAGATGAAAGTATGCAAGACAAGGATCACCTGAGTAAAATATATATTTATTTATTTATTAAATGACACACAAGCAAAAACAAAGACATATTAAAAACACTTAAAACGCACAAATGGCCATAACAATATAACGGACCACGACACTATAGTGTTGAACTCTAGTCCACCCATCTATAAGATAGTACAAAAGGAACCAACAAAGAATAAGCCATGGCATTATGAATATGAAATTCTACCAATAAAAGTCTGGAGTCTGCATTAAGAGCACTCTATAAAGATCAATTAAAGGTGCTATGCACCCGTGGACATCGCCATTTATGCTACATACTTGACTCAATAACCACCACTGCTATATACAGTATATACACGCAGCTATATTAGGACTGCGATTTCTTTGATCACGCTATCTCTATATATCCTATTCATTACTGGACTAACACACCTCGTATATCAAATCCATGCAGGCTCTTGGCCGCATAACAATACTCTTGAGCTCCTCTTTCTCTATAGTAGTCAGTAGATGGATGAAGGTCTATGTTGAACCGAAACATTTCATATTATACGTAGTGCAATAAAATTTCCACAAAGAATTTTTCAAGTTGAGTGCCAAGTTTTATTTATATATATACTAGCTGAAGAGCTCGGCGTTGCCTGGGCATAGTAACTAACTATGGTTAGTTATAACAAATTATAACGATTATCCTCCATTCCATAGTCCAGTGCCCATATACCCATCCCATAGTCCCGTGCCCATACGCCCATCATAGATATCCTCCATCCCATAGTCCAGTGCCCATACGCCCATCATAGATATCCTCCATTACATAGTCCAATGCCCATACACCCATCATAGATATCCTCCATCCCATAGTCCAGTGCCCATACGCCCATCATAGATATCCTCCATCCCATAGTCCAGTGCCCATATACCCATCATACATATCCTCCATCCCATAGTCTAATGCCCATATACCCATCATACATATCCTCCATCCCATAGTCATGTGCTCATATTCCCAATATACATATCCTTCACCCCATAGTCCTGTGCCCATATACCCATCACACATCCTCTATCCCAAAGTTCCATGCCCATACACCCATTATGACATCACCTTTGCCATGGCAACCATTCAGACATCAACGCCATGGCAACCTATTATGACATCATTGTCACCATGGCAACCATTATGACATAACCATCACCATTGCAACATATTATGACATCATCACCATGGCAACCATTGTGACATCATCATCGCCATTGCAACCTATTATGACATCATCATCGCCATGGCAACTATTATGACATCATCTTCGATACACACACATACATAAACTCAGCTTTACAGTTAGGTCCATATATATTTGGACAAAGACAACATTTTTTCTAATTTTGGTTCTAGACATTACCACAATGAATTTTAAACAAAACAATTTAGATGCAGTTGAAGTTCAGATTTTCAGCTTTCATTTGAGGGTATCCATATTAAAATGGGATGAAGGGTTTAGGAGTTTCAGCTCCTTAACATGTGCCACCCTGTTTTTAAAGGGACCAAAAGTAATTGGACAGATTAAATAATTGTAAATAAAATGTTCATTTCTAGTACTTGGTTGAAAACCCTTTGTTGGCAATGACTGCCTGAAGGCTTGAACGCATGGACATCACCAGACGCTGTGTTTCCTCCTTTATGATGCTCTGCCAGGCCTTCACTGCGGTGGTTTTCAGTTGCTGTTTGTTTGTGGCCTTTCTGTCTGAAGTTTAGTCTTTAACAAGTGAAATGCATGCTCAATTGGGTTGAGATCAGGTTACTGACTTGGCCATTCAAGAATATTCCACTTCTTTGCTTTAATAAAATCCTGGGTTGCTTTGGTTTATGTTTTGGGTCATTGTCCATCTGTAGTATGAAACGGCAAACAATCAGTTTGGTTGCATTTGGCTGGATCTGAGCACACAGTTTGGCTCTGAATACCTCAGTATTCATTCGGCTGCTTCTGTCCTGTGTCACATCATCAATAAACACTAGTGACCCAGTGCCACTGGCAGCCATGCATGCCCAAGCCATCTCACTGCCTCCACCGTGTTTTACAGATGATGTGGTATGCTTTGGATCATGAGCTGTACCACGCCTTCGCCATACTTTTTTCTTTCCATCATTCTGGTAGAGGTTGATCTTGGTTTCATCTGTCCAAAGAATGTTCTTCCAGAACTGTGCTGGCTTTTTTAGATGTTTTTTTAGCAAAGTCCAATCTAGCCTTTTTATTCTTGATGCTTATGAGTGGCTTGCACCGTGCAGTGAACCCTCTGTATTTACTTTCATGCAGTCTTCTCTTTATGGTAGATTTGGATATTGATACGCCTACCTCCTGGAGAGTGTTGTTCACTTGGTTGGCTGTTGTGAAGGGGTTTCTCTTCACCATGGAGACTATTCTGCGATCATCCACCACTGTTATCTTCCGCGGGTGCCCAGGTCTTTTTGCATTGATGAGTTCACCAGTGCTGTCTTTCTTTCTCAGGATGTACCAAACTGTAGATTTTGCCACTCCTAATGTTGTAGCAATTTCTCGTATGGGATTTTTCTGTTTTTGCAGCTTAAGGATGGCTGGTTTCACCTGCATGGAGAGCACCTTTGACCACACGTTTCCTTCACAGCAAAACCTTCCAAATGCAAGCACCACACCTCAAATTAACTCCTGGCCGTTTATCTGCTTAATTGAGAATGACATAATGAAGGGATTGCCCACACCTGTCCATGAAATAGCCTTGGAGTCAATTGTCCAATTATTTTTTATCCCTTTAAAAACAGGGTGGCACATGTTAAGGAGCTGAAACTCCTAAACCCTTCATCCAATTTTAATGTGGATACCCTCAAATGAAAGCTGAAAGTCTGAACTTCAACTGCATCTGAATTGTTTTGTTTAAAATTGATTGTAGTAATGTCTAGAACCAAAATTAGAAAAATGTTGTCTCTGTCCAAATATATATGGACCTAACTGTATATATATATATATATATATATATATATATAGACTAGCCGAAGAGCCTGGCGTTACCCGGGCATAGTAACTAACTGTGGTAAGTTATAACAAATTATAATGATTATCCTCCATCCCATAGTCCCATGCCCATATACCCATCATACATATCCACCATCTCATAGTCCTGTGCCCATATACCGAACATACATATCCTCCATCCCAGAGTCCCGTTCCCATATACCCATCATACATAACCTCCATCCCATAGTCCCATGCCCATATACCCATCATACATATCCACCATCCCATAGTCCAGTGCCCATATACTCATCATACATATCCTCCATCCCATAGTCCAGTGCCCATATACCCATCACACATCCTCCATCCCATAGTCCAGTGCTCATATATCCATCATACATATACTCCATCCCATAGTCCCATGACCATATTCCTATCATATATATCCTCCATCCCATAGTCCAGTGCCCATATATCCATCACACATCCTCCATCCCATAGTCCCGTGCCCATATACCCATCATACATAGCCAACATCTCATAGTCCCGTGCCCATATACCGAACATACATATCCTCCATCTGAGTCCCGTGCTGATATATCCATCGTACATGATCCACCATCCCATAGTCCAGTACCCATATACCCATCATACACATCCTCCATCCCATAGTCTCGTGCCCATATACCCATCATACATATCCTCCATCCCATAGTCATATGCCCATATTCCTATCATACACATCCTCCATCCCATAGTCCAGTGCCCATACATCCATTATGACATCATCTTTGCCGTGGCAACTATTCTGATATCTTCGTCGCCATGGCAACCTATTATGACATCATCGTCACCAAGGCAACCATTATGACATAACCATCACTATTGCAACCTATTATGACATCGTCGCCATGGCAATCTATTATGACATCATCGATACACACATACACTAACACATATACTAACACATACACACACACTCAGCTATATATATATATATATATATATATATATATACAGTTGTGCCCAAAAGTATTGAAACCCCTGCAATTCTGTCAGATAATACTCAGTTTCTTCCTGAAAATTATTGCAAACACAAATTCTTTGGTATTATTATCTTCATTTAATTTGTCTTAATGTGTTGTGCATAAATATGTGATTCTTCAGATTTTGTATTAGAATCATAGAGTTGGAAGGGACCTCCTGGGCCATCTGGTCCAACCTCCTGCTCAAAGCAGGATTCGCTAAATCATCCCAGACAGATATCTGTCCAGCCTCTGTTTGAAGACTTCTATTGAAGGAGAACTCACCATCTCTCATGGCAGCTTGTTCCACTCATTGATCATTCTGTCAAAAAGTTTTTTTCTAATATCTCATCTGTATCTCCTCCCATTCAGTTTCATCCCATTGCTTCTAGTCTTTCCTTGTGCAAATGAGAATAAAGATGATCCTTCTACAATGTGACAGCCCTTTAGATATTTGTAGACAGTTACAGTTGTGGCCAAAAGTATTGACACCCCTGCAATTCTGTCAGATAATACTCAGTTTCTTCCTGAAAATGATTGCAATCACAAATTCTTTGGTATTATTATCTTCATTTAATTTGTCTTAAATAAAAAAACACAAAAGAGAATGAAGCAAAAAGCAAAACATTGATCATTTCACACAAAACTCCAAAAATGGGCCAGACAAAAGTATTGGCACCCTCCGCCTAATACTTGGTTGCACAACCTTTAGCCAAAATAACTGCGACCAACCGCTTCCGGTAACCATCAATGAGTTTCTTACAATGCTCTGCTAGAATTTTAGACCATTCTTCTTTGGCAAACTGTTCCAGGTCCCTGATATTAGAAGGGTGCCTTCTCCAAACTGCCATTTTTAGATCTCTCCACAGGTGTTCTATGGGATTCAGGTCTGGACTCATTGCTGGCCCCCTTAGAAGTCTCCTGTGTTTTCTCTTAAACCATTTTCTAGTGCTTTTTGAAGTGTGCTTTGGGTCATTGTCCTGCTGGAAGACCCATGACCTCTGAGGGAGACCCAGCTTTCTCACACTGGGCCCTACATTATGCTGCAAAATTTGTTGGTAGTCTTCAGACTTCATAATGCCATGCACACGGTCAAGCCGTCCAGTGCCAGAGGCAGCAAAGCAACCCCAAAACATCAGGGAACCTCCACCATGTTTGACTGTAGGGACCGTGTTTTTTTCTTTGAATGCCTCTTTTTTTCTCCTGTAAACTCTATGTTGATGCCTTTGCCCAAAGAGCTCTACTTTTGTCTCATCTGAGCAGAGAACATTCTTCCAAAATGTTTTAGGCTTTCTCAGGTAAGTTTTGGCAAACTCCAGCCTGGCTTTTTTATGTCTCGGGGTAAGAAGTGGGGTCTTCCTGGGTCTCCTACCATACCGTCCCTTTTCATTCAGACGCCGACGGATAGTACGGGTTGACACTGCTGTACCCTCGGACTACAAGGCAGCTTGAAATTGTTTGGATGTTAGTCGAGGTTCTTTATCCAAGATCCGCACAATCTTGCGTTGAAATCTCTTGTCAATTTTTCTTTTCCGTCCACATCTAGGGAGGTTAGCCACAGTGTCATGGGCTTTAAACTTCTTGATGACACTGAGCACGGTAGACACAGGAACATTAAGGTCTTTGGAGATGGACTTGTAGCCTTGAGATTGCTCATGCTTCCTCACAATTTGGTTTCTCAAGTCCTCAGACAGTTCTTTGGTCTTCTTTCTTTTCTCCATGCTCAATGTGGTATACACAACGACACAGGACAGAGGTTGAGTCAACTTTAATCCATGTCAACTGGCTGCAAGTGTGATTTAGTTATTGCCAACACCTGTTAGGTGCCACAGGTAAGTTACAGGTGCTGTTAATTACACAAATTAGAGAAGCATCAAATGATTTTTCGAACAGTGCCAATACTTTTGTCCACCCTCTTTTTTATGTTTGGTGTGGAATTATATCCAATTTGGCTTTTGTCCTTTTTGTGTTTTTTTTCTTTTAAGACAAATTAAATGAAGATAATAATACCAAAGAATTTGTGTTTGCAATCATTTTCAGGAAGAAACTGAGTATTATCTGACAGAATTGCAGGGGTGTCAATACTTTTGGCCACAACTGTATATATATATATATATATATATATATATATAAGTATATAGATTGTTTGGGTGACCTACTTGAGCACCTTCACAGTAGTGCCACGATATAAGATATACTAAAATCTATGTTGGGCACACTACACAGGAACTCAGATCAGATGTAGAAAACAACAACACTTCTCTGAACTTTAGGACAGCGAAGGACATGAATAAAGATAAATCACTGGATTGGACATCTTTATTACTTACCTTTCACATGGATCCATTTTGATGTTTTTCACTGGAAATTGTGGCCTATATAATAATTTCCTCTTCGCATTCTCCACTTATGATATTGTCAAACCAGCATGTATTCTTACATGGCACTATTATTTGTATTTGGCATCATCAATATCTCTTTCAAAAACATTTTTTTTTTTAAACAAAAAAGAACAGAGATTTTTCACTTTACTATACTGCTGGCACAATAAGGTTACTATTTATGTATGACTTCCAATAGTCGGGTTCTCTTCTACTTATGTTCGTCTTCTTCACCTATGTTGAATAAAAAAAAACACAAAAACTGAGCTTGGTTTAAGTTGGTATACATGCAGCATATAAACACATGTTCACTTTAGCCATAAAGCATACAAAACCTACAAGAAGCAAAATGAAACTAAAGCCTGCTGCAACTAAATAAGTAAATAGCAAAAGTGCGTTTAAATAACACAGGGTTCTTAGTAACACTGTTTTTGATCAAAAATAACATAACATCCATCCCACCATCGACAAAGTGACCCTGATCGGAATGGTCCTACGCTATCTAATATTAAAAACCGTGCGTCAGAGGTGACCTCAGTGTGTGAACAAGGGCAGACAAAGGACCGGATCCCAACCTAAGGACACCAGCCAGGTGAAGCTTTTAAATGTAATTTCCAGCTCAAGGGATGGAGGCCATGTCCTGGCTTGCAGAAAATGCAAAAATGCAAATAAAAACACAAAAACTGAGCTTGGTTTAATTTGGTATACATGCAGCACATAAACGCATGTTCACTTTGTTGAATAAAATACTTGTCTATTTAGGTGCAGGTCCTTATATATTGCTCACATGCCTAATTTGTGTTTTCTCTTCTCTACCCAATGTTTATGAATTACTAACATCCCTGATTATATGGCCATGCCCATATACTTAATTTTGCATGTGACTCACATGATGAAGTTTTATCTTGCAGACACCATTATGGTTATTATCAGAAGCGCTTGAAAAGAGAAAGGAGGAGGAAGGAAGAAGGAAAAGGAATGAAAAAAAAGAAAAAAAATAATTTTTAAAAGCTTTTTGAATTTTTTTATATTTTTATAAATACCTATCATATATGTTGAGGTGCTGTACAATAAGGGATAAAATTTATAATCTTTATCTTCTTAATGTACATCTATATACTGTACATATCTTGAATTGGACTCATATTATATGCTCTTATTGCTCAGGTGCATAACTAGATCTATTATATTATTTTCATTAGCCTACCTAGGATGGGCCCTATAAATAGAGTTTTGTACTGGAGGGCACTCATATGTGTTGGTGGCTGATAATCAAGATCTGGAGTTCTTTGTTATGTACACACATTCATATCCTTTATCTTATTCAATAGTGTGTAATAGTGCTTTGACTTTGTAATATTGCCACGCATCACCACCATTTTTAGCAATTTTGCAGCGTTTTTCCACTGCGAAAACGCATCCCATGCAATCCTATGGGATTTTGCATTGATGTGTTAATGCTGCGGATTTTACCGCTGTGTAATTGCATAGCGGAAAAATATCACGCCCCATGAGGAAGGAATTATATCCGAAACGTGCGTTGAGGCTGGCTGTGTATGCTGAGCAGTACCCTCTCTCCCTGGTATGTGTTTTGTTTCAGCGATTTTGGTGGTTCCAAATCTAATGTGGTTGGGCCAGGAATTTTTCCCTTCGCTATCCTTATGTGCCTTTCACTCCACTGTACTATTTATGTATGTTACTATTTACCTTGCCAGGGATGCACTTACTATATTATATAAACTGTGCTGAGGTGTGTTTTCACCATTACACTGCCTATTTCTGTAAGTGTCACTTTTTAGTCCATATTTTTATTACACCTGGTATTCAATAAAGATTTATCTTTTACCCATATACACGCTGGACATGTTTGCACTGTTTTTTCTTTAAGTGGTTTAATAGCAGAAAAATATGCAGCATGCTCAGTCTTTGTGCGGAATCGCATTGAAACGCTCACTTTACGCATGTGGCTATGCCCACCATGAGTAAAGTGAGCGCTTCATGTTCGGATGGTACACAGGGTCTGGAGGAGATCCATGCCCTGGGTACCATAATACGGTAAAAAATAGAATAAGAAATCGGGATATACTCACCCTCTGGTGACCCCCGGAGTCCTTCCCGCCTCTCAGCACGCTGCAGGCATCTTCAAGTCCCATTGATGCTTTGCGCGAATCACCGGATATGACATCGCGCTTTCGTGAGTGTGATGTCACAAAGGTCCTTTGCACAGAGCATCACTGTGACCGGAAGATGCCAGGAGCGTCGCTGAGGGCTGGGGGCAGTCGGAAGGTGACAATAACCATATTTGCTATTTTTTACATTATTTTTAACATTCCATCGTTTTCTATTAATGCCGCATAGGCAGCATCAATAGTTAAAAGGTGGTCACACTTGTCAAGCACTATATGCTTGCAAAACGCTTGTGTTTAGTGGGAAAATGCATGCGACTTTCGCATGCGCTTTACCGGTGGTGGGAGTTGCGGAAATGTTGCGAAAAATTCCGCAGCATTTCCGAACATGTGCACTTAGCCTGAGGAAGTGCTCTGCATTCCACAGTGCTCTCGAGAACATCAACTTCCATTGCGCGCCTGTAAATCTCTTGCTCTATACTGTTGAGTGATAATTATCAAGCTAGCATTGTGACTGCGCTGTTGTTCAGTGGTGCTGGGTTTTTACCTTCTTGGTTGACCAGCTGCTGTCTCTACTTGGTTACTTGGTGGTGCACACAATTTCTGGCAGACATTTTGTGATCCACTCCTTTGCTACAACACATTATCAGTTCTGGGATTTGCTTTGCGCTCCGCATGCACCTGGGGACATTCATTTCGGTGAACGCTTAGATCCTTCTGATTTCATTATGAATCTCACCTATTTTGTTGGGGAATACCTTTCTAACCAGCAATACGTCTGTATCGCTAGTTAGTGATGATAAATATTGATTGCTCTATCGTCATCTTTATTCTGTTACATTTATGATGCCGATTTGTGTTTTGCGCTCCCGTGATGTCATTTCCAGTAAGTGCGTGTGGATTATAACTTCCCTATCAAACTTTATTGATATAACTGAATATCTTGTGGCAATAAGGACTTATTTACACTTGTATCTCATAATTGGTATGAATCCAGTTGATTAACTCACTTTTTTGTTTTGTATGTACATGACCTATCAGGCTGTGCACAGCTACACAACTACTCCTGATGAAGCCATGGTTCTCAGTGGTGATACGCGTGGGGTGTCTTATCCATGTCTGTCTTATCCATGTCTGTCTAAACCAGTTACCTTTTCAAGCCTTGAAATCCTTATCTGTATTAATTATATGCATTTTATTAGTATTTTGCCAGAAGTATATACCATGTCCATGTCTGGTGTGTGTATATAGTATGTCTGAACAAGATCTAACATTATTAAGCACAGGATACTATTGCTGCACCAATAGTGCACACTGTTTGGGTGACCCATTTATTATGTATGTTGAATGCGAGAGTTGAACGAGTGTAATGCAATTGTCAGGCGAGTGTCATGCATTTTTTGTGGGAGTACAATCAAATTTTTCACACATAGCATCCGAGTAACATCACAATACAGTGCGAATGCTATCAGACTGCAAGGCGATTTTAGCATGAGCTTTTAAATAGAGCACTTCTGTCATTTGCACATCGTTTTAAAACGATTATTCAAAACACACACACATATACTGTATATATATATCTATAATATATAATATATAATATATATATATATATTATATAATATATATAACATATCTATAGCATATATATAATACTAGCTGAAGAGCCCGGCGCTGCTCGGGCATAGTAACTAACTGTGGTTAGTTATAGCAAATTATAATTATCCTCCATCCCATAGTCCCATATACCCATCATACATATCCTCCATCCCATAGTCCCATGCCCATATACCCATCACACATCCTCCATCCCATAGTCCCATGCTCATATACCCATCATACATATTCGCCATCCCATAGTCCCATGCTCATATACCCATCATACATATTCGCCATCCCATAGTCATGTGCCCATATACCCATCACACATCCTTCATCTCGTAGTCCCATGCCCATATACCCATCATACATATCCTCCATCCCATAGTCCCATGCCCATATACCCATCATACATATCATCCATCCCATAGTCTAGTGCCCATATACCCATCACACATCCTCCATCCCATAGTCCCATTCCCATATACCCGTCATACATATCCTCCATCCCATAGTCCAGTGCCCATATACCCATCACACATCCTCCATCCCATAGTCAACCATTATGACATCATTATGAGCGGTGGGGCTTGCAACCTGTGATGATATCAGCGTTGCCATGGCAACCATTATGACATCATAATGAGGGGTGGGGCTTGATACAAACACACTTCTTCCCTATTATGTCGATAGGGGCAAAAATTGTTTGGTGAATTTGAATGCGCGGGGTTAAAATTTCACCTCAACATAGCCTAGGACACTCTCAGGGTCCAAACCGTTAAAGCAACAAATATAAACCTAGCACTCAACTTGAAGGTATTTTCAAGGCGGTTTATAGTAGTACACGAAAAAAGACGTTTCGGTCAATGTGACCTTCTTCAGTTACGTGTGGTATATAGATTGTGCAGAGCTTATAGGCATCTATCAGAAAGGACGATGGTACTTTAAGCGTTGAGGAGAATAATCCCTCTAAGGTAATGAGTTTGTGTCATGTCGGACACTGTTCACACCAGGGTGTCCGGCAGACAGCGGTAATACCCTGTTGGGTATTCTGTTCCAGTCGGGATAGGGTTAACCAGGTTGTCATGCTGGCTGAGGGCTGGGCCACGCCCTTGGTCTTTAAATAGTTCGTCCTGACTATGGGCGTCGCCAACTATAGCTTTAGCCTAGTGCTAGCAATACCGGTCAGCAGTGGTGGTGTTGGAGCGTCTGATATCTGGTGCAGTATATCCCTCAGTGGTTCTTTCTCCAATCTGTTATATATATATTTGGTTGCCCTTGCACATTATTGTATTCCCTTGTGTATTAACTGTGTGGTGTTTCTTTTACCCCTGTCCATATGTATTTGTGGGGTCTGGTGTCTGGTCCCCTCACTGGGTGGAGGGTGGTGGGTTCAGCTTAGGGCTGGACAGGAGACAGGGACAGGGTGGAGGCTCAGGCAGGCACACCTTCAGTGTAAACCCTGGGTAGAGGGACAGACAGGGTTCCCCTAGTCTGAGGGACATCGCAGGGGTCCCGGGGTTTTTGCCTAAAGTAACCTAGGCATACCATGACATTATAGTCGGCCCAAATAATAAAGTGAGAGAAAAAAAAAAAAAAAGGTATAGATAGGGAATATAGGGGTTACTTACTATGGATCCTATACTTTCCCTAACCAAGCAGCTGGAGGCTCTATCCATACAGGTCACTGAACTCAGGGGGGCGGTCCAGCAACAAGGCCTGTCAGCTCCTGCAGTACCTGCTGAGGCTGCAGCCAGGGCAGCTGAGCCCAAGTTTCCCCTTCCTGAACGATTTGCTGGTGATCGTGGTAAGTTCACGGTGTTTCGTGAATCATGCAAATTGTATTTCCGTATGCGTCCACATTCCTCAGGTAATGAGGCTCAACGCGTGGGCTTGGTGATTTCTTTGCTGAGTGGTGACCCACAGGCCTGGGCCTTTTCACTCCCTTCAGACTCACAGGCATTTGAATCTGTAGATTTTTTTTTCTCTGCTCTGGGTTTGATGTATGACGATCCGGATAGATTAAACTTAGCAGAGTCTAAGATACGCTCACTGCTACAGGGTGATCGACCAGCTGAGGATTACTGCACGGAATTCCGGCGCTGGGCGGTGGACACGCAGTGGAATGACCCTGCGCTTAGAAGTCAATTTTTGCATGGGGTTTCTGGAAGGGTTAAACAGACTCTCCTAATGTACGAGACTCCTGCCTCTCTGGAGGCTGCGATGGCACTTGTAGTACGCATAGACCGACGTCTCCGTCAGGGGGCACTGGTTTCGTTGTGGGGGAGTGGTCGGTGAGGTTGCCGCGGGTGAATCCGTGGAACCTATGCAGATCGCTGGTATAGCACAGTCACCGAGTAACAAGCCTAAACATCCTTGGCACAGAAGGCAGGGGCTCTGTTTTTTTTGTGGCAAAGGAGGACATTTTATTAACGCTTGCCCCCTGGTACCTAAGAAGGGCGTGCCGGCGGAAAACTGATAGGCTCAGAGGGTTTGGAGGAGTCTAGTCTGAGCCTTTGTGTATCCTCCGTCATGGTTTCCCAGTGTATGCTCCCTGCTAGGGTGGTACTTGGGGGGCAAATGCTTTCTATTACAGTATTTATTGATAGTGGCTCAGCTGCCAATCTCATTGATGAGAGGTTCGCGCATACAGCGGGATTTCCGGTGGAGAAATTGCCGAACCCCATCCGGGTGGTTACCATCAATGCTTCCCCGTTGTCTCAAGGGGAGATCACAGAGTGTGTGTTGGATATACAACTCCACATCGGAGTATTACACTCAGAGCGGGTAACTTGTAAGGTGCTTAGTAACTTACCGGCTCAGATGGTTCTGGGCTTTCCATGGTTGTCAATGCATAATCCTGTTATTGATTGGAAGACCCAGGACATAATTCAGTGGAGCAGGGAGTGTCAGGAGAGGTGCCTGGCTACATGTATTTCCGCTTTGACCCCCAGTATCCCGGAGCCGTTGCTGGATTATGCGGATGTATTTTCTGAGAAGGGTTGTTCGGAACTACCACCGCATCGCCCCTATGACTGTGCTATTAGGTTGAAACCAGGGGCCAAGTTACCTAAAGCTAGAATGTTTAATATCTCAGGTCCCGAGAGGCTAGCTCTCAAGGAATACATTGCGGATAGCCTGAGCAAGGGTCATATTAGACCTTCCTCTTCTCCTCTGGATGCTGGCTTCTTCTTTGTTAAAAAGAAGGATGGCGGTTTACGCCCGTGTCTGGATTTCAGAGAACTCAACCAGATTACGGTCCGTGATCCTTACCCTATGCCACTTATACCCGATTTATTCAACCAAGTGGTTGGTGCCAGGTGGTTCTCCAAACTGGACCTCAGGGGGGCGTACAATCTTATAAGAGTCCGTCAGGGGGATGAGTGGAAGACAGCGTTCAATACCCCTGAGGGTCACTTTGAGAGTTTGGTAATGCCGTTTGGGTTGACTATGGCACCGGCGGTCTTTCAACACTTCATTAATGATGTCTTCTCTCAGTTGTTGGGGAGGTTCGTTATAATTTATCTTGACGACATCCTCATTTTCTCTCGCGACCATGATACACATATAGAGCATGTTAGACAGGTTCTGCAGTTGCTCAGAGAGAACAGGCTCTATGTCAAGCTTGAAAAATGTGTGTTTTTCGTACAGGAGCTACCGTTCTTGGGTTATATAATCTCCGCCTCAGGTTTTAAGATGGACACCGCAAAGGTGCAGGCGGTACTACATTGGGATCGGCCTGATAATCTTAAGGCGCTTCAGCGATTTCTTGGCTTCTCCAATTACTATAGGAAATTTATTAAGAACTTCTCTATGATTGCCAAACCACTGACTGACATGACTAAGAAGGGTACCGACTTTTCTGACTGGTCTGAGCCTGCGGTACAGGCGTTTGAATTCCTCAAGAATAGTTTTGCCTCAGCGCCCATTCTGGTGCAGCCCGATGTCTCCTTACCGTTTGTCGTGGAGGTGGATGCGTCGGAGGTTGGAGTGGGGGCTGTACTGTCTCAGGGCCCTTCTTGGGCCAAGTTGCATCCGTGTGCCTTCTTCTCCAAGAAGCTGTCGCCTGCGGAGCGTAATTATGATATTGGCAACAGGGAACTATTGGCCATCAAATTGGCATTTGAGGAGTGGCGACACTTCTTGGAGGGGGCTGTTCATCAGATTACTGTGATAACCGACCATAAGAATTTGCTTTATTTAGAATCTGCTAAGCGCCTGTCCTCCAGACAGGCTCGCTGGGCATTATTCTTCACCCGGTTCAACTTCATTGTTACCTATCGACTTTGGTCGAAGAATGTTAAGGCAGACGCTTTATCCAGGTGTTTTCCTGGTGGAGAGTTATGTGAAGAGCCGGTGCCTAGTCTCCAAAAGGGTGTGGTGGTATCTGCCATCACGACAGAGATTGAGGCAGTGATTGCGGAGGCTCAGGAGGTGGTACCGCCGGGGTTGCCTGCTAATAAATCTTTTGTGCCGCTACATCTATGCTCTAGAGTGTTGGGCGAACATCACGACACGGTACTGGCAGGTCATCCAGGGGTTAAAAGCACTCTGGAACTGGTATTGCGTCGTTTTTGGTGGCCTAAAATCCGGCAGGATGTGGCCTCATATGTGGCTGCCTGTACCACGTGCGCATGGGCCAAGACTCCTCGTTCCCGTCCCGCTGGTAGCTTGCAGCCTATCGGGGTGCCCAGTAAGCCATGGACTGAGATTTTCATGGATTTTATTACTGACTTGCCCGCCTCGGCAGGGAACTCGGTCATTTTGGTAATTGTTGATAGGTTCTCCAAAATGTCACATTTCGTTGCTTTACCGTCTTTGCCCAATGCTAAGACTCTTGCTCAGATATTTATTCGCGAGGTGGTCAGACTTCATGGTGTCCCGTCTGACATTGTGTCTGATCGAGGTACGCAGTTTGTGGCAAAGTTTTGGAGAGCTTTTTATTCTCGCCTTGGAATCAAATTATCTCATTCATCGGCTTTCCACCCTCAGTCGAATGGACAGACTGAGCGGATGAACCAAAACCTGGAGCAATACTTGCGCTGCTTTATTTCCGACAATCAGGAAGAGTGGTCAGCGTTTCTTCCTCTGGCAGAATTCGCAATAAACAACCATTGCCAGGAATCGTCTGGGGAATCTCCTTTTTTTTGTGTGTATGGTCAACATCCTCAATTTTGCACCTTGCGTCAGGGGTGCTCAGTTGGCGTCCCTGAAGAGGACCAGTTGGGAGCTCAATTGTCGTCTGTTTGGAGGAGAGTCAAGCAGCGCTTGTTGAAGGTGGGTTCCAGGTACAAACGGGTGGCTGACTGCAGACGTGTGCCAGGTCCGGACCTGTGTGTGGGTGATTGGGTGTGGTTATCTACTAGGAACATTAAGCTCAAGATACCGTCACTTAAGTTGGGTCCCAGGTTCATTGGCCCATTTAGAATCTCCGCAGTGATCAACCCAGTGGCATTTCGTTTGGAGTTGCCTGCTGTGTATAAGATTCATAATGTTTTTCACAAAGCATTGCTAAAGAAGGTCGTGGGTTTGGTGGATGGTTCCCCCGGGCCACCACCTCCCGTCTTGGTGGATGGCGCGTTGGAATTTGAGGTGTCCAAAGTGGTGGACTCTAGGGTTGTGCGTCGCACTCTACAGTACCTGGTCCACTGGCGTGGCTATGGTCCTGAGGAGAGGACATGGGTGCCGGCCTCTGACATTCATGCTGATCGACTGGTTACTATGTTCCATCGTCGCCATCCGGACAAGCCAGGTCCTCGACATGGTGAGGTTCCGGAGGTCCCTCGTAGAAGGCGGGGTACTGTCATGTCGGACACTGTTCACACCAGGGTGTCCGGCAGACAGCGGTAATACCCTGTTGGGTATTCTGTTCCAGTCGGGATAGGGTTAACCAGGTTGTCATGCTGGCTGAGGGCTGGGCCACGCCCTTGGTCTTTAAATAGTTCGTCCTGACTATGGGCGTCGCCAACTATAGCTTTAGCCTAGTGCTAGCAATACCGGTCAGCAGTGGTGGTGTTGGAGCGTCTGATATCTGGTGCAGTATATCCCTCAGTGGTTCTTTCTCCAATCTGTTATATATATATTTGGTTGCCCTTGCACATTATTGTATTCCCTTGTGTATTAACTGTGTGGTGTTTCTTTTACCCCTGTCCATACGTATTTGTGGGGTCTGGTGTCTGGTCCCCTCACTGGGTGGAGGGTGGTGGGTTCAGCTTAGGGCTGGACAGGAGACAGGGACAGGGTGGAGGCTCAGGCAGGCACACCTTCAGTGTAAACCCTGGGTAGAGGGACAGACAGGGTTCCCCTAGTCTGAGGGACATCGCAGGGGTCCCGGGGTTTTTGCCTAAAGTAACCTAGGCATACCATGACAGTTTGTCAGTATATAGGAGAGGGGCAAACGTGCCTCCAGATGCGGTGTCCACCGCTGACGTCACTGAGGCTGCGCGGAGTCCCAGGCTGACCTGAGGTGAACTGACACGTGGGAAAAAGTTCCGAAACTTTCCCACGCTAATCAGTTCATCCCCGGTAAGCCAGGGAGCCTGCGCAGACATGATTTCATTCATTCTGCAGTGGTTTACAGCTGGGCCGGTTGCATTAGCACCGGTCCCTGTTGTGAACTAGTTAACTCCTTGTGATGGATTGCAGCGGGGGACCTGACTGAACTGCGGAGAGGTATGGATATTGTTGTTTTTTTATTTTAAATTTTTATTCCAGGAGAATGATGGCTTCAGTTGGATTGGCAGCATAATAAATTTGGTCAAAAACTGCGTGTCATTATTTCATTAACCCCTTACCTACAATGGACGTAATATTCCGTCCATGTGACCCTGGACCTAATTACCATGGACAGAATATTACGTCCAGCGATCAGCGGCGCCCACGTGGTGAGCGCCGCTGATCGTGGCCGGGTGTCAGCTGATTATCACAGCTGACACCCGGCACTATGTGTCAGGGGCGGTCACAGACCACCCCCGACATGTTAACCCCTTGTACACCGCGATCAAACGCGATCGTGGTGTACCGGGGGTTAAAGGGAAGCATCGGCAGGGAGGGGGCTCCCTCCTTGCTTCCCTGAGCCCCCCACGGCAGCGCAATGTGCAGCGCTGCTTCGGGGGTCTCTTTCCCTACAGGCCCCCGGATCCAAGGTGGTGACGGGGGCCTTCGGGGGCCTGTAGGGAGCTGACTTCCTCACTGCCTGCAAAGCGCAGGCATGAGGAAGTCTGCAGCAGTGCCTGTGACAGATTGCTGATCTGTCACAGTGATCTGTGATGTGACAGATCAGCGATCTGTCACAGGACAGTGATGTCCCACCTGGGACAAGGTAATAAAGTTAAAAAAAAAAAAAGTGTTAAAAATAATTTTTAAAAAATCGCTAAATAAATTAGTAAAAAAAAAAAAAAATTCCCCAATAAATCCATTTTTTCAAAATAATAAAAAAAACCAATAAAAGTACACATATTTGGCATCGCCGCGTCCGTAGCGACCCACCCTATAAAACTGTCCCATTAGTTAACCCCTTTAGCGAACCCCTTAAAAAATAAAAATAAAAAACGAAGCAAAAAATAATGATTTATTATCATACCACCGAACAAAAAGTGCAATAATGCGCGATCAAAAAGACACATATAAATATCCATGGTACCACTGAAAACGTCATCTTGTCCCGCAAAAAACGAGCCACCAAACAGTGTCATCCGTAAAAAAATAAAAAAGTTATAGCTCGCAGAATAAAGTGATGCAAAAATAATTATTTTTTATGTAAAATTGTTTTCATTCCAAAAAAATGACAAAACATAAAAAAAAGACCTAAATGAGGTATCGCTGTAACCGTACTGACCCAAAGAATAAAACCGCTTTATCAATTTTATCGCACGCGGAACGGCGTAAACACACCACCCAAAAGAAATTCATGAAACGCTGGTTTTTGTTCATTCTGCGTCCCAAAAATCAGAATAGAAAGCGATCAAAAAACGTCATGTGCCCGAATATGGTACCAATGAAAACGTCAACTCGTCCCGCAAAAAATAAGACCTCACATGACTCGGTGGGTCAAAATACGGAAAAATTATAGCTCACAATATGTGGTGATGCAAAAACTATTTTTACAATAAAAAGCGTCTTTTAGCGTGCGACAGCTGCCAAACATAAAAACCGCCATAAATAGTGAATCAAACCCCCCGTTATCACCCCCTTAGTTAGGGAAAAATAATAAAACTAAAAGCAAATGTATTTATTTCCATTTTCCCATTAGGGTTAGGGTTAGGGTTAGGGCTAGGGCTAGGGTTAGGGCTAGGGTTAGGGTTAGGGTTAGGGCTAGGGTTAGGGCTAGGGTTAGGGCTCAGATTAGGGTTAGGGGTGTGTTGGGGTTCAGGTTGGAATTATAATTGGGGGTTTCCACTGTTTGGGCACATCAGGTGCTCTCCAAAGGCAACATGGCGTCTGATCTCAATTCCAGCCAATTCTGCGTTGAAAAAGTCAAATGGTGCTCCTTCCCTTCCAAGCTCTGCCATGCGCCCAAACAGTGTTTTACCCCCACATATGGGGTATCAGCCTACTCAGGACAAATTACAAAACAACTTTTGAGGTCCAATTTCTCCTGTTACCCTTAGGAAAATAAAAAATTGGGGGCAAAAATATCATTTTTGCGGAAAAAAATGATTTTTTTATTTTCACGCCCAGGCGTTATAAACTTCTGTGAAGCATTTGGGGGTTCAAAGTGCTCACCACACATCTAGATAAGTTCCGTGGGGGGTCTAGTTTCCCAAATGGGGTCACTTGTGGGGAGTTTCAATAGTTTAGGTACATCAGGGGCTCTCCAAACGCACATGACACCCGCAGACCAATCCATCAAAGTCTGCATTCCAAAACTTCACTACTTCCCTTCCGAGCCCCGACGTGTGCCCATACAGTAGTTTTCTCCCACATATGAGGTATCAGCGTACTCAGGACAAATTGGACAACAACTTTTGCTGTCCAATTTCTCCTGTTACCCTTGGGAAAATAAAAAAATGGGGACTAAAAGATGATGTTTGTTGAAAAAATACGATATTTTTATTTTCACGCCCGGTCGTTATAAACTTCTGTGAAGCACTGGGGGGTTCAAAGTGCTCATCACACATCTAGATAAGTTCATTAGGGGGTATAGTTTCCAAAATGGGGTCACTTGTGGGGGGTTTCCACTGTTTAGGTACATCAGGGGCTCTCCAAAAGCAACATGACACCCGCAGACCATGCCATCAAAGTCTGCATTCCAAAACGTCACTACTTCCCTTCCGAGCCCCGACGTGTGCCCATACAGTAGTTTTCTCCCACATATGAGGTATCAGCGTACTCAGGACAAATTGGACAACAACTTTTGGGGTCCAATGTCTCCTGTTACCCTTGGGAAAATAAAAAAATTGGAGACTAATTGATCATGTTTGTGGAAAAAATACGATTTTTTTATTTTCATGCCTGGGCATTATAAACTTCTGTGAAGCCCTTGGGGGTTCAAAGTGCTCACCACACATCTAGATAAGTTCCTCAGGGGGTCTAGTTTCCAAAATGTGGTCATTTGTGGGGGGTTTCCACTGTTTAGGTACATTAGGGGCTCTCCAAAGGCAACATGACACCCGCAGACCATTCCATCAAAGTCTGCATTCCAAAACGTCACTACTTCCCTTCCAAACCCCGACGTGTCTCCATACAGTAGTTTTCTCCCACATATGGGGTGTCAGCATACTCAGGACAAATTGGACAACAACTTTTGGGGTCCATTTTCTCCTGATATCCTTGGGAAAATAAAAAAAATGGGGACTAAAAGATGATGTTTGTGGAAAAAATACGATTTTTTTATTTTCACGCCCGGGCGTTATAAACTTCTGTGAAGCACTGGGGGGTTCAAAGTGCTCACCACACATCTAGATAAGTTCCTTCGGGGGTCTAGTTTCCAAAATGGTGTCATTTGTGGGGGGTTTCTACTGTTTTGGTACATCAGGGGCTTTCCAAACGCGACATGGTGTCCGATCTCAATTCCAGCCAAAAACGTCAAATGGTGCTGCTTCCCTTCCGAGCTCTGCCATGCACCCAGATAGTGGTTTACCTCCACATGTGGGGTATCAGCGCACTCAGGATAAATTGCACAATATCTTTTAGGGTCCTGTTACTCTTGGAAAAATAAGAATTGAGGGTGAAAAGATCATTTTTGTGGAAAAAATATGATTTTTTAATTGTACGGCTGTATGTTATAAACTTCTGTGAAGCCCTTGGGGGTTCAAAGTTCTCACCACACATCTAGATAAGTTCCTTGGGGGGTCTAGATTCCAAAATGGTGTCATTTGTGGGGGGTTTCCACTGTTTTGGTACATCAGGTGTTTTCCAATCGCGACATGGTGTCCGATCTCAATTCTAGCCAAAAACGTCAAATGGCGCTGCTTCCCTTCCGAGCTCTGCTATGCGCCCAAATAGTCATTTACACCCACATATGGGGTATCAGCGTACTCAGGACAAATTGCACAATAACTTTTAGGGTCCTGTTACTCTTGGAAAAATAAAAATTGGGGGTGAAAAGATCATTTTTGTGGAAAAAATATGATTTTTTAATTGTACCGCTGTACGTTATAAACTTCTGTGAAGCCCTTGAGGGTTCAAAGTTCTCACCACATATCTAGATAAGTTCCATGGGGGTCTAGTTTCCAAAATGGGGTCACTTGGGGGGTTTCCACTGTTTAGGTACATCAGGGGCTCTCCAAACGCGACATGGCGTCCGATCTGAATTCCAGCCCATTTTGCATTGAAAAAGTCAAACCGTGCTCCTTACCTACTGAGGTCTGCCATGCGCCGAAACAGTGGTTCCCCCCCCGCATATCAGGTATCAGCGTACTCAGGACAAATTGCACAATAACTTTTGCAGTCCAATTTCTCCTGTTACCCTTGGTAAAATAAAGAAAATTGAACCTGAAGTATTTTTTTTGTGAAAAGTTAAATGTTCATTTTTTTTTTAAATATTCAAAAAATTCCTGTGACGCACCTAAAGGGTTAATAAACTTCTTGAATGTGGTTTTAAGCACCTTAAGGGGTGCAGTTTTTAGAATGGTGTCTCTTTTGGGTATTTTCTATCATATAGACCCCTCAAAGTGGCTTCAAATGTGATGTGGTCCCTAAAAATAAAATGGTGTTGCAAAAATGAGAAATCGCTGGTCAATTTTTAACCCTAATAACTTCCTAACAAAAAAAAATTTTGGTTCCAAAATTGTGCTGATGTAAAGTAAACATGTGGGAAATGTTATGTATTAAGTTTTTTGTGTGACGTATCGCTGTGATTTAAGGGCATAAAAATTCAAAGTTGGAAAATTGCGAAATTTTCAAAATTTTCGACAAATTTCCATTTTTTTCACAAATAAATGCAAGTTATTTGAATGAAATTTTACCACTATCATGAAGTACAATATGTCACGAGAAAACAATGTCAGAATCACTGGGATCCATGGAAGCGTTTCAGAGTTATGACCTCATAAAGGGACAGTGGTCAGAATTGTAAAAATTGGCCCGGGAGTTAACGTACAAACCACCCTTGGTAGTGAAGGGGTTAAAAGAATTTTTAATTAATGTGTGTGTGTTTTTTATCCCTTTACTACTATTGGATTAATAATGGAGAGGTGTCTTATTGACATCCCTTACAAAGGCCACATGGATAAAACCCTTTACGATCTGTATGCAATAAAGAAGCTGCTCGGGAGGTGGGATATTCATAATGACTTCTGACCAAAATATCCTTAAAATTTGCCAATCGTTTGGCAACAAACGAAGGAAATGATGGTAAGATATTTTTCAATACTGGGTTCACCATCAATACTCCACAGTGTTTACGAACAATATCAGTGAGGGCTTTCCACTGATTATTGTAGGTACTTATGAATCTTACCTGATCCTTTTCTTTATGGTCAATAGTTTGTGATTTGCCATAAAGAAGTTGATCACAAGTCGTTTTCTTTGCCCATATATCCTTTTTTGATACAGCGGTTGCTATATCCTCTCGCTTTAAACCTACATATTAAGGCCGGTTTCACATTAGCGCTTTTTAAGCGCACGCACGGCCGGGGCTAGCTCCGCCCCCGAGCCGGCTCTCTGCCCGGCGTGCCCGCCCCTTGCTTGTAGCGCCGCCTACTAGCGGACAGCGGCGCCTGCGATCGGCGCACCCTATCTTTAGCATAGGGTGCGCAGATCGTGCGCAGGCCGTGCGCTAGTTGCGCTTTGACCTACGCTGCGCACTTTTGACGGTGCGCCGTGCGCGCCAAAATCAAACTTTTCGGATTTTGGCGCGCACGGCGCACCGTCAAAAGTGCGCAGCGCAGGTCAAAGCGCAACTAGCGCACGGCCTGCGCACGATCTGCGCACCCTATGCTAAAGATAGGGTGCGCCGATCGCAGGCGCCGCTGTCCGCTAGTAGGCGGCGCTACAAGCAAGGGGCGGGCACACCGGGCAGAGAGCCGGCTTGGGGGCGGAGCTACCCCCGGCCGTGCGTGCGCTTAAAAAGCGCTAATGTGAAACCGGCCTAAGTCAGTTGCCTGATTCTCAAACCGATTTTCATCCGAGCATATTCTTTTGGCCCTAAGGAATTGACCAATGGGAATGCTTTTAATTGTTGATCCAGGATGGGAAGAATTTGCTTGCAGCAATGAATATGTTGCCGTGGGTTTTCTATAGACTTCAGTATGCAGTTGACCATCAAGAGACGCTGAGATGTAGAGGTCCAAAAACTCCAAATTTCTACCATGATGGAAAGTGAGTCTTATATTAACATCATTGTTGTTTAGATTACACTTAAATTTATTTAAATCATCCACTGTCCCCTCCCACAAAAAGAAAATATCAATGTACCTCATCCAGTTGTGAACACTGTTCACACCCTGGATGAGGTCACCTTGAAAAACATCTCTCTCCCACGCTCCCAAAAATAAATTTGTGTACGCCGGAGCACAGGAGGCCCCCATTGCTGTACCCTGTAACTGTAAAAAAATGGAATTATTAAATGTAAAAACATTGCGATGTACCACAAATTCCAGTAAGATCAAAATCAGGTCAGCAATGGAGGAACTGATGTTACTAGCATAAAGAAACCATTTGGTAGCAGCCAAGCCATCATGATGTCTAATGGAAGTATAAAGCGCTTCCACATCGGCCGTGACCATAATCATATTTTTCTCCAGATGTAATTGGTCAATACGTTGAAGGGCCGATGTGGTGTCTTTAATGAATGATGGTAAGGTGGAGACAATGGGTTTGAGAAAATTATCCGCAATGTTAGATGTAATCTCACACAATCCTCTGTTACCTACCACAATAGGACGTCCTGGAGGGTCCATTGGATTTTTGTGCAGTTTCCGGATAATGTAAAATGTCGGTAGCTTTGGATGAAAATTTTCATGTTGTCCAGTAATTTTTTGGAAATAATTCCTTCAGAAAAGGCTTTATCAAGAATCAAAATCAACTCTCTCTGAAAGGAAGATAAGGGATTATAAGTCAATTTGCGATAGCATGTACCCTCATCAAGCAATTTATTGGCCTGTTTCTCGTACATCTGACAAGGCCAAATAACCAGAATGCCTCCCTTATCTGACTGCTTGAAGATCACATCTTTCCAGGATCTAAGATCCTTAAGAGCCAGGCATTCCTCCTTAGTAAGGTTAGATGGGTATTTACCATTCCTAGATAGACGTTCAATATCCTGTGTGACAAGTTTAGTAAAATCTTCCACGGATGGACAAAGTCCCAATGGTGGGAATTTCTTAGATCTGTCATAAAGGTGACTAGATATATTACTTACCTCCCTAGGGTTACTCTCCTCTTCCAAAGATTCCAGAATTTCTAGAGCATTTAGTTCCTCAGAGGTAAAATTCTCCCCAGGTTGATTTTTATAGTGCAGTTTTTTCAAAATTATTTTTCTGGAAAAGAGGTGAGTATCCTTAATAGCTATGAACTGGTCTAAGTAGGAAGAAGGGGAAAATGTTAGTCCTTTTTCCAATACATTAAATTGAACTGATGAGATGACACATTGACACATTGTGATAAATTTACTACCTTGAAAAGGTCTTTATCCTTATGACGTTTATTAGGCTTGTTAAACATATCTGGGAACTGCCTTTTACGAGCGTCCTTTCTCAAATTGAAATCCCTACGATCATCCAGATCACTTGCTGATGCATGACTTTCAGTACCCGACAAGCTAGATGTAATAGAATGTTCTCTGGATCTAGTTTTCTTAAACTGTATCTTTTTTCTCTGTTGCCACTTATATACTTTATTTGAATCGTAATCGTTCATATCTCTTTGGATTTTTTTTAAATTTTCCTTGGCTCACTTCTTCTTCTTAATAAAATAAGTGAAAATATACAATAGTGAAAAAAATATTCATTTATTAATAAATGCAATAATTATACATAGTGTATGTAAAAATGAGTGAAAAAAATAAAAATAAAAAAATAAGATAAAGGTGTAATATTATAATAAGAAAATCCATATTATAATAAAGTGCATAATATTAATCAAACCCATGATGTTTATATTATAATAAAGTGCATCATAGTAATAAAACTCATGCTATTCATTACACATGTGAAAATAATAAAAATATATATTGAAAAACGTGCATAAAAATATAATAAAAGTGCATATATTATAATAATTTAAAGTGACTTAGTGCATTATTATTAATATATTAATAATAAATAAAGTGACTGAGTGTATAATACCATAATCAATTGAGATCAATTAATTAGACTCCAGCATCAATGCATGAACAAAAGTTCCCTATAGTAATCGATTGTTCCCTCTTAATTAACTCATTACATAATTCCTATCTCTACAAACCCAATGAACATTATAGATCAAATATACCCAATATTTCTGTAGCATACCCAAACAGACAACATTATTGTAAATACAGAAAATGAACATAATCCATAAGCCATATCATAGATGATACATCATAAATAAGTCCGTTATAATCATTCTTGTAGAGATGCATAGTTTCGGTCTTCTTATAAAAACGTCATCCTTCTTTAGTACACCATTTCCGATAAGAAATAACATTCCATAAAAATCTGAAAAGATAAATAAATTAAAATCTATCCAAAATACACATAACAAAAATAATCCCACCCACTCCTAAAATAAACTCAAGGACTAAAAGGAAACAAAGCATATATTAAAGCTCAGAGAAAAGATGAGAAACCTAAACTCTCATTGAGGCCTTCTGGCAGAGACTAATAGGCTTATATAGATGGTAGTATAGTCGAAGTAAAAAAATTGCAGCACTCACAAGTTGAACTGAAAAACTGTGAATCTTTTATGTCACATAAATTCCATTAACAGGTTGATGGACAAGCAGGACTTTAGAGGAATGCTGGGGGAGGGAGGTGCCAGACAACGGCCGTTTCGCAATTACACGCTTCTACCTGGACCCTTAGAAGCAATTAATCGCGAAATGGACATCGTCTGGCACCTCCCTCCCCCAGCATTCCTCTAATGTCCTGCTTATCCATTAACCTGTCAAGGGAATTTATGTGATATAAAAGACACACAGTTTTTCAGTTCAACTGGTGAGTGCTGCATTTTTTCTTATTCGACTATACATTGGATGATTCATTTTTGTTCTTGCGAGCACCTTCGTTTTTTGACTGAACTGCATACCGCAATACTGCAGATAAATAGCTCCGTCTGTTAATGTGGTGATGTGTGTGCCCTAGTTTGCCATTCATCTGTTTGCTTTTCTGCTGGGACTAATTGACTTACATAGATGGTAGACCTGGTTACACCAATTCACTGTGCAGTTACCAATGATCTATGGCATTGCAGCAGAGTGTCAACTGTAATCTATGATTGACACCAGCTGAGGATGATATAGCACAGCTTCTGAACTTATACACCATTGACCTGTTCTATCCATTTTTTTCAGCACTGGTGTTATATGGTAAATAAATGTATGACATGTGTTGGCAAGGAGTTTCCAAGAAAAAAATATACTGATGGCCTATCTGTAAGACAACTACACACATTATGTTGAAGTTGACCCAACGTCCTGATTTTAGTAGAGCAAGCCAACAATCTAATATGCATGGGAGCATACCTACTCACCCCCGAAAGATGATGTTGGAATTAAGTTGCACAGTTTGCATTAAAATACGCGACTTTTTTTCTCCAGACGATAAAACGCTAATGTAGGTAACAGACAGCAAGTTACTCTGCTCTCTCCAATGAAACACAAAAACGCTTGTCAAAGACGGAAACGATAGCTGACAGCAGCTTTAAGATCATTACCAACAGATTGTAGCATATAAATTCATCTGTCAGTGCAGAAGTACCTGGTAAAGTATCTCAGTCTCATTCACTTGCCGCTTCACCCACCAAACCAACATTGATGATTTGCCCGATGGATAAGCCAGCAACATGTGTGCCCAGAATACCTGTTTAATGTCTGATTGGCTTTTAGAATGTAAATTTGTCATTTCATGAAACAAATGAATCTAAGTACGAGTGCACATGGCTGAAGCTTGTGCTTGAGCTGTTTATTGTGGATGATAGACAACGTATGTTGTGTGATTTGTGTTACATTGAGTTCTTTAAGCCTAGTAATAAAGATGAAGGGACTGTGATAACATAAGCAGTTTTGTAGCACAAATAAATACTTGTTTTATACTTCTTATCTGTTCTGTTTCATACAAGAACACAGTTTACATAAATATGCACGGCGTGTGTTAGCAATTCCCGAGATAGCTCTTGGGAGAATTATGTGAACAAGCAAATATGAATGCAGATATTCAGATTCAATTAAGTAGACAAAAAGAAAAGAATGGATAAAACTGTCTTTTTATACACTGCTATTTAACCGTGTCGCTGTTTTACCAATTTTATTTAAATGCAACTAAATAACTGCAAAATAAAAAAAATGTCTAACAAACTTTGGGTTTTAATGACATTACATTTCAATTATGTTTGCGTTCTGTCAGTGAAATAAAACTTATTCATACTCAAAGTGTTAAATTTTCTACATGCTTAAACCTACATTAATTTAAAGGTAGTCACACTTGCTGTAGTTGCTGTAATGTATTAGACCAAATGTATTTACCATATTTTTTGGAATATAAGACACACCAGACCATAAGACGCACCCGAAATTTTGGGGTGAAAAATAGGGGAAAAACACATTTCAATTAAATGGTGGTGTGTCTTATATTCCCTTTTTATGGTAGCTTACTTGGAGGTCAACTGCGGTGGAGCGAGGTCACAGGAGGCAGAGTCGCTGCTTCAGGAGGCTGCTGGTGGCAGGAGTGGGAGTTGCTACGGTGCCTAGGATCTCAGAAAGTGTTGGTGCCAGTAAGCGGAGTCTATTTCCCCAATAATATTTCTTCAGGAAAATGGCCGATTGAAATGGCAGATTGAAATCTCGGGAGACGAGATCTCTTCTCCGGAGATTTCAATCTGTGCATCGAAAAAAGTGCATCTTATAATCTGAAAAATACCCTGTAGTATAGTGATAATAATAATAATCTTTATTTTTATATAGCGCTAACATATTCCGCAGCGCTTTACAGTTTGCACACATTACCATCACTGTCCCCGATGGGACTCACAATCTAAATTCCCTAATAGTATGTCTTTAGTGATGTATATTGTGATGATTGCAATATAATAAAAAGAAACTTTGATGGGAGGATGGCTTCTTTAAGTACTGCTGTTTGGTGATTCTTTAACAAGTAGAGATGAGCGAATCAATATACTAGACTCTGGTCCAGTGTCCAGATAAATGGTACCTGGCAACTGGACAAGAGGCCCACCATTCTCTTACCTTCCGGGGCGACTTTTGATTAGTCAGGACTGGCTTTGATACCATCTATGCGTCATATCTCACAGATGACATTGTGTCAGCCTTGATAGATGAAATACTGTGCTACTGGTGCCAGAATGGAGATTCACCAGCCTCCTATCTAGTCATCACGTACAAATAACCAAGACACTGGACCAAAATACTGCAAATTGATCCATTCATCTCTATTAGCGGGCAATCATTTGATTTCACAGGGGATCAGTTGCTTCTCCCAGAAAACCGTTTGTTAATTACAATTGGACAGGTGGTTTCACAGGTGAAACAGCTGTTCTACAAAATCAAATGACTGCATATTTAATAATTAGCAAACTGCAACTGTTAATCACTGCCGCAATTTGCAGCCACATCGCTGACTACTCTATATGGCCTCACCCTTAGGCCAGGTTCACACTATCAGTATTCGGTCAGAATTTTACCTCGGTGTTTGTAAGCCAAAACCAGGAGTGGGTGATAAATACAGAAGTGCTGATGATATGTCTCTATTATACTTTTCTCTGATTGTTCCTCTCCTGGTTTTGGCTTACAAATACTGAGGTTAAATACTGACCAAATACTGAACGTGGGGACATGGCCTAAGAGATTTAAATAAACAATAATTTAATTAATAAATTATAACATACGTGCTTTATTTATGGCACATAGGAGAATATAAGGGCACCAATTCTTAAGCCTTTTTTCAGTGTCGATTACCCTTTATTGCTGTTTCTCAACCTCTCATACGGATCTCTTCTGGGTGGTGCAATATCAAAGACGTGTCAAACTTTAAAGGAGAAGATGAAATGCTAGCACTCACCCGATCCGATGGTAAATCAGTCCATTTTTATTTTCTTTGCATCCTGGAAAATAACAGAATTTACTGAATTTTGTGGAAGATCTTAATAAGGAAAATATGAGGTTTACTGCTCCATTCGGTGACACTACTCTAGATTTTTTAGACGTCAAATTAGATATAGAAAATGGCAAGATAGTCATCAAAACTTTAAAAATAACTTACAGCCACTAATATACTCCTCCCTTGTGATAGCACACATCCAGACCATACAAAAAGAAGTTTACCTTACAGTTAATATCTTAGACATTGGAAAATAAACAGTAGTGGTGCAAGTTTTTCTATACAAGCAGATGAACTAACTAAAAACTTAAAACAAAGAGGTCAGTATTGAGAGAAGCACAGAATAGAGCAATAGAAAAAACGCAAGCATAGTTAGTGGAAAAAAAAGAACAAAAAACTGCAAAAAATCAGCTAGAAAACAAAAAAAAATCATTTCCACCTTCAAAAATAATGAAACTAATTAAAAACATGATCAGGAAAAATTGGCATCTGGCAGAAATTGACAAAGATTTAGCAGTAATAGCCATAAATAAACTGATGGTTATCTATAAAAGGAGACGCAATATTGGGCATCTGCTTGTACAGAAAAGATCTAAATCAGATAAAAAAAACATCCACTTGGCTAGGCAATAATAATTTATCAGGAAATTACCGGTGTGACATTTGTTCTTTATATCATCTACATATAACAGAAAAATTGAAAAAATGATAAGATCAATGTGTGTGAGATTTAGAGAGCATTATCATTCAATCACAACCAAAAAAGGGTCACTGCGATTTATTAAAGTTACAAATGAATATCACAAAGCAGATCTTAATATGTTAAGATTTGCAGGCATTGAATACGTTAGCTACCCCATACAAGGAGGAGATTATAATAGATTACTTCTCCCGAGAGTAGCTAAGTGGATTCTAACTATTGATGCGCACGGTCCTCTCGGACTAAACAATAAGTTAGATATGTCTGTGTGGTTATGATGACATGTTGTTTTTAATATGCACACAAATGTAGCTTGTTGTTTCACTAATTGTTCACTCCTTTCAGACTTGTCAAAAGGAAGTGTAGCTGAGCCACATGGTAGTATGGACCTGTAGAAGCACAAGTAAAGGGCGAAACGGTCATTTTCTTTCGAAACTCCTGCACCTGCATTATTGGCACTACAGCACTTCATGTTATTGTCCAGGATGCAAAGAAAACAAAAATGGACTGATTGCTGGCATTTCATTTTCTTTTTTTTAAGGCTTTACTTATGTGTTTTTGTCATGACATGAGCCTAAAGAATATGTAACAACTGTCTACAGCTATGCTTTATTCTCCTTGTAGACAAATGTCTTTGAACTGCTATGCCTTCCATTACAGATTAAACAAGAACTGGTCTCACTAAGGTTGAGCGCTGGAGCTTACTTTTCCTGTATCAACCTCTTTCATTTTTCATATTAATACTAGAGTTGAGCGAAACGGGTCGAAAAAATTCAAAAGTCGCCGACTTTTGGCAAAGTCGGGTTTCATGAAACGAAACCCGACCCTAGGATGGGGTCGGCCACGAGGTCGGCGACTTACGCGCCAAAGTCGCGTTTCAAAAGTTTGTTTTGCGCTCTTTTTCAGCCAATCAGGATCCACGGACACTGTGGGCAACGTGATGACATAGGCACTGGTCACCACCATCTTTCAGAAGGGCATGCAAGTGATTGGCTTGCTTTGGTGGGCGTCACAGGGGGTATAAAAGGGCGTGCACGCCGACCGCCATCTTACTTCTGCCGATCTTAGTATAGGGAGAGGTTGCTGCTGATTCTGTAGGGAGAGCGTTAGGCAGGGAAGAAGACAAAAAAACTGCTTCTGCTGCTAGCGATTTGGCCTGCACAACACACCAGTCACTGTGTGTGCAGTGCAAGGGGAGGCTATATAGTGGTGTATCAGTGGTGTTGGTTGTTGGGCTGCCTTTTAAGGCTTTCTGACAGGCTGGCATTGCTGTTTACCCACTGCTCCGCAAACTGCTTTTTTAAAAGCAATCCCAATTTTTTTTTTTGTCCTGCTGAGAAGAAAAAAAAACTGCTTCTGCTGCTAGCAATTTGGCCTGCACAACACACCAGTCACTGTGTGTGCAGTGCAAGGGGAGGCTATATAGTGGTGTATCAGTGGTGTTGGTTGTTGGGCTGCCTTCTAAGGCTTCCTGACAGGCTGGCATTGCTGTTTACCCACTGCTCCGCAAACTGCTTTTTTAAAAGCAATCCAATCTCCCTTATCCTCTAGTCACTTTTGTCACAGCTGTGCCATCGAGCCTGTCACATAGCGCTCAGATATTCATTGGGCCTCACACAATCCAAAAGTGTCCAGTGTCCAAAAGTGTGTGCAGATATTCACAATCTCCCTTTTAATCTAGTCACTTTTGTCACAGCTGTGCCATCGAGCCTGTCACATAGCGCTCAGATATCAGTGGGCCTCACACAATCCAAAAGTGTCCACTGTCCACAAGTGTGTGCAGAAATTCAAAATCTCCCTTATCCTCTAGTCACCTTTGTCACAGCTGTGCCATCGAGCCTGTCACATAGCGCTCAGATATCAGTGGGCCTCACACAATCCAAAAGTGTC
Source organism: Dendrobates tinctorius (assembly GCF_039654945.1). NCBI lineage: Eukaryota > Metazoa > Chordata > Amphibia > Anura > Dendrobatidae > Dendrobates > Dendrobates tinctorius. Next base: position 59,397,846 of record NW_027361697.1, read on the forward strand.
CACTGTCCACAAGTGTGTGCAGAAATTCAAAATCTCCCTTATCCTCTAGTCACTTTTGTCACAGCTGTGCCATCGAGCCTGTCACATAGCGCTCAGATTTCAGTGGGCCTCACACAATCCAAAAGTGTCCACTGTCCACAAGTGTGTGCAAAAATTCAAAATCTCCCTTATCCTCTAGTCACTTTTGTCACAGCTGTGCCATCGAGCCTGTCACATAGCGCTCAGATATCAGTGGGCCTCACACAATCCAAAAGTGTCCACTGTCCACAAGTGTGTGCAGGAATTCAAAATCTCCCTTATCCTCTAGTCACTTTTGTCACAGCAGTGCCATCGAGCCTGTCACATAGCGCTCAGATATCAGTGGGCCTCACACAATCCAAAAGTGTCCAGTGTCCAAAAGTGTGTGCAGATATTCAAAATCTCCCTTATCCTCTAGTCACTTTTGTCACAGCAGTGCCATCGAGCCTGTCACATAGCGCTCAGATATCAGTGGGCCTCACACAATCCAAAAGTGTCCAGTGTCCAAAAGTGTGTGCAGATATTCAAAATCTCCCTTTTCCTCTAGTCACTTTTGTCACAGCTGTGCCATCGAGCCTGTCACATAGCGCTCAGATATCAGTGGGCCTCACACAATCCAAAAGTGTCCACTGTCCACAAGTGTGTGCAGAAATTCAAAATCTCCCTTATCCTCTAGTCACTTTTGTCACAGCTGTGCCATCGAGCCTGTCACATAGCACTCAGATATCAGTGGGCCTCACACAATCCAAAAGTGTCCACTGTCCACAAGTGTGTGCAGAAATTCAAAATCTCCCTTATCCTCTAGTCACTTTTGTCACAGCAGTGCCATCGAGCCTGTCACATAGCGCTCAGATATCAGTGGGCCTCACACAATCCAAAAGTGTCCAGTGTCCAAAAGTGTGTGCAGATATTCAAAATCTCCCTTATCCTCTCGTCACTTTTGTCACAGCAGTGCCATCGAGCCTGTCACATAGCGCTCAGATATCAGTGGGCCTCACACAATCCAAAAGTGTCCAGTGTCCAAAAGTGTGTGCAGATATTCAAAATCTCCCTTATCCTCTAGTCACTTTTGTCACAGCAGTGCCATCGAGCCTGTCACATAGCGCTCAGATATCAGTGGGCCTCACACAATCCAAAAGTGTCCAGTGTCCAAAAGTGTGTGCAGATATTCAAAATCTCCCTTATCCTCTAGTCACTTTTGTCACAGCAGTGCCATCGAGCCTGTCACATAGCGCTCAGATATCAGTGGGCCTCACACAATCCAAAAGTGTCCAGTGTCCAAAAGTGTGTGCAGATATTCAAAATCTCCCTTATCCTCTAGTCACTTTTGTCACAGCTGTGCCATCGAGCCTGTCACATAGCGCTCAGATATCAGTGGGCCTCACACAATCCAAAAGTGTCCAGTGTCCAAAAGTGTGTGCAGAAATTCAAAATCTCCCCTGTCCTATAGACACCTTGTACCTTGTTTTACATTACTATATAGTTTGTTGGATTTTGTCTACATTTCTACCAAAAATGAGGAAGGCTGGTGGAAGAGGCCGTGGAATTGGGCGGGGGTTGGCAGCTGGTAATGATGGTGTTGGTGGTGGATCTGATGGTAGTGGCAAGAGCAAAATAGGACCGAATGCAGGAGGTGCTGACCCTGCGTCATCGTCTGGCTACATAAGGCCTCGAACGCTTAGTTTTCTAGGAGTTGGCAAACCGCTTTTAAAGGCAGAGCATCAGGAAAAAGTTTTGTCTTACATTGCTGACTCAGCCTCCAGCTCTATCGCCTCCTCTTCTTCAGTTGTAAAAAGTAAAAGCACTGAGTCGTCATTGGAGGCTCATGTTCATGAACCACACCTTTCCTTGTGTCCTTCACCCCAACCAAGATTGAAGGATGACGCAGGCCATACTACTGATTACTCCATGGAGCTGTTTTCACATACCATGCCTGGATTATCAAGTGAAATGGTGAATTACCCAGGCCAAGATGAATCTGACATGGAGTGCACTGATGCACAGCCGCTGATGGATGATTCTGCTGGTACATTCACTCAGAGCACTACATTGTCCTCGCAGTGTACAGAGCCAGATTCTGACCCTGATGAGACTCAGGTGCCCCTTCCCGCACACTATACCACCATACACGGTGACACAGAGGAAGGTGCACATGACATAGAAGAGGAGGTGATGGATGACCCAGTTGTTGACCCAGATTGGCATCCATTGGGGGAAGAGGGTGCTGCTTCCAATAGCTCAGATGAGGAGCATCCACAGCAGACATCGACATCGCAACAGCTGTTATCTGGCAGGCCCGGAGCACTCCAAAGACAGGTTCCAAACATCAAAAGAGTTGCTGGACAGCTTGTCCAGAGGGTCAAAAGATCACAGCGTGCTAGGCCGCAAAATGTCTGCCAAAGTAGGAAGAGTGCAGTGTGGCACTTTTTTGAACAAAATCCTCATGATCAGGCCAAGGTTATCTGTAAGAAGTGCGCAAAGACCTTTAGCCGAGGGAAAAATCTGAAAAATTTGAATACCAGTTGCATGCTTAGACATTCAACCAGCATGCACTTGCAAGCGTGGACACAACACCAAACCTCAAGTGCCACATGTGCAACTGATCACAACGAAGGTAGTCAGCAACGCTACATTGTTTCCCCCACTGTAAGCCCACCGGTTAGCACAGCAGCAAATGTTGAGGTGTCGTTGCAAGACCACAGCAGTCAGGGAATCCCACTGTTATATCAACGAAAGACTGATTCTAGGCCATCAGAAAGAACACCAACTCCATCACCATCATCAACCCTCTCTCAGTCCGCCCTGTCCACCGCTACTTCCACCATATGCAGCTCTCAAGTCCAGCTCACCCTCCCAGACACTATGAGTAGGTCAAGAAAGTACTCAGTCTCTCATCCGCGTACACTGGGTTTGAACGCCCACATTGCCAAACTAATCTCATTTGAGATGATGCCCTTTCGGTTGGTGGAAAGCACAGCTTTCCGCGAACTCATGGCCTATGCAGTACCACGCTATGACCTACCCAGTCGCCACTTCTTCTCTCGCAAAGCCATCCCAGCCCTCCACCATCATGTGAAAGACCGCATTGTCCATGCACTCAAGCAGTCAGTGAGCGGAAAGGTGCACCTCACAACTGATGCATGGTCCAGTCGGCATGGCCAGGGCCGTTACGTGTCCAGCACTGCGCACTGGGTTAATGTGGTGGATGCAGGGTCCACAGGGGACAGCGGTGGTGGGACAGTGCTGCCTAGCCCACGGTATAGGAAACAGTTGGCTGTAGGCGTTCGACCCTCCTCCTCCTCCACCTCCTCCAGAAGCGAAAGCTCGTCCACAGAGCGCAGTCGTACGAGCACTCCATCTGCAGCTGCCACTGTTGCACACGATGTGTCCCCCTATCGAGCAGCTAGTGGAAAGCGTCAGCAGGCTGTGTTGCAGATGATGTGTTTGGGCGACAGACACACCGCCGAGGTGCTGGCCGAGTACTTGAAGCGACAAACTGAGTCATGGCTGGGCAGTGTACATCTTGAGGCAGGCAAGGTAGTTAGTGATAACGGCCGTAATTTTGTGGCAGCCATAGCCCTTTCAAAACTCAGCCACATACCTTGCTTGGCTCACACCTTGAACCTGGTGGTGCAGTGCTTCCTCAAAAATTATCCGGAGTTAACAGCCCTGCTCCAGAAGGTGCGAAGACTGTGCGCGCACATCCGCCGGTCGCCTGTACACTCCGTTCGTATGCAGAAGCTGCAGCGATTGCTCCACCTTCCCAACCACCGCCTCATTATCGACTTTGCAACAAGGTGGAACTCCACCCTGCACATGGTGGAGCGGCTGTGCGAGCAGAGGCAGGCCATAATGCATTTGTGGGAGGATACACGGCCAGGCACTTTGAGAGCAGACATGGAGTTGACAGGTGTGCAGTGGTCGAAGCTGAAAGACCTTTGTAAAGTCCTTCAGTGTTTTGAGGAATGCACACGGCTGGTAAGCGCAGACGACGCCATCCTAAGCATGAGCATCCCACTTATGCGTCTGCTCATGCAAACTTTGACGCACCTTAAGAAGCAGGCGTCTGCAGCCAATGTTGATGAGGAGGAAGAGGAGGAGGGAATCCTTGATGACATTCAGCCATTGTCTACTCAGGGACCTCTCCTGGACAAGGTGGAGGAAGAAGAGGAGGAGGAGGATGATGGGGATGATTACTTAGGGGAGGAGGATGCATCTCATGGGGCAAGTGAAAATGTTGGCGTGGCAAGGTCTGGTACAGGGTTTGTGCGTGACTGGAGGGATGTGGATTTGCCAGAAAGTGCTCCTCCACCCAGCACTCGCAGTGCATCATTGACACCGGGAACATTGGCCCACATGTCAGATTATGCCTTGCGGATCCTAAAAAGGGACCCCCGCATTGCCAAAATGATGAACGATGACGACTACTGGTTGGCCAGCATCCTGGATCCACGCTATAAAGGCAAATTACAAAACATCATGCCACAGGAGAACCTTGACCTAATATTGGCTAATAAACAAGCAACTCTGGTAAATCGGTTGCTTGAGGCATTCCCAGCACACAGCAGCGGTGATGGTTCTCACACGAGCCGTACGGGCCGGGGGCAGCTTGGCAGAGGTGTTCGTGGTGCACACAGCAGAAGTGGCGTTGGAGACAGGGGTTTCATGACAATGTTGTGGACTGATTTTTCAAATACCGCTCACACAACTGGTAATACTGCATCGATGGAAAGTGACAGGAGACAGCAGTTGTCAACTATGGTTACAAACTACTTTTCCTCCCATATCGATGTTCTCCCACACAGGTCATTCCCCTTTGACTATTGGGCCGCTAAACTGGACACCTGGCCTGAATTGGCCCAATATGCCTTACAGGAGCTCGCTTGCCCAGCTGCAAGTGTGCTATCGGAAAGAGTCTTCAGTGCAGCTGGATCAATCCTGACAGAAAAAAGGACCCGTCTGTCAACCCAAAATGTGGATGATCTAACCTTCATTAAAATGAACCACGCATGGGTTTCCAAGGATTTTGTCCCACCTTCCCCTGATGACACATAGGGTGACAGAAAAATGGCTTGCTTTGGTCCACCTCTTCCTGGTACTTCACCTATTTCGCCTTTTGCATCAGCTGAATGTCCAACATCAACATATGCCACTTTCTAAAACTCCCTAACTGTGCTGCCTCCCCCCCCATGGCCGGGGTCACCACCTACCGCACGACACCGTGCGAGTGCCGTTGCCCTGGACAGGTGGGTAGGCCGACTCTTGGGCGCGGGCACTGGCACAGGGTCCCTCATAGTGCAATTAAGTGTCTCTGACGGTGGTGGTGCACACCCGCCGTCAGACACACCGCTGTACTATGAGGGGCCCAGTGCCAGTACCGACGCCCACGAGTGAGCCCCCCTTGCTTGGGCAGGGCCCCAGCATTTGCAATCTTTACCTCTCCCTGCTCCTCCGCTGTGTAATCTGGGCCGTCAAATCCATACTGTGCCTGACACCGTCTGAGCCTGCCTCCTGAGACATATATTTTGAATGTGTACGCTATCCATACATGTTATAAAGGGATACGGTACCCTTTCTAACCTTTGTGCAATCACATGCAATCCATACTGGGCCTAACACCGTCTGAGCCTGCCTCATGCTGTATAGACATATATTTTGAATGTGTACGCTATCCATACATGTTATCCAGGGATACGGTACCCTTTCTAACCTTTGTGCAATCACGTGCAATCCATACTGGGCCTAACACCGTCTGAGCCTGCCTCATGCTGTATAGACATATATTTTGAATGTGTACGCTATCCATACATGTTATCCAGGGATACGGTACCCTTTCTAACCTTTGTGCAATGACGTGCAATCCATACTGGGCCTAACACCGTCTGAGCCTGCCTCATGCTGTATAGACATATATTTTGAATGTGTACGCTATCCATACATGTTATCCAGGGATACGGTACCCTTTCTAACCTTTGTGCAATCATGTGCAATCCATACTGGGCCTAACACCGTCTGAGCCTGCCTCATGCTGTATAGACATATATTTTGAATGTGTACGCTATCCATACATGTTATCCGGGGATACGGTACCCTTTCTAACCTTTGTGCAATGACGTGCAATCCATACTGGGCCTAACACCGTCTGAGCCTGCCTCATGCTGTATAGACATATATTTTGAATGTGTACGCTATCCATACATGTTATCCAGGGATACGGTACCCTTTCTAACCTTTGTGCAATCACGTGCAATCCATACTGGGCCTAACACCGTCTGAGCCTGCCTCATGCTGTATAGACATATATTTTGAATGTGTACGCTATCCATACATGTTATCCAGGGATACGGTACCCTTTCTAACCTTTGTGCAATCACGTGCAATCCATACTGGGCCTAACACCGTCTGAGCCTGCCTCATGCTGTATAGACATATATTTTGAATGTGTACGCTATCCATACATGTTATCCAGGGATACGGTACCCTTTCTAACCTTTGTGCAATCACGTGCAATCCATACTGGGCCTAACACCGTCTGAGCCTGCCTCATGCTGTATAGACATATATTTTGAATATGTACGCTATCCATACATGTTATCCAGGGATACGGTACCCTTTCTAACCTTTGTGCAATCACGTGCAATCCATACTGGGCCTAACACAGTCTGAGCCTGCCTCATGCTGTATAGACATATATTTTGAATGTGTACGCTATCCATACATGTTATCCAGGGATACGGTACCCTTTCTAACCTTTGTGCAATCACGTGCAATCCATACTGGGCCTAACACCGTCTGAGCCTGCCTCATGCTCTATAGACATATATTTTGAATGTGTACGCTATCTATACATGTTATCCGGGGATACGGTACCCTTTCTAACCTTTGTGCAATCACGTGCAATCCATACTGGGCCTAGCACCGTCTGAGCCTGCCTCATGCTGTATAGACATATATTTTGAATGTGTACACTATCCATACATGTTATCCAGGGATACTGTACCCTTTCTAACCTTTGTGCAATCACGTGCAATCCATACTGGGCCTAACACCGTCTGAGCCTGCCTCCTGAGACATATATTTTGAATGTGTACGCTATCCATACATGTTATCCAGGGATACGGTACCCTTTCTAACCTTTGTGCAATCACGTGCAATCCATACTGGGCCTAACACCGTCTGAGCCTGCCTCATGCTGTATAGACATATATTTTGAATGTGTACGCTATCCATACATGTTATCCAGGGATACGGTACCCTTTCTAACCTTTGTGCAATCACGTGCAATCCATACTGGGCCTAACACCGTCTGAGCCTGCCTCATGCTGTATAGACATATATTTTGAATGTGTATGCTATCCATACATGTTATCCGGGGATACGGTACCCTTTCTAACCTTTGTGCAATCACGTGCAATCCATAATGGGCCTAACACCGTCTGAGCCTGCCTCCTGAGACATATATTTTGAATGTGCACGCTATCCATACATGTTATCCAGGGATACGGTACCCTTTCTAACCTTTGTGCAATCACGTGCAATCCATACTGGGCCTAACACCGTCTGAGCCTGCCTCATGCTGTATAGACATATATTTTGAATGTGTACGCTATCCATACATGTTATCCAGGGATACGGTACCCTTTCTAACCTTTGTGCAATCACGTGCAATCCATACTGGGCCTAACACAGTCTGAGCCTGCCTCATGCTGTATAGACATATATTTTGAATGTGTACGCTATCCATACATGTTATCCAGGGATACGGTACCCTTTCTAACCTTTGTGCAATCACGTGCAATCCATACTGGGCTTAACACCGTCTGAGCCTGCCTCATGCTGTATAGACATATATTTTGAATGTGTACGCTATCCATACATGTTATCCAGGGATACGGTACCCTTTCTAACCTTTGTGCAATGACGTGCAATCCATACTGGGCCTAACACCGTCTGAGCCTGCCTCATGCTGTATAGACATATATTTTGAATGTGTACGCTATCCATACATGTTATCCAGGGATACGGTACCCTTTCTAACCTTTGTGCAATCACGTGCAATCCATACTGGGCCTAACACCGTCTGAGCCTGCCTCATGCTGTATAGACATATATTTTGAATGTGTACGCTATCCATACATGTTATCCGGGGATACGGTACCCTTTCTAACCTTTGTGCAATCACGTGCAATCCATACTGGGCCTAACACCGTCTGAGCCTGCCTCATGCTGTATAGACATATATTTTGAATGTGTACGCTATCCATACATGTTATCCAGGGATACGGTACCCTTTCTAACCTTTGTGCAATCACGTGCAATCCATACTGGGCCTAACACAGTCTGAGCCTGCCTCATGCTGTATAGACATATATTTTGAATGTGTACGCTATCCATACATGTTATCCAGGGATACGGTACCCTTTCTAACCTTTGTGCAATCACGTGCAATCCATACTGGGCCTAACACCGTCTGAGCCTGCCTCATGCTCTATAGACATATATTTTGAATGTGTACGCTATCCATACATGTTATCCGGGGATACGGTACCCTTTCTAACCTTTGTGCAATCACGTGCAATCCATACTTGGCCTAGCACCGTCTGAGCCTGCCTCATGCTGTATAGACATATATTTTGAATGTGTACACTATCCATACATGTTATCCAGGGATACGGTACCCTTTCTAACCTTTGTGCAATCACGTGCAATCCATACTGGGCCTAACACCGTCTGAGCCTGCTTCCTGAGACATATATTTTGAATGTGTACGCTATCCATACATGTTATAAAGGGATACGGTACCCTTTCTAACCTTTGTGCAATCACGTGCAATCCATACTGGGCCTAACACCGTCTGAGCCTGCCTCATGCTGTATAGACATATATTTTGAATGTGTACGCTATCCATACATGTTATCCAGGGATACGGTACCCTTTCTAACCTTTGTGCAATCACGTGCAATCCATACTGGGCCTAACACCGTCTGAGCCTGCCTCATGCTGTATAGACATATATTTTGAATGTGTATGCTATCCATACATGTTATCCGGGGATACGGTACCCTTTCTAACCTTTGTGCAATCACGTGCAATCCATACTGGGCCTAACACCGTCTGAGCCTGCCTCCTGAGACATATATTTTGAATGTGTACGCTATCCATACATGTTATCCAGGGATACGGTACCCTTTCTAACCTTTGTGCAATCACGTGCAATCCATACTGGGCCTAACACCGTCTGAGCCTGCCTCATGCTGTATAGACATATATTTTGAATGTGTACGCTATCCATACATGTTATCCAGGGATACGGTACCCTTTCTAACCTTTGTGCAATCACGTGCAATCCATACTGGGCCTAACACCGTCTGAGCCTGCCTCATGCTGTATAGACATATATTTTGAATGTGTACGCTATCCATACATGTTATCCAGGGATACGGTACCCTTTCTAACCTTTGTGCAATCACGTGCAATCCATACTGGGCTTAACACCGTCTGAGCCTGCCTCATGCTGTATAGACATATATTTTGAATGTGTACGCTATCCATACATGTTATCCAGGGATACGGTACCCTTTCTAACCTTTGTGCAATCACGTGCAATCCATACTGGGCCTAACACCGTCTGAGCCTGCCTCATGCTGTATAGACATATATTTTGAATGTGTACGCTATCCATACATGTTATCCGGGGATACGGTACCCTTTCTAACCTTTGTGCAATCACGTGCAATCCATACTGGGCCTAACACCGTCTGAGCCTGCCTCCTGAGACATATATTTTGAATGTGTACGCTATCCATACATGTTATCCAGGGATACGATACCCTTTCTAACCTTTGTGCAATCACGTGCAATCCATACTGGGCCTAACACCGTCTGAGCCTGCCTCATGCTGTATAGACATATATTTTGAATGTGTACGCTATCCATACATGTTATCCAGGGATACGGTACCCTTTCTAACCTTTGTGCAATCACGTGCAATCCATACTGGGCCTAACACCGTCTGAGCCTGCCTCATGCTGTATAGACATATATTTTGAATGTGTACGCTATCCATACATGTTATCCGGGGATACGGTACCCTTTCTAACCTTTGTGCAATCACGTGCAATCCATACTGGGCCTAACACCGTCTGAGCCTGCCTCCTGAGACATATATTTTGAATGTGTACGCTATCCATACATGTTATCTGGGGATACGGTACCCTTTCTCACCTTTGTGCAATCACGTGTAATCCATACTGGGCGTGAGAACGGCTGGCGAGCTGTTAAGCAAGCTACAGCACCTGTCCAGACAAGTACAGGGATTCCCTAGCGAGGAGACTTATTTGATTGTTTTCAATGTTGGGACAGCAATTTTTGGGGAGCACTATACTCTGGAGAATGATAGATGGGGCCCACCATACACTGGAACATTCCAAAGGTGGACATGAGACACTGGAGCAGCATTTACAGGGCCCATTATACACTAGAGCATTAGAAATGGGGCCCTTATGTTTGGAGCATTATTTGGGCCCATAAGACAGTGGAGCTTCATCCATGGGGACCAACATATACTGTAGCATTATGTGGAGCTCATCATATACTGTTTCAAACATTATATGGGACCAATGATTCTGTATGGAGAAATAGATGGGCCTCGTCATGAGATGTAAAAAGTGAGGTATTTTTCATTGTACTATACCGCTATTTCTCTGCCGTATCGGAGCATGATGAGTTGTGGTATGTGTTAAAGGGGCGCTCTTTCGCCCAGGGCACATGAAAACCTGGAGCCAGCCCTCCCCCCCACAGTTTGTAGCCAAATAACCCCCATTTTTCAGTGCGTAACTTGTATTATGAAGTTAATTAAGGTTGACAAGCTTAAGAAAGAAGAATTGATGCTTTTGGCATTCAAATGGGCACTGTAGGTGTGTTTCCTGTCCTCCTCTGCCGACTTTTATTCCCCATTGACTTACATTGGGTTTCGTGTTTCGGGACGACCCCGACTTTTCCCTATAATCGGACGATCTTGCTCGACCCGACTTTTGGAAAAGTCGGGTTTCACGAAACGAAACGCGACCCTAAAAAACCAAAAGTCGCTGAACTAATTAATACTGTAAGTGTGAGGTATGATATTACAATGCTTATACAAGAAGTTATCTTGTTGATACAATATATCTCATGTTTGTAAATCTAATCATTCTGCCCAGGATAGTAAAACTCTTTGCTTTGCATTCTTTACCTTGACTATGTATTCAGCCACTTTTATTGAAGGCAATGACTCGCCACTTTTATTTGTGAGCAATTTTGATTGTGCTGCAAGTTAACTAGTAATCTTTTCAGACAACTCTTATTACCACTGGCTCCCCAAATAGTTACTTTGTGTTTGTTTCTACAGATAGAGTTGTATCCACTCTTTAACCCCTTCACCCCCAAGCCTGTTTTCACCTTTCTGACCTGGCCAATTTTTTTTCAATTCCGACCAGTGTCACTTTATGTGGTAATAACTCTGGAAAGCTTCTGCATTTTCCAATGATTCTGAGAATGGTTTTCTTCATGACATGTTGGACTTCATGTTAGCTGTAAATTTTGGTTGATATGATTTGAGTTTATTTATGAAAAAATGAAAAAAATTACCAAAACATGTTAAAGTTTTGTCATTTTCATACTTTGAATTTGTATGCCCTTAACCCCTTCATGACCGGAGCTTTTTCGATTTTTTATTTTCGTTTTTCGCTCCCCTCCTTCCCAGAGCCATAACTTTTTTATTTTTCCATCAATATTACCAAGTGAGGGCTTATTTTTTGCGGGACGAGTTGTATTTTTGAACAACATCATTAGTTTCAGAATGTCATGTACTCGAAAACAGGAAAAAAAATTCCAAGTGCAGTAATATTGCAAAAAAAGTGTAATCCCACACTTGTTTTTTTGCTTGGCTTTTTTGCTAGGTTCAATAAATGCAAAATCTAACCTGCTATTATGATTCTCCAGGTCATTACGAGTTCATAGACACCAAGCATGTCTATGTTCTCTTTTATTTATGTGGTGAAAAAAAATTCCAAAGTTTGCTAAAAAAAAAAAAAAAAATGTGCAATTTTCCGAGACCCGTAGAATCTCCATTTTTCGTGATCTGGGGTTGGGTGAGGGCTTATTTTTTGCGGGCCAAGGTGACACTTTTAATGATACCACTTTTGTGCAGATACATTATTTTGATCGCCCGCGGCGACCAAAAAAGCATAATTCTGGCATTTTTAATTTTTTTCTCGCTGCGCCGTTTAGCGATCAGGTTAATGCTTTTCTTTTATTGATTCTGAATGTCGCAATACCTAATATGTGTATGTGTGATTTTTTTTATTGTTTTATTTTGATTGGGGCGAAAGGGGGGGTAATATGAACTTTTAGTTTTTTTTTATTTTTAAACTTTTTTTTTACTTTTGGCATGCTTCAATAGCCTCTATAGGAGGCTTGAAGCATGCACAACTAGATCGGCTCTGCTACACATGGGCGATGAGCAGATCGCCCATATGTAGGAGATTTACTGGTGTGCTTTGAGCACCGGCCACCGGGTGGCGCTCAAAGCGATCTGCCTGGAACAACCATAGAGGTCTCTATGAGACGTCTGGTTGTCCAGGTAATGCATCGCTGACCCCCAATCACGTGATAGGGGTCGGCGATGACTTCACCGCCGGAGCCCACCACAAAGCAGTGGAGTCTGACCACTGACATACTATCCCGTCAGCGGTCAGAAAGGGGTTAAACCAGATAGTTGTACCACACAAGATGGTTAATAAATACCATTTACCATGTCAAGCAAATGTCCTGAATATTTTTTTCACCACCTCAGTAATGATTATGAAAATCCCATATCCACCACCAATAAATGGCAGAAAGAGAGGCATAGAATAGAATTACAACAATGTTTATTACATAACAATTTTCACAAAATTCATATTAAACAAGGTAAGTACACATAAATTAGCGCCATGGGTACATATAAAGAAACATCGTGAGGACAAAATTGTATACAGGACTAAGGCTGGAGTCACACTAACCTGCGCAAAATACGGTCCGTAGTTTACATGCGTAATACGGATGAATGACCCCTAAATAGTGCTCCGTAGGCCATCCGTAAGCAAGGTGAGGTCGCGTATTTTGCACATGTCTGCATCCATATGTAATCCGTGTGGCATCCGTATGCAGTCCGTATGGCGAGATTTTCTCGCAGCCTTGCAAAATGGACATTTAACAGTTTTGAGGCCTGCAAACAATTTAAATCATTAGCCTGCACCCTATTTATACACTCAGAAACAGGTGGCTGCCTCCATTCTGTCCATTTGTCACCTTGCTTTCACGAGGTGTGTTGGTGTTCTTTGTGCAGCATGGCAGAGGGTCTGAGATTCAATACAACTGAGCAGGTTCTCTTTACCTGGCTTTTGTCACGGCGCTTTGGACAACCATACCCAGTGATAGTGGATCCGCGGAGGAGGAGACGCATGTGGGTACATCCACTTTTGAGGCAACGACTCACAAGAGGTCATTTTCACCGCCTCTATTCTTCTCTGCGGGAGCATCCGGAGAAATTGTACCAGTACTGTCGCATGAGCATTTCCACATTTGATCGACTCTTGGAGACAGTGCGCCCTGGGATAACCTTTCAGGACACAAGGATGCGTAAAGCGATATCTGCAGAGGAGCGACTTCTACTCACAATACGGTATGTACTACACAACCACATTCTCTATGTTCATAATGTGTGTGCATAATTATGTTTTTTGGCCTTCTTGGACAAAGTTTAATGCCCTCATCTTACTTCAAAAATGTTTCAACTTACACACCAGAATGTTAGATCTAATATGTCCTGCATATCACTTAGTCATTGTGCCACCAAATATGTGTGTGTTATTCTCTCTCAATTCCTACCAAGTATGGTCGGCATGTAACTGATTTTTTTTTACTTTAGGCATTCTAAACTTAACAATTTCTGTTGTTCTACAGCTTCCTGTCCACTGGCCTGTCTTATGCCGCCCTCCACCATGAGTTTCTCATTGGAAAGTCAACCATTTCAGGCATAGTGAGGTCTACATGTACAGAAATCTGGACAAGACTCCATCAAGTGGTCATGCCCGAGCCCAGGATGGAAGACTGGTTAAGGATTTCAAGGGACTTTGAGGAGGACTGCCAGTTTCAAAATTGTATTGGGGCCCTGGATGGCAAAAATCAGGTTGCGTAAGCCGCCGAACTCTGGCTCCCAATTCCTCAATTATAAACAATACTTTTCTGTTGTATTGTTGGCTCTGGTAGACCCTCAATACAAGTTTATAATTGTTGACATTGGGGCCTATGGAAGGACGGGAGACTCTAGAGTCTTCGATACTTCCATAATGGCTCGGCGGCTACGCACCAACCAGTTGGATCTACCACCACCACGCCAGGAACCAGGCTCCCCCGAAGAATCAGTCCCTTATGTCCTTGTGGTAGATGAGGCCTTTCAATTATCGCGCAATGTCATGAGGCCATATCCCCGGCGCAACCTTGACCACAGGCGCAGAATTTTTAACTTGCGCCTATCACGTGCTAGGCGACTGGTGGAGTGTTCCTTTGGGATTCTTTGTGCCAAATGGCGGGGACTCCAGTCTGCCATTCAGTTGAGTGAGCAAAATGTGAATGAAGTTGTGAAAGCCTTTGTTGTTCTGCATAACTTCACCAGGATACATGATTGTTCCTCCTCTGATGGTGTTGTGCGTAGGCCGGATAATGTGCGCAGGGTGAGACCACCTATGAACCCTCAACGTAGACCGCTCTCTGGCCTAAAAGTGCGTGATATTTTCACTAATTACTTTATCTCACCTGAGGGGGCAACTTCTTGGCAAGAGCATGCTGTGTCTATGTTATAATTTTTTTCTTTAATTGTGTCTAAATATATATTACTCAAGCCCTTTTGATTCTATGAGTGTTTCATTGCATTGGTTTGTGTCTGTTAGTATGTTGTGAGGGATTGTGAAAAATCACACAGAGACGTTAACTAGAGTAGACAAATTTTCAGTTTTGCCTTTTTTTTTTTTGGTTTGCTTAAAGGCAAACATAATCTTGCCATAAGAACATTTTGGCAATGGGCAAAATGACCCTTTGTGCCTTCTTTAACTTTTTTTGTAAAATTAACATTACATAACAAAACACAAAAAAAGATTAGGCAATAACAACATTGCTGCATGACAAGATTAAACTAGATTTGCCAACAAAAGGTGAGCTCCATCACCAAAATAAAGGCTACAAGATAACACTCACATTTCCTCATAATGATTTCCAATCATTGAAAGATTCCACCATGACAGGCAAGGCTACCTCACAGCTTTCAGACAGATATTACCTGTCTGTAGAACAGAGAATATTTAACCATGCTATACTGGAAAGGATGAAAAAACAAAACTCACTTGTTAAGACATAGAGAGAGCGTGATATTCTGAATGCTGGTCGCCTTGAATTTTTTTCTAGAGATTGCTAGCAAAAAAGGTGACTACTTCACTAAGGCCAGCACGCCTTTCCTAGGCATTAGCAAGTGAGTAGTGTATTTTCATCCTTTCATTTTACAGTATAGCACGTTGAAATATTCTCTTTTTTACACACATGTAATATCTGTCTGAAAGGCGTGAGGTAGCGTTGCCTGTCATGATGGATTGTTTCATATGCTTGGAAAACATTGTTTAAAAATGTGAATGTTAAATTATGTTCAAAATGTTGGTGATGGAGAACACCTGTTTTTTCCTTTCTATTTGGAGCACCAGTTAAAACGCACTGGACATCTCCTGCCATCAGAATCATAAATCCTCATAGGTTGGGGAAGGGGAACGTGGAAGAACAGGCTGTGCGTGCTGCTGGACACTGTGGCCAACATCGCCCTGTGTGGGGCCATACTGTTGCCCATGATGCTGGAATTGTCCTGCCTCCTGGGACTGTTGGGGATACTGGCCAGAGTAATGATGATTGTGAGGGGCTTCTTGTTGGCTGTGGTAGGCACGTGGCTCATACCCACCAAGATAGCCAGATCGTCCCCAACCAAGTTGGGACCAGCCTCCAACACTGGGTGGGTACAAGTGGCCATATTGGTGGGGTTGGCTTGAGGCTGACATTTGGGGCTGCGGAATAGAAGGTTGGGTAGGGGGAGGAAGGGGTTGAGGTGTTGGCCCACGTATTAGGGGCTGTTCGGACCCTGCTTGAGCAAGCATCTGTGTGGATGGTCTCATGCGCATTAGATTTCGTGGTGAGAGCTGCCACCTCTCCAGAAATTCAAAAACCTCATATGGGGTATTGGGGGGGTGCTTGCATCAAGCAGGATCTGAATTCATCCCCTAATACGGAGCCGGACCTCACGGGTAAGGGCACGGAGATAAAGGGTGAGGCTATGTGCATAGGCCTCCTCCCCATCATCTGTAGTTACTCTAGACACATAATTGAGCACCCCTGTGTCCACATTGGTCCTGCTCTCTTGAATAGTGACCTGGCGCCTTCTTCTTGTTCGCCGTGATGTAAGAGCAGCCTGTGGGGAGGACCTGATCTGGGCAGTTGGGCTGCTGCTCAAGTTGCCTGGCTCTTCCAGGATGGGTGATGTGGCAGCAGCAGACCATCCTGGTGGTGTTGCGTGTAGGCCAGCCATTGTGTTGTCCTGTGATGCCTCATCTTCAGCCATCCTTCTTGTAGGGGGAGAAGATGGGCCAGCCACCTCATCCCCTACAGGATCTATAATGGGCTCTGCCTCTGAGGCCGTTCCTCGATTCATAAGGTTTGATTGAGTTCTGTTATGAAATAGAACAGAGGCAAAAATACATCAATATTTTTGTCCCTGTAAAATATTTGTGTAATGTATTTGTGTAATGTGGTGTGAGGTATGTACTTACGGTCTCAGATCCAGAATTGGGGCGAGGAAGGACAGCCGGTCATAGTATATGTACTTTCTTTTTACATATCCAGCATCCCCACTCCTGGACCGCTGCTGGCGTTCCCGGTGGAACTGGTCCCGGATGCTTCGCCAGCGTTTCATCACATCTTCCACTGCAATGTGACAGGAAATATTGTCAAATTCACATATTTGAGAGGTCACATTTTCTAACAGTAGTCTAGGCATGGGGCCTTCTGGGGTGTGCGTTCTACCCATGGTGGCATATGTAATTGGGCAGATACACAGGGTCTCATTAGCTACACTTAAAATAATTTGTTTGGCTAGGAGGATGAGAAGCTTGTGGCCTAACCCCAAATTATGGCTGTGTGAAGCCACGTGTCACATCCAAATGTAACGGCCTCATGAGGCTAAAAGTACATGCACAGAAAGGGGGGTGCTGATTCTATATTCCTTTTTTTTTGCGCGCTAAGGTTAATGATGTTTAGCGTTGCACTTACGAATTTTATGCTGCTCATCACGTGGTCGGTCACCAAAGTCATGGTACATCTGGCGACAGATGCGCCTCCATGACGCCTCCTTTCTTGTCCGGTTAGCATAATTTGCATCGCGTGGGTCCCATACTTCGGGACGCTCCTGCACCAGGACAATGAGCATCTCCACATTAATGTACGTAGACGCCATGCTGCTGCTGTACTCCGTGGAGGCGTACTTCCTGGATGTCTGGAGCGCTTTTTGAGCTAATTTGCATGTCTAGGCTTCCTGATGATGGATTGGCCCATTTCCTGTCACCAGCCAAAAGACCTGCGTTTTGCTCACAGGTCACACGTGTGGTCCGTGTGTAATCCGTATTTTTTGCGCACCCATAGACTTGCATTGGCGTACTACGGCTGTAATATGCTGACAATCGCAGCATGCTGCGATTGGCACGGAGCGTAGGATACGGATGAGAAATATACGCCTGGTGCGAGTGACCCCATAGAGAATCATTTGTCCGTGTCTAATGCGTACTTTTAGCGCCTCTCACTCGCCCGTATTCCTCACCAGTGTGACTCCGGCCTAATACTAATAATTTCTCAATGAGATTGGAAAAATTGAACAAAAAACTTCATAGCTATTAAATTATCACCACAAAATATCAGATGCATATTATCAAGAGATTATTTCTGTGAATCCACACTAGATCTAAAACATTTTTTTCAACTGGTCCAATCTCCACACAATGAGAATTAATTGTATCCACAGCACTACAAACTCTAGTACCAAAAGCAATGTTTCAGATCATGTGTATTTAATTGCTGCGATACAAAAGAAGCACATAATGCAAATCCAGAAAGGTGAGGGGAATTTCCATTACTGCAATACACTTGCTAGCCACCACATTATAAAAAAAGGCCTTCACTTACATGTGCAATGACTCTTAGATAAGCGCCCACAGCCACCCCTGACAGCGCCATTTCGCCAAATAGGCTTCCTCCATGAGGGCCATGTGTCTACTTTACATCAGCATCATTTTTGATACATCATTTCTTTGCCAGGAAGTTAAAAGGGTTAAAAGTTTATCAAAATTTTTCCAACAAAATTTACAAAACCAATTTTTTGTAGGGACCCCATTTTTGGAAACTACACCCCTCAAAGAATTTATCTAACAGTGTGATGAGCACCTTGAACCCGCAGGTGTGTTACATAATTTTATAGCTTCGAGCTGTGAAAATAAAAGAATCATATTTTTCCCCAAAAAATGTTGCTCTAGCCCCAAATTTTTCATTTTCACATGGGTAAGGCTATGTGCACACGTAGTTTTAGGTGCTGCGGATTTGTCCCCGCGGATTTGGAAAAATCCGCAGGTCAAAATACCTGCGGTTTACCTGTGGATTAGCCTGCGGTTTAGCCCTGCGGTTTCACACCTCACAATGGTGAAGGTGTGAAACCGCAAAGGAATCCGCAGAAAGAATTGACATGCTGCGGATTGTAACTCGCAGCAAATCCGTGTGGAAAAATCCGCAGCATGTGCACAGCATTTTTGGTTTTACCATTGCAAAGAATGGTACTGTACAATGCAGCAGAAACTGCTGCGGATCCGCAGCGCCAGAAACGCTGCAGATCCGCAGCAGAATCCGCACCGTGTGCACATAGCCTAACAGGAGAAAATGGACCATACAAATTGTTGTGCAATTTCTCCTGAGTACGCTGATGCACTATATATGATGGAAAACTAGGTTGGGGCGCACGATGGGCCTCGGAAAGGGAAAGAGCACCACTCGACTTTTGGAACCCAAAATTGGCTGGCAGATATAGCGGCATGCCATGTCGCATTTGCAGAGCCCCTGATATGGCTAAACACTAAAAACCCCACAAAAGTGATCTTATTTTGGTAACTATACCCCTCAATGATTTCATCAAGGGGTGCAGTGAGCATACTAACAACAAAGGTGTGTTGTAATTTCATATCAGTGGGTGGTGAAGCAAGAATAACTAAATTTTTACCACTAAAATGTTGATATAGCCCAAAATTTTATATTATTACAAGGTCTAATAGCAAAACATGGAAGGCAAAGTTTGTTGTGCAATTTCTACTTAGTGCGCCAATACCATTCATGTAATTGGGAACTACTTTTCAGTCACAGTGCAATGCTCAGAAGGGAAGAACATCACATGGAAATGGGTAAAAATGGCACCAAAAATTTGTCACACAATTTCTGATGAACGTGGAAATACCTCATATGTGGCTATACAGTGCTACTTAGCCACATGGCGAGACTCGGGAGGGAATGAGTGCTATTTGACTCTTAGAGCACATATTTTCCTTTAATAGTTTGCAAACACCTTATACAGAGCCCCTAAGTGCCAGAAGTGGAGAATCCTCCATCATTTTGGAAATTCACTGGATATTTCTCGGGGGGAGCCATTTCACTTTTCCAGAGCCTTTGTTCTACCAGTAATTTGGAAACCACCTATACTTCCATTAACACATGACAGACCTGAGTGAGGGCTTGCTTTTTTTGAGGATTGAGTTGAAACTTTTATTGTGAACATTTTACATAACATTTTGAATCATGCTTATCCGGCGCTCAATGCTGAGCAATTACAACGGGGTTTCCATTTAAGGCCAGGGTAGAAATACATGCAGCCGCACGCTAAGTTTCCGAGTGCCAGCGGCAGTGCTTGGTATTGAGATGCAAGACTCGTCGAGTTTCTCACATGTGTGACCCCAGCCTAAATCTCTAAGTGATGTGATTCAGATGAAACCCCCGATTGATCCATTCACTATAATGAGGCAGCAGAGTTACTCTGTACTATGTCTGGCCTCTGTTCAGCGATGTCCTTCCTTTCAGAATTGCACAAAAATGTGGTGAACCGCACTTTTATGCACACCTAAAAAGATGGACATTATAGGATCAAAAGCCAGATGGTGTCAACAGTTACCCTTTTGCATCACTATAGGGAATCTTCCACTGGGGGTTATATCAGTATCACGTGAGCCGAGCCTTATTGCGATCTTTGGGAGGCAGAATAAACAATTCAACAGCAGGTCAAGAATTGGTTTAGTTTTATTTACATCATTTCTCATGCAGTTTAAGTGATTAAATGACATTATTCTTTTTGTCGGTGCGATTACAGCGATGCCAGATTTATATTGGGTTTTTTCTGTTCGGCTGATATCACACAATAAAAAATGCTTTTTCACAAAAAAATGTTTTGGCATGTTTTGAGAGCTACAATTTGTCCATATTTCTGCTGACAGAGTCATGTGAGAGTTTGTTTTTTGCAGGGTGAGCTGATGTTTTTACTGGTATCATTTTCGCTCACATAAAGTTTTCTATTCTGATTTTTGAAAGGCAGAATGAACAAAAACCAGCAATTCAAGAATTTCTTTTCTTCTTTTAATGCCGTTCACTTTGTGGTAAAAGTGATAAGACAGATTTATTTTTTGGGTAGTGCGATCACAGAGATGCCACACTGTTACATTTTTTATGCGTTTCTGATTTACGCAATATAAACAATGTTATAGAAAAAGTGTTGGTTTTGCATCGTCATATTTTGAGAGCTATAGCATTAATATATTTCCGCTGATGGAACTGAGCTGCAACTTGTTTTTTGCAGGACAAAATAACATTTTCAGCTATAACATTTTTAGCTACATACAATTTTTTATCGCATTTTATTCCACCTTTTTGGTGATGTGATGAAAAAGCATAGATTTTTCACACATTCTTTATTTTTTTATGGCAGGGGTGGGGAATCTGTTTTCTTCCAAGGGCCATTTGGATATTTATACCATCCTTCGGGGGTGATACAAACTCCGCCCACAAAGTACATCCTGGCTCTGGCACTGGTGTCAGGACATAATCTTTCATTGCATGCGCTTCAGTGTTCAGCAGTGAACACTGCGTGTGTGTGCTAACAGAGCAAGAAGAAATTAATGAGCTGGTGGCAATCAAAATACAACTCCATGCCCAAGCACTGAGGTCCCTGAGAATTTGCCCGGGGGCCTGATAAAAGGTCATCAAGGGCCATAAATGGCCCAGGGTCCTGAGGCTCTCCACCCTTGTTTTATGGTGTTAAGGGGTTAACTAGTGTGACAGTTTTAAAGATCGCTATACATGGCAATGCCAAATAGTTTTTTGTTGTTGCTGTTTTTACATAAAAATATGTATTTATTTTATTTTATTTATTTTTTAGCTTTTTTGTACTTTATTTAGTGATTTTTTTTCCTTTTATTTACTTAGTCCTTCTGTGGGACTTGTAACTTTTATTACTCTGATCACTGGTATTATGCATTGCAATGCACAAGCAGAAACTGCAATTCACAAATGTAACACTGACAGAACATGGCATGGTCTACCCGGCCAACAACATTGTCAGATCATTATTTGACCTCCTTCTGCTGTGGCAACCATCGGGCTCCCATGATCATGTCATGGGGGTGCCAATCGGGTGAAGGTGGGTGCCCCTTCCTTCTCAATTCTGCGATTGCTATTGATTGAGGAATTTAGAGCGTTAAACAGCAGGTTGGCAGCACCCAAACTGCCCCTGATTGTAACAGCTGGAGCTTGACTATAAATTAAGCCGAGCTCCCGGCTGCGATCGTGTGGGCACAGCTCCTGATTTAAGAGTCCAGTCCAGCCACATCAGGGCCTTGCCCCGACTTCTAATGCTTACCTCTCCACAAGGTCGTCATCGCTCCATTGCTCCTCCTCTTCCTCAGGGTTCCGGGGGCCACATATCTCTGCACTGACATAATTAAATTCATTTATATCCCTGGACAGGTCTCTCTATAAGTATTATGGTACTATGGAATAATATTAAGTATGGTCTCCTGTGACCTGGCTTTGCAGCCTCTGACTTTTTCATACATGTTTTATCTTGTTTCTTTTAATTATATATTTTATAAAGATATACATTTTTATTGCACATATACTCTTTGTCGTCTATTGCTAGTTGTAAACAGAGATACATTGTATATAGCAGTGTATTTATTTGTACTTGTATACTATATAGGTTAAAAAAGAAAGATTTTTTGTTCCTATAAAACTACTAAAAAGCAAGTACATAAGCACCATTTTTACTTTTTTGTGAGTCTTTCTGGAACTCAAACCTGCAACCTGCAATCTTCAACATTACCAGCAAGAGCTAAAGAGATTGAGTCACAGGCTCTGGTGATGTCACTGAGATAATTTTGTGTACTTGATCTGTATTGCAGGCTATGACCTCACATTCAGATTATACTGATACATCTGGACATAACAGTGTATTTCTGTGTCACTGGATTCTAGAGGGAGAATAAGGCCACGTTCACACATTCAGTATTTGTTCAGTATTTGGCCAGTCTTTCACATCACTATTTGTAAGCCAAAACCAGGAGTGGGTTAAAAATTCATGGTGCACGTGTTTCTATTCTTCTTCCACACTTTTCCTCTGATTGTTCCACTCCTGTTTTTCACTTCTAAATACTGCTGATAATTACTGATCAAATATTGAATGTGGCCTTAGGCCACGATCACACATGCGAGAAACATGGCCGAGTCTCGCATGTTAATACCCGGCACTGCGGCGACACTAAGGAGCGGAGCTCCATGTGTTGCTGTGCGGCCGCATGCTCCGATTCGAGTGTGGATCGCCCTCCAGGGCAGTGGGGTTACTCGGTACCGGGCCGGTGTCTCAGAGGTATGTGTCACGGTGGCGGTGACCCGGTACGTGCCCCTGGGCGTCCATGTAAAAGGGGTGAAACATGGCTGAATAAAATTTATAGATAGATGATACGTGACGCCACCTGTGGTGCTCGGCAATGAAGGTTAAGCCGACGCTGCAGGCAGATCCTCTGGGACAGATGGTATAAGGCAGCAAGATGTAAGAGCTCCCCACAGATGGAGCTGTAGTCCCAGGGCAGTAGTAATAGGTGTTGAGTGAAAGGGTGCAGTGTTAGGCACAGGGATGTAGCAGTGCTGAGTGAGTTGGCGCAGGAAGAAGGCAATGAGATAGCTGAGTGCAGTTCCAGTTCTTTTACTCACGTTCCTGGCACAGACAGGTGCCCACTTCAATGCCGCGGTCTCCAGAACGGGCTCAGCCAACTCCCAGGCTGATAGAATTAACCTTTCCAGCACTCCCTTTCGAGTGCCTGTTCTTAACGTCTCCTTTCTAGCGGTTATCTGAGGTATTTGCAGTACTGAGTTAAACTGAAGTTCCTCCTGCTTGATGTTACTCAAACTCCACTCGCATGACAGGTGACTGTAGCCTGTTTCGGGGACTCCAGCCATCATGTCCTGGCTCACACTGAGGTTGCCACTGTGTCTTCGAGTCTTTGGTGGGAATAGAGTGGTCACAACTCCTATTCCTCTGGTTTCTGCTGCAGGAACCTTAGTTTCACAAACAGCCCTGGATACCGGCGCCCGGCCTTGGCGCATTGAACTTAGGGAAGGGCTCTGCTCTGGCCCTAGTCCCCAGTCTCTCTCCTCACGTTCCGTGCTTATCTCTCTTCTTTCCGAACAACTGACTTCTTACTTCCCCTCTTTCTCTCTCCCGCTTATCTCCTTCTGCTTCTCTTTCTTTCCCTTCTGAATCTGACCCTACTTCCTGTCATCTTTCCCCTCTTAGTGTCTCTAAACTCCACTCACCACCCAGCACTCTTCGTGTTCCAAGCAGGGAGCCACAAAGGTTGCTCTGCTATTCTAAAGTGTCTGTGCTGGATGTGAGTGGTGGAGTCTGGTCAGGTGTTACCATCTTACCTGGGGAGTGGGATACTACACCTCAGAAGGAGGTGCAGTACCTCTGTGGTGACTGAACCCTCAGGGGCACCACATTCCCCCTCCGTTAACCGCAGCACATCCGCGGGCTGTAAACAAATGATAATTAAGATGGCACCGGAACATACAAAAATTTTTTTTTAAATTAACAATGTAAAAACAGCTTCTCTTAAGGAGAGGACTAAAGCTTGAACATTACACAACAAGTTTACAGAATACCTATAATTTAACATTTCACCTATTTTGAAGTGCTATTGGCAGTAACCGTGACCGAGAAGTTCACTGCCAGATCAGGTATTACCATCCCTGCTTCAACATATTTTTCACATTCCGCTTTTACTCCCACTCTTCTAGACCTATAGGTGACAACCGCTGACTCCTGGTTCGTCACCCGGTTCAACTCTCCATTCACAACCTCACATTTTTATTAAAACATTGCTACTGTCATGGTTTGATCAGGGTTCTTGCCCTGCACTCACAGGATTAAGTGTACGTGGCCTCTTTCTGGATCTGGGAGGGGTATTTATACTCACTCTTTACCTGGGTTCTCTGTCAGCTGTACTGTTGTTCTGGCTGTGTGTCTGACCCCTGGTGTGCTTATATATTGCATTGCTTGTTTGCTTCCCGTGTATGACCCGGTCCGTCCCCTCACTCTGTACTCCGTCTCTCATTTTGGTACTATTGTCTTTTCTGGTTCAGACCTCCTGGCTTGGCTATCGTTACTCCGCTACAGTTTGTCCCTATTGTACCGTCTATTGCCTGTTCTGGTTTTCTGATCTATTGCTACGTCCAGACTATCCATTCTGTCTAACCCTTTGGTACTGTCGTGCGATCTCGTGCTTTGACCTCGGCTTGATCTGGTTTTTGTCTCTGTCTATGCCCCTTGGTAACATTGTCCAGTAGTTACCTTTCTAGGAGTTTCCCTGCAGCTCCTAGCTCTGTGGAGCTTAGGCCACGCCCCCAGCAGTCACGTGCTTCAGGTTCTGTGAGCCTGGAGCATGCATCGTCACCACTGCTGTCCCGCTCTGCAGGTATCTTTGTGCACAGTTTTTGTACTCAGGACACGCGCACTGGCTCATTGAGCAAGTTCAGTGCGGTGTTCCTGACAGCTACCAACTAAACTCTATAGAAAATCTGTTTCAATGCTATAACTACACTCTACTGCTATCAACACATTTTTTTTTATTAAAGACTACTACCGCAACCTATTCTTGTGGAAAAAAATGCTTTCACTATAAAATACTAAACATTAATTATTAAGAAATTAAGTGCAATCATTCTTGGGTGATATAGACACTGGTCCAGCTAGGGTGTCTTGCAGTGTCTCTGTGCTGAAAGAGGACTTTGAGTCTGAGGTAGTCCTTGTTTGAAGACTGTTCATGTAAAACCAAGAAAAGGGCACCTTAAGGCTAAGTGCAGACGTACTTTTTTGCCCTGCGGATTTTTCTGCGCAGAATTGAAGAAATCTGCAGGTCAAATGACCTGCATTTTTCCTGCAGATTTCTTCCTTTTTTATTGCGGTTTTCTTGCAGTTTTTGTGCGGTTTTCCTCTGCGGATTTCCCCCTGCGGATTTGGAGAATGGAGCAGGTGGAAAACCGCACAAAAGAAGTGACATGCTGCATATTTTGTACCGCAAGAAAACCGCGCGGAAAAATCCGTAGCGTCTGCACAGCGTTTTTTTTTCAATTGATTTACATGCTACTGTACATCACAGCGTTTCTGCGCGGTAAAATCCGCTGCAGATCCGCTGGAAATCTGCATCGTGTGCACATAGCCTAAGAGGCGCAACTATGTACAATGACAGTTTTTGGATCACTCCAAGTTCATGATCGCTCAGTTCAATAAAATTGGTGCCAACTGGGCGAACTGGGGAAACACAGAAAATGAGGGCACAACGGTGCCCATACCTTCCTGGGTAACAGTTCAGTCAGTTACAGTACTTTAATTATTTTCCCCCCTGGGGTGGAAGCTGGCTTTTTCTTAGGCTTCCAGGGAAGGTTGTCTGGGTGTCCACCTCCTGGGTGCGCTGCCGGTCCAAGTTCCGCAGGGCCTCCTGCCTCAGCCACAGACAGCGATTCAGCATTGCGATCTCCTCTTCCAATTGCCGGCAGTCCATGGCAGAAACAGGGTCGGAGCCTTAGACTACTGCGCCGGGGAAGGCAAGCTCCTCTTCCTCGTGCTCTTCAGGTCTCTGTCCTTCCATCATGGCGTCCTGGCTTCTCCCTGGGCTCCCTTCCCGCCTCACAGCTCTGCTCCACCTTCCTGGGGTGGCGCCTTCTTCCTCTTCCTCCATACCAAGCCAGTATACGAACCCCTCTGGGGGTGGGCCATGTTGATGTTGCATATAAGTTCAGGCAGGGGAGGCCCAGGACAGTTTGCGCTCTTTTCTTAGGGCTACCCATGTTGTCACGCCCTTCTTCACCGTGCCGGCGGCCATTTTGAGAGTCCATTTTGCAGTCTATCATTTTGGTTGTTTTGCACATTTTCACAATTTTAGGTCCAATAAATCTTCAGCACACAGGACCTGGTGATACCGGGCTTCGTCATCCTGTTCATGACGCCAAAATGGATCGCCCGCCAGGGCAGTGGGGTTACTCAGTACCGGGCCGGTGTCTCAGAAGGATGTGTCACAGTGGCAGTGACCTGGTCCGTCACCCTGGGCGTCCATGCAAAAGGGGTGAAACATGGCTGAATAAAGTTTATAGATGGATGATGCATGACGCCACCTGTGGTGCTTGGCAATGAAGGGGTTAAGCCGACGCTGCAGGCAGATCCTCTGGGACAGATGGTATAAGGCAGCAAGATGTAAGAGCTCCCCACAGATGGAGCTGTAGTCCCAGGGCAGTAGTAATAGGTGTTGAGTGAAAGGGTGCAGTGTTAGGCACAGGGATGTAGCAGTGCTGAGTGGGTTGGCGCAGGAAGAAGGCAATGAGACAGCTGAGTGCAGTTCCAGTTCTTTTACTCACGCTCCTGGCACAGACAGGTGCCTGCTTCAATGCCACGGTCTCCAGACCAGGGGCTCAGCCAACTCCCAGGCAGATGGAATTAACCTTTCCAGCACTCCCTTTCGAGTGCCTGTTCTGAACATCTGCTTTCTAGCGCTTATCTGAGGTACTTGCAGTACTGAGTTACACTGAAGTTCCTCCTGCTTGATGTTACTCAAACTCCACTCACATGACAGGTGACTGTAGCCTGCTTCAGGGACTCCATCCATCATGTCTCAGCTCACACTCAGGTTGCCACTGTGTCTTCGAGTCTTTGTTGGGAAGAGTGGTCACAACTCTTATTCCTCCAGTTTCTGCTGCAGGAACCTTAGTTTCACAAACAGCCCTGGATACCGGCGCCCAGCCTTGGCACTTTGAACTTAGGGAAGGGCTCTGCACTGGCCCTAGTCCCCAGTCTCTCTCCTCATGTTCTGTGCTTATCTCTCTTCCTTCCGAACAACTGACTTCTTTCTTCCCCTCTCTCTTTCTCTCTCCCGCTTATCTCCTTCTGCTTCTCTTTCATTCCTTTCTGAATCTGACCCTACTTCCTGTCAGCTTTTCCCTCTTAGTGTCTCTAAACTCCACCCACCACCCAGCACTCTTCGTGTTCCAAGCCGGGAGCCACAAAGGGTGCTCTGCTATTCTAAAGTGTCTGTGCTGGATGTGAGTGGTGGAGTCTGGTCAGGTGTTACCATCTTACCTGGGGAGTGGGATACTACAACTTAGAAGGAGGTGCAGTACCTCTGTGGTGACTGAACTCTCAGGGGCGCCACAAGTGCTAGCAGCAGTACCGGGTTTTAACATGCGAGACTCGACCGTGTTTCTCGCATGTGTGATCCTGGCCTTAGGGAAGTTTCACATGTCCAGTTATTTCTGGTACCGGAAACATGGTGCCGGAGATATCCGTGTCCGTGTGTCTGTGTGTCCGTGTGTTCTTCATATGGCACACGAGTGCCACCCGTGTGCCGCATCAGTACCACACGGACCACTGCAGGGGAAGTAGCGCTACAGTAAGCGCTGTTCCCCTGCATGTGGTGCTGAACGCAGCTGTCATTCTCCCTGCTCTGCCAGCAACAGCGCGAGCAGGGACGAATGAATGAAAAAAAAACAGGAGATCATGCCAGCAGCTAACACAGACTCAGTGACATCACCGCTAGTCACTGAGCCTGTGCACGTTGCTTCCCATTAATTCCCTATTAGTTTACAGCCCGAGCGGGCGCATTAGTACCGCTCCTGTTGTAAACTGACTATCCCCACATATGGATTGCGCCATGGGAATGACTGTACGCCGGACAGGTATGGAATATTGTTAGTTTTTTTTTAGTCTTCTTTAACAGGAGATCGAGGGATTCGAGATGGGATTAGCAGTGTAATAAAGATTAAAAAAATGTGTGGTGTATTGTTTCATTAAAAGACTTTATTCTTACTGTGTGTGTGTTTATTTAATACTTTTTTTTACTATAGGATTAGTAATGGATAGGTGTCTTATTGACATCTCTTCATTACTAAGTTGGGATTAATGTCACCTTACAGTACAAAGGTGACATTAACCCCTTATTACCCCACTTGCCACCACTACAAGACAAGTGGGACTAACCCGACAAAGCTCCAGAATAGGCGCATCTAATGGATTCGCCTTTTCTGGGCAGCTGCGGGCTGCTGCTTTTAGGCTGGGGGGGCCGATATTCATGGCCCCTTACCAGCCTGAGAATAGCAGCCCGCACCTGTTAGTTTTGCCGGGTTGGTTCAAAATATAAAGATGACCCCCACGTCATTTTTTTTTCGTTCATTCTTCCCTGCTCGCGCTGTTGCCGGCAGAGCAGGGCGAATGACAGCTGTGTTCAGCATTACATGCGGGGGAACTGTAGCCTCTTCTTCCTTGGAGGCTATCCTTGCTTACGGAGGATAGTGTACACTGTTCTCCATGTGCACGTGTGCTGCACATGTTGCGGCCCGTGTGCCCGGGTCAAAACGGACAAGTCTGCGTGTTTTCCACACAGACACACGGTCCGTGAAAACATGCTGACATCTGCATAGACCCATTCATTTGAATGGATGTACGTTTGTCAGTGTCTCTGGTACGTGAGAAAACTGTCACTACACGTAGTGGAGCCACTGAAGTGTGAAACGATTCTTAAAAAGATTTTATTCTTCCTATAAAATTACAAAAAAATAATGATAAGCACTTAATGTCATTTTTAATGTGCCTTTTAAAAACTAACAGACACCACAAAATAAGCAAATAACATAGACATATTTGTTGTTCCTAAAATCTTAAGGATGCGCACAACACAGCGATCTATTTACGGGGATTGGTAAATGGGATAAAAAAAGGTGTAATTATTATTTTTTTCTCTATTAAATCCATAAAAAAGTTAAAAAAAAGTAACGATGAAACCTTGTTCACACATAGCTTAAATGCTGTTTATTTTCTACTCTGCTTTTTTTCTGCAGGTGTCCTCACCACACAATGCAATAACAATCTCTTCTGATTGCTGCGTGTTTGATGAGTTTCTTTTATGCGTTTTCAGCCTTATTTTATGTGACTTTGGTGCAGATATGAAGCAGAGTTTTCAAAGCTTTTTTAATAGCAGAGAAATCTTTGATTCTGCACTTAAAAATTCAAAAGCATTTTTTCATGTGTTATTTTCAGGCTTCACATAGAAGCCTATAGAGAAAAAATACACCAAAACATCACAGTTCGGCAGCGTCGTTAGACACACAGGGGGCGGAGATTTCATGCACAAGCTTGGAAATTTAGGCCATGTTCATACGTAGCGTAAATGCTGGGTATTTTCTGGTGTTTTTTAAGCAGAAATTTTGCTGTGTTTATCTGTCCAAGCAAAGTGGATGTGATTTCATGAAATTAGTGCTCCCTTAAGACGCTGCTGAACTGTGTGATTTTGGTGCATTTTTTTGTTCTAGAGGCTTCCAAGTGGAACCTAAAAAAATTGCATGTGAAAACTGCAGTAACTTTTTTATGCAGAATCAAAGCTATTCTGTACTATAACAAACACCTTTTAAAACGAGGTTTCACATCTGTACTGGAAATGCATCAATAAGCAGAGAAAGGTTTAAAAAATGCAGTGAAGATGCAATAATCAGAGTTGATTGTTATTGTGTAGTTTGGGGTGGACACCTGCAAAAAAACAAAAACACAGTATTTATGCTATGTGTTGACACAGCTTTAGAGATACAAAAAAGTCACATGTCATATAATGAAGCTTACATAAATATGAGAAAGTTTTGAAATAACAGGTAGTGTGATTCTAGCAGAAAAGCTAAAAGCCATTGTTAAATTGCTAAATTTAATATTTCTTATACAGATAATGAATAGTAATGAGGGAACATGCTGCGAAAAGGATAAGTTCACACTTGCGTACGGCAGGTCTGTGTATGGCTGCGTACCTTCTCCCTTAAGCTCCTCCTACGATCCACCTACTTAGGTATGCAGCCTGCGCTGTCCTGCGCACCTATCTTTAACAATAGGTACACAGGGACATGCGTTGTGTGCGGATGCGTCTGCATGCGGCGTTTTGAGGTGCCCACCGACTGCACAGGAACGCAACATGTTGCATTTCTGTGCATTCAGCTGGCACATCAAAGCCCCGAATGTGGATACATCTGCATACAACGCATGTCCCTGCGTACCCAATGTTAAATATAGGTATGCAGGACAAAACAGGATGCATGTGGAAGTAGGCGGAGCGTAGGTGAAGCATAGGAAGAGCTTAAGGGATGACATATGCAGCCATATGCAGACCTGCCATACGCAAGTGTGAACTTAGCCTAAGGTATTATCCGAGCATGTGTAAGCAGGTTGCGGGATGCAGTGACAGGCAGGAGGCAGAGAAAGAGTTAACAAGATGTAACAATTTAATAGAAGAGATTTTTTCACTCCTCGCATGGAGGTAAATGGTTAAAGAGTAAATGGCAGAAGTAATAAACATAAAACAAGAGTAGTCCAATGAAAGAACTTATTGTTTCCTGTGCGAGCCTCTGAAACAGTTGATGCAACAGGGATTGTAGAACCGGCAGAGTCTGGGGGGAGGATCTTCAGATGGGGTCCTTTAAACGGTGACAGTCCAGGGATCTCCTTGTTTCACCGCTCACTGAATGGCCTCTGGTGGTGTCAATTCCTGTGGCATACCCAGTAATTGGCCAACTTCACTCTTCGGTGAGAGCGTGAGATCATCCTTTCCTAGGTTAACACATCGCACCACTACATTACCGTTGCAATGAGGAGTCCTGAAGGCAATTGATCTGGTAGGGTGGGCTCTATCTGGACTTCCATTCCTTCGAGGGGTGTACAAGCTCGCACAGGCAGCATTAGCACAGTCTGGCCAGGCAGAAAAATGAGCTGGGCAGCGGCCAGAGCAAACACCTTCCCCAGGACTTTTCCTTCTTTTGAAGTTTCTTGAGCCTGGGCTACCTGTATCAGTTGCTGGAACACCTTTCTTTGAGGGGTGCGGGGAATAAGTCATTGAGAAACACATCTGGTGACTCAACACTACTCCTTTTTGGCCCACATCTTTGCCACACACGGTAATATGCATCCAGACCACCCCTGGGATAGGTAATTGATTGTCCGCTATCAACTTTATCACTAGGCCCCATTCAGGCTGCATTGCCCTGGAAAAGTGACATCTGAAATAAGTTTCTGGCATGGTAGTCACTAGGGAACCGACATCAACTAAGCAACGGACAGCTCGGTCATCCATTTCAGCCCATACAAGGGGGCACAGGGTAACTAAACTTGTGGGACTTCCTTCTTTCCTTCTTGGCTGCTCAGGCTCTGGGTGGCATCCCCCAGTCACAGAGCACACTAGTTTAACGGCCAACGGGCAAGTGGTCTCCCTGTCGTGCGCATCCTCGAGCAATATGTCCAGTGTCTCCACACCTAAAACAAATTGGCTGTCTCTCTGTGCGAGATTGTCCCATTTCCTGATGGAGCTCGGGGGCGGTTCTGCCTCCGGAGATGCTTGGGATCACTAGGGGTTTCTTTCTTAAGTTGGACCACTCATGTCCTGAATTTCCTTCCGGATTTCTCTCACCCAACCTGGTTCAGCTGCAGGCAGAGGGAATACCTCCCCAGGACCTTCTCTGCCGAGGCTGCCGTCCCCTGCTCTTGAT
This sequence comes from Dendrobates tinctorius, assembly GCF_039654945.1. Classification (NCBI taxonomy): domain Eukaryota; kingdom Metazoa; phylum Chordata; class Amphibia; order Anura; family Dendrobatidae; genus Dendrobates; species Dendrobates tinctorius. Next base: position 59,430,105 of record NW_027361697.1, read on the forward strand.
CGCCGCACGCGCTTCTGCCCCAACTTCTAAAAAAGACATATGCAGATTGCAAGTGATCCCACAGGGCTTGTTTGAGCAGCACATCCCTGAGGCCTGCCACTAGTTGATCACTCAAAATTACATCAGGGGGCCCCACACCCACATCATCCTGCTTAGCAATTGCGGCATGGATCTCCTGCAGTGCGTTCATGTATTGAGTCACGAACTCCCCCACCCTTTGGATGCAGCCAAAGAAGAGCATTGGCAATTCCACAATATCCGTGGATTCCCCATGCATCTCATCTAAGATCTGTAACACTTTAGTGAAAGTGTTCTGCTCGTGTGGGGGCCGGAACATAACAGAACATCTGGCTTCCCAATCTAGGGCCAGCACAGAAATCTCTAACTGCATAGCGGGGGTCATGGGATGCATCCTTAACATGCCTTTAACCCACTCAGACCAGTCCCATAATAATGAGTTGCTCCCTGTGAACTTTGGGAGATTGCTGAGCATGGCCCCAACGGTAAGCTGGCCCTTGGGACATCTACATCCTCTTGGTCTGCCTCCTCTGTGCTTGTGGACTGCATACTGCCGACTACGCCAAGTGTAACCAGGTTGCGGGATGCAGTGACAGGCAGGAGGCAGAGCAAGAGTTAACAAGATGTAACAATTTAATAGAACAGATTTTTTCACTCCTTGCAGCGAGGTAAACAGTTAGGCTGGGATCACACATGCAAGAAACTCGGACGAGTCTCGCATATTAATACCTGATACTGCCTCTGGCACTCGGATCGGAGCGGGTGGCCTGAGTGCCACAGCAGTGCTGGGTATTAACATGCGAGACTTGTCCGAGTTTCTAGCATGTGTCATCCCGTCCTTAAAGAGTAAATGGCAAAAGTAATAAGCATAAAACAAGATTAGTCCAATGAAATAACTTATCGTGTCCTGTATGTGCCTCTGAAGCAGTTGATCGCGCAGGGGTTGTAGAACCGGCAGAGATCGGGGGATATGTCCTCAGATGGGGTCATTTAAATGGTGGTCCGTCTTCTGGCAGCAGCGGTCGGTCTCCAATATCTTCTGCTGAGCCCCTAGTCCATCAACAAGTGTGGCAGAAGCAAACAGGGCCGCAGCACTCCCAGAGGCACATGGAAATGGGTGTGAAGCAAGTGGCAGGGAAGGCCGCAGGAGTTTGTCCGGTCTCCCTCCTTTGCATGTACGCAGTACACAGTCACTGAGCGCACGGCACCTCTGTCCAGCAGATACAGAGCGCACGGCACCTCTCTGCACAGCAGTTCCACTGCGGACGGGGGGACCAAACAATGCGGCCTGTCGCAGTGCCAGCACTCGGGGGAAGGAGAGCGCTGCTCACCTGGCTGCGCACTGTTGCTGGTTGGCACCAAACTCCCCTGCTGTGCGCACTTTTGCTTTTTATCTCACCCCTTCTCCCCAGGTCATGAGGTTGGTCTAGCTCCTCACTTCTTCCCCTAGGCAACAGGGGAGGCAGCCTCAACAGTTGCAGACCCGGCTCAGTCCAGGTACCCGCTGCCCTGTCCTCTTCCTTACACATGCTCGTGTGGTAACCGAGTATTTTTGGCGTGCTTGAAAAATATGTTCGAGTCCCTGCTCCTGCATGTCTTGCAGCTCTTCGACAGCTGCAACACATGCTGGGATATCCTAACAAACAGGCAGTCCCAGCTTGTGTTGCGGCTGTAGAACAGCTGAAAGACATGCAGCCGCGGGGATTCGAACATTTTTTTCAAGAATGCCGAAGGCACTCGGTTAACACCTGAGCATGTTGACACTCGGTTAAAACCTTATCTGAGCACATTCGCTCATCACTAGAAATGAATAAAAACTTACATTTACGGTACTTTAAAACCTGAAACAAAATAATAATCTATCATTAATTGTAAATCAGCAAGATTTATAAATGCAGTCTAATATACTACTTTGCTGATTTTTAATGAGCATATGAGCATAAGCAAAGTGGACTGTAAAAGTCCTACACATTGGATATATTTTAAGCTGACTGGAAAAACACAATTCATGAAGATTTTATGCTCCTCAAATCAAAAGATTTATTACATTAATTACATTACATTTTTTAGTAAACATTGGCAGTTTTTTCCTTGGCTTTTAATTTTAACCCTCAATGAAACCTGAGTAGTCAAAATGTCCCCAATATGAAAGATGCAAAGTAATAAAGAAAAAAAACAAAAGGCAAAATAAATACCCAACAAAGAAATAAAAACACACTACTGAGTGTATGTAAGGTTTGTGGTAATGATACTACAGCTACTTATAAAGTGATTACTGGCCATGTCTAAAGCCCCCGTTACACACTGCAATATCGCTAGCAATATCGCTGTAAAGTCACCGATTTTGTGACGTTACAGCGATATTGCTAGCGATATCGCTGCATGTGATACTTACCTCCGACCGGCTCCCCCGCTGGTTATCGCTGGTCGCGCGAGAAGCTCCTGGATCATTTCTTGTCGGCCACTTCCTGCGGCGCTTCCTGCTGTGACGACGAGCGACGCGTGGAGCCGGGTGGGAGGATGCAGGATCACCGCGTCTGACAGGTAAGTAGCTATCCCCATCCCCAGCGATGTCACTAGTGAGATCTGCCTATGTGGCAGCTCACTAGCGACCACCTAGCGATGCACCAGCGATCCTGACCGTTTCATATCGCTAGTCGGGATCGCTGGTACATCGCTAGGTGTAAGGGTACCCTAAGTTTTATGCATAAACCTTTTGTGAATAAATAAGTTTTTCATGCAAAAAAATAAATGCTTCATATTTAATAATCTTCATGGACAGTAGCATGGACGAACGCGCTTCATTTGGACTTTTCTTGTCTTATAAATTGAAATGATAAAAAAATGATTTGTAGACAATTTGGTCATAGGAAGGATGTTCTAATGGATTTCGCTGATTAAGCCATTCTCCTTTGGCAGTCTATGGACTCACTTTTGAAGACAATACATAGACTGCAAGGGTGCCAAGCAGTTGTGTCTATACCATTACAATCTCTATGGATGAAATCCTATTATATTATCCCCGAAGCCTTTATCTTGAAAGCCAAGAGCAGGCTGTGTCTGTATCAAAAAAAAAATACAAGGACATGATAAGAGTGAGACAGAGCGGTACCACACGCTTATGAATCAAACTTCAGGGAATGAATAATAAAATATATGTACAAGGTTTATACAGTAATCGGAAATGAGCAGGGAGGATAAAGACATTTCTTCAAAGTCCATCTTTTTTCTACAGGCTGTTGAAGTACAGAACTTATCCTTTAATGGCCAGAATAATCACTTGTGCAAAGAATTAGACTGTTGTAGTACTGCCTTCATAAAAGTATTAGGAATACATTTTTATAAAAAAAAAACACATTTAATTCTATAAAATACTTTTACTGTAACTTTATTATATTTGTTTGTAGAAGTTACAAACTGGCACTTAAAATATAAATTCATGCCTCCGAGTCATTTAAAATCGGCTCAGGCATCCGACTGCAGCATGAGCATTCATGGAGTTGCTATTCCTATTAGTCTTACGTCCCCTTTACTACAGGACTTATACTGAGCTTTACTACATCAATGTCTACACTACTCCAGTTACGCTAATCAGATCTGCTTCATCTGTATTTGCTGTACTCCAGTTCCACTACTCTTATATACAAGGCTCTACCACCCTACTAACACTGTGCCTTCGTTAATTACTTTCCACTACTCAGCTCTGTAATATTCAATTCTCCACTACTTCAGTCCCCCTGCTCGCTTCTGCTGGGCTAGTCCAGCTATTCTAAACCAGTTCAGTTACTTCTCCAGTACCGCTAAATTGCTGACCCCTCCGCTCAGCTGCACTAGAACTGCCTGTTTGTGCTGCTTAAGACTTGCTAATCTGGACGAAAGACTTTGTGGATCTACCACATCAGGTGAGACATAACAGAGAAAGGTCAGTAATATAAGATTATCCCGGTCACAGCTGAATCCCAGCCAAGCTTTATAACAACTAGAAGGTGCTTCACCAATCTGAGATGTATTAAAGGGAATATAACATCAAAGAATAACCTATTTTGGATGACTAGATGAAGAAATTGAAGTGTACAAGATTGCATTGTAGTGAATGAACCTTTCAAAGAACACTTCTGTCTTGATAATTGACCAGTGTAAACATGCTGCCAATCACCCGATAAACAATCAAAACACTTGTTCAGCTATCAGGACCAAAAAAAATGGACGAGAGTAATGCGAGTACTGTGCAATTTTTATACGGAACAGCCGTATGACATGTGTATGCAATGTGATTTTAACATGAGCTTTTACAAATAGTAATTCTCTATGTCAATTACACATCATTTTCAAAGGATATATTCATCAAAACACACACATAATATATATATATAAATTTATATATATATTTATATATACAGTATATTAGATAGATAGATAGATAGATAGATAGCTAGCTAGCTAAGGCGGCAATTCATGTAAAATCACATACAAAAATACAGTAAAATCACACTGATAGATTAGAATACAATAGATAGAATTGATATATACACATAGAATACATATACAGGGTGAGCCATTTATATGGATGCACCTGGGTGTGCCATTTATAAAGTTGGATCCAAAATGGCCGACTTCATAATGGTCGTCATGGTCACCACCCATCTTGAAAAGTTTGCCCCCTCCTTTATAGTATTGTGCCACAAACAGGAAGTTGATATCACCAACCATTCCCATTTTATTTAGGTGTATCCATATACATGGCCCACCCTGTATATAGATAGATGTCAGTGACACACACACATATATATATGTATATATATTATATAGATAGATAGTAGAAAAGCTGGTAATACATCTGCCATGTTCTGTAAAACTACTGCAAGAGTCGACAGGATAGAAGAGATGGATTACATACAGTAAAAACATATAGAATAAATAGATATATAGATGTCAGTGATAAATATAATAAGTACAGTGTGTCTGCCAATTACTGTACATGTACAGTATTTCATTACTAAAAGACTATTTTTCTGGAAAAAAATGGCATGGACTGCCATGCAATTTTCACAACCAGCAGAGGGGAAGCCGATGGCTGGGGGCAGATGTTTATAGCCTGGGAAGGGGGTAATACCTTTATAGCTTCCCAGGCTATTAATATCAGCTCACAGCTGTATAATTAGCCTTTACTGGCTATTAAATTGGGGGACCCCCCAAAAAAGAAGTGGGGTCCCCCTATAATTAATAACCAGCAAAGGCTATGGAGACAGCTGCGGGCTGATACTAATAGTCTAGGAAGGGGCCATGGATACTGGCCCCCCAGGCTAGAAATAGAAGCTCTCAGTCACCCCAGAAAATGTGCATCTTTAAGATCTGCCAATTCTGGCACTTAGCCGCTCTCTTCCCACTTACCCTGTAGTGGTGGCAAGTGGGGAAAAAGTTGGGGGGTTGATGTCACAGTCTCCTCTAATATTCTTAATTAAACCATACTTATGACCTCCCCTTTCCCCCAATGCCCTCGTCATCTGCAAAAGAGGTTAACAAAGCAAACAAAAGTATTCCTCACCTTTCCGCAGAGATGCTTTTAATCCATTTGTCCCATGACAAGTCCAGGTCTGCTACATCTAGATGGCAGGCTGCATGATGCGACCATGCAGCCTGTCTTCCAGCAGACACACTGGGCACCATGTGCTTGGTGTCTCCCTGTGAACTGCTATTCCCTGTCTGAGAAAGTTCTCCTGCCTGCTTGCGGTGCTGTCTCACAGGTCCTGGGAGTTCACAGCCAGTGAACTCACTTCACCTTTCTGACATCAGTGCGAGTGCCGTGGGAAAATTTTTCACGCTGCTCGCGCCAACGTCACATAGGTGAAGTGAGTTCATTGGCCATGAACTCGCAGGACCTGTGTTACGGCATTACCATGCATTTGTATTCCTTTCCTGAGGGATTAAATGGCAGGAAAAGGATTCCCGACTGAGCTGCTCGGTTGTATGATAGATGCAGCACAGAGAGCACAGAAGTACCAGCCACTAAACCCCTGATGGCTTTTCTCATTAGAAGAATTATTATTAATTTCTACATTTATTATAATGGACACCTCTATCCATATATTCAATAAATAAGAGCAGGCCTTTATCTGCACTGTCTGAAAACAAAGATGTCTTTGTTTCCCACAACAACCAGTCAGAGCTCAACTTTCATTTGTCTGGGGCGCAGTCTTGTATTTCCTTCATTACAGAACCATCATTTCTATATCGGTATCACTAAGTGTGATTCGTAAATCATTGCCCCCTTTGATCCACAACAAACATAGCCTGTATGAGCGCAGCTTCCATTCTGATGGACTAAATGGGTTTTCCAATGTTTGGAAACACTCTAAAATACCTAAAATACCAAACAAAGAAGGGGCTGAAGCTTTCTGGTTACTAGGCCAGGTCTCTGCCGCTGCTTTGCTTTCAGGGTTTTGGCTGCAGCAATGATGTAATGTCATCACCATCACCACGCTAGGCAATCGCCAATCACTGAGCTCAACGGCTCATGTCATCCTCCTTGGCACAGTCACTTAGCTTAGTGATAAGCTACAGCAAGGATGCGCTGTTGACATGCTGCCGCCAAAACACTGAACAGAAGTGAGGAGCCAGAGCTGGACCCAAGGTGGTACCTTCTCTGTTTATTTTAGGTTTCTTAAGACATTTAGGGTCCACTTTAATGAAAGACCAAAACCCCATTTAAAGGCGTAATCCCATCTCCAAGATCCTATCCTAATATGTAGCAGGTGTAATAATATTATTAGCAAATACCTCATATAAGAAATCAAGTATAGTTCTTCTGGTTGGCTATGTCTTTTTCCTCCTGTGCATAACACTGCAGTAGCTTAGGTATCCATGGTTACTACCGCTCACATAGTGACTGTTAGCTAGTTGCTATTGGTTGTAACCATGGATACCGCAATTCCTGCACATGAAGAATGAGACATAGTGAATCAGAAGAACTATACTACATTTTTAATTGGAGGTATTTTCTATTATTATTAGTATTAATAAGCCTATTACATATCGGGATAGGATCTTGTATATGGGAAAACCACTGTAAGTCCTATTTGTGCTAGATGGTTATTTTACTCATTTGAATGGCCGCCATGTAATACTAAGCATTCAGACATTGGCTGCTGCATTGAGATGCCTGGTTGTGTCAGATTTTGCTGGGTGGGGGTGGAGTAGCACAGTTGAACTCCTGCATTTTGCAACGGATTGTCTCTGATTAGACAATCATTTTAATCACTAATTTTATTGTATGAAAGGAATCTGTTGCCATATTTTTGCTACCTTATCTGAGAACAGCATAATAGAGGGCCAAAACCCCTAACACCAGCAATGTGTCACTGAGCTGCTTGCTGCAGTTTTGATAAAATCTCTTTTCTCTTCTGCAGAGGTAGCAGTTCTCTGAATGCTGTGCTCCGCATAACCCCGACCACACCACTAATTGACAGCTTTCTGTGTATACTGTGCATTGGCAGAAATCTGCCAATCAGTGGTGGCAGCAGGGTTATACGGAGTTCATGATTATGGAGGACTACATGGCTGCAGGTTTACTAGTCATTGAGCAATAATCACCTAAAGATAAAACAGTAATTTTTTCAAAACTGCAGCAAGCAGCCCAGTAAGTGGCACATCGCTGGAATCAGGAGCACAGTCTCTACATAATGCTGCTCTCAGATCAGGTGGTAAAAACCTGGTAAAAGATTCCTTTTAATAGTAAATTAGACCTGTAATCATTTAATGATTATATCCGGCATTACACAGGTTATAACATGGCATGAGATGACTATGGAGTGAGCTGGTTGTCACGAACAAGGATATTGAGATGGGAAACTTCATTTTCTTTGTATATGATATAAAATTGCATTGCATTTTAAAAATGCCTAAAAAGACATGTTCAGAGGGAAACCTAGTTTCTCATCATTGTCTGTCAGCAAAGTGCAGCAAATTCTATTCTGCAATCTATGGAACAGAAAAAAAAAATAGTGTGCTTCAATGGACTGAGAGGGAACAACAGCATTGTCCTAGCGTTAAAAGCCGCTTTTATGTGTTAAGGAATCGCCTGGTATATTAGTGCAGGTTCTCAAAAGGTTTACTTAAACAGCCCTGTTAATTTAGTATACCTACAATGCCTAAGGGAGCAGATACTCTTACACTATAAAAAGTATTATATCTAGAGCCACTCTGCTATTGATAGCAGCAACAGAAGGAAAATTCAGAAAGGAGAAAAGGATAACCAGACTTTAGACTGACACAGTCACACATAAATCTAAGAAGAGGACAAGGGTCAAAAGGAGGCCGCCTACCATACAGCATGGTGGAAAAGGCAGGCCGACTGCTCTTATACTATAGAATTCATGTTTAGTGCACTTTCAATCATAAGTGAGATAACTGCCTGTGAAGCGTCTGTAAAGATATATCCATGCGTGGAGGTAGATATTACTGCAGGGTCTGTCTAAGTGTTTTATTTCTGTGTATCCAAGTTAAGAGAGGAAGAAAAACTTATTTTTTATTCTATTTTAGAGGTTTGCGGCGTGTTCAGGAAATTCTGCTTGGCACCTGGTGAAAGAAAAACTCTAGAATAGGACAAAAGAAATAACAAATAACTATTAATGAAATAAAAAAAAATTATAAATGCGTAAGAGAACAAGTTATCTTCCTATTATGTATATAGCACCAACATAATCCACAGTGATTCATGCAAATTTTATTTACATGCTCACATTGCTTTAACCCCTTCTCCACATTTGACATACAGTCGGGTCCTTGACTTTGACACGGGCTGGTAAACAGAGCCCGCATCTTTCCTGGTAGATGATGACTGAATTATTCAGCCATCATCTGTCTCTAACAGCCGCAGGTGGAGCGAAGCTGTTAACATATTAAATGCCGCTGTCAATCTCCAACAGCAGCATCAAACATGCCCTGGCAGGGGTGCGCGCCTGCGATGTCATCGCGGGGTGCTTATGGTTTTCCATGACAGCCGGGGGGTTTGTTGAAAACCTCTGTGCTTGTCATGACGATTCTCTTATGAATGACAATCTGTAGCTGACATTCATAGAAGATCATGATTTTCACTATACATAGCAGTGCTGCTGAACAAACCGATCAGAAGATCACAACTTCAAGTTCCTTAAGGGGGCTAACAAAAACAGAAGAAAATGAAAAAAAATGCTTTCAAAAATATGAAAAAAAATACAAAAAATAGAAAAGTTCAAATCACCCTCCTTTTGCACAATTAAAAATAAAGCAATTAAAAAATGCACATATTTGGTATTGCTGCCTTTGTAAAAGTCTGATATTTCAAAATATAAAACAAGTTAATCACATCAGTAAATGGTGTGAGAAGGAAAAATTGAAATGGAAGGATCACATTTTTTTGGTCATCGCAACATTGAAATAAAATGTAATAAGGTGATCAAAAGATCGCATCTACCCCAAAATGATATCAATAAAAATTTCAGCTTAGGGTGCAAAAAATAAGCCCTCACACAGCCCCATATCCTGAAAAAATGTAAAATGTTAACGGTCTCGAAAAATATCGACACAAGCAAGTTTTTATTTTTTTGCAAATTTACGAATTTTTTTCACCACTTAATGTAAATAAAAAAGAAAAACTATTTATGTTTATTATCTACGTAATCATACTGATCTGGAAAATCATATTGCCAGGTCAGTTTTACCAAATAGTGAATATAGTATATAAAAAACAAAAAACAATTGAGAAATTGCTCTTTTTTTTTGCAATTTCACACATTTGTAATTTTTCCCTGCTTTCTAGTACATCACATGATAAAATAAATGGTGTCATTCAAAAGCACAACTTGTCCCACAAAAAATATACCCTCATATGGTAATGTGGATGGAAAAATATAAAAGTTATAGCTCTTGGAAGAAGTAGAGGAAGAATTTAAAAAAAAAAAAACACAGAAAATATACCAGACATAAATGAGTTAATGGCTAGTTTTATGGTGGAAAGTGACAGATCCCACACAGAGGCTAATAACAATAAGCCAACAGAACCTTATTGCTTCAATTGCTGATATTGACGGGTTCGGCCGACAGTGCAATGTGTATGATTCAGGGAGATAAGGATAAAATATGTCCAATTTCTCTCATATATAGACTGTTGGGTGAGATACCTGCCAGCTGGATCATTCGGCTGACTGCTATTTGTAGTGTATAGTGCTTTATATGTTATACAGTTTAGATGTGAAGAGGCATTTTCCTATGCCTCAGTCAAAATGGCGACAAAAGGGCTGCATGTCCCATGTTCTGCCTTCTTCCACGTATGACGCTGTGTGAATTCCAGCATACGGCTTAACCTTTCATTCTCTCCCAGAAACAAGACTGTATGGGTGCTTAAGTCTATATTTATTGGGATGATATGGACAACAATGGGAGATGATAACTGATGGTATAGTAGAACAGTAGTAAATGATATCAGAGGTTGTTGAACACAGTTATGGATGATTCAGTAGATTGTTGAACAAAATGTGGATGATTCAGGTAAAAACTACAAGACACAAATAATACAGCATGTCAGTACTGAAAGACAGTATACAATACACAAATACTGGCAGGTAATAGCAATGCAGGGTGTTATCACACAGTAGCAGTGATACAGGGTGCTGTTATCATGCATTATATAAGAGCTGGGCAATATAACATACACAGCAGCAAAGGAGAAAGATAACTAACACACTAATGGCTGCTAGCTTTACACTCACTGAACGGAGGATGCATAACTAGAGGATGCTTATAACAAACATGCAGTGAAATAACATCACAGGAGCTGAGCATGCAATGCAAACATCATAGGGGGCTGCATTATGGCTACTAACAGAGATGCATAACTAATAATTGCATTATACTTACCGGAATCCGCTTGTTATAAGCAGTGGTTTGCAAAGAGCTGAGCTGAGCAGCTGTGAGCTACTCCGGAGACGGCTGGAAAAATGGTTACATGTTGTTGACCAAGCAGAAAGAAGAGGAGGTTCTGAACAATTAACCATTTGGAGAACAGAAAATTCCAAACACATGAATAAAAGGAGAAGGGCAACTTATGACACCTACTGGCGATAGCTGGAACAGCACTTAAAAATATCTAGCTGCACAGAATAAGCAGAGAACTCCCCACTTGGCATCGACAGATGCCACTATTTGGCTTTTTTGGGGATAATAACAATACAAGTTCAGTAACTGGCCTGAGGAACAGTTTGTTCTCCCAAGTTTTCTCACTTTGACCTCTACCTTGCGCACTTTCCCGTCCTTGCTGGGAAGAGGCTTGGCGACTAGGCCGAGTGGCCACTCATTATGATGTGACTGAGTGTCTTTGACAAGTACCACATCGCCTAGTTGGATGTTTGAGTGGTCTTTTTGCCACTTTGTCCTGATTTGTAGAGTGGAGAGATATTGTTTCTTCCATATGTCCCAGAAGACATTGGATATGCTTTGCACTTGCCTCTACTGGCGTCTCAAGAGATCTTTATCGTTGAATTCTCTGAGTGGAGCTCTTGGCACACAGGTTTTCTGCTTGAGTAGCATTGCCGGAGTAAGGACAGCCAGGTCTCCGGAACTGCTGGAGAGTGCTGACAGTGGCCTGGCATTCATGATAACCAATACCTCGGCCAAGAATGTAGTTAAACTCTCAAGTGTGAGTCTGGTGTTCGTTTGTAAGAAGATAGAGTCCAGTATCTTGCGTGCTTTGCCTATCATTCTCTCCCAGGCACCTCCCATGTGCGAAGAGTGTGGCGGATTGAAAGTCCAGGTGCATCCTTGCTCGCCTAGGTATCTTTCAACATTTGCTATGTCCAAATTGAAAGGGATTTGGAGTTCTCTTGCACGCTCCAATGAATTTCTTACCTCTGTCAGAGCAAATATGCTTCACAGGGCCTCTGATTGCGGTGAAGCGTCGAAACGCATTTATGAAACTTGAAGTGTCCATAGACTCGATTACTTCAATATGAACAGCTCTGATGGACAGACAAGTGAATCGAACTTCCCAAAACATTGCTTCAGTATTGGATTTCCTAGAGCGTCGAGTAGCCACGGACCAAGGACCGAATACGTCTAGTCCAACATTGGTGAAGGGGGTTTCAGTACTGAGTCTGTCAGATGGAAGATTCGTCATCTTCGGATTTTGGAATGAGCCACGGAGTTTGCGACACGTTACACAGTTGAAGTTGAGTTTGCTCATGCTTATTTTTGCACCGACTATCCATAGACCAGCCGCCCACAAATTCCCTTTGGTGAACAAATGGCCTTGGTGTCTCACTAAGTCATGATGATGCTGAATGAGCAGGAGAGTGCTGTGATGACGTCCAGGGATTATTACCGGGTGTTTCTCTGAAACTTCTACCTTGGCTTCTTGAAGATGGCCACCTACAGCCCGTCTTGGTCAACAATTCATAGAATCATAGAATCGTAGAGTTGGAAGGGGCCTCCTGGGCCATCTAGTCCAACCCCCTGCTCAAAGCAAGATTCACTAAATCATCCCAGAAAGATATCTGTCCAGCCTCTGTTTGAAGACTTCTATTGAAGGAGAACTCACCACCTCTCGTGGCAGCCTGTTCCATTCATTGATCACTCTAATTGTCAAAAAGTTTTTTCTAATATCTAATCTGTGTCTCCTCCCATTCAGTTTCATCCCAATGCTTCTAGTCTTTCCTTGTGCAAATGAGAATAAAGATGATCCTTCTACAATGTGACAGCCCTTGAGATATTTGTAGACAGCTATTAAGTCTCCTCTCAGTCTTTTGCAAGCTAAACATTCCCAAATCCTGCAACCTTTCCTCATAAGACAGGGTTTGCACACCGGTCACCATTCTGGTCGCTCTTTTTTTAACTTGCTCCAGTTTGTTGATGTCTTTTTTAAAATGTGGCGCCCACAACTGGACACAGTATTCCAGATGAGGTCTGACCAAAGAGGAGTAGAGTGCAATAATGACTTCACGTGATCTAGACTTTATGCTTCTGTTAATACATCCTAGAATTGCATTTGCCTTTTTTGCTGCTGCATAACACTGTTGACTCATATTCCTTCTGTGATCTATTAGGATACTCAAGTCTTTTTTACATGAGCTGTTGCTTAGCCCTATTCCTCCCATTCTGTATATGCTTTTTTTCATTTTTATTGCCCAGATGTAGAACTTTGCATTTTTCCCAGTTAAAAACCATTGTGTTAGTTGCTGCCTACTGCTCCAATTTATTTATATCTTTTTGAATCCTTTCTCTCCTCTAGTATTAGCTATCCCCCCTAGCTTTGTGTCATCAGCAAATTTAATCAGATTACCCTCAATTCTTTTATCTAAATCATTGATAAAGATGATGAACAAAACAGGGCCCAGGACAGAGCCCTGTGGTACCCCACTTGAGACATTCTTCCAACTGGATGTGCAGCCATTTGCGACCACTCTTTGGGTCCGATCACTAAGCCAGTTATGAATCCACCTAACAGTTGCCTTGTCCATTCCATACCTAGTCATTTTTTCAATAAGGATTGTGTGAGATACTTTGTCAAATGCTTTGCTGAAGTCAAGATATACTATATCTACAGCATTTCCCTGATCCACCCAATCAGTGATTCTGTCATAGAAGGAAATTAAGTTAGTCTGACATGACTTATTAGTTACAAACCCATGCTGACTCTGTTTAATCACTTCATTGTTATCCAGGTACTTACATACATGTTATTTAATAATTTGTTCAAAGATCTTTCCTGGTATAGAAGTCAGACTCACCGGCCTATAGTTGCCGGGGTCCACCTTCTTCCCCTTTTTGAAGATAGGAACAACATTTGATCTTCTCCAGTCTTCTGGGACTTCTCCTGCTCTCTAAGAATTTTCAAAGATTATGGAGAGGGGTTCAAAAATTTCTTCTGCTATCTCCTTCAGTGCTCTGGGGTGTAATTAATCTGGACCTAGAGACTTGAATTCATTTAGTTTAGGTAAGTGTTTCTTCACTATCTTTCTGTCTATAGATATCCTGGATTCTTCTATTCCCTTGATAGGACAGTGAAGAACAGTTGATGTTACATTTCCTTTCTGAGAGAAAACAGATGCAAAATAGGAATTTAAAAGTTCGGCCTTCTCAACATCCTGTCTTACCATTTCATCATTTTCATCCTGTAAAAATCCTATAGCATCTTTGACTTTTCTTTTACTTTTGACATATCCCCAAAATCCTTTATTATTGCTTTTGACGCCTCTTGCAAGCCTCAATTGATTGTCAGCTTTAGATAATCTGATTTGTGCCCTGCAGGTTCTGCAGACAGCATTATATTCTTCTTTAGATATGCCTCCCTCTTTCCATTATATAAACATTTCTTTCTTCCTTTTTAGCATGTGCTTAAGTTCTGTGTTCATCCATCCTGGTTTCCTTAAATGCTTCCTATTCTTCCCTCTTTTCGGAATTGTTAACAATTGTGCTTTGAGAATTTCGGAGACGGGCTGGTCTCAGTGCAGTGGGTCTCTGCGGGAGGGCGAGGATGGGGTGCATGGGGGGTGTGACAGCTCAGTGCAGTGCGAGAAAAATAGACTCCCAGCTAGGACGCGGGTGGGGAGGTCAAAAATGAGACTGTCCGGTGAGAATCTGGATGGTTGGGAGATATGCCTGCCGGGCCCCTGACTCCCCCCAGGCTCGGTCGCAGTGGCGAATTCTGCGACCATGGTAGTTACGGCCCTGATAATATTCATGACTGTGATGAATGCCTGTGTATCAAAGAAGCACTCCTATCTTTCTTTTTATTAACCCCTTTCTGCCATGTGACATACTATTCCGTCCATGTGCCCTGGGACTTAATTCCCAGGGACGGGATAGTACGTCACAGCGTGAGCGCCGCTGATCGCGGCCTGGTGTCAGCTTATTATCCCAGCTGACACCCGGCACTATGTGTCAGGGGCAGTCACGGACCACCCCCGACACGTTAACCCCTTGCACACCGCGATCAAACACGATCGCGGTGTACCGGGGGTTAAAGGGAAGCATCGGCAGGGAGGGGGCTCCCTCCGTGCTTCCGTGAGCCCCCCACAGCAGCGCAATGTGCAGCGCTCCTGCGGGGGGGCTCCTTCCCTGCAGGTCCCCGGATCCAAGATGGCGACGGGGACCTTTGGGGGCCTGCAGGGAGCTGGCTTCCTCAGTGCCTGCAAAGCGCAGGCATGAGGAAGTCTGCTTCAATGCCTGTGACAGATTGCTGATCTGTCACAGCGATCTGTGATGTGACAGATCAGCGATCTGTCACAGGATAGTGATGTCCCCCCTGCGACAATGTAATAAAGTTTAAAAAAAATAAAGTGTAAAAATAATTTTTAAAAAATCACTAAATAAATTAAAAAAAAAATATTCCCTAATAAATTCATTTCTTGGAAGTAAAAAAAAATAAATAAATAAAAGTGCACATATTTGGTATTGCCGCGTCCGTAACGACCCGCCCTATAAAACTGTCCCATTAGTTAACCCTTTTAGCGAACCCCTTAAAAAATAAAAAACGAAGCAAAAACTAATGATTTATTATCATACTGCCGAACAAAAAGTGCAATAACGCGCGATCAAAAAGACGCATATAAATATCCATGGTGCCGCTGAAAACATCATCTTGTCCCGCAAAAAAACGAGCTGCAATACTGCATCATCAGTGAAAAAATAAAAAAGTTATAGCTCGCAGAATAAAGCGATGCAAAAATAATTATTTTCTATATAAAATAGTTTTCATTGCATAAAAGCGACAAAACATAAAAAACGACATAAATGAGGTATTGCTATAACTGTACTGACCCGAAGAATAAAACCGCCTTATCAATTTTACCGCACGCGGAACGGTGTAAACGCCCCCCCAAAAGAAATTCATGAAACGCTGGTTTTTGTTCATTCTGCGTCTCAAAAATCAGAATAAAAAGCGATCAAAAGATCTCACGTGCCCGATAATGATACCAATAAAAACGTCAACTCGTCCCACAAAAAATAAGACCTCACATGACTCGGTGGGTCAAAATATGGAAAAATTATAGCTCTCAATATGTGGTGATGCAAAAACTATTTTTACAATAAAAAGCGTATTTTAGCGTGCGACAGCTGCCAAACATAAAAACCGCCATAAATAGTAAATTAAACCCCCCGTTATCACCCCCTTAAGTAGGGAAAAATAATAAAATTAAAAAAAATTATTTATTTCCCTTTTCTCATTAGGACTAGGGTTAGGGCTACGGCTAGGGTTAGGGCTAGGGTTAGGTCTAGGGTTAGGGTTAGGGTTAGGGCTAGGGCTAGAGTTAGGCCTGAGATTAGGGTTAGGGGTGTGTTGGGATTAGGGTTGGAGTTAGAATTGAGGGGTTTCCACTGTTTGGGCGCATCAGGTGCTCTCCAAACGCAACATGGCATCTGATCTCAATTCCAGCCAATTCTGCGTTGAAAAAGTCAAATGGTGCTACTTCCCTTCCAAGCTCTGCCATGCGCCCAAACAGTGTTTTACCCCCAATATGGGGTATCAGACTACTCAGGACAAATTTCAAAACAACTTTTGGGGTTGAATTTCTCCTGTTACCCTTAGGCCGGGGTCACACTGGCGAGGAATACGGCCGAGTGAGAGGCGCTATAAGCACGCATTAGACACGGACCAATGATTCTCTATGGGGTCTCTCGCACCAGCCGTATATTTCTCATCCGTATTCTACGGTCCGTGACAATCGCAGCATGCTGTGATTGTCAGCATACTACGGCCGTAGTACGCCAATGCAAGTCTATGGGTGTGCAAAAAATACGGATTACACACAGACCACACGTGTGACGTGCGAGCAATACGCAGGTCTTTTGGCTGGTGACAGGAAATGGGCCAATCCATCATCAGGAAGCCTAGACATGCAAGTGAGCTCAAAAAGCTCTCCAAACATCCAGGAAGTACGCCTCCACGGAGTACAGCAGCATCATGGCGTCCACTTACATTAATATGGAAATGTTAATAGTCCTGGTGCAGGAGCGTCCCGAAATCTGGGACCAACGCGATGCCCATTATTCCAACCGGGCAAGAAAGGAGGCATCACGGAGGCGCATCTGTCGCCAGATGTACCATGACTTTGGTGATCGGCCACGTGAGGAGCAGCATAAAATTCGTAAGTACAAGCCAAAACATGAGTAATCTTAGCGCACAACAACAAAGGAATATAGAATCAGCACCCCCCTTCCTGTGCTTGTACTTTTTTCCTCATGAGGCCGTTAGATTTGGATGTGACACGTGGATTCACACAGCCATAATTTGGGTTTAGGACACAAGCTCCTCATCCTCCTAGACAAACCAATTATTAAGTGTAGCTATTTGATACATCAACTAAAGAGACCCTGTGTATCTGCCCAATTAGATATGCCACCATGGGTAGAAAGCACACCCGAGAAGGCCCCATGCCTAGACTACTGGTAGCAAATGTGACCTATCAAATATGTGATTTTGACAATACTTCCTGTCACATTGCAGTGGAAGATGTGATGAGATGCTGGCGAAGCATCTGGGACCAATACCACCGGGAACGCCAGCAGCGGTCCAGGAGTGGGGATGCTGGCTACGTTAAACGAAAATATATATATTACGACCGCCTCTCCTTCCTCGCCCCAATTCTGGATCTGAGACCGTAAGTAGATACCTCACGCCACATTACACAGATACTTTACAGGGCCAAAAATAGGTATTTATTTTTGGCTCTGTTCTATTTCTTCACAGAACTCAGTTCAACCTTATGGACAGAGGCACTGGCTTGGAAACAGACCCCATCATTGATCCTGGGTCTGCAGGGGCAGAGGTGGCTGGCCCATCTTCTCCCCCTACTAGGAGCAGGGGTGAAGACTCGAGTCAGGATGTGCCATTGCCTGCGCCCCAAAGCCCACCACCAGGACCATCTGGTGCTGCTGCTGCATCAGCACCAGCAGAGGATCAGGGCAATATCAGCAGTAGCCCAACTGGCCATATCCGGGGCTCCCCTCAGCCTGCTGCCACATCCTGGCGAGGAACAAGCCGAAGATGGCAAATACCTGCCTCTGATACCCGCACTAATGTGGACACTGTGGTCCTGAATTATTTAGCCAGAGTTAACACTGATGATGGGGAGGAGGCATACTCTCTCAGCCTGGCCAATTATCTCCGTGCCCTTTCCCGTGAGGTCAGACTCCGTATTAGAGGATGCATTCAGATCCTGCTTGATGCCTGCACATACCCCATTACACCCTACCAACTATTTGAATACATTGAGAGGTGGCAGCTTTCACCACGAAATCTCATGCGCCTTAGGCACCCCCCACAAATGCAAGCTCAAGCAGGATCTGAGGATCCTCAAATACGTGGGCCTACACCTCACCCCATTCCTCCCACTACCCAACCTTCTATTCAGCAGCCACAAATGTCAGCCTCTAGCCAACCCCACCAATATGGCCACTTGTACCCACCCAGTGTTGGAGGCTGGTCCCAACCTGGTTGGGGACGATATGGCTATCTTGGTGGGTATGAGCCACGTGCCTACCACAGCCCACAAGATGCCCCTCCCCATCATTACTCTGGCCAGTACCCCCAACATTCCCAGGAGGCAGGACAATTCCCACATCATGGGCAACAGTATGGCCCCACACATGGCGATGTTGTCCACAGTGTCCAGCAGCACCCTCAGGCTGCTCTTCCACATTCCCCTTCCCCAACCTATGAGGATTTATAAGTCTGATGGCCGTAGATGTCCAGTGCGGTTTCACTGGTACTCCAAATACAAAAGAAAAAACAGGTGGTCTCCATCACCAAACTTTGTTAAAAAATTTAACATTCAAATTTTTTAACAATGTTTTCCAATCATATTAAGAATCCATCATAACAGGCAAGGCTACCTCACGCCTTTCAGACAGATATTACATGTCTGTACAAAAGAGAATATTTAAACGCGCTATACTGTAAAGTCAAAGGATGAAAATACACTACTCACTTGCTAATGCCTAGGAAAGGCGTGCTGGCCTTAGTGAAGTAGTCACCTTTTTTGCTAGCAATCTATAGTAACAAATCAAGGCGACCAGCCTTCAGAATATCACGCTCTCTCTATGTCTTAACAATTGAGTTTTGTTTTTTCATCCTTTCCAGTATAGCATGGTTAAATATTCTCTGTTCTACATACATGTAATATCTGTCTGAAAGCCGTGAGGTAGCCTTGCCTGTCATGGTGGAATATTTCTATCATTGGAAAACATTCTGAAGAAATGTGAGTGTTATCTTTTAGCATTAAGTTTGGTTATGGATATCACCTTTTTTTTTCCTTTGTATTTAAATATTCTCATGCAGCAATGTTGTTATTGCCTAATGTTTTTTTGGGTTATGTTATATAATGTTACTTTTCAAAAAAGTTTGATAATGCAAAAAGGGCAATTTGGCCCATTGCCAAAGTTTTCATATAGCAATATTATGTTTGCCTTTAAGAAAAAAAAAAAAACAAAAAGGCAAAACTAAAAATTTGTCTACTACAGTTAACGTCTCTGTGCGATTTCTCAAAAACCCTGTCAATATACTAACATATGCTAAACAATGCAGTGAAACAGTCATAGAATCATAAGGGGTTGAGTAATATATATTTACACACACTTAAAGAAACAAATTATAACATAGACACAGCATGGTCTTGCCAAGAAGTTGCCCCCTCAGGTGAGATAAAGTAATTAGTGAAAATATCATGCACTTTGAGGCCAGAGAGTGGTCTACATTGAGGGTTCATAGGTGGTCTCACCCTGCGCACATTGTCCGGCCTACGCACAACACCAGAAGAGGAGGAACAATCATGTATCCTGGTGAAGTTATGAAGAACCACACAGGCTTTCACAACTTCATGAACATTCTGTTCACTCAACTGAATGGCAGACTGGAGTACCCGCCATTTGGCACAAAGAATGCCAAAGGAACACTCCACCAGTCGCCTAGCACGTGATAGGCGCAAGTTAAAAATTCTGCGCCTGTGGTCAAGGTTGCGCTGGGGATATGGCCTCATAACTAGTGTTGAGCATTCCGATACCGCAAGTATCGGGTATCGGCCGATATTAGCTGTATCGGAATTCCGATACTTAGTTCCGATACTTTTTCATATCGAATACCGGAATCGGAAGTTCCCATAATGCTAGGAGCCCGCTCGATTTGATTCAGCCAATGGGGATCCTCAAAAGTGTGGGCACATCCTGTTAGGCATGTAGGCATGTTAACTACTGGCATGGCTGTGATTGGCTGCTGAAATGATGTCATGATGCACTATAAAAACCGCTGCAGCCGCCATTTCTGGTCACTCTGCTGTGAATTCAGTTAGGGACAGGCTGCTGTTGAAGACTGTGAGGGACAGTTAGAAATAGCGATTCTAAAAGCAATATTGTGCTTTATCCAGGCTACATAAACCACCACTGTAGCTTTCTTTTGCCTAGCAGCAGTGTTCACAGCTGTCTGCAAGGGCTGTGTGAGTGCAGACCCACGCTGTGTAGTGTGTCCTGCAGGCACGTCTGCTTGTAGGCCGCCCAGCGTGTGTCTCTGCCTCATACACATTTTTCTTTTATTGCTGCTTTTTTTTTCTCCTGTATAGTGTGCTTCCATACGTATCCATATACGTTGGTTGCAAACACTAAAGGAGTGGACAGCGGAGCCTTTCAGCAGCCTTTCAGTGCTATAGCCCATTTCTCTGCACTGTTTTTGGCTGTCTGATAGGTCTCTCTGTGTGTGAGTGCAGCTCACGTTGCAGTGTGTTCTACAGCCACCGCTAGCTGTAGTCCGCTCAGCGTGCGTCACTGCCTCATACATAGTCCTTTTTTTGCAGCTAATTTAGCCAGATTTTTGCTCCTATATTAGTGTGCTTCCAACCGCATCCATTGTCATGGGTTGGTTGCAAACACTATATAGGATTAGATAGAGGAGCCTTTTTGCTGGCTTGTGCCCTTTAGGGCCAGCCAGACTAGTATCACCCTATTTTTTGGAGCCTCATCAATTGCATTGTAGGTTAGCTTCCTGCATTGTAATCGCTCCAAAAAGTTTGTGATACTATAGCTTTCAAACTTTGGTCACATCCTTTTCTTTCCCCCCCCCAAAAAAAAAGGAAATAAAGTTCACCAAACACTCCACTTTAAAGTTGTCTAGGCCACATTAGATCATATTAAAGTGTAGTACACACACTCTTAGCCAAATTAGTGTTTCTTAAACTGGTTAGCAGGTGTTCAGGAATAAGAACACTAAGCCACCCCTTTTTTACTTTTCTGCCTATCTTTATCAGTCTACCAAGATGAAGAAGGCAGGGAGTAAGGCACGTGGTCGTGGCCGTGGAGTTTCAGCAGGGAGAGGACGGGGGATTCAGCAGGGAGAGGACGTGGGGATTCGGTGTCTGCTGCGGCCACCAGTGACCCGGCATCCCCCACTTTTACCAGGCAACAGTCCTTCATGCGCAGCTTTGTAGGACCTCGCCATACCCCACTGCTGCGTGACGAACAAATTGAAGCCGTTGTCGGATGGATGGCAGCTAACGCATCCACTTCAATGACTTCCGCATCCTCCCAAGGCCAGAGCACTGAAGAGCAACCATCTGTCTCTTCACCACCTGCCAAATTGCCCAGGCAGTCTGAGAGCCCTGGACAGGAGCCATCTCAATCTTTACTTCTGTTCTCAGAATCTGTTGGCTTGGAAAGAGGTGGCCAGCCAAGCAGCATTCTAGAGCGTGAAGAAGAGGGAGTATGCAGTGATGCGCAACTGCTTTGTCCCTCTGAATCTGAAGAGGCGGGTGGGCCAGTGCCTATTGTCATCACACCTCAGTGCTCATCTGATGATGATGAGACTCAGTTGCCAATTTCTGGTGCGTACGGTGCTGGCGAGACAACCCAGGACCAGCCGGTGCTTGAAGAGGGGAGTGGAGATGATGAGGTCCTTGACCCATCATGGCGTCAGCCACAGGAAGGTGGTGGGAGCAGCTCTGAGGAAGAGATTCCCCGAACGGCCAAAAGAGGAGGGAGAGGGCGGGGGCAGACTTGGTTGCCTGTAGCCTCCACTTTGGCACCCGTGAGGAGCAATCCTCTTCCAAAACACAAAACGGGCGCTCCCAGTACTGGCAGTGCGTGGTCTTTTTTTGACACAGTTGCAGATGACATTTGCTTTGTCAAATGCAAGCTGTGTCATCAGAAAGTGAAACGAGGGAAAAATGTGAGCAACCTCAATACCACAAATATGTGGAAACATGTGCGTACCAAGCACGAGGTGGAGTTACACAGACACACTGAAGATGTAGGCCAACCTTCAGCAGCACCTACCACCTCTTCAGCTCGTGTTGGGGCTTCTTCCTCCAGCTCACACACAGCTGGTTCGGCTTCCTCACTGGAACGCCATGGAAGAACCACTGCCACTGTTGTCCAGAGACCCAGTGAAATTCCACCCACTGAACCACGTTCGCAGTCATCAGCACACTCCCAGGCCACTCACCAGCAATCGGTAGCACAGGCATGGGAGAAAAAGCGGCCATACTCGGCAAACCATCCCCGAGCACTGGCTCTGAATGCCGGCATTGCCAAACTATTGGCCCTTGAGATGCTGTCATTCAGGCTGGTGGAGACTGACACCTTCCGGAACTTTATGTCATTGGCAGTTCCACAATACAATGTGCCCAGCCGCTTTTATTTCAGGAGGCAAGCCGTCCCTGCCCTGCAAAAGCATGTGGAGGGAAAAATTAAAAATGCGCTACTAAATGCCGTCAGTAGCAAGGTCCACCTGACCACCGATGCGTGGACCAGTAGCCATGGACAGGGACGATACCTTACCCTCACTGCCCATTGGGTCAATGTTGTGGAGCCGGGTACAGATCTGGAGAGTGGCTCTGTACGTATTCTGCCAACTCCAAGGATTGCAGGAATGCAGTCTGTACATATTGAGTCCTCCTCCTACTCTAGTTCCTCGGAATCAGCACTGCGTGAGCCTGTTAGGCCAGATATGAGCACAGGTGTGGCCAAACGTCAACAGGCCGTCCTTAAATTAATTTCTTTGGGGAATCGGAGCCACACAGCACAGGAGCTCTGGAATGCCATCAAGCAGGAGAGCGATGTGTGGTTTGTGCCAGCGAATCTCCAGCCAGGTTTGGTAGTGAGTGACAATGTCCGAAATCTAGTGGCAGCTCTGGGCCTAGGCAACCTCACTCACATACCATGTCTGACACACGTGCTCAATTTGGTCGTGCAGAGCTTTCTGAGGGACTATCCGGATCTTGATGCACTGCTGCACAAGGTTCGCCTAGAGTGTGCTCACTTGCGGCATTCCAGCATAGCAAGATCGCGCATTGCATCTCTGCAACGATGATTCCGCCTGCCAGAACATCGCATCATATGTGACCTCCCCACCAGGTGGAATTCAACGTTACATATGTTGGAGCGGTTGTGTGAGCAGCAGGCAGCAGTAATGGAGTACCAGCTGCATCAGGCTAAAACAAGTCGCACTGTGCGCCGGACACACTTCACCACCACTGAGTGGGCCACTATGAGGGACATCTGCCAAGTTTTGCGTGCCTTCGATGACTCCACGCGGATGGCCAGTGCAGATGATGCACTAATCAGCATGACTGTCCCCCTCATCTGTCTGCTTCAAAAAACCTTACAAGCACTAAGTGAGGAGGTTTTTGAAGAGGTCGAGGATGAGCAGTCAGAAATGCCATCTGCTTCTGGCAAATCTGCGCAACGTGCTTCCACACAAAGGCCCAGGCAGGGGACACTTAGTGAGGAGGATGACGAGGAGTCAATGGAGGAGGAGGAACACATCTCTCCAGAGGAGGGAGGTACACAAGGCTCTAGTAGTCAGTGTGTACAGCGAGGGTGGGGTGATGCTGAGCAGGCAGAGATGCTGCCTCAAGCTGGGGACAGCGTTTCCGGTCCAGTTGGCAGTCTGCAGCACATGGTTGATTTCATGCTGCAGTGCTTGTTAAATGACCGCCGCATCGCCAACATTCTCCACACGGCTGATTATTGGGTGTACACCCTCCTAGATCCTCGCTACCGGGACAACTTACAAAGCCTCATACCACAGTTGAACCGGGAGCGAAAAATGCGGGAGTACCAAGAAACACTTGTGCAGGCCATCATGTTCTCCATTCCCTCCGCAAGTGTTGCTGGTAGTGCTTTTCAAAGCAGCCATGTGGGTAGAGGCAGTGGAGGAAGCTCTGCACAAAGAGGTAGCAGAGGCAGTGCCGCAGGACAAGGCAAGGCCAGTATGGCCCAAATGTGGAAAAGTTTTGTGGGACCGCCACAAACGGCTACACCATCACAGACGGCTCCAGTCAGCAGGAGGCAACGTTTCCGTCAGATGGTGACAGACTACTTGTCGTGCCCTGTTAGTGTTCTCCCAGACGGCTCTTCCCCGTTCAAGTATTGGGTCTCTAAGCTGGATACATGGCCAGAGCTTAGCCAGTATGCATTGGAGGTGCTGGCTTGCCCTGCTGCCAGTGTATTATCGGAACGTGTCTTTAGTGATGCAGGTGGTGTGGTAACAGACGGTCGCACGCGACTATCCGCCGATAATGTTGACCAGCTTACTTTTGTGAAAATGAACAAGGCCTGGATCTCACCTGAATTTGCCAGTCCTCTTCCAGAATAAATAATTGGCTGGCAACAGGATCCAGGTCTCCTGTTGTGTTCATGTTTCTATGACCTGAACTTTATTTCCTGGGCAACAGCAACGCCCGTTGTTGCTCAGAAGTGCTGTCCGCACAGACAAAACACTCGCTCATGTGTAAGTGGGGTTCGGTAACGTCAGCTGATCCCCTGCTGTGTGTATGGCAAAGTGTCCTGCTCCCTCCACAGTCAAACAACCTCAGATTTACACCTGGCTCCAAGTAGGCCTCGGCCTACTACCTGATTTTCCCTGGGCTCCGACACCGCCAGTTGGTGCTCAGAAGTGCTGTGCGCACAGACAAAACACTCGCTCATGTGTAAGTGGGGTTCGGTAACGTCAGCTGATCCCCTGCTGTGTGTATGGCAAAGTGTCCTGCTCCCTCCACAGTCAAACAACCTCAGATTTACACCTGGCTCCAAGTAGGCCTCGGCCTACTACCTGATTTTCCCTGGGCTCCGACACTGCCAGTTGGTGCTCAGAAGTGCTGTGCGCACAGACAAAACACTCGCTCATGTGTAAGTGGGGTTCGGTAATGTCAGCTGATCCCCTGCTGTGTGTACGGCAAACTCTCCTGCTGCCTACAACTTCTGACTACCTCTGATTTAATATGTTCTCTGATTTGCCCTCTGTCTCCACTCTGTTTTGAGTATTTCCTCCGGCCTACAACACCGCCTGCTTCTGCTCTCAAGTGCCGTCTGCACAATCCACACTTGTTCCTGTGTTACCTGGGTCCTGTAACATCTGCTCATCGCCAGAGGTGAGCACGGCAATGTCTCCTGCTTTGTCTACATTCCCACTACTTGTAGTGGAAATGTGGACAGAGCAGGAGACATTGCCTGACTCACCTCTAGGGAGAAGCTGGTGTTACAGAACCCCAGTAACACAGGAACAAGTGTGGGTTGTGCAGACGGCATTTCAGAGCAGCAACTGGCGTGGTTGGAAGCCAGAGGAAATACTCGAAACAGAGTGAAGACAGAGGCCTAATTGGAGTACGTTGACAGTTAGTAGTAGTCTAGAAACAATCACAAACTGCCACCAAGTAGGCCTCTGCCTACAACCTGATTTTCCCTGGGCTCCGACACCGCCAGTTGGGCTCAGAAGTGCTGTCCGCACAGACAAAACACTCGCTCATGTATAAGTGGGGTTCGGTAACGTCAGCTGATCCCCTGCTGTGTGTATGGCAAAGTGTCCTGCTCCCTCCACAGTCAAACAACCTCAGATTTACACCTGGCTCCAAGTAGGCCTCGGCCTACTACCTGATTTTCCCTGGGCTCCGACACCGCCAGTTGGTGCTCAGAAGTGCTGTGCGCACAGACAAAACACTCGCTCATGTGTAAGTGGGGTTCGGTACCGTCAGCTGATCCCCTGCTGGTGTACGGCAAACTCTCCTGCTGTCTACAACTTCTGACTACCTCTGATTTAATATGTTCTCTGATTTGCCCTCTGTCTCCACTCTGTTTTGAGTATTTCCTCCGGCCTACAACACCACCTGTTTCTGCTCTCAAGTTCCGTCTGCACAATCCACACTTGTTCCTGTGTTACCTGGGTCCTGTAACATCTGCTCATCTCCAGAGGTGAGCACGGCAATGTCTCCTGCTTTGTCTACATTCCCACTACTTGTAGTGGAAATGTGGACAGAGCAGGAGACATTGCCTGACTCACCTCTAGGGAGAAGCTGGTGTTACAGAACCCCAGTAACACAGGAACAAGTGTGGGTTGTGCAGACGGCATTTCAGAGCAGCAACTGGCATGGTTGGAAGCCAGAGGAAATACTCAAAACAGAGTGAAGACAGAGGCCTAATTGGAGTACATTGACAGTTAGTAGTAGTCTAGAAACAATCGCAAACTGCCACCAAGTAGGCCTCGGCCTACTACCTGATTTTCCCTGGGCTCCGACACCGCCAGTTGGGCTCAGAAGTGCTGTCCGCACAGACAAAACACTCGCTCATGTGTAAGTGGGGTTCGGTAACGTCAGCTGATCCCCTGCTGTGTGTACGGCAAACTGCTGCTGCCTCCAAATTCAAACAACGTCTTATCTTAAACTGCCTCCAAGTTGGCCTCAGCCAACAAAATGACTATCCCTGGGCTCCAACATCGTCAGTTGTTGCTCGGAAGTGCTGTCCACACAGAAAAACACACTCTTTCATGTGAAAGTGGGGGTCGGTAACGTCGGCTGATCCCTTGCTGTGTGGAGGGCAAAGTGTCCTGCTCCCTCCAAAGTCAAAATACCTCAGCTTTACACCTGGCTCCTAGTAGGCTTCGGCCTGCACCATGATTGTCCCTGGGTTCCAACAACGCTAGTTGGTGCTCGGAAGTGCTGTCCACACAGAAAAACACACTCGTTCATGTGAAAGTGGGGGTCAGTAATGTCAGCTGATCCCCTGCTGTGTGGAGGGCAAAGTGTCCTGCTCCCTCCAAAGTCAAACAATGTCTTATCTTAAACTGCCTCCAAGTAGGCCTCAGCCTACAAAATGACTATCCCTGGGCTCCAATATTGTCAGTTGTTGCTCGGAAGTGCTGTCCACACAGAAAAACACACTCGTTCATGTGAAAGTGGGGGTCGGTAACGTCGGCTGATCCCCTGCTGTGTGTATGGCAAAGTGTCCTGCTCCCTCCAAAGTCAAAATACCTCAGCTTTACACCTGGCTCCTAGTAGGCCTCGGCCTGCACCATGATTGTCCCTGGGCTCCAACAAGGCCAGTTGGTGCTCGGAAGTGCTGTCCACACAGAAAAACACACTCGTTCATGTGAAAGTGGGGTTCGGTAACGTCAGCTGATCCCCTGCTGTGTGGAGGGCAAACTGCTGCTGCCTCCAAATTGTAACTACTTCAGATTTAAACATTCTCTGATTTGGCCTCTGTCTCCACTCTGTCTCTAGTATTTCCCCTGACCTCCAACACCGCCAGTTCCTGCTCACAGTTGCCGTCCACGCATTCCACACTTGTTCCTGTGTTCCTGGTGTTCTGTAACGTGAGCTGATCCCCTAATGTGTGTACGGCACTGTCTCCTGCGCTGTCCACCTTCCCACTGCAAGTGGTGGGAAGGTGGACAGAGCAGGAGACATTGGCAGACAAACATCAGGGGATCTGCTGACATTACAGAACACCAGTAACACAGGAACACGTGTGGATTGGGCAGACGGCTGCTGTACGCATAAACTGGCGGTGTTGGTGGTCACGTGAAATCCTGGAAACAGAGTGGAGACAGATGCCTAATTGGAGCACGTTGACAGTCTGTTGTAGCCTACAAACAATCTAAAACTGCCACCAAGTAGGCCTCGGCCTACACCATAATTCTCCCTGTGCTCCAACAACGCTAGTTGGTGCTCGGAAGTGCTGTCCACACAGAAAAACACACTTGTTCATGTGAAAGTGGGGGTCGGTAACGTCGGCTGATCCCCTGCTGTGTGGAGGGCAAAGTGTCCTGCTCCCTCCAAAGTCAAACAACGTCTTATCTTAAACTGCCTCCAAGTAGGCCTCAGCCTACAAAATGACTATCCCTGGGCTCCAACATCGTCAGTTGTTGCTCGGAAATGCTGTCCACACAGAAAAAAACACTTGTTCATGTGAAAGTGGGGGTTCGGTAACGTCGGCTTATCCCCTGCTGTGTGTATGGCAAAGTGTCCTGCTCCCTCCAAAGTCAAAATACCTCAGCTTTACACCTGGCTCCTAGCAGGCCTCGGCCTGCACCATGATTGTCCCTGGGCTCCAACAACGCCAGTTGGTGCTCGGAAGTGCTGTCCACACAGAAAAACACACTCGTTCATGTGAAAGTGGGGTTCGGTAACGTCAGCTAATCCCCTGCTGTGTGGAGGGCAAACTGCTGCTGCCTCCAAATTGTAACTACTTCAGATTTAAACATTCTCTTATTTGGCCTTTGTCTCCACTCTGTCTCTAGTATTTCCCCTGACCTCCAACACCGCCAGTTCCTGCTCACAGTTGCCGTCCACGCATTCCACACTTGTTCCTGTGTTCCTGGTGTTCAGTAACGTGAGCTGATCCCCCAATGTGTGTCCGGCACTGTCTCCTGCGCTGTCCACCTTCCCACTGCAAGTGGTGGGAATGTGGACAGAGCAGGAGACATTGGCAGACAAACATCAGGGGATCTGCTGACATTACAGAACACCAGTAACACAGGAACACGTGTGGATTGGGCAGACGGCTACTGTACGCATAAACTGGCGGTGTTGGTGGTCACGTGAAATCCTGGAAACAGAGTGGAGACAGATGCCTAATTGGAGCACGTTGACAGTCTGTTGTAGCCTACAAACAATCTAAAACTACCACCAAGTAGGCCTCGGCCTACACCATGATTGTCCCTGGGCTCCAACAACGCCAGTTGGTGCTCGGCAGTGTCTTTGGCACGGGGACTCCCTGTTGCCCAGCCTGGTTCCAGCACGCCTGCTGTTTCCGGGTAGTGTCAAGGTCATTATGCCACCAATCCGTTGTCCTTTCGTCTTGCGGCCGGGTTAGCTGACTCTACGGTGCCTGCAGTTTAGGTGACTCCTATGTGGGCTGCGGGAACTGGCACTGAAGGCTGGATCCGTAGTGCCAATGGGACATGGACCCCCTGTAGGACTGTGGGTTTCGGTAACTGCGGCCGGCTTGCGGCCTGGCTACTTTGCTTTGAATGGGTACCTTCTGCTACCCACCCGGGTTCCAGCACTGCCTGCTGGTTCTCGCCAGAGCCTTTGGCCTAGGTGCCTCCATCTCGGTATCCGAAGTCCAGCACTGTCAGCTGGTCCTTGGTAGTGCTTTTTATCACAGGTACCTTCTGCTTAGTAACCGTGGTCCAGCACCGTCAGTTGGTCCTCGGTAGTGCCATTGGCTCTTGTAGCTTTTGCTACCCATCTGGGTTCCAGCACCGTCAGCTGGTTCTCGGCAGTGTCTTTGGCACGGGGACTCCCTGTTGCCCAGCCTGGTTCCAGCACGCCTGCTGTTTCCGGGTAGTGTCAAGGTCACTATGCCACCAATCCGTTGTCCTGTCGTCTTGCGGCCGGGTTAGCCGACTCTACGGTGCCTGCAGTTTAGGTGACTCCTATGTGGGCTGCGGGAACTGGCACTGAAGGCTGGATCCGTAATGCCAATGGGACATGGACCCCCTGTAGGACTGTGTGCTTTGGTAACTGCGGCCGGCTTGTGGCCTGGCTACTTTGCTTTGAATGGGTACCTTCTGCTACCCACCCGGGTTCCAGCACTGTCTGCTGGTTCTCGCCAAAGCCTTTGGCCTAGGTGCCTCCATCTCGGTATCCGAAGTACAGCACCGTCAGCTGGTCCTTGGTAGTGCTTTCTAGCACAGGTACCTCCTGCCTAGTAACCGTTGTCCAGCACCGTCAGCTGTTCCTCGGTAGTGCCATTGGCTCTTGTAGCTTTTGCTACCCATCTGGGTTCCAGCACCGTCAGCTGGTTCTCAGCAGTGTCTTTGGCACGGGTACTCCCTGTTGCCCAGCCTGTTTTCAGCACGCCTGCTGTTTCCGGGTAGTGTCCAGGTCACTATGCCACCAATCCGTTGTCCTGTCATCTTGCGGCCGGGTTAGCTGACTCTACGGTGCCTGCAGTTTAGGTGACTCCTATGTGGGCTGCGGGAACTGGCACTGAAGGCTGGATCCGTAGTGCCAATGGGACATGGACCCCCTGTAGGACTGTGGGTTCCGGTAACTGCGGCCGGCTTGCGGCCTGGCTACTTTGCTTTGAATGGGTACCTTCTGCTAACCACCCAGGTTCCAGCACTGTCTGCTGGTTCTCGCCAGAGCCTTTGGCCTAGGTGCCTCCATCTCGGTATCCGAAGTCCAGCACCGTCAGCTGGTCCTTGGTAGTTCTTTTTAGCACAGGTACCTTCTGCTTAGTAACCGTGGTCCAGCACCGTCAGTTGGTCCTCGCTAGTGCCATTGGCTCTTGTTCCTTCTGCTACCCATCCGGGTGCCAGCACTGTCTGCTGGTTCTCGCCACAGCCTTTGGCCTAGGTGCCTCCATCTCGGTATCCGAGGTCCAGCACCGTCAGCTGGTCCTTGGTAGTGCTTTTTAGCACAGGTACCTTCTGCTTAGTAACCGTGGTCCAGCACCGTCAGTTGGTCCTCGGTAGTGCCATTGCCTCTTGTTCCTTCTGCTACCCATCCGGGTGCCAGCACTGTCTGCTGGTTCTCGCCACAGCCTTTGGCCTAGGTGCCTCCATCTCGGTATCCGAGGTCCAGCACCGTCAGCTGGTCCTTGGTAGTGCTTTTTAGCACAGGTACCTTCTGCTTAGCAACCGTGGTCCAGCACCGTCAGTTGGTCCTCGGTAGTGCCATTGGCTCTTGTTCCTTCTGCTACCCATCTGGGTGCCAGCACTGTCTGCGGTTCTCGCCAGTTTCTCAGCCTTCTTGTACCTTCTGCTACATTTCCAAGATCAAGCTTTTTGAAATTGTCTTTGGTAATCCTTATTGATCTCCATGACGACGACCCTGATGATGACGACCCTGAAGACCACACCAAAGAAGACCAGAAATATGACCCTAAATAATAAGACCAAGAGGACAAAGAACATGAAGACAACCACCAAGATACAGAACAAAAGACAGAAGAACAAGAAGCAGAAGAAGCTAAAGCAGAAGAACAGAAAGCAGAAGAACATTAAGCATAAGACTAAAAATCAGCATAGAAGAAATCAAAATTATAAGCAGAAGAAGACTAAGCAGTAAATGGGGGTGAGTCCGTTCCTCCTCGTGGTGCCCCTGGAAAATGCCTGCTGCTGCAGGCCAAACTGAACGCGGACAAGTCCTGTTGTAAATCTTTTGTGACAGGCAGAACGTAAGGTGTAATCTTATTACTTTTATAGATAAGTACTACAGGAATGCCTGCCACCATAAGAAAATGAAGACAAAGAAGAATATGAAGAAGATGAAGAAATAGCATATTAAAATTAATAATAGCTGAATAAGAAGAATATGAAGAATGGAAAAAAAAATTAATGGGGAGAAGATGAAGAAGAAGAAGATGAATAAGGTGAAGAAAAAGTTGATGAAAAAAATGCTACTGCTGAGGATCATGAAGGAGAAAGTGTGGGAGAAGTACAAAAGAAGGTGAAGAGCATGGAAGTTGTGAAACATACAGTACATATCTGACAAAATATAAAAAAGGTTAACATAGTCAATATCTTTTTAACTCCGAACGTATTGAAAAAAAAAATTGGAATTAATGCTATGCCATGTGATTTGAATAAACCACTATGCTTTTAATGTCTCCACCTCCCACAATACATTCTACATGATTCTTATTTGTTTTCAATTATGTAGAATTAGCCAACAAGGAAATAAAGGGCTTTTTTTAATTCCGATAACGGAAGTCCCCTTGACTTGAATGGGACTTCCGGTATCGGAATCGGCGATACCCGATATTTTTTTCGTATCGGGCGATACCATCCGATACGATATTTTTGGGTATCGAACGGTATCGCTCAACACTACTCATGACATTGCGCGATAACTGAAACGCCTCATCTGCCACAAGGAGATAAGGGACTGATTCTTCAGTGGAGCCTGGTAGCTGGCGTGGTGGTGGTAGATCCAACTGGTTGGTGCATAGCCGCCGAGCCATTATGGAAGTATTGAAGACTCTAGAGTCTCCCGTCCTTCCATAGGCCCCAATGTCAACAATTATAAACTTGTATTGAGGGTCTACCAGAGCCAACAATACAACAGAAAAGTATTGTTTATAATTGAAGAATTGGGAGCCAGAGTTCGGCGGCTTACGCACCCGTATATGTTTGCCATCCAGGGCCCATTACAATTAGGAAACTGGCATTCCTCCTCAAAGTCCCTTGATATCCTCAACCAGTCTTCCATTCTTGGCTCGGGCATGACCACTTGATGGAGTCTTGTCCAGATTTCTGTACATGTTGACCTCACTATGCCAGAAATGGTAGATCTTCCAATGAGAAACTCATGGTGGAGGGCGGCATAAGACAGGCCAGTGGACAGGAAGCTGTAGAACAACAGAAATTGATAATTTTAGAATGCAGAAAGTCCAAAAACATCAGTTACATGCTGACCAAACTTGGTAGGAATTGAGATAGAATAACACACACATATTTGGTTGCACAATGACTAAGTGATATGCAGTACATATTAGAGCTAACATTCTGGTGTGTAAGTTGAACCATATTTTGAGTAAGATGAGGGCATTAAACTTAGTCCAAGAAGGCAAAAAAACATACTTTAGCCCACACATTATGAACATAGACAATGTGGTTGTGTAGTACATACCGTATTGTGAGTAGAAGTCGCTCCTCTGCAGATATAGCTTTGCGCATCCTTGTGTCCTGAAAGGTTATCCCAGGGCGCACTGTCTCCAAGAGTCGATCAAATGTGGAAATGCTCATGCGACAGTATTGGTAAAATTTCAGTGGATGCTCCCGCAGAGAAGAATAGAGGCGGTGAAAATGACCTCTTGTGAGTCGTTGCCTCAAAAGTGGATGTACCCACATGCGTCTCCTCCTGCGTGGATCCACTATCACTGGGTATAGTTGCCCAAAGCGCCGTGACAAAAGCCAGTTGAAGAGAACCTGCTCAGTTGTATTGAAACTCAGACCCTCTGCCATGTTGCACATACAACACCAACACACCTAGTGAAGGCAAGGTGACAAATGGACAGAATGGAGGCAGCCACCTGTTCCTGAGCCAATAAATAGGTGGAGGCTAATGATTTAAATTGTTATCAGGCCTCAAAACTGTTAAATGTCCATTTTGCAAGGCTGCGAGAAAATCTCGCCATACGGATTGCATATGGATGCCATATGGATTACATACGGATGCCTACATGAGCAAAATACGCGACTGCACCTTGCTTACGGATGACCTACGGAGCGCTATTTAGAGGTCATTCATCCGTATTACGCCTGTAAACTACGGACCGTATTTTGCGCAGGTTAGTGTGACCCCGGCCTTAGGAAAATAAAAAAATTGGGGGCAGAAATATCATTTTTGTGGAAAAAAATATGATTTTTTTATTTTCACGCCCGGGCGTTATAAACCTCTGTGAAGCACTTGGGGGTTCAAAGTGCTCACCACACATCTAGATAAGTTCTGTGGGGGTCTACTTTCCAAAATGGGGTCACTTGTGGGGAGTTTCAATAGTTTAGGCACATGAGAGGCTCTCCAAACGCACATGACACTCGCAGAGCATTCCATCAAAGTCTGCATTCCTAAACATCACTACTTCCCTTCCGAGCCCCGACATGTGCCCATACAGTAGTTTTCTCCCACATATGAGGTATCAGCGTACTCAGGACAATTTGGACAACAACTTTTGGGGTCGAATTTCTCCTGGAACCCTTGGGAAAATAAAAAAATTGGGGACTAAATAATCATGTTTGTGGAAAAAATAAGATTTTTTTATTTTCACGCCCAGGCAATATAAACTTCTGTGAAGCCTTTGGGGGTTCAAAGTGCTCACCACACATCTAGATAAGTTCCTTAGGGGGTTTAGTTTCCAAAATGGTGTCATTTGTGGGGAAGTTTCCACTGTTTAGGTACATCACGGGCACTCCAAAGGCAACATGACACTCGCAGACCATTCCATCAAAGCCTGCAATCCAAAACATCACTACTTCCCTTCCGAACCCCAACGTGTGCCCATACAGTAGTTTTCTCCCACATTTGGGGTATCAGCATACTCAAGACAAATTGGACAACAACTTTTGGGGTCCAATTTCTCCTGGTACCCTTGGGAAAATAAAAAAATTGGGGACTAAAAGATCATGTTTGTGGAAAAAATACGATTTTTTTATTTTCACGCCCAGGCATTATAAACTTCTGTGAAGCACTGGGGGGTTCAAAGTGCTCACCACACATCTAGATAAGTTCCTTAGGGGGTATAATTTCCAAAATGGGGTCACTTGTGGGGGGTTTCCACTGTTTAGGTACATCAGGGGCTCTCCAAAAGCAACATGACACCCGCAGACCATTCCATCAAAGTCTGCATTCCAAAACGTCATTAGTTCTCTTCCAAGCCCTGACGTGTGCCCATACTGTAGTTTTCTCCCACATATGGGGTATCAGCGTACTCAGGACAAATTGGACAACAACCTTTGGGGTCCAATTTCTCCTGGTATCCTTGGGAAAATAAAAAAATTGGTGACTAAAAGATCATGTTTGTGAAAAAAATACGATTTTTTTATTTTCACGCCCAGGCTTTATAAACTTCTGTGAAGCACTGGGGGGTTCAAAGTGCTCACCACACATCTAGATAAGTTCCTTGGGGGGTCTAGTTTCCAAAATGGTGTCATTTGCGGGGGGTTTCCACTGTTTTGGTACATCAGAGGCTTTCCAAACGCAACATGGCGTCCGATCTCAATTCCAGCCAAAAACGTCAAATGGCGCTGCTTCCCTTCCGAGCTCTGCCATGCATCCAAATAGTCGTCTACACCCACATATGGGGTATCAGCGTACTCAGGACAAATTGCACAATATTGCTTAGGGTCCTGGTACCCTTGGAAAAATAAGAATTGAGGGAGAAAAGATCATATTTGTGGAAAAAATATGATTTTTTAATTGTACGGCTGTATGTTATAAACTTCTGTGAAGCCCTTGGGGGTTCAAAGTTCTCACCACACATCTAGATTAGTTCCTTGGGGGGTCTAGTTTCCAAAATGGTGTCATTTGCAGGGGGTTTCCACTGTTTTGGCACATCAGGGGCTTTCCAAATGCGACATGGTGTCCGATCTCAATTCCAGCCAAAAAAGTCAAATGGCGCTGCTTCCCTTCTGAGCTCTGCCATGTGCCCAAATAGCCGTTTACACCCACATATGGGGTATCAGCGTACTCAGGATAAATGGCACAATAACTTTTAGGGTTCTGTTACCCTTGGGAAAATAAAAATTGGCGGTGAAAAGATCATTTTTGTGGAAAAATTATGATTTTTTAATTGTACTGCTGTACGTTATTATCTTCTGTGAAGCCCTTGTGGGTTCAAAGTTCTCACCACATATCTAGATAAGTTCCTTGGGGGGTCTAGTTTCCAAAATGTGGTCACTTGTGGGGGGTTTCCACTGTTTAGGCACATCAGGGGCTCTCCAAACGTGACATGGCGTCCGATCTGAATTCCAGCCAATTTTGCATTGAAAAAGTCAAACGGCGCTCCTTCCCTTCTGAGCTCTGCCATGCGCCGAAACAGTGGTTCCCCCCACATATCAGGTATCATCGTACTCAGGACAAATTGCACAATAACTTTTGCAGTCCAATTTCTCCATTTACCCTTGGTAAAATGAAAAAAAATTTAACCTGAATTATTTTTTTGTGAAAAAAGTTAAATGTTCATTTTTTTAAAATATTCAATAAATTCCTGTGAAGCACCTGAAGGGTTAATAAACTTCTTGAATGTGGTTTTGAGCACCTTAGGGGGTGCAGTTTTTAGAATGGTGTCACTTTTGGGTATTTTCTATCATACAGACCCCTCAAAGTGGCTTCAAATGTGATGTGGTCCTTAAAAATAAAACGGTGTTGCAAAAATGAGAAATCGCTGGTCAACTTTTAACCATTATAACTTCCGAACAAAAAAAATTTTGGTTCCAAAATTGTGCTGATGTAAAGTAATCTTGTGCGAAATGTTATTTATTAAGTTTTTTGTTTGCTGTATCTCTGTGATTTAAGGGCATAAAAATTCAAATTTGGAAAATTGCGAAATTTTCAAAAATTTCGCCAAATTTCCATTTTTTTCACAAATAAACGCAAGTTATTTGAATGAAATTTTACCACTAACATGAAGTACAATATGTCATGAGAAAACAGTGTCAGAATCTCCAGGATCCATGGAAGCGTTTCAGAGTTATTACCTCATAAAGGGACAGTGGTCAGAATTGTAAAAATTGGCCCGGTCATGAATGTGCAAACCACCCTTGGGGGTTAAGGGGTTAAAGCACCACTCAACCGTTTAATTTTATTGCTCCAATGGAGTGGTGCTTTAAATGTAATTCCCCTGTCTCATGCTCACCTGCCACCACCTGTTTTTCAGCGTCGCTTGCGTCAGTGTCTAGCAAAAAGTGACCTGCTGGCAGCTCAAGTTTTTCTTACAGCGGCGCGGAGATCACTTTTAAATACAAGTCTGTAAGAGCTTCATTCTGGACTCATTCTGGCTCTCATAGACTTGCTCTGAGAGCTTGTTAAGTAACTACCTGCCAGTCAGAAGCTGGGCACACAGGATGGCGCCGTGGGACCTGAGCTGTGCCAAAAAATGGTGAAGACGTTGGAGGGTTTGTATATGACCAGAAGCAGGGGGCTTACATTTAAAACACCATTCCAGCACTGAAAAAAAGCCCAAATGTGGGAGTGGTGCTTTAAATGTGTGCACATTGGTTCAGTGTTTAGCACTGCAGCCTTGCAGCACTGGGGTCCTAAGTTCAAATCTCACCAAGGACAACATCTGCAAAGAGTTTGTATGTTCTCCCCGTGTTTGTGTAGGTTTCCTCCGGGTACTCTGGTTTCCTACCATACTCCAAAAACATACGGATAGGGAATTTTAATTGTGAGCCCCAATGGTGACGACGATGATTATTTCTATAACGCTCTATGGAATATGATGTTGCTATATAAGTAAGCATAATAAATTAATTTAGTGTATATGCATGTAATGTAGTATGAGTGTATTGATATAGTCACTTTCCGCCGCTCTCTCCAGGATCCAGCACTGTTCTCTTTTACAGTGTAAGCCTATAGAGCCTTGTTCTGACACCACATTGGCTTACATTGCAAAAGTCAGAGTCTACAAAGGGATGATGTTACAGAGATGGCGCTGGATACCGGAGAGATTGGCGGTAGGTGGGTTTATTAATACACTCGCACTATATTACATGCAGGTACACAGATTGTAGAAGATCAGCTGGGCACGGAGGTAGATGCAAAAACACTGCGGCTTTAGGAATCCACTTGGTTTATTTAGATGCGGCATAAACCAAGGTGAAGCACAAAGTAAACATGACCCTCTGGGCAAAACAGCAAAACAAAACTATAGTGTAGAAGGAAAGACAGGGCTGCCAGAGCTGCTGAAGCGTTGGGTCCAGAACTCCTGTTCCTGAGGGGAATTGCCGCCGGAGTGAGCCAGTAACCAGGGTGAAAAGGGCGTGGCCAGTCAGTGTGAAGTAAAATGGGTCGCATGATAATGGAAGCAGTCTTCTTGCCAGAAAGCAGATGAGGTACAGACCGCAAACGCTGAGAGGGGAGCAACAGGCCGCGACATAAAGAAAAAGGGCGGCATAGTGAGGGACTCACCAAAACTGGTGGGTACGCAGGGGAACGTGTGACCGACGGAGCATCACAGCTCTGACATCCAGAGAGGCGCATGTCGGGCAGAGCATTGCAGCCAGGGCTGGTTTTAGGCAACGTGGCAAAGTTTAAAATGGGGCCCCAAATGCTAACATATTGCATATCACACAGAAGCATTTCGGTTGTATTTACATGCGCTGAGTTCAAGACGCTAAATGAGTGCGATCAACAATATTGAAATCATTCAACACTTGTTTCACAGCCTCTTTCCAACATCTAAGAAAGAATGATAGGGACAGAACAATCACTAATGGATCACTAATAGATCACCATACAGTATCATGTTATCAGCAGCACAGTTTATACCGGCGATGTGCTGCTGAGAACAATGATTTTTGTTCCGGCATGAACAATCCAATCACTCGATCAATATGCAGCTTGTTTAGTATAATATACCACATAGTCCCCCATATATTATAATGTGCACCACAGTCCTCCATATTGTAAAATGCACACCCCCATAGTCCTCCATATAATATAATGTGCCCCATAGTCCACCATATAGTATAATACACTCCCCATAGTCCTCCATATAGTATAATACACTCCCTACAGTCCTCCATATATTAAAATACACTCCTCAGTCCTCCATATAGTATTATTCACTTCCCATAGTCCTCCATACAGTATAGTATAATTCACTCCTCATAGTCCTTCATATATTAAAATAAACTCCTCAGTCCTCCATATAGTATAATACACTCCTCATAGTCCTCAAATAGTATAATACACTCCTCATAGCCCCCCATATACTAAAATACAATCAGTCCTCCATATAATATAATACTCTACTCAGTCCTCCATATAGTATAATACACTCCTCATAGTTTCCATATATCAAAATACACTGCTCAGTCCTCCATATAGTATAATACACTCCTCATAGTGCTCCATATAGTATAATGCACCGCTATAGTCATCCATGTAGTACAATTCACTTCCCATAGTATAATGCACCCCATAGTTCTTCATATAGTATAATGTATTCCCCATAGTCTTCGATACAGTATAATGCAGGCCACATATAGTATAATGCAGCCACTTCATTGAGCATAATGCAGCCACCCCACAGAGTATAATGCAACCACCCCACAGAGTATAATGCAACCACTCCACAGAGTATTTTGCAACCACCCCACAGAGTATAATGCAGCCACTCCACAGAATATAATGTAACCCCCACAGCTGCCTGGTCTACCTGCCCCTAACGCCAGCCCTGATTGCAGCGCATCCTTTCAGGTGACGGTGGCTGCTCAAAGAGATATGTGCAGAAAGGAATTCTGCGGAGAGCTCTATTCTTTTGCTCCGCAGATATATGGACTAGGGGCTCAGCGGGCAAAACCGGATCCACCCGCTACCGCCAGAAGTATGACCGTGTGCTGGGCGAGGACTCCAGCAGACACCATACCGACCGCCGCCAGCATCCTGCTACCCACAGAACCTTCAGCGAGTGACAGGTTGCAGAGTCATGATAAGTGTACTGTTAACCAGAGACTGTTAGCTAACCCCTTTACTTCCAAGGGTGGTTTGCATGTTAATTCCCAGGCCAATTTTTACAATTCTGACCACTGTCCCTTTATGAGGTAATAACTCTGGAATGCTTCCATGGATCCCGGTGATTCTGACATTGTTTTCTCATAAGTGAAGATGGCTTTAAGGTGCAATGATACACTGCGCTACTGTAGGTATAATTCAAGGAACTTTATTGGTGCCTACGCATTTCCTGAGCTGTCCCAGCTCACTTCATCAGGGCATAGATGCCCTGATGAAGTGAGCTGGGACAGCTCAGGAAACGCTTAGGCACCAATAAAGTTCCTTGAATTATACCTACAGTAGCGCAGTGTATCATTGCACCTTAAAGCCATCTTCGCTTACAAGTCTTTGGACCCTGTGCAGACTGCAGCAGCTGTTTTATGCGTTTGTAGGTGTTGTGACCGAAGTTTCACAACCCTATCAGGTGAGTCTCTCCTTGCCTCACCATTGCAATTGTGTTTTAAAGGTTTTACACAGTGGATGCGCCCTGTTTTGGTTTTTTTTATTGTTTTCTAATGACATATTGTACTTCATGGTAGTGGTAAAATTTCATTCATATAACGCGTTTATTTGTGAAAAAAATGGAAATTTGGCGAAATTTTTGAAAATTTTGCAATTTTCCAAATTTGAATTTTTATGCTCTTAAATCACAGAGATTTGGCACTCAAAAGACTTAATAAATAACATTTCCCACATGTTTACTTTACATCAGCACAATTTGGGAACCACAACTTTTTGTTAGGAAGTTATAAGGGTTAAAAGTTGACCAGCGATTTCTCATTTTTACAACACCATTTTATTTTTATGGACCATGTCACATTTGAAGTCACTTTGAGGGGCCTATATGATAGAAAATACCCAAAAGTGACACTATTCTAAAAACTGCACCCCTCAAGGTGCTCAAAAAACCACATTCAAGAAGTTTATTAACCCTTCAGGTGCTTCACAGGAATGTTTTGAATGTTTAAAAAAAAATTAACATTTAACTTTTTTTCACAAAAAAACTTATTTCAGGTTCAATTTTTTATTTTACCAAGGGTAACAGAAGAAATTAGACTGGAAAAGTTATTGTGAAATTTGTCCTGAGTACGCTGATACCTGATATGTTGGGGGGAACCACTGTTTGGGCGCATGGCAGAGCTCGGAAGGGAGGGAGCGCCATTTAACTTTTTTGGCTGGAATTGAGATCGGATGCCATGTCGCGTTTGAAAAGCCCCTGATGTGCCAAAACAGTGGAAACCCTCCAATTCTAACTCCAACCCTAACCCTAACCCTAGCCCTAACCCTAACCCTAGCCCTAACCCGAGCCCTAACCCTAGCCCTAACCCTAGCCATAATGGGAAAATGGAAATAAATAAATTTTTTTAATTTTATTATTTTTCCCTAACTAAGGGGGTGATAACGGGGGGTTTGATTTACTATTTTTATGTTTGGCAGCTGTCATACGCTAAAAGACGCTTTTTATTGTAAAAATAATTTATGCAACAGCACATTTTGAGAGCTATAATTTTTCCATATTTTGACCCACCGAGTCATGTTAGGTCTTGTTTTTTGAGGGACAAGTTGATGTTTTTGATGGTACCATTTTCGGGCATGTGACATTTTTTGATCGCTTTTTATTCTGATTTTTGGGACACAGAATGAACAAAAACCAGCGTTTCATGAATTTCTTTTGGGGGGGCGTTTACACCGTTCCGCGTGTGGTAAAATTGATAAAGCGGTTTTATTCAGTATGATTACAGCGCAACCTCATCTATGTCTTTTTTTATGTTTTGTCGCTTTTATGCAATGAAAACAATTTTATATAAAAAATAATTATTTTTGCATCACTTTACTCTGCAAGCTATAAGTTTTATATTTTTTCGCTGATGATGCTGTGTGGTGGCTCGTTTTTTGCGGGACAAGATAATGTTTTCAGCGGTACCTTGGATGTTTATATGTGTCTTTTTGATCGCACGTTATTGCACTTTTTGTTCGGCGGTATGATAATAAATCATTATTTTTTGCTTGTTTTTTTATTTTTATTTTTTAAGGGGTTCGCTAAAGGGGTTAACTAATGGGACAGTTTTATAGGGTGGGTCATTATGGATGCTGCAATACCAAATATGTGTACTTTTACTTTTTTTTTATTTTCAAAAAATGAATTTATTTGGGAATTTTTTTAAATTTTTTTTAATTTATTTAGCGATTTTTTTAAAATTATTTTTACACTTTTTTTTTACTTTATTATAATGTCCCAGGGGGGACATAACTGTCATGTGACAGATCGCTGTGACAGATCAGCGATCTGTCACAGGCACTGCTGCAGGCTTCCTCATGCCTGCGCTCTGCGGGCAGTGTGGAAGCCAGCTCCCTGCAGGCCCTCGAAGGTCCCTGTCGCCATATTGGATCTGGGGACCTGCAGGGAGGGAGGCCCCCGCAGCAGCGCTGCACATTGCGCTGCTGTGGGGGGCTCAGGGTAGCACGGAGGGAGCCCCTCCCTGCCGATGCTTCCTTTAACCCCCGGTACACCGCAATCATGTTTGATCGCAGTGTGTCAGGGGTTAACGTGTCGGGGGCGGTCCGTGACCACCCCTGACACATAGTGCCGGGTGTCAGTTGTGATAATCAGCTGACACCTGACCGCGATCAGCTGCGCTCCCCCCGTGAGCGCAGCTGATCGCACTAGATGTACTATTCCATCCTTGGGACTTAGGTCCCAGGTCACATGGATGGAATAGTACGTCTAATGTAGGAAAGGGGTTAAACAATCATTTATTCAGTTTAGTTTTGTACCCTTTTACCCTGCTATCTCCCTGCGTGGAGTTCCATACTGCTGATTAATTAAATATAGTTAACCCCTGCTCTGTAGCATTTGTGTTACTGCATTCAAGCACCTGCATATTACAGTAGCACAAGGCACAGTCCTTGTATTATATACCCAAGAAAAGGGAAGTGCCTGACAAAGATTAAATATAAATAATTATCAAAATTATTAAAAGTACACC
Source organism: Dendrobates tinctorius (assembly GCF_039654945.1). Taxonomy (NCBI): domain Eukaryota; kingdom Metazoa; phylum Chordata; class Amphibia; order Anura; family Dendrobatidae; genus Dendrobates; species Dendrobates tinctorius. The sequence goes on from NW_027361697.1 coordinate 59,472,562, forward strand.
AAAGAAACATAAATGTGCAGAACAAGGCAGAGTGTACTCCAAGTGACTATTAAAGAAAGTCAAATGAGCCAGGTAAGCATTAGCAACCAATATGGAAACCAGAGACAGAACTCACTTATCATAATCAAAATGTAATGCCCATGTGGGTATAAAGAAAAAAAGTGTAATGAGACCGGAACAATAAATAGGCAGCTATAAAGGGATCAAAAAATTAAAAAATTATATGAAAGTGAAACGTGCTAAAGTGTGAGATGCCTTAATATACACCGCCTATGAACCCTGAGATGATTCTCCAAGATAAAGTGACAAAATTTAAGGTGCTACAAAGTGCAAACAGGGGGCAATAATAATAGGCTGAACACAAGTGCTGCCAAAATGTAAACAATACCTGGTATAATAGTAGCAAGGAGAGGAGGACCCCGACGTGCATTTCGCTAATACTGCTTCTTCCAAGGGTGCGTCGATGTGGAGTAGTGATTTTGTCAGCTGTTTATGTGCTGCGGGGGATATGGCGCTGGTGTTGGCCATGCAAGGGAACCAGAAGCGGCAGGTCCGGCGTCCCACGTCATCAATCCCTGCCCACCTTCGACGCATCAGAAGGTGAGAGGGAGAGACGACGCTGACGGACGTGTTACCACGGCAACCCGGTCCAGGTGGCCCCGCACAAGCGCACACCACAGAAAGTTCAAAGGGCTCCATGATGGAATAGGAAGACTATAAAATTATGTAAACAAAGTGAAAAATGTGGAGTGATGAGTTAAGTGATGAGTTAAGTGAATATGTTGAAGAGATCTATAAATATGGTGTAGATATATGTATATCAATTTGTCCACATTTACAAATAATGGTTCACTATAATACATATATAATATCAATATATACAAATAACATAAACCACAAGTGCATACAGTGAAACATAAAAGTGGCTCCAAAGACAATATATAAGAAGACATGGAACATATACATAAATATAATAGTAAATAAATATATATTATTAGATACAGTCATATGTTAAAGTTTGGGCACCCCTATTAATGTTAACCTTTTTTCTGTATAACAATTTTGTTTTTTGCAACAGCTATTCCAGTTTCATATATCTAATAACTGATGGACTCAGTTATATTTCTGGATTCAAATGAGATTTATTGTACTAACAGAAAATGTGCAATCTGCATTTAAACAAAATTTGACTGGTGCAAAAGTATGGGCACCTCACCATAAAAGTGACATTAATATTTCGTAGATCCTCCTTTTGCAAAAATAACAGCCTCTAGTCGCTTCCTGTAGGTATTAATGAGTTCCTGGATCCTGGATGAAGGTATTTGTGACCATTCCTGTTTACAAAACAATTCCAGTTCAGTTAAGTTTGATGGTCGCCAAGCATGGACAGCCCGCTTCCAATCATCCCACAGATGTTCAATGATATTCAGGTCTGGGGACTGGGATGGCCATTCCAGAACATTGTAATTGTTCCTCTGCATGAATGCCTGAGTAGATTTGGAGCGGTGTTTTGGATCATTGTCTTGCTGAAATATCCATCCCCTGCGTAACTTCAACTTCGTTACTGATTCTTGCACATTATTGTCAAGAATCTGCTAATACTGAGTTGAATCCATGCGGCCCTCAACTTTAACAAGATTCCCGGTGCCGGCATTGGCCACACAGCCCCAAAGCATGATGGAACCTCCACCAAATTTTACTGTGGGTAGCAAGTGTTTTTCTTGGAATGCTGTGTTTTTTAGCCTCCATGCATAGCGCCTTTTTGTATGACCAAACAACTCAATCTTTGTTTCATTAGTCCACAGGACCTTCTTCCAAAATGTAACTGGCTTGTCCAAATGTGCTTTTGCATACCTCAGGCGACTCTGTTTGTGGCGTGCTTGCAGAAACGGCTTCTTTTGCATCACTCTCCCATACAGCTTCTCCTTGTGCAAAGTGCGCTGTATTGTTGACCGATGCACAGTGACACCATCTGCAGCAAGATGATGCTGCAGGTCTTTGGAGGTGGTCTGTGGATTGTCCTTGATTGTTCTCACCATTCTTCTTCTCTGCCTTTCTGATATTTTTCTTGGCCTGTACCTGTGTTCTTCCATTTCCTTACTATGTTCCTCACAGTGGAAACTGACAGGTTAAATCTCTGATACAACTTTTTGTATCCTTCCCCTGAAAAGCTATGTTGAATAATCTTTGTTTTCAGATCATTTGAGAGTTGTTTTGAGGAGCCCATGATGCCACTCTTCATAGGAGATTCAAATAGGAGAACTACTTGCAAGTGGCCACCCTAAATACCCTTTCTCATGATTTGATACACCTGGCTATGAAGTTCAAAGCTCAATGAGGTTACAAAACCAATTTAGTGCTCCAGGAAGTTAGTAAAAAGTAGTGAGGAGTGTTTAAATCAAGAAAATGACAAGGGTGCCCATACTTTTGCACTGGTCAAATTTTGTTTAAATGCAGATTGCACATTTTCATTTGAATCCAGAAATATACCTGAGTCCATCAGTTATTAGATGTATGAAACTGAAACAGCTGTTGCAAAAACCAAAATTGTTATAAAGAAAACAGGTTAACATTAATAGGGGTGCCCAAACTTTAACATATGTCTGTATATAAAAAAGTGTAAGAAAAACAAATTAAATAAATATATTTAAACATGAGAAAATATGTGATGATCAAATAATATTGATACGAAGATCCATTGAGCGAGAAATTAGTAAATGCAGAGACCAGTTAAAAAACCTAGTAGACAAGGGAAAGGAATCACAAATCAAATCCCATCAAAGCTAAAAATTTCTGAAAATAACAGATAAAAATACATTAAGATGCATGAAAATTATTTAAAAAGCACTATTAATATAAACAGAAAATTAGAGAAAGGGAGCAAAACTAATCACTTCATTTAATCCAAAAGGCTGTATCAAGCCAATTTTGGAAATCCACCACGTTTGTAATTGAGCCAGTTTGGCTTTCAAATGGCCGCCCCGTGAGTCATTTAAAATTCGATCAATGCCAATTACATGAAGAAGGTTGCAGCCATGAACCTTCTCGAGATGACAAGGTATTGGTTTCAATACTGTCAAATCATTCACTTCACGGGCATTCACAATATCACGAATGTGCTTTCGAGTATGTATCTTAAGCTGACGAGTAGTCAAGACCACATATATTAAGGAACAAGGGCAGACTGCGTAATAGATAACATGATCGGTAGCACATGTGATATTGTGAGTAATACAGTCCTTGTATTAGCGGGGATCAGTCAACTCAAGCTTAGCTCGACCCTTGGTTTAGGCATAAGCAAAAACACCAACACTTCTCTGGAGTGTTCCTCTTCAGACACTTCTGCCTTTGGAGGCCAGCTGCTTAAGCCCCAGACCATGCCATGAGGTGGAGATAAGGTGGATATCTACCCGCTTAGAGATGAGCGACTTTGCTTTTTTTAGGGTTGAGTCGGGTTTCATGAAACCCGACTTTCTCAAAAGTCGAGTCGAACGAAATCGGCCAACTATAGGGAAAAGTCGAAGGCCGACGGAAACACGAAACCCAATGCAAGACAATGGGGAAGCAAAGTCGGCAGGGAGTGGAGGACAGTAAACACACCTACAGTGCCCATTTCAATGCCAACAACATCAATTCTTATTACTTAAGCTTATCAACCATAATTTACTTAAGTTGTGGGGGGTAGACACAGACTCTAACACATTAATCTAAAAAGAAGATCCGCAAGAAATAATCACACATGTGGGCCAATGTTCAAGGTGTCAATGATGCACTTAGAGTGGTGGATGGAGGATGACTTTCTGGCACAAAGGGTACTGTATCAACAGATACCAGGTATACTGTATATAGTATAGTGAAAATAGAAAAAAATCTACGTATGTATTTCAGGAGGCAGGCACAGACGGTCTCAGGCTCAGTATGGATTCGACAAGAATGTAGAAAGTTGAGAAAGGGTACAGTATCACCAGATACCACATATATAGCATAGTTTAAACATTCTAAATCTCCTTCCATAGTCACCCTCAGACGCTCACTCAGTATGGATTTCACCGTAATACAAAATGTCTAACAAAGGTACTGTATCACAAGATAGGAGGTGTATATAGTATAGGGTAAAATTTTTATCTCCGTATACATTGAAGGAGTGAACCACACACGCTCACCAAGTATGGATTATACCATAAGAAAAAAAATTGAAATAAGGTACTGTATCAGCAGATAGCAGGTGTATATAGTATAAGTGAAAATGTAATTCCCCCTATAAATTTCCTGAGTCACATATAGATAGTCAGCATGTATTTCTCCGTGGTACCAGCTGGGACACGGTACTGTATGAGGAGTGTTCAGCTCTATACGGTGAGGGAAATAATGAACATTCATTTACTGTGTTGAACAATAGAATAAAAGTAGGAGTGCTGTGTAAAAAGCAGTCTGCACAGCAGTGTACACACAGCAATAGTGCTATAAGGCAGGAAAATCAACGCTGCTGCACACAAGAAAGTCCTCCCTGTCACTGGCAGGCAGACTAATAACTAGCGCTGCTGCATGCAAGAAAATGCTCCCTGTCACTGGCAGGCATCCTAATAACTAGCACTGATGCACAAAAGAAAATCCTCCCCCTGTCACACCACAGTAACTGTACACAACAATTGCGTTCTGCACAAGCACATAATAACTTCTTTTTACAGGCCTAAGTGTCTCCCTAATGTTAAACAGCGTCACCAACCTCTCCCTACTGTAGTGATGGTCAGAAGAAAAATGGCGGTCAGCGATGAGGGCTTTTATACACACTCCGTATATACAGTATTTCAGGAGTCACCCTCAGACGCTTACTCAGTCAGTATGGATTTAACAGTATTCTAAAATGTTGAAAAAAGGTACTGTATCAGCAGATACCAGGTGTATCCAGTCTAGGGTTAATTGTAAATCTCCATCTATATTTCCAGAGTCAGACACAGACACTCACAGGCTCAGTATGGATTACACCAGAATATAAAAAAGAAGAAAAAGGGAAATGTATTTGAAGCATACACCAGTATACAGTGTTGGGGTACTTTTATATGCTCGTATATATTTCAGTATCAGTAAGCCAGTCCAGACTCTCCGCTACAGGAAACTAGATGGTTACAAGTACAGATGGAAAGTCGAGTGATTGCTGAAATTTGGGAATTACTAATCACGGGAAAACCTGTCAGGAGATTTCGCAGAGGCAATGGTGACCTGCAATTACTTTGTGTTAGGCGTCAGGTTCCTGCCACTGCACAGCAGGAATCCAGAGCCTTGCACCCATCAGTCTCCCATTCTTCTTCAGCTGCAGTGGAGCCTGCTCAGCAGATTTGTCAGTCCTGGCGCTCTGCCCAGGCCAACTCCATGGGTTTGCTTGCTGCTGCCACCTCTGGCACATCAATGACAATGCAGGCTGCTCAGCAGTGAGATTCTCCAGGGACTAAGTCCTCATGTCGGGCCACTGAGCATGCCCGTGGCGTTATCTCCCATTGGAGATCGAGGGGCACGTGCTCAGGTCCTGCTCGTGTTCGGATTGGCCCATCTGAGAAGCCAGGAAGGTCCCAGATGCCCGTGGCTATAAAAGGTTCGCATGGCCGCTCGCCCATGCACTAGGATAGACTATTTACAGACTATAAGGTGTGAGAGATGTATGCACATATGAATGTATCTGGTGACTGACTTATTATGAAACCCCTATGTGGCGCCCCCTGGAGTATGGCCGCCACAGTGACTTTGCCTTCCTCCGGGAGGGTGAGGTCATGCTTGGAAGCAGTGAAGGGTCTCTCTCGCAGTCAACCTATACATGCAACACAGTTCCACTCCAGGCCAGCAGGGGGAACTCTGAACCGGGATTAAGGGGAGGAGTGCCCTCTGAGGGCCAAGAGGAAGGAGTGGTCAGTTAGTGTGAGGAGGTCCACATGTGCAGATGTGTGGAGAGAAGCTGGAGGTTGAGCTAAGGAAGGAGAGCTCCCTCACAGCGAGAGCGCATGAACTGGAGCCTGGTCACCACGGTTGTATGGATACTAATGGTCCTGCAACAGATACCAGAGGAGTAGGAGGCTGCAAATGCCCTACCCCATCTAAGACTCGGAGGCACAACAGCACAGAGTGAGCCAAGAGAGGAATAGTGACTACAGCTGTCTGCCATACGAGGAGTGCTAGTAGAAGAGAATTAGGAGGAACTTCAGTGTACAATAACTCAGTACTAGGAGTACTTCACTCAAATAAGCGCTAGGAAGGAGACTGCACAGCCCTTCTGCTGAGAGAGAATCCTGAGCTGCTTCCAGGCTAGCCTGCTCCGTTACCATCTGTAATCAGGACCCTGGACTGCATTTATCAAGTAAAGGTACAGAAGTTGCACCCCGCTGTGTCTTTGTCTGCTTCCTACCCTTCTGGTACTGCTACATCCCCGTGTCAACCACATCTACACTGCCCTGAGACTACAGCTTCACCTGTGGGGAGCTTTTACATCTTTGCTGCACCATATCATCAGTCCCAGTGGAGCTGCATGCAGCGTCGGCTTAACATCTCACTTGCCGAACACCACAGGTGGCGTCACAAACTATTCCATTAACTACATTCCCCCATTACTTGGGCGCCCAGGGCAATGGACCGGGTCACCGCTGCTGTGACACATCCCGCTGACACCGGCCCGGTACCGAGTACCCCACAGCCCTGGGAGGGCAACCCACCTACCCTTGGTACACATGTGTTGTGCAGCCTAGCCTGCTAGCGCCCAGGCTTAGGTGTAGGTAGCTCAGGGTTTGAGTCAGACATTGGTCCTCACCAGTGATCCAGCACGCCTCAGTGCATGTGCTCCTCACTCCACTGCCAGCGTCTTTAGCGGTGCTCGTGGCAGCGACGCCACACGCTCAGTGGGCCTAGAGGGACTCTAACCCCGTGTCCTTGGGGTAGCATTCTGTCGCCGTACACTGTGCGCTCTTTTAGCCGAGCTCTGTGAGCACATACAGGCTCCGGCGTTTTATGTTCAGCGGTAGTGCAGCTCTGTGAAGCAACAGAGTCCGCCCCCGTACACACAGGGTGACGATAACCCGCTTGTGTTTCTTATAGTATACCACCATATAGCATCCGCCATTACTGAGCAGCAGGTTACCACCCCCTGCACGGTGGACCCCGGGCTGCGAACGCACCTTATTACCATCTTTATTATTTGGTGCGTTCCGCCAGCCTTAACACTTTGTGGAGACAGCAAAAACGGTTCTTTGTGAAAAAAGGTTTGATGTATCGAAGTAGCGTGGATCCCATCACCGTAACTCATCTCCATCAAATTGTGAACACAGGGAGAGATGTAGACATGTTCCTCACTGCCTATCATGATCTGTCTGGTCACTTTGGAGTGCAAAAGACAGAAGCCACAGGCTGCAGGCGATTCTATTGGATTGGCATGAGAGGAGACATTGTAAAATGGTGGTAGGAATGTCACATGGGTCGCCCTCCCAGGGCTGTGGGGTACTCGGTACCGGGCCGGTGTCAGGGGGAGAATGTGTCACAGCGGTGGCGGTGACCCGGTCCGTAGCCCTGGGAACCCAATATCAATGTGATGGTGATTTTTGTGGTTAATAGAATAGTTTGTGACGCCACCTGTGGTGTTTTGAAAGTAAGATGTTAAGCCATCGCTGCTTGCAGATCCGCTGGGACTGATGGTGTGATGCAGCAAAGATGGTGTAGCTCCCCACAGGTGGAGCTGTAGTTCCAGGGCAGTGTAGGTGCAATGGATCTGGAGAAGTGCAGGATGGTGTGGATGCGGGTACCTAGATGTAGCGGTGCTGAAGGTGTTAGCGCACAAATCAATGGAGGACACCAGAGCTGCTGTTTCAAAGCTTTACTCACAGTTCGTGGTACACACTGGTGCCTGCCTCTGTGCCGTGTCCTCCGGGGTAAAGACTTAATCAACCTCCCGGGCAAGTCAGGGCTCTCCTCTCCAACACTCCACGAATATGTACCTTCCTGAATGACTCCTCCAATGCGCCTTGTGGTGTGAAGCACTCCAGTACTTAGTTACCCTGGAAAACCTACTGTCAAGATGTTCATAGAACTCTACTTGTATGACAGACAGCTGTAGCCTGCTCGGGGATGCTCCTGGATCCCGGCTCTCTATCCATGTTGCTGTTGTGTCCCAAGTCTTGGATGGGAGTAGTGCATTTACAGCCAACTACTCCACCGGTGTCTGCTGCAGAACCATAAGTGTCCATACAACCTCGGGGACCGGGCCCCGACCTTGCGCTGAGAACCTATAGGCAGGGTTCCTATCCAACCCACTCCTCCTCTCTGTTCTCTACTCCTTCGTTCTGTACTTGTCTCTCCTTCGTATGGATGCTTAGGTTACAGGTCTACGTCTCTCTCCTTCTCCTCGGACCCGTCCTCAGACTCTCCTGACTGACTGTCCTTCCCTCCTCTGGGACTTACCCCAGACTGACCTTCTGTCAGACTGCCCTCTAAGGGACTGGCCTGTAATTCTAAACCTTCCCAACCTTTTATATGGATCTAAACTCCACCCACCTCCCAGCACATCTCGTGTTACGAAGCAAGGACCCACGAAAGGTGCTCTGCTACCCTCTAAGCTGCAATCTGGTCCTTTGCTGAACTATCCTGTGTGCAGGTGCAGGTGTTGGAGTGTGGAAAGGAGCTCCAAACTTACCAGTATGGTGGGGCACTACACCTTAGGAGAAGGTGCAGTACCTCTGTGGCGACTGAGCCTCAGGGGCGCCACACACACATCTGTGACTAGGAAAACTGTCAAAGCTGATCATAAAGCACCACAGCATCCAATTGTGAGTCGACGTCCATTACGAATGGTAGCCATTGATCATCTGAAGGTAGAGGCCAGCAGGACAGGCCATAGCAATGTATTAACCATCATCGATCAGTTCACTAAATTTGTAGTGGCCGTCCCTGTAAAGGATTTCACTGCCTAGACTGATGTGAGTTCATTTTCCCCTTCACCATTGAGGTCTGATGAACTCCCTCCTCTGGTGAAGGAAGGTAGTGAGGCTGATTATCAAGCACCTGGGTATGATGATGATGACTGGGTGACGGGAATTGCTGACTGGATATAAGGCAGCCGACGCCCTTCTGCCTTGCTGGTGATCTCTCTGAGGGATTCTAGGAGACCAGTCTGATTCCTGCTCCTCAAAAGCTAAGTTTTCTGCACTGCTTTTTGCATTTGTGTTTTGTTTTTTGTTTTGTTTTACCTTGTTTTTCTGAATTTCTGCCATTCCCTGCTGGGGTGAGTTGAATTCCTTTTTGCTCTGTCTTCAGAAAATACCTGAGTGCTGATATAGTCTTTTTGAAGCCTAGCGTCTTCAGGGCCTTTTTCCCTATCAGCCTGTTGGCCCTTGTTTTGATAGGGTTTTTGGCGGATTGCAGACAGCAGCTTTTCTATCCTGTCCTACTTAGTTAGCTTGGGCCCCATCATTTGCTCAGCCTATCTTTCTATCTGTGTGAGTGTTTTTTCATCTTGCTTCACCGTCATTATATGTTGGGGGCTGCCTATTGCTTTGGGGTCTACTCTGGGGCAGTTTAGATTTCCCTTTCTGTCTTTAGGCTATGTAGTTCTCCGGCTGTGATCGAGGGGTCTAGGGCACCGTAGGAACCCCCCACGGCTACTGCTAGTTGTTGTTAATAGGTTCAGGGGTCTGCAATCCGATAGCTGCCAACTTCTCTGGTTTTCTGGACTTAGCTAGTATTTCTGTTTTTGCCTCCTACGGTGACTCATTCATAACACCAGACTACACAGCGGTGGAGCAGGCAGAGGTAAGTATTGCAAGTGCTATGGCTGCCACAAAATTCCGGCCGTTATCACTGGCTACCTTGCCTGGCTCAAGATGTAGACTGCCCAGCCATGACTCAGTTTGTCGCTGCAAGTAGTCGGCCAGTACCTCTGCGGTGTGTCTGTTGTTGCACAAAGACATCATCTTTAAACCAGCCTGCTGCCGCTTACCACTAGCTGTTCGATAGTGGGACACCTCATGTGCAATGCTGGCAGCCGCAGATGGAGTGCTCGTGTGACTGCACTCTGTCGACGAGCTTTCGCTTCTGGAGGAGGAGGGTTGAATGCCTACAGCCAACTGTTTCCTAGACCATGGGCTAGGCAGCACTGTTCCACCACCGCCGCTGTCCCCTGTGGAGCCTGCATCCACCACATTAACTCAGTACGCAGTGATGGATACGTAACGGTCCTGGACATGCCTACTGGACCTTGCATCTGTTGTGAGATGCACCTTTCCACTCACTGATTGTTTGAGTGCATGGAAAATGCGGTCTTTCACATGCAGGTGGAGGGCAAGGATGGCTTTTTGAGAAAAGAAGTGCCGACTGGGTAGGTCATAGCGTGGGACAGCGTAGGCCATGAGCTCTCGGAACGCTTCGCTTTCAACCAAACTTAAGGGCATCATCTCTAATGAGATCAGTTTGGCAATGTAGCCGTTCAAAGCCAGTGTACGCGGATGAGAGGATGAGTACTTTCTTGTCCAACTCAGAGTGTCTGCTAGGGTGAGCTGGACTTGAGAACTGCATATGGGGGAACTAGCGGTGGACCTGACGGACCGAGAGGGGGTTTGTGATGGTGATGGTGGTGGTGGTGGTGGCCTAGATTCCGTCTTTCATAGCCAAAACATAGTGATTCCTTTTCGCTTTGCCATTGCGACGAAATATCAACATTTCTTGCTGGTGGTGTGCTTACCGGTGGGCTTTCAGTGAGGGAAGCAATGGAGCATTGCTGGATACCTTCAAACGGAGCAGGTGCATATGTGCTACCTGAGGTTTTGTAGTTCGTCCACGCTTGCAACTGCATGGTAGTTAAATGTGTAAGCATGCAACTGGTATTCAAATTTCTGAGAATTTTACCTCGGCTAAAGGTCCTTCCGCACTTCTTACAGATAACCTTTGCCTCATCAATAGGATTTTGGTTAAAAAAGTGCCTCACTGCACTCTTTGTACTATAGTATAAATTTGCAAGCCTTTCACACTGTGCTAATTTGACCGTCTGGCCAAGCTGTCCTGCAACTCTTTTTTTTTAAACAAGTTTTTGTACAGCTACGGTCCTGCCAGATAACTGCTGCTGCAATGTCGATGCCTGCTGCAGATCCTTCTCCTCTTATGAGCTATTGCCATTGCTACCACTTTCCCCAATGGATGCCAATCCGGGACAACAACTGGGTCATCCATCACCTCCTCTTCAATTTCATCTGCACCTTCCTCTGTGTCACCGTGTAAGGTGGTATAGTATGCGGGAAGGGGCAACTGAGCTTCATCAGGGTCTGATTCAGGCTCACCAGACTTCGAGGGAAATGTATTGCTCTGGGTCAATGTACTAGCAGAATAATCTAGCAGCGGCTGTGCATCAGTGCACTCCATGTCAGATTCATGTTGGACTCGGGAATTCAGGATTTGACTTGATAACCCAGGCATGGTATGTGAAAAGAGCTCCATGGAGTTTTCTGAAGTATGGCCTGCTGCATCCTTCACTTTTGGTGGGGGTGAAGGACACAAGGAAAGGGGTTGTTCCAGACCAGAAGCCTGCACTGACGACTCAGTGCTTGCATTTTTTGAAACTTCAGAAGAAGAGGCGATAGAGCTGGATGCTGCCTTGCCAATGTAAGCCAAAACCAGTTCCTGATGCTCTGGCTTTAAATGTGTTTTATGGGGCTTGGTTTGCAGGGGAAGGGAGCAGACCTGTTTATCAGGAGCTCCTGGTATTCCCCTATTTAATCCTGCAAAAGCGCACTAAAAGTGGAATTTTGGACTTAAAATCTTGTTGGAACATGCCTGGAGTAAGAAAGAAGGAAGAAATTCAGGATCCGATGAAGAAAAACTTTATTGATGGCCAAGGATCTCACTGAGAAGATCCGAGGTAGGCCTCCTCTCCCCCAGAGCAAAAAAACTTAACCAGCCATCTGGAGCTGCAGCGTCTAAACAAGTGAGATGGAAGCCGATGGCTCAAGAGGCTCTAGGAAATCCCCGGTTTGCTGGCACGAAGAGGAGTCTGCAGGCCACAGCAAATGTGCCGGAGGAGACATGCTGGCAGCAGCGTCGCGAGACCATGGGAAGGCGTGACTCAGGAAGACAGCCGGTTAAAGCTGTAATGTCATCGTTGTGGTGGCTGGTCCTGAGCGGTGGTAAGCCTGCTGCTGGGCAGGGCACAGGGAGCCGGAGGTCAGGAGGAGCGGTGTTATCTGCAGCGGCGGTGAAGGAAGCACGTGGTAGCCAGGGGAAGGCAGCGGTATACACTTCAAAGCCAAAGCCAGTGGCAGCGGGTGCAGGCAGGAACCTGGGAGACACAGCGGTGAACTCTTCAGAGGATGCAGGAGCAGCCAGAAGCCCAGGAGAGGTGGCGGTGGACTCATCAGCGGCTGCAGGAGCGGCTGGGAATCCAGGAGAAGCGGCGGTAAATTCATCAGGGGTGCATGAATAATCGTTGACAGCTGCAGGGAGAGGCTTGAGGTTTGCGGTGGAGATGGGGAGTAAAGGCAGCGCGTAGCAGCAAAGGAGACAAGGTGGCAGAGACGCTGTGGATCAGAGGAGGGAGAAACTGCATCCTCCTTACTGGGCAAGATTTGGTGGCTTAGGGGAGAATTGTCATATATTGGACTTAGCAGTGCTAAGGATACTTTCACACTTGCGTTTTTTGCGCTGTGCTGCATGCGCAGTGCTAACATGCATAAAAAAACGCATCATGCGTTTTTATGCGTTTTTTTGTTTTTTTTGCGCATGGTTTTTTTAAAAAAACCCATGCGTTTTTAAATGCTGACTTGCGCATGACCATGTGCACGTCAGCGCTCCCATAGACAATGTGTTTTTGGGTGAATTCCGTGCGCATTGCGTGCGCATGCGTTTTTTTGAGACAGGTCGGACGCACAAAAAATGCAACAGGTTGCATTTTGTGTGCCCAGGCGCACACTACAAAAAAACGCATGCACATACAAATGTGTACAAATGCATGACAAAAAAACGCATGTCCATTTTTGCGCAAAAACGCAGCGCAAAAAAACGCACATGTGAAACCAGCCTTAAAGAGGAAAATCATTATGATCGTAACAAACAATTTTTGTATGACAAAACCCTGGCAGATCCCTTTCACCCAAATTGATTGCTGATGGCAGGCTCATGTACAATGCGTCGGTGTTTGTCCCAGGGAGGAATGGGGAGAATGATATAGGATATGGGAAGGGGAGAAAGAAAAAGGCTGTAATCTTCAGCTTCTAAAAGGACGTAATAACAGATAATTTATCAGACCACTCATATAACTCATATAAGTCCTACAATTCACTTGAAGATTTGCATACTGTACATTCGGCGGAATTTATGGAGGGTATGGGGTCACCTGAATCGGGGGGAAGTGACATATCTGCTGACACAGATTATGAGGAATCTAATTCCTCAGGCTCAATCTGTGACGATATTGTCAAACATGACAACTGTAACTGTGACTTTGAGTCCCGAGAAAATTATACCACCCAAATCGATATAGATTATTGGGAACATGATAAGCCATACAACAATGGAAGGCATAATACTTCTAAGACATAATTAATTGATGAAATACCTGCTTCAGATGAATACCCTACAGAGGGGTTTAGGGCTAGAATGCTCAAAGCTTTGTTACAATCCATGTTTTTTTTTTGGAAAAAAAACATTAGAGATAATGTTTCCAAAACACTGATTGATTTAAAAGCAAAAAACACAGGCTCTAAGCAAGCTAAGGCCTCCGAAGCTTTAATAAAAAAGCTATTCCAAAAGACACTATTACTATTTGTAGAAGATTTTCATTTGAATGCTATCAAAATTTCAGACAGTCCTTCTCATGACTACAATAGGGTTAAATCTCCTTATTTAGAATATGCATCTCTATGTGCTGGGGTAATTAAGATTTTAGCTACAGTTACAGAATCCGGGGTGAAAATTCAAAAGAACATAGATTCCTTTGCAGTTTGGCCGCATATGAAGATTTTAGAAGGAGAACCAATATCAAGATTATGGATGGTCCATGAAAAAGTCCCGTCCTTCCACTTGAAAAGCTCCATTTCTTCTATGATTCACCCCACTATTCCAATCACTGAAGAGAGAAATGTAATCGATAAAGCTTTTAGAATTCGTCCACACCCTTGTCTTCCACCTGATGTAGCCATGGACGCTAACGTCTCATTCTACCCCAACTGGGTCAGGAACACGCTTCTAAAAATCTCCAAGGAACCAACATTTCTTTCATCTCCACATAGCCACTTATCCATTTACAAATACCTTTCGCAAGACACTTGGATAAAAAGGAAATAATTTCAAACTACAACAAAAGAACTCCGTAGTTCCCTACAATTGGACTCAACACTCTATTCTGCAGGTCCAATTTGAATAAAAAATGACTGGTATATCCTCACCAGAAGAGGGTGCTGAGTTCTTGCAAAACACAGGAATATTATGCTCTATGGCTTCTCCTGGACTCTCTAGACTATCTAAATCATATCTTCACCCTAATTGAAAGCACTTGAAGATTGTAAGGATTCTGACATTAATAGCGGCTTTATTTCTTTTTCTTTCTTCAGGAGTTAACTATTTGTGTCTAAACTATATAATTCACTTGATTAGTATTATATTTATGTAGAGTTAAAGAAGATTATTTCGCTTTTGTAGTGTTTGAATGCACAATTTTTTCTTTTTCCTCCACATCGGTCCTAGAACCACCAACGGTGTTCACGGATGGGACGGGGAATCACACAGTTATAGGGAATATTTTGTTTTTTTAGTTTAGGGATAGGTAATCAGTACATGCACTATGTCAGAATTTATGATATTACAACGCTTTCTAAGGTCCTATATACAATATAAAGCTTAGGTGACAGTTTGTTTGTTTATAGCTGATGGTTTTAAGCAGCAGAAATTTTATGCTTTGTGACTTTGTATTCGGATGTCAAACATGCTCATGAAACAGGTTGTTTATTTATAGAAGATGGTACTAAGCAGTGGACAAAAAGAATCTTAGGGAACTTAATGTACTGAATTTAAAAAGTATAACATTATCGTTTATGTAATTATGTCATTCCTTTGTATGTCTACCTGTCTATCCACCATCTGGGGGGCTCCCTGTCTTCACAGGCGGTTTTCATTCCTAATCCTAACCCTTCCCTTTCTTTCCTTTCCTCTTAAATTTTTTAATGTAATACAAAATTTTTGAAATAAAAGCGGTTTACCGAATGCCCGAAAAGGTAGCCTTCCAGGCCTTCCTGAGCCAGACCATGGTGCAGTCTCAACACCTCCTGCCTTAGCTGCTATTGTGCTTTTGGCCGTACCAGTAGATGCACCACCACCACCATTAGTACCAGCTGGCCCCCCACACCCACGTCCATGACCTCTTCCACCATAGTTCCAAATTTTTGTTAAAAAAAAACCAAAATACCACCACATATACAGTATGGTACTGTATGAGAAGCGTACAGCTGTATACAGTCTAGGGATAATTGTAAATCTACGTATATATTACATTAGTCAGACACAGATGCTCACAGCCTCATTATGGATTACACAGTAATATAAATAGTTGAGAAAGGGTACAGTAACACCAGATACCAGGAGTATATATATGGTATAGTTTAAACATTATAAATGTACATATATATTTCAGGAGACAGACACAGATGCTCTCTGGCTCATTAAGGATTACACCACAATGTAAAAAGCAGTAAAAGGGTAATGGATCTGAAGCGTACAGCTGTATACAGTGTAGGGGTCATTGTAAATCTCCGTATATATTTCCATAGTCATAAACAGACTCTCACTGGCTCTGTATGCATTAGATCGGAATATAAACAGCAGTAAATGGGTAATGTACCACAAGCTTACAACTGTATAAAGTGTTGTGTTAATCGTAAATCTACAAATATATTTACAGAGTAATAGATAGACAATCACCAGCTGAGTATAGATTAAAGCAGAATGTTAATTGCAAACAAGGGTACTGTATCAAACGCGTACAGCTGGATACAGTGTTTGGCTAAATGTAAATCTCTGTATATATTTCCGGAGTCACCCTCAGACGCTCACTGTCTGGATTTAACCATAATACAAAATGTTTAAAAAAGGTACTGGATAACAAGATAGCAAGTATATGCATTGTAGGGTACAATTTAAATCTCCGTATATATTTCCGACGTCACCCTCAGACAGTCACCGAGTATGGATTTGACCGTAGTACAAAATGTCAAACAAAAGTACTGTATCACAAGATAGGAGGTGTATAGAGTATAGGGTAAAATGTTTTTCTCCGTATATATTGAATGAGTAAACCACATACGCTCACTCAGTATGTGTTATACCGTAAGCAAAAATTTAGAACAATAAATTTAGAATTTGGTATCATCAAATACCTGGTGTATATAGTGAAATAGAAAATGTTAATCTCCCTATATATTTCCGTAGTCTCATAAAGATAGTCAGCATGTATTTATACGTGATACCATCCGGTAAACAGTAGTGTGTGAGGGGCATACAGCTCTATATGGTGTGTGAAATAATTAACGTTCGTTCACTGCAGGAAAACAGACTAAAAGTAGGAGTGCTGTGTAAAAAGCAGTCTGCACAGCAGTGTCCACACAGAAAAACTGCAATAAGGCAGGCTAATAATCAGCACTGCTGCACACAAGAAAATGGTCCCTGTCACTGGCAGGCAACCTAATAACTAGCGCTGCTGCACACCAGAAATCCTTCCCTGTCACTGCAGACTAACAGAACACAACAATTGCATTCAGCGCAAGCACATAACAACTTCTGTTTACAGGTCTAAATGTTTCCCAAATCATAAACAGCATCAGCAACCTCTCCCTACTGTAAAGATGGGCAGAAGATACATGGCGGTCGGCGGTGAGGGCTTTTATACACACTCTGTATATACAGGGGTTGGAAAAATTAATGCAACCAAACACCTAACGTGTTGTCATCATAATCTTCAAACATGTTATAAACATGCAAACCGTGCCATATGTTAATGTTTTGTAGTTGATAATTTGTGTCATATGATATGTGTATATAAATTAAATGTTTGTTTTGCACAATTCTAAGAACATTGAGGAAAAACTTATACCAATTGCAGACCTCTTTGATTTTCAAAGAGCCCAAATTGTTGATGCTGGTATGGCAGGCGCTAGTGTAGCAGAAAGTGACCGTATGCTTGGCGTGTCAAGCGGTACTGTCTCCAAAGTAATGACTCCATTTGAAAGAGAAGGAAAAACGTCCGTAGCAAAGCACAGGTCCGTCCGAAAGTCAAAGTTGACTGAGAGAGTTACTGTCGGACTGTAAAGCAAATTTGGATAGAGGATCGCAAGACCACTGCTCGGAAAAACAATGCAGAGCTCAATGAACACCTACAGAACACAGTTTCCACGAAAAAAGTTTGTCGCGAGCTGCACAAATCTGGATTCCACGGAATCGCTGCAATTGTATAAACGCTTCTCTCAATGACAAATGTTTCCATGCGTTTAGAGTGGTGTAGAAACCTACAGAAAACTCTTGAGCTGTGAAAACATTTTATATTCTCAGACTAATCATCGTTTACCCTATTTACGACCTCCGGCCGAGTGTACGTTTGTAGATAGCCTAAAGAAACATTCAATCCAGACTGTCTTCTCCCAACCGTAAAACATGGCGGATGTTCTGTGATGATCTGGGGTGATATTTCGTGGACATACGCCGGGCCAATGATATCCCTTAATTGAAGAAGTAACAGCCACGATTATTTAGGCATTTTGGGCAACCAAGTGCATCCTGTGGATCAAGCACTGTTTCCGGAGGGGAAAGCCATCTTTCAGGATGATAATGCACCATTTCATACAGCTCGAATCATTAAAGCATGGGACGAGTAACACTGTAATGAAGTTGAGCATCTCATATGTCCCCCACAATCCCCAGTCCTCCACATTATTGATCATTTATGGCAGATTTTTTTAGATTCAAGTTATACGTCGATTTCCGCCACCATTGTCGCTCAAAGAACTGTTTGGTGTTTTAACTGAAGAATGGGCTACAATTCCTTTGGAAACAATTCACACCTTGTATGAATCCATACCTCAGATAATCGAGGCTGTAATCGCCGCAAAAGGTGGACCCTTACCATATTAACCTTAAGTTTGGTTGATGTTTCCATTATTTTTTCCAACCACGGATTTCATGAGTCAACCACACCCGCTCACTCAGTCATTATGGATTTAAACGAACTCAAACAAGTTGAAAAAAGGTACGGTATCAGTAGATACAAGGTGTATCCAGTCCATGGGTAATTGGAAATATCCGTCTATATTTCCAGAGTCATAAAAATACACTCCCAGGCTCAGTAAGGATTAGACAAGAATATACAATGTCCAAAAAGGGTAATATATTACAAGCGTACAGCTGCATACAGTGTTGGTGTCATTTTAAATCTCCTTATAGTTTTGCAGAGTCTGACACAAACTGTCACAGGCTCAGTACGGATTACACCAGAATCTAAAAATTAGAAAAAGGGAAATGTATTCGAAGCGTACAACAGTATACAGTGTTGTGGTACTTTTAAATATTCGTATATATTTCAGTGTCAGTAAGCCAGTCCAGACTCTCCGCTACAGGAAACTAGATGGATAAAAGTCCAGAAGCAAAATCAAGTGATTGCTGAAATTTTGGAAATTGCTAATCACAGGAAAACCTCCCGGGAGAATTCGCAGAGGCGATGCTGACCCTCAATGAATTTGTCTGTGGAGACTACGAAAATGGTTCTTTGTGAATAAAGGGTTGCTGTATCGCAGTAGCGTGGATCCCATCCCCGTTACTTGTCTCCATCAAATTGTGATCACTGCGAGAGATGTACACATGGTCCACATTGCCTATCATGATCTGTCTGTTCACTTTGGAGTGCAAAAGACAGAAGCCACATGCTGTAGGTGATTTGTTTGGATTGCCATGAGAGGAGACATTGAAAAATGGTGACAGGAATGTCACACGTCTGTGACTAGGAAAACTGTGAAAGCTAATCATAAAGCACCCCTGCATCCGATTGTGAGTCGATGTCCATTACAAATGGTAGCCATTGATCACCCGAAGGTAGAGCCCAGCAAGACTGGCCATAGATACATTTTAACCATCATCGATCAATTCAGCAAAATTGTAGTGCCCGTCCCTGTGAAAGATTTAACTGGCCAGACTACACAGCAGAGGAGCAGGGAGAGGTAAGTCTTGCAAGTGCTTGGGCCCTGAGAAAGCAGGGGGGCACACTCGTTTGCGGCGGTACTGGCACAGGGCCCCTCATAGCACGCCGGTGTGTCTGACGGCGAGTGCGCCCCTCCACCGTCAGAGACACTATATTGTACTACGAGGGGCCCTGTGGGAGTGCCGTCGCCCAAGAGTGGGCCCACCCACCTGTTCAGGGCAACGGCACTAGCCCGGGTGTGCCAGGGGGTGACCCCGGCCCTGGAGTGGGGGCAGCCCAGTTAGGGTGGTTGAAAAAATGGCATATGATGATGTGTAGGCCGTACATTCAGCCGCTGCTAATGGAGGAAGTGGAGAAGTACGAGGAAGAGGAGGACAAAAGCGAGACATTTTTATTGCCACCTATGTGTCATCAGGGGAAGGTGGGACAAAATCCTTTGAAACCATGGTTCATTTTAATGAAGGTTAGATCATCAACATTTGGGTCGACAGACGGGTCCTTTTTTCTGTGAGGATTGATCCAGCAGCACTGAAGACTCTTTCAGATAACACACTAGCAGCAGGGCAAGCGAGCTCCTGTAAGGCATATTGTGCCCATTCAGGCCAGGTGTCCAGTTTACAGGCCCAATAGTCAAAGGGGAATGACCTGTGAGGGAGAACATTGATATGGGAGGAGAAGTAGTTTGTAACCATAGTTGACAACTGCTGCCTCCTGTCACTTGCAATCGATCCTGTATTAGCAGTCTTGTGAGCGGTACTTGAAAAATCAGTCCACAACATGGTCATGAAACCCCAGTCTCCAACGCCACTTCGGCTGTGTGCACACCGAACACCTCTTCCATTTTGATCTCTACAGCTCATGGGAGAACCAGCACCACTGCTGTGTGCTGGGAATGCCTCCAACAAATGGTTTACCCGAGTTGCTAGCTTGTTAGCCAATATTATCTCTAGGTTCTCCTGCGGCATGATTTTCTGTAATTTGCCTTTATAGCGTGGGTCCAGGATGCTGGCCAACCAGTAGTTGTCATCCTTCATCATTTTGGCAATACGGGGGTCCCTTTTTAGGATCCGCAAGGCATAATCACACATGTGGGCCAATGTTCCAGGTGTCAATGATGCACTGCCAGTGGTGGGTTGAGGAGCACTTTCTTGGAAATCCACATCCCTCCAGTCACGCACAAACCCTGGACCTGACTTTGGCACACCAATATTATCTCTTGCCCCCTGAGAAGCATCCTCCTCCCCAAAATAATCATCCCCCTCATCCTCCTCCTCCTCCACCACGTCCAGGTCAGTTGCCCTCGCTGACAATGGCTGACTGGTATCAAGGCTTCCCTCCTCCTCTTCCTCCTCCTCTGCTGCAGACGCATGATCCTTAATGTGCGTCAAAGTTTGCATGAGCAGACGCATAAGTGGTATGCTCATGCTTATGATGGCGTCGTCTGCACTTACCAGCCATTTGCATTCCTCACAGCACTGAAGGACTTTACAGAGGTCTTTCAGCTTTGACCACTGCACACCCGACAATTCCATGTCTTCCCTTAAACTGCCTGCCCGTGTTTCCTCCCACAAATGCATTACAGCCTGCCTCTGTTCGCACAGCCTCTAAACCATGTGCATGGTGGAGTTCCACCTTGTTGCAACGTCTATGATTAGGCGGTGCTTGGGGAGGTGGAGCGATCGCTGCAGCTTCTGCATACCACTGGAGTGTACAGGTGAGCGACGGATGTGCGAGCACAGTCTTCGCACCTTATTGAGCAGGACTGTTAACTCCGGATAATTATTTAGGAAGCACTGCACCACCAGGATCAAGGTGTGAGCCAGGCAAGGTATGTGTCTGAGTTTTGCAAGGGCTATGGCTGCCACAAAATTCCTGCTTTTATCACTGACTACCTTGCCTGGCTCAAGATGTAGACTGTCCAGCCATGACTCAGTTTGTCGATGCAAGTAGTCGGCCAGTATCTCTGCAGTGTGCTTTTTGTCACCCAAAGACATCATCTTTAAAACAGCCTGCTGCCGCTTACCACTAGCTGTTCGATAGTGGGACACCTCGTGTGCAACACTGGCAGCTGCGGATGGAGTGCTTGTGCGACTGCGCTTTGTCGACGAGCTTTCGCTTCTGGAGGAGGAGGGTCGAATGCCTACAGCCAACTGTTTCCTATACAGTGGGCTAGGCAGCACTGTTCCACCGACGCTGTCCCCTGTGGAGCCAGCATCCACCACATTAACCCAGTGCGCAGTGATGGACACGTAACGGCCTTGGCCATGCCTATTGGCCAATGCATCTGTCGTGAGGTGCACCTTTCCTCTCACTGATTGTTTGAGTGCAAGGACAATGCGGTCTTTCACATGCAGGTGGAGGGCAGGGATGGCTTTTCGAGAAAAGAAGTGCCGACTGGGTAGGTCATAGCGTGGGACAGCGTAGGCCATGAGCTCTCGGAAAGCTTTGCTTTCAACCAAACGTAAGGGCATCATCTCTAATGAGATCAGTTTGGCTATGTAGACGTTCAAAACCAGTGTACGCGGATAAGAGGATGAGTACTTTCTTGTCCTACTCAGAGTGTCTGATAGGGTGAGCTGGACTTGAGAGCTGCATAGGGAGGAACTAGAGGTGGACATTAAGGACTGAGAGGGGGTTGGTGATGGTGATGGTGGTGTCGGTGATGGCCTAGATTCAGTCTTTTTTTGCTAAATCATTGTGATTCCCTGACTGCTTTGGCCTTGCAACGACACCTCAACATTTCTTGCTGGTAGGGTGCTTAGCGGTGGCCTTTTAGTGGGGGAAGCAATGGAGCGTGGCTGGCTACCTTCAGTTGGAGCAGGTGCACATGTGCTACCTGAGATTTTGTAGTCCGTCCACGCTTGCACGTGCATGGTGGTTAAATGTCTAAGCATGCAACTGGTGTTTAAATTTCGGAGATTTTTACCTCGGCTGAAGATCCTTCCGCACTTCTTACAGATAACCTTTGCCTCATCAATAGGATTTTGGTAAAAAAAAGTGCCACACTGCACTCTTCCTACTATGGTGTAAATTTTCAGGGCTTGCACGGTGTGCTAATTTGACCATCTGGCCAAGCTGTCCTGCAACTCTTTTTGTTTTTTTAACTAGTTTTGGTACGGCTACGGCCCTGCCAGATAACCGCTGCTGCGATGTCGATGCCTGCTGCAGATCCTTCTCCTCTTCTGAGCTATTGCCAGCGGCACCCTCTTCCCCCAATGGATGCCAATCCGGGTCAACGACTGGGTCATCCATCACCTCCTCTTCAATTTCATCTGCACCTTTCTCTGTATCACCGTGTAAGGTGGTATAGTATGTGGGAAGGGGCACCTGAGTTTCATCAGTCAGATTCAGGCTCTGTAGAGTGCGAGGGGAATGTAGTGCTGTGGGTGAATGTACCAGCAGAATCATCTAGCAGTGGCTGTGCATCAGTGAACTCCATGTCACATTCATCTTGGAATGGGGAATTCAGGATTTGACTTGATAACCCTGGCATGGTATGTGAAAAGAATTCCATGGAGTAGTCTGAAGTGTGTGCTGCGGCATCCTTCACTTTTGGTGTGGGTGAAGGACACAAGGAAAGGTATTGTTCCTGACCAGAAGCCTGCACTGATGACTCTGTGCTTGCAGTATTTGTAACTTCAGAAGAGGAGGCAATAGAGCTGGAGGCTGTTTCGGCAACGTAAGCCAAAACCTGTTCCTGATGCTCCGTCTTTAAAAGCAGTTTACCTACTCCCAGAAAAGGGAACCTTAAAGGCCTTCTTGTGCCAGACGATGATGCAGGCTCAACACCTCCTGCCTTAGCTGCTATTGTGCTTTTGCCATAATCAGCAGATGCACCACCACCACCATCAGTACCAGCTGTGCCCCCACGTCCACGTACGCGGCCTCTTCCACCATACCTCCTCATGTTTGGGAAAATGTACCAAAAATACGAGATGGTACTGTATGAGGAGCGTACAGCAGTGTAAGGTGCATGGAAAAATTTAAATCTCCATATATATTTCATTACTCACAGACGCTCTCCCAGTATGTATTTGACTGTAATCCAACCAGCAGATATACGGTACTGTATCAGAAGTGTACAGCTGTATACGTTTTTGGTGAAACTGTCAATCTCCGTATATTTGTTTCAGGAGTCACACACAGATGCTCTGGCAGTATGTATTTGACCGTAATACAACCAGCAGATATACGGTACTGTATGAGATGCGGACAGCTCTATACGATGTATTGAAAAATGGAAATGTCCGTATATGTATTTCTGGAGTCTCACACACACTGTGTCTGTATAGATGTGACTGTAATGCGAACAGCAGATATACAATACTGTTTGAGAAACGGACAGCTCAGTAGGGTGTATGGAGAAATGGAAATGTCCGTATATGTATTTACGGAATCTCACACACACACATGATGACTCTGTATAGATGTGACCGTAAAGCGAACAGCAGATATACGATACTGTTTGAGAAGCGGACAGCTCAATACGGTGTATGGAGAAATGGAAATGTCCATATATGTATTTACGGAGTCTCACACACACACGATGACTCTGTATAGATGTGACCGCAAAGAGAACAGCAGATATACGATACTGATTGAGAAGCGGACAGCTCAATACGGTGTATGGAGAAATGGAAATGTCCGTATATGTATTTACGGAGTCTGACACACACACGATGACTCTGTAAAGATGTGACCGTAAAGCAAACAGCAGATATACGATACTGTTAGAGAAGCGGACAGCTCTATACGATGTATGCAAAAATGGAAATGTTCATCTATGTATTTACAGACTCACACACACACGCGCTGTCTCTGTATAGATTGGACCATAATCCAAACAGCAGATATACGATACTGTTTGAGAAGCGGACAGCTGTATATGGTGTATGTATGGACAATTTTAAATCTCCGTTTATTTTTTTACGGAGTCAAACGCTGATAGCATGTATTTGTCCGTGATACCAGCCGGTACACGGTAATGTGTGAGGAGCGTATAGCTCTATACGGTGTAGGTATGGAAAATTGAAAATCTACGTCTATTTTTTTTCCGTAGTCACACACTGATGCTGTCTCTGTATAGATTTGAACGTAATTAAACAGCAAATATAGGATACTGTTTGACAAGCGGACAGCTCGATACGGTGTATGTATGGAAAATTTTAATTCTTCATCTATTTTTAATGGAGTCACACACACATGCTATCTCTGTATAGATTTGACCATAATCAAAGAGCAGATATACGATATTGTTTGACAAGCGGACATCTCTACGGTGTATGTATGGGAAAATGAAAATCTCTGTCTATCTTTTTACGGACTCACACACAGATAGCATGTATTTGTCTGTGATACCAACCGGTACACAGTAGTGTGTGAGGAGCGTACAGCTCTATACGGTGTATGTATGGAAAATTTTAATTCTCTGTGTATTTTTTTACGGACTTACACACACACGCTGTCTCTGTATAGATTTGACCGCAATCAAACAGCAGATATAGTATACTGTTTGACAAACAGACAACTCTATACGGTGTATGTAAAAATTGAAATTTCCATATATGTATTTATGGAGTCTCACACACACGCTGTCTCTGTACAGATTTGACCACAATACAAAACAGCAGATATACAATATTGTTTGATAAGCGGACAGCTCTATACGGTGTATGTATGGAAAAATGAAAATCACTGTCTATCTTTTTACGGAGTCACACATAGCATGTATTTGTCCGTGATACCAGCCGGTACACGGTAGTGTATGAGGAGCGTACACCTCTATACGGTGTGTGAAAAAATGTACGCTCGCTAACTGTGCAGACAAAAGGAATACAAGTATTTTTGCTTTGAAAAAAGCAGTCTGCACAGCAGAGTGCACACAGCAGTGCATCTATCAGGGACCCTTATAAGGCAGCCTAATAACCTCCAGCGCTGCTGCACACAAAAGTGTGAAAAAATGAACGCTCTGTAACTGTGCAGACAAAAGGAATAAAATTATTTTTGCTTTGAAAAAAGCAGTCTGCACTGCTGTGTGCAAACAGCAATGCAGCTATCAGGGAGCTTTACAAGGCAGCCTAATAACCACCAGAGCTGCTGCACACAAAAATATCCTCCCCTGTCACTGCACACAAACTGTTGTGTTGTACAGTGAAAATCGCTATCAGCATAACCACAGTTTTTTTTTCCTGCCTAAACACTCTCCCTATTGAGAACGAGCAGCAGCAACCTCTCCCTATGCTAAGATCGGCAGAAGTAAGATGGCGGTCGGCGTTCAGGGCTTTTATAGCCACTGTGATGCCACACAAAGCCAGCCAATCACTGCAATGCCCTTCTCTAAGATGGTGGTGGCCACTTCCATGTCATCGCGTTGCCCACAGTGTGCGTCCTCCATCATTGGCTGAAAAACGGGGCTGGAAGCATTATGGGAAACGCGACTTTGGCGCTCGAGTCGGCAACCTCATGGCCGACCTCACGCTATGGTCGGGTTTCGATCGGTGTCTCGACTTTAGCGAAAGTCGGTGACTTTTGAATTTCACCGACCCGTTTCGCTCAACTCTACACACGCTCTATGGATGTCCACATAAAATCCAGCTCATTATACAAATTAGCTTAACCCCTCACTGCACTTAGTGTGCTGGAGGAAAACTTTGGGGTTTTATATCGCTGACTCCATTAGGTGTAGTGAAATACGTATATCTCCCCTTCAGCACTTTACCAGTGACTTTTTCACAACATATAATAAAAAAAATAAGTCAGAGTGTTTCTTTAATCATAAGGAAAGATAAACGATATGTTACCTTAGGGTTCACCCAAGAGCGTAGTTTTTGTAGTCTAGCAACAGTGAAATGAGCTACCACCTGTTACTGAGCAGACAAGTAAAGTTGCCGGTAGTCTGCACAGGTTGGTGTCATGCATCTGTTTACATCCTAGAACCACCATTGTACTCGTGAAATGGCCATGATGGTAACCTACAGTATTCCAGATGAACGTTGCATAGTCATAGCTTAACATGATGCTCCTGAGTGTCTACAACAGCTGGGATTTGTACCATGCAGTATTCTATCCCAGCTGTGGAGGAATTCCTTTTCCAAAAAGGCGAAGGTGCAAGTGATTAACCTAGGAGTCCTCCTAATTCTACCCTAAGAGGTAATTGGAGATCTATGTTACGGTAGGATGAGAAGGTGATAGCATGATGCCGATGATGAAAATAAACACTGTTACTGAACAATTACGATAAATATGGTCTGTAATACTTTAAAAGGTAAAATATACATAAAGTATAATATGAAATTGGACTTGTATATATTCGGTGAATACTAGCTCTGCTCATGTAGGAGATAGCGGTGTGTGGGGCAGAATTAAGTCCAGTGCAGTGCTATACATCAGTCAAGAACCGTGAAAAACTGAGCTCATATTTCTCTCACAAAGGGAAATAATTGAAGACAAATTCTTGACCTTGATGAAAAAAAAATCTATTCTTCAGTGAGCTTCCAGTAAAGTTAAATACCAGACCGGTTCATCTACGTGTAATCTTGCAATTAGATGTGACATGTATTTCTGCAAATAATTTCTCATCTGTATATATCCTGCAGTCACATCACTATAATTCCTACAAAATAAATTGATGTGTAGCTTCGGAGAAATAATGATTTATGTATTGGTGATCTATCAATTTTTTATGTCTCGTTATCAAATGTTGTGACAGATGTTGATAGGAAAGGATTTTAATATGTATTCTGACCGTTGGCTAAAGAAAAAGAGTTTCCTCATTGGTAATAAAGGGACTGAGTGTAAACAGCCTTTGGCATCGTTAATTAAAATGGCAATTCACAATAGGAATCCTCAGAATGACTCCTCACAGTTACAGACTAATGAATGATTCCATTCTCATTTCTGCCTCTGATACAGACTGAATGTGTCTGTGGGAAAGTTACACAGAAATTTTCAACACAACTTGGGCACACAGCTGGGTCAGCCTGGAAACTTTCATAGGCAGAAAGAAGCAAAATGAGAGACTAAATTAATGCTCAGAACTGTCAGTGTAATACACTTTTGCCTGGTCGGCCCCATTTTTTATGTTGGCTGTGATAGTCCTCATTGATTGGCTGTGCTAGACCATGTGATGTGATTGCTGCAGGGCATTATGGGTAAACCTGTTTGGCCGTGCGTATCATCATTAGTCTGCTTTGTGACTCTTCAGCAGCTTTGGACAATTGGGCTTTTTTTGGCCCATTCCATTCAAATTGCACTGCAAGCAGCTCAAATTTCAGGATCGATCCAATCATCTCTAATACTGAACTTTCCATGCCATTAGAATTCTAGAATAAAACACATTGGAGGTCACTCATGATTCATACTTTATTATGGAAGTCAAATTCACTGCTCAAGAACATGAACAAGTTGTATAGAGCCATAATATTGTCTGTATTATCCAGTAATAAAGTGCTATTCAGAACATCAACTGGTACAATAAGGTGAGCTATGGTTTCATAGTACGGAGATGCATTGGCTCTGTTTGTGTCCATAAAGCCTCTTACATATGGCTTTCCAATAAGCATGAGTCCATGGAGTTCGAAGAGAAATTATTTAGCTAAAGAGAACCTGACACTCAATTAATCCTGGCCAAATCACGGGCAGCATTAATCAGAGCTTGGCTGCAAGATTGTGAGCATGCATGTTTTTCTATGATGTGGTGCTGTGTTTTAAAGAAATCAAAGTTTGAAGATATGGCCAGGGACCTTACAGAGAGACCTGATTAGTCTGGTGCTGCCCCCCGGCCAGCTTCTCCCCACACTGCTCTAGTTAATTGACAGGTAACTCTTTTGTGTGTACATAAGGAGAAACCTGTCATTCATGGGGAGTGATACATGGAGAATCCAGCTGGGGTTGGCCGACTCTTCAAACTATGTTTTCACTAAGATGCTGGAACCAGCCAAAGAGGGATGTTATAGTGAGTGTTGATGGTAATTTTTTCTTGTTATATTCTAACTTTACTGTTAAGTTTAACCTTCTTTTTATACTTTTCATGAATGGTCTTCTTGAAGTAGGGTAATCATATACTCACCATTATCCATTACGTGTGTGTTGTCCTATCAGATCTTACAAGAGAGGTTTGGCAATGGCATTCAATTTTCTGAAGCCTACTGATAAACTATTTACAGATCAATACTTTGATACTCCAGAGGTACCTAAAGTGCTTATACATTTGCCAACAATGTTAGCAAATTCTTTATGTATTGTATGACCCATTAAAAGCTTTGTTCTTTGGAAATTTGGACTGTCCAGTTGTCTCATGGTGTTCAGCAGGGACATATATAGAAATTATTGGGCCAATAGCAAAAGTCCAAAATGGGCCAACCCCCCAAAGAATTTGGTGGAGTAGGAGGTATGATGGTCCACATAACCTCCCACAAAGTATGATGAGTCGACCCCATAGTGTGATTGCCCCATATGTCTGGCCACACAGTATGACTGGCCCCACAGCCCCCCACTACACTCAGCCATCCCACCCCCTCCCACATACAGTATGATGGCAAAATAAAAAAACCTCACCTAGCTCTGATTCAGTGCAGCATGTGAACTGAGGAACCATATAGTGTTACAATTTGTCCACTCAGTGAGTGACTATTATGCTGCAGAATGGATCTGGGTATGGATGAGTTGTTAGTGTTTTGATTGAGAGCTCGACCATCCAATCTTGTGATGGTGTGCTAAGCTGTTGGTACTTTGATTGACAGCTCGGACATCTGTGACTGGGAGATGCTGGACCTTCTCCAGGTGTCCTTTGTTCTCTGTTCTCAAGATTGCCCAGCTCATTAACTCAGCTGTCTGCCTTTGATAACTTCCAGACTTCATTTGTGCTTCCTGGTGAGTGTTTGCCTGATTCTGTGGTGGTGAGTTCTGATTTTCTGCTGTCTGACAGTTTGGACCATTTTCTGACTATCCCTTCATCTTGCCCTTTTGCTTTGATCTGCTATTTCCTGGTATTTTGACCCTTGACCATGACATGACTTACGCCTTTGTCTTTCCCCTTGGATTTCTCTTGCTCTCTTGGTACTGACCCTGGAACATCTGACTTCTCTGCCCCACGGTCTCTCCATGAGTAGTGACTAGCATCACACATAGCAAGTGAGATCTAGTAATGTTTTTGTGCCTGTTGTGCTGAAACTCAAATGTACAGGGCTAAATGGTGGAACAGGACACAGCTCTAGGAGTAGAGCAGCCTAAAGAAGAAGAGAATCCTGTGAGCCATGTCACCCTTTGGCAAAGAACATAGAAATTAGCACATAATAAAAAGGACCATATCTCTGGAATAGTAAAGCAGATTTAAAAAAAGCAAAAAATGGATGGAAGAGGGGGAATAAAATAAAAGTAAAAATGGGCCACTTTTTTCCGGAGCTGTTTCAAAAATACTCCTATCATGATGGAAGATGTAGCTTAGCAAAAGCTGGAGAGTCTCAGGATGGGGAACCAATCCAGAGTACATAGTGCGGTACTGCACCAAGAAAGAAAAGTGGAAATAATATTATTAAATTTTATACCATCCTCTCCCATATGTAAGACATATACTACAATTCTTGTTTGTATTGATAAGAACTAAGGAATCTCCCAATAAATAAGCAAAAAGTACCTATGCCAACAAACTTCTGATATTCTGTGTTGTTGCATCCTCTAATATATTGACAATCTTCACATCATGTATTTTTTTTTATAAATAATAAATTGCAGATAATGTTTTTATTATTATTAATTTGTAGCTGACAATAAATTACACCTACATTGCCTATTTTAGAATCAAGCGGTAATGGATGGGTTAATGAAGCTGTGTACAGGGCTACCATTATACAGAGCTATCAAGTGACTTGTTTTCACATCCACCAAATCAACACTGCACATGTTGTGTGAATGGAGCCCAGGTGGTCAATCCCTTGTGGCCCACTTCAAAGAATGAAAACTGAGGCCTCACATGTAGTGCATGCCTGGGAGCTCAGCTTTCCCTCTTGCTCCTCATTGCAGACTACTTGTGTTTTATAACTGAGGCTTAAGGAACAACTTTTCTCAGGAGTAGATGAATACAAATAGACCCAGTGCATTAATATGCAATGAAATGCAATTTTCTGTATGTCATTTTTCCATTGGTGCAAAAATGTGTTAAATCTCTTATTTGAAGAATGCAACCATAAAGAGATCAATATATCAATTTGTATCAGTTTCACATTGTCTTATAAATTAGGCATAATACATACATATTTACAAAGTTAAACCTACGTAATGGAGGTTACTTTAAGATTATGCAATGGTTAGCTAAATTAATTAATAGCACAAAATGTTTTGTTTTGTTTCACGAAATGATTCAATCTTGTTATACTAGACTCATAAAGTTGATCTAAAATATAGAAATAGAAAACGGAACATGATATTGGTTACGTAGTTATGAACAGTCTTTAGTATTTCAGAATTCCTAACCTTAGTAGAATTATCTTGATTTTTATAAAACTTAAAATTAATTTGTTATTTGGGTATTAGA
This sequence comes from Dendrobates tinctorius, assembly GCF_039654945.1. NCBI lineage: Eukaryota > Metazoa > Chordata > Amphibia > Anura > Dendrobatidae > Dendrobates > Dendrobates tinctorius. The sequence goes on from NW_027361697.1 coordinate 59,503,281, forward strand.
CAGCCACAACGTAAACAAAATTGCATGAATATAATTAACTAATATAATATAACTAATATGTTAGGTAAGTAATGCATTGGGATTCGTGAATACCTCAAAAGACCCCAGCTACCTGACAAACACAAGGGGCAGTTCTCAATTCTCTTTATATGTTTAGTTGAACCGGTACCGGTAAATGTTAGGTCCAAATTCACACATCCTTATTTTTCTGTCTGATGCATGCAGAGGCCATGAGTCTCCTGATCTGATTATGAAAGCCTCGTACATGCATTTGAGGTTGTGGACCTCCAGTCAAAAATCCAGCAGGTGGCCCATGTATTGTAAGCGTTACTTGAATTTTGAAACAAAGATGTGTGAATCTGGGGTAATTAACATAATGGTCAGCATGGTGGCTCAGTGATTAGCACTGTTGCTTTGCAGTGCTCCTGTGTTCAAATCTCACCAATGCAAAATCCGTGTTTGCGTGGGTTTCCTCCAAGTTATCCTGTTTCCCCTCTCACTCCAAAGATATACTGATAAGGAATATAGATTGTGATCCCCAATGAGGATGGAGATGATAATCTATGTAAACTGCTGTGTAATATGGCGCTATGGAAGCAAAACATAATAATAATACTTTTGCAATCTCCAAGAACCAAGGCTTTCAGAAAAAAAGGAAGACTTCTCATTGTTATGGAGGCGTGGGCAAATAAAGCCCTCTGAAGCCATCCCGAAATAAATATTTCTGGGAGTGACTGATGCCAATATGCCCCATTATTAGGCAGAGTCCAATTAGACTTTTGAGGGGTCATGTCATGGGATGTTTGGCCTCAAAAATGGTCATGGTCAGTGGCAAAAATGTACGTACACAACCACTCTCTCAACAGCCAATGAAAAAGGTTGTCAAATATATTTATAATGAATCAATAGCATTATTAAAATATGGGTTAGGAAACATAAACCTTTTCTACCAGACCAATTTTAACTTTGCTTAGTCTTATTTCCACAAACTTTCCATGAATCAATACTAGAAGCAAATGTAAGATACCATGAAAAATATAAAAACACAGATATATGCTTCTTTTACTTCTTCTGAGCTACTTCATACCCTCCTAAATAGATCAAGGCATTTCTTAAAAGCAGACAAAATCCTGATTAAATCAAGATAGACTGCTAGTTCACTGAGGGATCAGAATACATCAGACTTTTGAAGTCTATGGAGAGGAAAGTGGGAGAAGAAAGGATGGGCAGAGTGAGAGAGAGGCACTGACACACATACAGACAGACCGTGCTGCAGCAATCTAGTAAATATTTATCTTGCCACAGCCCTGGATTCACAGCTTCGCTGCTTAGTACTGCTGTATAATATCCTCAGTGCTGCTCTTCTGTTCCTGAAAATGGGCTACAGAGACACGGAAAAGCAGGAATGCCTCATGTTTGTGTGTAGTGGCCAGGATTAGGAGCTAACAGTGTAGTGTTTACAAATTCATGTTCGGCTCCTACACAGCAGTGGTGGCCAGTCCCCTTGGCAAAAAAACCTAAACAAGGATCTGCAAGAATAAACTTAGCAGGAGCCAAAAATCTAATGGAAAGAAAATTGCAAAGTTGCTTGTTTTTACAAACACTAACTAAGCAGTCCTATGTAAACAGATAATATCCTTTTTATGACGAGCAGAAAGGGTAGGCATGTAAAGTCAGGAACCATTAGAGACCATACTCAAAGTGTGTGCAACTGCAGCATTGATGGCCGGAGGTGTATAAGTGTGCCTGACAGCAGCGCAGACAAAGAGTAAAGCCATTTGAAGATGGAACCTGAGAGTGAAGAGGTCCAGTGTGAGGCCAGAGGAGGCCTGTGTATGTGTAAGCTGAGCCTTTCTTGAGTCCAGACTACATTGAAGTGCAAAGTAGAATCTGTGTGTTGTGCTTTTGTGCTGCCCTAGAAGGGCAAACCAACTATGTTCTTATAGGGGCCACCACCCAATCTCCTTGGAACGCCTTACAAGATGTTACTTTAGTCCCATTCATTGCACAACTGACGATGTTGTAGCCATACCAGATACATAGAAAAGATAAAAATAGTGAGTCTTCAGTAGTTAATAAGTTTTAGTGACTATTTGAAAAAAAAATGTCAAAACACAAGCTTTCCATATTCCTTATGTCTACTTATCAAGCTCAAAAGCTTAAAGCTTGTTATATAACATCATCTTTATAGCTAGTAACTAAAGGGCTTCAAAAACTTACAGACATACAGTTTATTTCTTTCCTATCTACTGGCTAACACTGTACAACAATATTTACTACCAGGTACAAAGAAACTTACAAGTATTTATGGGATAATTAGAGCCTTGCACAGGTGCATCTCACAAAGTTAGAATATCATCAAAAAGTTACCTTAATTTATTTCAGTTCCTCAATACAAAAAGTGAAACTCATATATTATATAGAGTCATTACAAACAGAGTGATCTAATTCATGTGTTTATTTCTGTTAATGTTGATGATTATGGCTTACAGCCAATGAAAACCAAAAAGTCATTATCTCCGTAAATTAGAATAGTTTATAACACTAGCTTGAAAAATGATTTTAAAATCCAAAATGTTGGCCTACTGAAATGTATGTTCAGTAAATGCACTCAATACTTGATTGGGGCTCCTTTGGCATCAATTACTGCATCAATACAGCGTGGCATGGAGGTGATCAGCCTGTTGCACTGCTGAGGTGTTATGGAAGCCCAGGTCGCTTTGATAGCAGCCTTCAACGCATCTGCATTGTTGGATCTGGTGTCTCTCATCTTCCTCTTGACAATGCCCCATACATTCTCTATGGGGTTAAGTTCAGGCGAGTTTGCTGGTCAATCAAGCACAAAGATACTGTTTTTTTTTAAACCAGGAATTGGTACTTTTGGCAGTGTGGACAGGTGCCAAGTCCTGCTGGAGAATGAAATTTCCATCTTCAAAATGCTTGTCTGCAGAGGGAAGCATGAAGTCCTCTAAAATTTCCTGGTAAACGGCTACGCTGATTTTGGTCTTGATAAAACACAGTGGACCTACACCAGCAGTTGACATGGGTCCCGAAACCATCATTGATTGTGAATACCTCACACTAGATCTTGGAAATCAAGGTCCCAGAGTCTGGAGGAAGAGTGGAGAGGCACACAATCCAAGCTGCTTGAGGTCAAGTGTAAAGTTTCCACAATCACTGATGGCTTGGGGAGCCATGTCATCTGCTGTAGGTCCACTGTGCTTTATCAAGACCAAAGTCAGCGCAGCGGTCTACCAGGAAATTTTAGAGCACTTCATGCTTCCCTCTGACGACATGCTTTTTGGTGATGGAAATTTCATTCTCCAGCAGGACTTGGCATCTGTCCAATCAGCGCTGGTGTCACGGTCCCCTCAATCAGACAAATTTAACAGGAAGAGGAAGTCAGACATCAGCTGCAGCCCGGACCTCCTCTTCATGTTCAATTTATCCAAATGCAGGGACAGTGACGCCAGCGCTGATTGGGTGCCGGTGTCATTTGTCAAAACCACACAAGAGCAAGTGCCGACACCGTGTGAATGGCGCCTACATGAGGGGTGAGTAGAGGCATTTATTTTATTTTATCAGGGCCAAGAGTAGGGTATAGCAAGGGGTTGTCCTAGAAGTGGACATCTTAATTAAGGACTGCAGTGGACGAACTGATCTAATGTCACTTATTAAACAGATTGATATTCACGGGAGGGATAAGGATGAATTGTTCCTTAGAGAAGAGTGGATTAGGCAAAATTTGAATTCTCCTGTTTGTGCAGATTTTAGTTGGAAATTCAACTTGCAGAGAAGTTATTCTTCATGAATTGAATTGCCCATATGCTGTGGTGTCTTCCAATACCCAAGAACATAATAAACGCAAGATTGAGAAAGTGAATTTTTGTAATATCCTAGAATTCAATTCTGCTTGAATGTATTTGCTCACCATTACTGATCTTGTATTCTATGACAGTTCACGTTTCAAAAATTCATAATATTTGGTACAAGTATCATTTGTGCAAAAAAATGCCACTTTATTCCTTTATTGTACTTTTAACTTTATCGAAAAGTAAACTAGACTTAGCAAAATTGTATGGTCAACCACTGTCAATGTCAGATTTACTATAATAAATGGCAGATTTCAGATGAATGCATAGATTTCAATTTCTTGTTTCAGCTTAAGATGGACTAGTCTATCATGTACAAGTTTAGTGCACTCAGGGGCACTTCAGATTAAGACTGTCATACAAAACCGCCATTCTTAATAAATTCCCCCATGTGCAGTTAACAAGCGCCAGTAGAATGGAGTCTGTCACATGTGTGCGCTCTATGTAAACTCCAGCGTCAGATCAAACATTCCATTCACCACAATATTACTAAAATGTTTAGAGTTTGTAAATCACTTTAGGGACTCTCAGATGGGAGGTTTAATTTTGTGTAGACAAAACTAATTCCTTCACCACAAGATGAGATTAAAGGACCTCAGAGCACCACTGTAACCAAAACCCCATGGAGAAAAGACAAGCAGCGGTCACGTTAGACATTAATGACAGAGTGGTTCAATTCCTGAATCTCAATTATATTCTAAAGGAGCAAATATCGGGGCAACTTTAATAACAGAGTTATTCTCCTTAATAAAAAACTATGATAGAAACCTAGATTTACACAGTTTGGGGTGTATTTACTAATGCTTTCTAATTATTAGTTTACGCAGCCTAAGGTTGGTTTCACATTTGCGTCTGTGTACGCAGCGTTTCATCCGCATACATCTGCATGCATCCTAAGTACATATCTTTAACATGGTGAATGCAGGGACATGCTTTTGCATGCGTTCGCCAGAAGATGCGTACACATGCGTCGTTTCGCGATGTGCGGCGGGGAGCGGCTAACGCAACATGTTGCATTTTTTGAGGCGTTAAATATGCGAGGTCATACGCATGCGGATGCTTGCGGATGGAGTGCGTCAAAACAATGCATTACAGTCTATGGGAACGCATAGGTGCGCAAGGACATTCGTACTCTTGCGTTTGCGTAAGCATGCGTATTTCTGAGTAAACATGTCCAGGAACTGGTTTAACCCACCCCCCCACACAAAGCTGTGAAAAAAGGGTGTGGGTACTGGAAGTTTAGTACTCTCCAGACTCTGGAAGTGATTAGAAGCCATTGCATCTTCTTTGAAGACTCTGAATTATCAAAATGTGACTATACAAGCTAATGTCTCTCAGTCTGTTTTTCTCCCTGCAGTCTGTAATCACTTCTGTCTCTCTTGCAGCATTCCTCATCATGTCCTTCAGTGCAGAGCAGACCTCACAGAGTGGACAAGAGAATGAAGTGAGTACATTTGCTACTGATTGATAAGTATTGACTGTCAATATGACACGTGGTAAAATCATGTATTTTTTTTACAGAACCATTCCAGTGCAGATGAGCAGGAGCAGCAGAATCAGGTCCAAGTCCCGGTGGCAAGACGGCGTGTAAGTATTCTTGACTGTTTTGGGTTATTCTTGACTGTTTTTGGTTATTCTTGACTGTTTTTGGCTATTCTTAAATGTTTTTGGTTTAAGTGTTTTATCTTTACAACATTAATATCTTTCTTTCATTTCTAGGTTCCACAACAGGAGGAAGAAGCTATTGACAATGACGTCCTCATCACGTTGATGGAGGAGCGAATTCTGTTGTGGGGACACCCGGGATCAGCAGCACTCGTACGCTGTGGTGATTCGGCATCTGTGGAATGAAGTGGCCCAATCACTGATGGATGACTGGGACATTGCCACGCCACTAGTCCGAAAGGATTTTTGTAAGTATTGCAATGTGGTTGGGAGTGAACCTGTAAGGCCGGAATCACACAACAGTGTATGATGCGAGAAACTCCTGCGAGTTTCTCGCATCACACATGCTTGTGTGATCCCGGCCTAAAGTGCATTGTTTAACAATTTCTTTTTTTTCCCTCTTCACAGTGAACAAAGTCAGAACCCGTTGGCGTTTGATGAAGGATCACTTCAATAAGGACCTGAGACAGGAGATCCAAGTTCGAAGTGGTGCTGCTCAAAAGATCAGGAAATACAAGTACCATGCTGTCTTTCCTGAGGCCTGTCCTTGCTCGGCGAACGTAAGTATTTTTGTGTTGTATTCCATAATCTGAATTTTTCTGTTCCACAGGATATTTTGGCGCTTTTACAATTGTTATTTTTTTGTAGTAATGTTTTTCAGTTTTTTTCCACACAGAAACTGGAGTAGCACCATCAAACCTGGATCATCCTCTGTTGGATCGGCCCCTCATCAAACAGCCAAAGAACAGTCCCAGTCATCCACCAGCGATGCAGCAAGTGGGCAGAGAACAGGCAGCTGGTCCTTCAGGTGTTCTGTAGAGACCGGTGGCAGGCTGGGGCGGAGGGTAGCGTGCTGTGGTATTTAGGTTGTGTGGCTGGTAGGCGGCAGAGGTGTGCTGTACTCACAGGAATGGGGGGTGACCCGCTTCTTGACATCGACAGGCATGAGACAGAGGCAGGAATTGTATTCAACAGGTTTGCTTTTATTGGCCGCCCTCACGACGACCAGAACAAAACACAACAGATGTTTCACACTGTTATCCTCCTGCAGACAGGCCCGGGTGCCTTCACTTGTACACTTTCTCCGTCAGGTGTATTTCGTGGCTCTATCCGCCGTGGCTGCCCTAGGCCAATCCACCACGGCGTTTCACCTTACAAAGTCCACCAATAATCTATGTCCTCACAGGCCATCTCTGCCTGTGACCAATGTCCTATAGGGTCACCCCCCTTGACCGTTTCCACTGTCCAAAGTCTCTGAGGGGTCTCCTTTGTGTGTCAGACTCTCCTAACCTGTGAGCTCCCATGGCTGACTGAAGTTTCTGGAAGCTTACCTCAGTATTTATTCAGACAGACCAGGTAGCCCCACCCTCTGTCACCTGACAGTCACCTCTGCCCAATCAGAGTCACCTTGACCTCTGACAGTTATGTAACACTCAAATGACAGTTACATAATCACTGCTATCGGTGCTCTCTAGTGACCTCTGATGGGCAGTCTGCCACATGACACCCTCTGTCAATCTCTCTGTCTCCATTACAGACATAACCGTACCCAGCTCAACCTCCCCACAGTTCCCCTGTCCCAGTCCTCCGCCACAGTTTTTTTTTAGTTTTCCCGCCAGCGGCAGAAGGCCTTGGACAGGTCACTCATGCCTGAGTTTGTTCACTTCAGCTCGGTCTTCCAGAATGACCTGAAGGCACTTGAGGATAGACTGAAAAGTGGTTTTTGCCCATGTAAACACACTTTTCCAGCATGTCAGCTGATGCCTTGACAACCTGGAAGCTGACCTTCAGAGACAGGCACGACATTTTTTTAATGCTATAGAGCGGGACGTGTTGGAGCACCTTATGCCTGATCTCCAGCTGAATGTGATGCAGGCCTGCAACGCTGCTTACGTTCAGCCTATGCAGCAGACTTGGTACTTACAGCAGTCAAACATGGCATTTCCGCCTGTGCCACCACTAACCCACTTCATATCTTTACCGAGTTCTGCTGTAAACCACTGTACCGCCACCACCATGCCCAGTCCTGCTGCACATCACTATACTGGCACCACCATGCCGGGTCCTGCTGCTGAAGGCCAGTCCACCGCCACCACCATGCCGGGTCCTGCTGCTGAACGCCAGTCCATTGCCACCACCATGCTGGTTCCTGTTCCGCATGGTCGTACACATCCACGTTGCCGAGTCCTGCTCCTGCACGCCCGTCTGCCTCCACTATGCAAAGTCCTAGTACTGCATGCCCCTCTACCTCCATGATGCAGAGTCCTGGTACTGCACGCCATTCTCAACCCACCACTTCCACCATCCCAAAGAGACACAGAAGTAAGCTGCCTAGTACCAGCTCTGGACAGAGCTCTGAATAGAAATCAAAATCACAAAAGAAGAATCGTGACCCCAAAACTGTCCTACCACCTTCACCCTCACCTCCCAATGTGTCTCTGTTGACCAATTTGTCTCTCCCTTCCAGTATGTCCCATGCTTCCACTCCTAATGTGTTTACTCCCATCCCTGACCTCCCAGACCCCACACATTTAGTAGGCCCTTTCCCTGGAACCCCTTCATCATCCACATGTAGCCAGTCATCCCAGCTCCACACCCCCCAGGTCCATAACATTTCGCCCTCGTACTTTCACAAAAGTTAATTTTTGTTGTTAAATAAAATTGTGGATTTTTCCCCAATAACTGCTTGTTCTTTGTCTCTTTCTGCGCCATTGCTGTCAACACACACTGTGTGCCATCAACACACACTGTGCACCGTGGCCAGAAAAACACTTATGTGCTGTCACCGCTATAGAAGTATTCACTCAAGAAGCAAAGCTGCAGTGTAAAGCAAAGAAAGAAAAGGAGGAGATTGTGTCTGTCATGGAGCTATGAGGTGGCAAAAACACAGAGGACTGAAAATCCTCCAAAAAATCAGAATTAATACAGCACAAAGGGTCAGGGGTCAGCAATGCTCACCTGCCCAGGTGTCAACACTAGTGCACTCAGGATGCAGCAAACCCATGAAGTAAAGATGGCGGAAAACCACTGATGAGACGACTGCTCAGAATTGGCACTGAGCAATCACACCTCCATGAATTAGCAGACTATGAGCGGTCGTGTCATCAGTATTTTCCACCTGTGTTGCCACCATCTTTACTACATGGGTTTGCTGCATCCTGAATGCACTAGATCTGACAAACGGGCAGGTGAGTAAAGATATGAGTAAGGAGTGATAGGTTCCACAGCTCTCTCGGACTTCAACAATGGGGTGTTGCCAAAAGCGACAACGATGTCTTCTCCGTTTTTCTCTTTTCCTTTCTTGTTCACAAACAAATGCAAAGGCAAGAAACAAGTTCACATCTAAATCCAGATTACGATAGAAACTCTTGATGCGAAGATCCATCTTGACGCTGGATACAGCAGCAAAAGATGAGGATTTCATCTGTACAAGGGTCTATATACAGAATTTCCATGAGACACACCCATTGGGTGTGGCATGTGTCAAGGAAATTCTCCTGGAAAAGCATTTTCCTATCAAACGCATGCGCATAAAAAGCGCAAACGCATGCAAAAATGCATGTAAACGCGGTTTTTGCCGTCATGCGTAAGCTGATGCGGATAAAAAACGCTGCATTAGCATGCGTTTGCATGCGTTTTTTCATGCAGTTGAGGATGATACACTGCGCACATAGACGCAAATGTGAAACTAGCCTAAATATGAGGGATATTTATTACACATTATGTGATATATTTGATACATCTTGCTAAAAATTTATACCAACTCTTAGGGGTTATTCAGATGTCCATTTTTATGTCAATGTTTTAATATTGATTTTCAGTAATAAAACATTTACTGTCCCTATAAAGGTCTATATGGTTGTTTGCGGATAGTATGTCCTATTTTTACTGGCATCATGGATAAAGAATGCCAATAAAATCTATGGTTCATTGAAAATCATGGACAACACACAGATGATATTAGTGTGAAGTTTATGTGCTGTTAGGGTCAGCGGGGTCCTCTCTCTTCTATAGTGTATGAGCTGTTAGGGTCAACAGGATCCTCTCTTTCTTTATCCTGCAGTGTGTATGCTATTTTTTTAGAGGGGTCCTCTCTATATATTTCTCTCTCCTGTAGAGTGTAAACTTTTATGGTTAGTAGGGTTCTCTCTCTCCTCTCCCTATGTGTATTTTCAGAGCAATAACAAACTTTCCAATATTTAGATTTATGCTAATTTATTCTCTGCAAATCAAAATTTTGGGAAAAATTTGACAAGGTGGGTGACTTCAAATTTCAAAATATCTGCTCATATCTTCTTAGTTGGCTTATTTTAGACCATAAATTTGTATCTAAAATGGATGCATGCAATGCGACACATTTTTAGACTGGTCTAATTTTTCTTCATCTAGATACTTTAGAACAATGTGAGATTAAATGTTTTCTTATTGAAGTTAATTAATAATACATTTATTTAAAATTAGTTTGAAAAAATATACACCTTCACACATCCAATTTTTGTGTCTGTATGCAGTCTATTTTTTAAGGACTGCAAATACAAACACTCGCATACCTATTGTATTCAATGGTGGGGCACAGATGTCAGGTTTTCACACGTCCACGTGAAAAACTCAGACATGTCAGTTTTTTATGCGCAGCACAGACAAAATGTGTGCCGCCCATCTGCGTGACACGTACCAGCACCTGGGAAGAAGCAGTACAGTTCACTCTAGTCCCAGGGTCCAGCTGCTGAAGGCAGCTATCATCGTTGTCGCTTAGTATCCCTGTGATCAGTGTGACCAGGAGACAATTCAGCATCCACTGTGTACCTCCTGTGTAAAATTAATAATTAAATTTAAAAAATGGCATGGGCTGGTTATGATAACTAGCAGAGAGAATGCCCACAGCTGGGGGCTGATGTTAGTAATCTGGGAAAAAAAGGCAATATTCAAAAAGGTTCCCCGGCTATTAGTAACATCTCAAAACTGTTTGCTTAGTCTTTACTGGTGAGTTTACATGGGACCCCAGAAAAAAATGACATAATGTCCACCTATAAATTGAAACCAGCAAAGGCTAAACAGACAGCTGTGGATTGATATTAATAGCCTGGGAAGGGGCCATGGTATAGTCGAAAACATACACCAGTAAAGAACATCATCACAGATTATGGGTGGTAAGAGGCAGAGAAAGCTGGTGACGTCATGGCTTTCTAAAACCAGAAGTTTAAACAGAACCACGAGTAAAAAAAAAACATGTTAGTATTTTTTTATTATTTTTATTTTAACCTCAACCAATTATCACTAGCAGTTTATTTTGTGACAGGTGAGGCCTGCAGAAGAATTTTTGCTTTCTTGAAAATTTGAAATATCCCAGAAACTGAGTTTTTGCACCCAGTCAAAGTATACAATGTAACTAATTTGCTTCTTTCATTACTGACTATTAGGACGTAGTGAGATGACCGTATAACATTTATGACGATCACATTCAGTGCTCGGACTGGTTGGCTGTTCTCTTGACTGAGCGTGACAGCATATATTTTTATGCAGCTGTCAAGTTCGGGTCAGGAGAGCCATCAGCCAGTCTATGCATTTCCATACGCTCCTCATCCATGTTTTACGGCCATCTGACTGCGCCCTTATGCCTACCTGTTCCTATATAGATAAGGTTGTATATTTTTTTTAGGATGCATCAATATATGTGGTTAGCTGTATAGCACAACTTTGAAAATTGTAGACTGGGAATACAACTTTTCACCGATTAGAGAATTCCTCCACATATTCAGCATTTATGTTTTCATTTTGCCAATGAAAGATCGAAATATGTAAATAAGTAAAAGAGGATTTTTTTTAGGATGCATCGAGACTAGAATACTATTAGCCTGGCAATTTTCTCTTCATGCTGAGAAGGAAATGTTGGATCAGCTGAGATATGTAGCACAGAGCGTGGGCTGAACTCCTGCTTCTAATGCTGGCGCTAAACAGGAGTGTTAAAAGCATAAATTATCCTGCATAGCGGTCTCTGAGGCAGCCAGTGTGTGTGTAGATAAATAAAATGTACAAGCTCGCTGCCTTGTGGGGACCTGAGATCCTTTGCTGAGGTCCCCACTTATAAATTATTTTGTTACATAAAAGAAGTAAAAGTTGCTCTGCATAAAATAATATTAACCCTTCTGAGACTAATAAGCTGTACTTCAGTATTGCGTGCCCAGTGTGTAAGCAAGGAAAATCATCCAGGCATATAGCTTTGAAATGCCAGACATATACAGTGGGTACGGAAAGTATTCAGACACCTTTAAATTTTTCACTCTTTGTTTCATTGCAGCCATTTGGTTAATTCAAAAAAGATCATTTTTTTTCTCATTAATGTACACTCTGCATCCCATCTTGACTGAAAAAAACAGAAATGTAGAAATTTTTGCAAATGTATTAAAAAAAAATGAAATATCACATGGTCATAAGTATTCAGACCCTTTGCTCAGTATTGAGTCGCAGCACCCTTTTGAGCTAGTACAGCCATGAGTCTTCTTGGGAATGATGCCACAAGTTTTTCACACCTGGATTTGCTGATCCTCTGCCATTCTTCCTCGCAGATCCTCTCCAGTTCCATCAGGGTGGATGGTGAACATTGGTGGACAGCCATTTTCAGGTCTCTCCAGAGATGCTCAATTGGGTTTAGGTCAGGGCTCTGGCTGGGCCAGTCAAGAATGGTCACAGAGTTGTTCTGAAGCCACTCCTTTGTTATTTTAGCTGTGTGCTTAGGGTTATTGTCTTGTTGGAAGGTGAACCTTTGGCCCAGTCTGAGGTCCAGAGCACTCTAGAAGAAGTTTTTATCCAGGATATCTCTATACTTGGCCACATTCGTGTTTCCTTCAATTGCAACCAGTCGCTCTGTCCCTGCAGCAGAAAAACACCCACATAGCATGATGCTGCCACCACTATGTTTCCCTTTTGGGATTGTATTGGGCAGGTGATGAGCAGTGTCTGGTTTTCTCCACACATACCACTAATTATCACCAAAAAGTTCTATCTTTGTCACATCAGACCAGAGAATCTTATTTCTCAAAGTCTGGGAGTCCTTCATGTGCTTTTTAGCAAACTCTATGTGGGCTTTCATATGTCTGGCGCTGAGGAGAGGCTTCCGTCGGGCAACTCTGCCACAAATGCCCGACCGGTGGAGGGTTGCACTGACAGTTGACTTTGTGGAACTTTCTCCCATCTCCCTACTGCATCTGTGGAGCTCAGTCACAGTGATCTTGAGGTTCTTCTTTAACTCTCTCACCAAGGCTCTTCTTCCACGATTGCTCAGTTTGGCTGGACGGCCGGGTCTAGAAAGACTTTTGGTGGTCCCAAACTTCTTCCATTTAAGGATTATGGAGGTCACTGTGCTCCTAGGAACCTTGAGTACTGCAGAAATTGTTTTGTAACTTTGGCCAGATGTGTTCCTTGCCACAATTCTGTCTCTGAGCCCCTTGGCCAGTTCCTTTGATCTCATGATTCTCATTTGGTCTGACATGCAATGTGAGCTGTGAGATCTTATACAGACAGGTGTCTGCCTTTACAAATCAAGTCCTATCTGTTAAATTAAACACAGCTGGACTCCAATAAAGGAGTAGAACCATCTCAAGGAGGATCACAAGGCAATGGACAGCATGTGACATAAATATGAGCGCCTGAGCAAAGAGTCTGAATACTTATGACCATGTGATATTTCTGTTTTTATTTTTTAATAAATTTGCAAAAATTTCTACATTTTTCTTTTTTTTCAGTCAAGATGGGGTACAGAGTGTACATTAATGAGAAAAAATGAACTTTTTTGAATTTACCAAATGGCTGCAATGAAACAAAGAGTGAAAAACTTAAAGGGGTCTGAATACTTTTTGTACCCACTGTAGTCCTAATGCACAAAATTCTGTTCCATTCAACTTCTCATTGTAAAAAAAAAATCTAAATTATTCTGTCCAATAATTAATTTGTTGGCACTTGCCTTTCAATACATAGACATCTACATTTTTTAATGAAGTTGAAAAAATAGTGTGGTGACAAAAACTTTCAAAATGATATTTATGCCAAAATGGTATGCTTTTATCATATAGATTATAGGCTATGGATAGGCACGGCAAACTGTATGTGTCAGGAATGTCACCCAATGTATCACCCAATGTATACAGTATATATATTTATATATTTCTCTTTTTTTCATTTTTTATTTATTTTTTTACCACCACTTCAGCTTTACAGCATCTTTCTGGTAACATTCAGTCATACTGAGCAGCACTGTGGCTCAGTGGTTAGCCTTGCACGTCTGGGGTACAGGGTTCAAATCCCCACATTTGTGTGGGTTTCCTCTGGGTTTACATACTGGTAGGGAATCTAGATGATAATTATAAAACGCTGTGCAATTGCAATTAATAGCGCTAGATAAGCAAGTAAAATAAATAAATGAATACAGCCTTTGCACCAGCATGCATCCTTGGAGTGTACTGTATATTTATTGATCAGTTATTTGTAAGAAACTTACTTCAGTGGATAAAATACATAATTAAATTAGTATAAAAATCCAGATTTCTGGTGCGCATTTTGTTGTGGTTTTACCCTCCTATAAACTTGCATTGCACAATGCAGAGAGTATGCTAATCAGAACCTTAGACAGCATCGGAGGGGGTGTACTTCTTCCCCTGCATGAGGTTGGCCAAACATAGCCAGGCAACAACTTAGAGGGGAATAAAGAACAAACCCTCCTCTCATCTCAGATCTCTGCAGCTACTGCAGATCTCTGCAGCAAAGCTGTATCATGATACATGTATCATGCTATGTATCATGACAAACATTTCCAGATCTCATCTGACAGTGCTGCCAGCAATTAACCATCCTCCTTCACCGACTACCATGAGGTGAGATCTTGAAGGGTTTGTCATGATACTTATGTCTGCAGCTACTGTGTAGAGGCACAGGTGACTTGGCCCATATCTTTAGTTTTGCTTTAGTGATTTGTGCTGCATTCAGGTGTAAGGTCTCCCCCCCTTGGGCCGTGCATCTTGTCTATATAACTTTCCATGGGCATGTGCAGAACAGTCGCGTCAGGGTATTTCTCTGCCCTCGTCTTTTTTGAGGCCTGCTAGTACATATGCAAGGTGAAGTACAAGAGTTATGGAGCATCCTGATTGAATATACTTTGCCGTGGTTTGTTGTTTCTCTCGCTGCTGGATGAAGATAGTGTCAACTAAGTACCCAATGTTTTTTACTAGAAGGTATTTTCTCATTGTTTTTATCTTAGGTTTTGTCTATAAAGACACAGAGCTGAGAATAATTGCAAACACTTACAGATCTCATGTCACAGTGCTCTTGGCCACACTGACTGCCATGAGATGAGATGTGGAAGTGTTTGGAATAATACATAGCTCAGCTCTGCTCTATGTTTAAACAGTAACTACAGGAGGAGAGAAGGAGAGTGTATACTTTTTCCCTCTGTGTGTTGCTGCCTGTTTGTGATTGGTCAACCTCCTGCAGGGGATGAAGTACATGCACTGAGAGATAAACCTCTGGTAAACCTCTGGTAACCTATCAATCCAAATTTTTCTTATAAATAAATGAGCAGTTCAGGACAATGGGCCGGACACTGATCTTCCTGAAAATCAGCCTCCAAAGCTTATTTTAAATGAAAAGGGACATTACCAGTGTGATGTATAATGGCCGCCATCTGTTCTCCTGATCTCACTGCAGAGTTCTGTGTGATTATAACTGACACATCTGCAGTAAAATTTTTTGTAAGGAGACAAAGTTCAGTTCTACTGTTCAGAGTTAGTTACATATTTCACACTGGTAACTCCCCCTTCATTAAAAATAGTCTCTTGAAGCAGATTTTCATGCAGATTAGAGTCCAGCCATAAATCTTAACAGCTCATGTTCATATAGGAAAATCATGGATTTCTCTGGAACAAGACATTGGATCGCAGTTATCAATGTTTCATTGTATTCAGCTTCCTATACACATAAAGGCAGCCACTGACAGATTCTCTTTAATAGGGTAAAGCATATGGATTCAAATATATGTACAAATACTTTTTGCTGAAATCTGACATAAAAGTTTAAAAATAAAAAGTTATATATTATGGTTTATTTTACTTTTCTTATCCTAGCCCTTTAAACATTCCTTATCCCCTCACCCTAGTGGAAACCTAATCTAATCCTAGCCCTAATCATGTCTTAGTCCCAACCCAATAGAAAGTCCTACCCTTAACCCTAGTCCTAGCACTAACTATATTCCTAGTCTTACCCTTAATCCTAACTCTATCCCTAGTTATAATCCTAACTGTAAGCCTTATAGGGTTTGGAAAAATATGTAAAAATTTAATGTTTATTATAATGTTAGTGTTTTATTTCAAGGTACGCTTTTTACATGTGGAATTGCTTACAAAGTGTTTAATTTCAAGGTATGCTTTTTTACATTCGGACTTGCCCCCCCAGCAGGCATTTGTCTCTTAACAAAATTACAAGTAAGTAGAGAGGAAGGGAGCTGTGGGAGAGTACAGGGCACTCTTTGTGAGCTCAGTTGGTCCTTAGGCAGAGTGCGTCATTTTAGGTGAGTATCACTTTTGTTGCTGTACTCTACATATGCAGTGAATGAGATGACAAAGCTCACTTCATCATACTGAGAAAGTCATCTTAGTTGCTGTGTATGCAAACTGCAGCAGCTGATATCAAACTCAACCTAATTGTTGTGTCCTGCAAAGCAACCTCTGGCATAGCACCATTGATCTTAAAGAAGCGCCAATGGGGGCAAGGAGCAACATTTTGCACCCCTGTAGAGTTTCACACCCAGGGCAACATAACCTGTACCCTCTCCCATGCTATACCGCTACATAAACATGAGGAGCACACATCTTCCAGTGTGATAGTATCAGCAGAATACAGAAGTGTTTAATTGTAGATTGTTTTCTGTAAATGGACAACTGGTAGTGACAAACTCAAATTGTAATTTCCTAACATAATACTTAGCTGATTGCATCTTGCTATATTCCTACTGTTCCTGTATTATAAAAAATGCATTCTCATAGGTTGGTGTTAAAAACTAATTATCCATTGTTTAAAATTTACAGTACATTTTCTTTAAGTTGCAATGTGATCATGGCTTTATCATCCTTTCTAGTAAGCACAATAGAATTCATCAGTTGTTTAATATTTCTCATCCAGTTTGTGTGCAGCAGTGAAATAACATCTTTCAGCATCCAATTATTACTCAATGCATCGATTGGTGAAGAAAAAAGAGTTGTGTGGTTTGATTAATAGCTATAGTGATTGCTAGGCTTCACATCATTAGAGAACAAAGCCTTATATGTGACATCACGGCTTGGAGCGAAGCCAAAGTCAGAACATGAGCCATCCGTATAATCAGTTCCCGAGACTTTATAACATTGAGCAATTTTCACCATCCGGTGGCCGCTGAAAATGATTGGGAACGTCAAGGTATAGTAATGGCAAAAGCATTCAACTGCAGAAGAAAAGCATCCATTGCAGGTACCTTTAATTCTACTGAGAGAAGAGAACATGAATGGGCTGGATTATATCATTTCACGGTTCCAATCTCATAATATGTGTCAGAATTTACTTTTAATGTCATCACAATATATCCATTCAAAGCTTCTCTGCAACTCTTCAAAAGCCATATGTGAGATACTTACAACCTATAATCCAGGGACAATTACATGGGATGAGGAAATCAGCAATCAATTGGCACAAGCGCACAAACAATAAGTATCAATATGGATGAGCCAGTCCAATTGGTCAGGTCAATTCTCTGAGCTGCTGGTAGCTTGATCTGTGCATAAAACCTGTTCACATCCTGGATGGAAGTGGGTTAATGGAGACATCAATGAAGTTGTCTTTTAGAAGTACTCAGTGGTTCCCCAGAGATTCTAGTATTCTAGAGGATTTTGACTTCCAGTTCACATCCCTGGTGGCAATAGAAAAATGTTGTCATCAGAAAGCTGTTGATGAAGCGGGTGGAAACTGCTCTTAATTGACATATGCCCACATCATAAAAAAAACTTAAAACAGCATTATCCGTACAGGGATGAAACTCTCAAGAGAAATTACATCTCTTCGAAAACCTGTAACTAGACTTGTGTGTTTGCATCCAGTTTACATACACATAGAAATTTACCATTTCACTGAAGCAGATAAATCTCTAGAAATATCAAAATTTGCCACCAAACTTTCAAACAGAATACATTTTTAGCTTTCTATCTGAAGTTTCTGTATTGTTGACAGCCAAAAATACACAGCCTGTAGTATTATTGTTGCCTTAAAAATTACTGGAATCTCAATGAAAACATTATAGACTCCTTATATTTTTATTTTATTTTATCTTTGGAATGGTGCCACAAATCTAAGTTCCCTGCCCCTAGTATCATAACCCTCTGTCCATTTTTAGTGATATTAATTGTATACACTGTGTTCACAATTATTAGGTAATTTGCATTTTTGATGATTTATGCTATAATTGAGCAATTACAGCTCTGTCGGTCAAACCAAAAGGTTAATAAATCTGAAACTGGAATGTTCAAGAAACTGAAATTGAGATTTTGTCTTAGGAGAATATCTCTGTGTGCACAATTACTATGCAACTAAATGAAAAATGTAAATTTTCCCTTTTGTATATTTTTATCTGTTAAAGTGAAAGTAATAAAAAATCAATAAAGAATATATTTCTGACATTTAAAGTAAAAAATATCAGTGACCAATATAGCCGCCCATCTTTTCAATAACAGTAATAAACCTTCCATCTATGGAGCCTGTCAGCTTGTAAATTTATTGACAATCAACTTTATGGGCAGCACCAATCACAGACTCCCAAATATTGTTCAGAAGTAACTGCTTTACTTAACCGTAAATCTCCCACTTTGAAAAAGCCCTCAAGTTTTCTCTAGGGTTTCGGTCAGGTATGGAAAGGGCCATGTCATTATTTTTCATCTTACTGGCACCCGAGCAGTGGAGACTTTGATGCTGCGATGGAGTATTGTCCTGCAGAAAAATCATGGTTTTCTTGAAAGATGTACACTTTTTCCTATATTACTGCTTGAAGAAAGTTTCTACTAAATACTGGCAGTGGATTTCGGAGTTGGTATTGAGTCATTATTTAACCCCAAAATGTCCAACTAGCTCATCTATAGTAATACCAGCCCATAGCAGTAACCCATCGCAACCTTGTTAGCATCTGAGTGGATGTGCAAGTCTGTGTCCAATCCTGATCAGATCACAGGCCTGTCCATCTGGTCTGTCAAGAATCACTCTCATCTCATTAGTCCATAAAAATTTTCAAAAATCTGTCTTCAAATATTTTTTGGCCCCATCTTGACATTTCCAGTTTTATAACTTGTGCAATGATGGTGAGGTTCATCCTTCCTTACCTTGACTGTGTCTCTGAACACTGAACACCTTGTACTTCTGGGAACACCAGAGAGGTTGCAGTTCTGTATTATGACATTATTATTATACATTTATATAGCGCCATTTATTCCATGGTGCTTTACAGGGAAAAGGGGAAATATAGACAAGTACAATAAACATGTGTAAGACAAGGGACACACAAGTACAGAAGGAGAGAGTACCCTGCCCGCGAGGGCTCACAGTCTACAGGGATGGGTGAGGATACACTAGGAGACGGTAGAGCTGGTTGTGCGGTGGTTCAGTAGACCAAGGATCATTGCAGGCTGTAGGCTTGTCGGAACAGGTGGGTCTTCAGGTTCTTCTTGAAGGTTTCCGTTGTTGGTGAGAGTCTTATGTGTTGCAACAGAGAGTTCCACAGTATGAGAGAAGCATGGGAGAAGTCTTGTATGCGGTTGTGGGAAGAAGAGATGAGAGGGGAGTAGAAAAGGAGATCTTGAGAGGATCAAAGGTTACGTGCAGGAAGGTACCGGGAGACCATGTTACAGATGTATGGAGGAGACAGGTTGTGGATGGCTTTGTATGTCATGTTTAGGGTTTTGAACTGGAGCCTCTGGACAATAGGAAGCCAGTGAAGGGCCTCGCATAGGGGGAGGCAGGGGAATAGCGGGGAGACAGGTGGTTTAGTTGGGCAGCAGAGTGTAGGATAGACTGGAGTGGTGCCAGAGTGTAAGAGGGGAGGCCAGAGAGTAGGAGATTGCAGTAGTCGAGGCGGGAGATGATAAGGCCATGCACTAGTGTCTTTGTGGTTTCATGGTTGAGGAATATGCGGATCTGGGAAATATTTTTGAGTTTGAGGCGGCAGAAGGAGGCAAGGGCTTGGATATGTGGTTTGAAAGAGAGGTCAGAGTCGATCACCCCAAGGCACCGAACATGCGGGACTGGGGAAAGAGAGCAGCCATTGACATTGATGGATAGGTCTGGTGGAGGGTTAGAGTGAGATAGGGGAAAGATGATGAATTCTGTTTCGTCCATGTTCAGTTTGAGAAAGTGAGCAGAAAAGAAGGCTGAAATAGCAGACAGACATTGTGGGATTTTGGTCAGTAAGGAGATGAGGTCAGGTCCAGATAGGTAGATCTGCGTGTCATTGGCGTAGAGGTGGTACTGCAAGCCGTGGGATTCTATGAGCTGTCCCAGGCAGAAGGTGTAGATGGAGAAAAGTATGGGTCCAGTGAAGGGCCTCGCATAGGGGGGAGGCAGGGGAATAGCGGGGAGACATGTGGATTAGTTGGGCAGCAGAGTGTAGGATAGACTGGAGTGGTGCCAGAGTGCTGGAGGGGAGGCCAGAGAGTAGGAGGTTGCAGTAGTCGAGGCGGGAGATGATAAGGCCATGAACTAGTGTCTTTGTGATTTCATGGTTGAGGAATACGCGGATCTGGGAAATATTTTTGAGTTTGAGGCGGCAGAAGAAGGCAAGGGCTTGGATATGTGGTTTGAAAGAGAGGTCAGAGTCGAGGATCACCCCAAGGCACCGAACGTGCGGGACTGGGGAAAGAGAGCAGGCATTGACATTGATGGATAGGTCTGGTGGAGGGTTAGAGTGAGATAGGGGAAAGATGATGAATTCTGTTTCGTCCATGTTCAGTTTGAGAAAGTGAGCAGAAAAGAAGGCTGAAATAGCAGACAGACATTGTGGGATTTTGGTCAGTAAGGAGATGAGGTCAGGTCACTATAGGTACATCTGCGTGTCATCGGCGTAGAGGTGGTACTGCAAGCCGTGGGATTCTATGAGCTGTCCCAGGCCGAAGGTGTAGATGGAGAAGAGTAGGGGTCCGAGGACTGAGCCTTGAGGAACACCGACTGACAAGGGCCGAGGTGAGGAGGTGGTGTGTGAGAGGGAGACACTAAATGTTTGGTCTGTTAGGTATGATGAGATCCAGGATAGGGCCAAGTCTGTGATGCCAAGAGATGAGAGAATCTGCAGCAGGAGGGAATGGTTCACGGTATCGAAGGCAGAAGTCAGGTCCAGGAGAAGGTGAACAGAGTAGTGTCGCTTGCTCTTGACGGTTAGTAGGTCGTTAGTGACTTTAGTGGAGGACATCAGTGGAGGATAATGGCTTGCTGGTAGCCTAACATTTGATTCTCCTCAAATCCTTGGCATTTAATGTGCATAATTTTTTCCCTCAACAGTTTGTTTTGCAGCCCTGTTGACTATTCGCAACATAACTTTCGAGGGTTCCATGATCACACTACAATATCTTAGTAGTTTCAAGAGTGGTGCATCCCTATTTAACACTTTCAGCAATGTTTGAATTTCTAGAGTCATTTGAATCCCCTCTTTGGCCCATTTTACCTGAAGAAAACACTGCATATAAAGTATGTACCATATTTTTCAGACTATAAGACACACTTTTTTCCTACAAAATTGTGAAGAAAAATGGGGGGTACATCTTATTGTCTGGATGTACCTGCTATGGCTGTGGATTGGGAGGTGGGGGATTTGCAGCAGTGGAGCAGCGGGTCACAGAAGGAAGGAGGCAGCGACTGCAGCTGACTCCTATACCCTCTGCTAAAGAAAAATTAATATTTACTGTGCTCCATGCCCATGGGACTGGAAAGCAGTGAATATTCGTTTCTATTTAATAGTGGACATTCTGTTAGCTGCAGCCGCCAGCTTCCTGCAGCTGTCAGGCTTTCACATGTGCCCACTACTTAAGGGAATGAATAGTCACTGCTCTCCACTCCCATAGACGTGCAGAGAATTGAATATTCATCATTGATCTTTAATAGCGGCAACAGGACCAGGCGATCACATGTGCCCACTAATAAAGAAAATGAATAATCACTGCTCTCAGCACTGAAGTTTCAATTAAGACATGATGTCTACCGGAGCGCTGTAAGCATTCTTTGCTGGGAGCCCAGATACCTCATGCAACAGCTCAATTTTTTTTAGTGTCCCAGCTACACTTAGGTGGCACAAACATCATTTTCATAGACTATTATTGGTAGAAAAATGTAAGGATAGTAACACAGGTGGATGACTGATCAATTGACCCACAGTAGAACATGTTATAATGGCACAGCAGCAGTCTGAAATACGCCATGCAGATGGTATCAGAGTCTGGGCCAGCATTTAAAGCTTTGATTTTATGTTTGAATTAAGACAAGGTGGGTAAGGTTGGCTGTGCTGGGAGCCCTGATACCTCATGCAACAGCTCAAACTTCTTTTTTATTCAGCCACACTCAGATGGGACAAATATCAGCTTGGTAGAAAACTTTAAGGATAGTAACAAAGGTTGTTGACTAATCGATTGACCCACAGTAGAAATATTAGAATGGCACAGCAGTGTATCGGGGTCTGGGACAGCATTTAAAGCATATAATAGAAGTTTCAATTAATACGTGATGGCTAAGTGAGCAGTGTAAGCCTTCTTTGCTGGGAGCCCAGACACCTCATGCAACAGCTCTTTTTTTAGTTTCCTAGCCACACTCAGGTGGCACAAACATCAGTTTCATAGACTACTATTGGTTCAAAAGTGTAAGAATAGTAACAAAGGTAGATGACTGATCAATTGACCCAGAGTAGGACATTTTATAATGTCATATCAGCAGTCAGCAATAGGCCATGCATGTTATATGTGGGTATGGGCCAGTATTTAGAGCAAGGAATTAAGACATGGCGGCTAAGGGAGCCATGTAAGCATTATTTGCTTGGAGCCCTGATATCTCATGCAACAGCTCAATTTTTTTTGTCCCAGCGAAACTCAGGTGGCACAAATATCAGCTTGGTAGAGCACTAATGTAAGAAAAATGTAATGATAGTAAAACTGGTAGCTGACTAAAAGTAATACCGAGTCTATGGGTCTGGGACCAATGCTGTACAAATATTTCCCAAAATAAGGGGTCTGGCCTGATACCTTATGCAAAACCTTTTTTTTGGTTCCAGCCACACTCAGATGGAACAAGCATCAGTTTCATACATTACTACTGGTACAAAAATGTAAGGACAGTAACACAGATAACTGACTGAAAGTGAGTGCAGGCCTGCCTGTCTGGGAGCCATACTTACACAAGAAACCCACCAGATGGAGACCAGACTTGTAGTCTCTACATTTCAAAAAAATATCACACACCACTAAAGTGGCATCAATTTCCACAGAGTAGAAACAGTATAATAGGACTTTGACACACCTTCTACTACAAGCAATCTACCATATGAAGACCCAATTTGCAGTCTCCACATTTTAAAAAATTATTGTCACACCCCACTAAAGTGGCATCAATGTCAACAGAGTAGAAACACTATAATAGGCCTCTCATAAACCTTCTACTACAGACAACCCACCAGATGGAGACCCAACTTGGAGTCTCCACATTTCCTAAAGTTATTGTCACACAACACTAAAGTGACATAAATTTCCCAGAGTTCAAATATTATAATAGGCCCCTGACACACCTTCCACTACTGGCAACTCACCAGATAGAAACTCAAATTGGAGTCTCCACAATTCAAAAAATTGCTTGTAACATCAGAAGCAGTAAGAACAGCAGGCACAGAAGACACCATAAAGGTGGCACAGACTGCAATAATGTAAAATCAATGCATGACACTAAAAATTACACCATCGCCTAGTCTACCCAGTCTGCAACTGGGGTGCAAAAGTCATTGGAGATCCATGACTTGTTCATTTTGATGAAACTTAGGTGGTCTACACTTTCAGGGGACATCCGGATGTGCTTATCCATCAAGACACCAAAAGCAGCGCTGAAGACATGTTCCAATAGAACGCTGGCTGCCGGGCATGACAAAATCTCCAAGGTGTCACAGGCAAGCACAGGCTGCTCTTCCATTTTTGAAGACCAAAATGTAAAAGGGACCAAAACCCCATGATGGCATTGATATTGAGCTCCCCCATGATGGCATTGATATTGAGCTCCAGATACTCCTGCATCATCCTCTCCAGTTGTTCACAACATGTCAGACTTGTACTCTATTCTGCTGGTGCACAGGCTGGTCTAAAAAATGTGTGAAACGACTCATAGAAATTGCTTATGCAACTTACACTGCTGCTGCTGCTGCTGTTAATTTTTTTGCAATGACACCTTGACATTCCCAGGGTTGGACATCTAGAACTGGGATGCACACTGTGTGCCTCACTGGTGTCTTGGGGAAAACCATTCTTCAGATTGTCTACAACAGTGAAGACAACACTCCAGCATGCATGCATTACTTTCCAGGGGGGAAGTATTTAGCTAAATTTTCTCTTGTACCATGGATCTAACAGAGTGGCAACTCAGTAGCCAGCACTATTTCTATCCCTAAAAATACGAGCACCGTGTTTAAGATAGACCAACAAAAAATCACTCATGTGTCAGGCGCTTCCATGAGGTCCATGGTGTGTTGTTGGTGAGGTAACACTCAAGGTTGCTTCCTCCGTCCCCTCCCGCCAACCACAGATAACAGAGAGTGGATCATTATCCTCTTCATCTCTTGACTATTGCACGCCCATTACCTCATCCTCCTCCATTTGTTCCTCGGCTCCTGCATCTTCACTAACAGTTTGTCTAGTACCATGATCTAGTACTCTCGATTGCTGAATGGCACCTTCCGAAGGCACCCCCCTGTGCGACAACAGTCTGGTAATTTAAGTTATTGCTATCCCTTCCGCATCCTCCTCTGCTTCCACCTCTTCCTCTGGGACCATCACCTCCTTACGCAGACTATTCAAAGTGTGCTTCAGCAATGTAGATGTCCAGAATAGTGATGCTGATGATGGCATCATAAGTGGTAACCATTTTAGTAGCCATTTCAAAACTGTGCAGAAGGTGCAGAGGTCCTTCATCTGTGCCCACTCCGCAAGCATGATTTGCACCATGTCCAGACTGCGTTGGCCAAGTATATGCAAAATTACACACTGCACAGGGCTTGTTGCTTCTGCCACATCCGATTCAACATGTGCAGAATGGAATTCCACCATGTCGGAACATCGCAAATCAAACAGTTAACCGGTAGGCCAAAAGACCTCTGTAGCAATGCAAGTCAATGACCTGGGGGGTGTGATTGTCGGAAGAGAGCACACAGTGACCATGTTTTCTGCAGCAGTGCATCCATACCAGGATAGTGGCAGAGAAATTGCTGTTCCATCAGGTTGAGGATGTGAGCCATGCAAGGCACGTGTGTGAGATTGCCATGGCATAGGGCCACCATCAGCTTTGCACCATCATCGCCCACGGCATTCCTTGGCTCCAGGTTTAGTGGAGACAGCCATTGTTCTAACTCAGAAATCCAAAAGGGAGACCATAAATAATTGTCAACTTCCAAAAAGTGATAAGACCAACTCAAAAGAAGAGGAAGTACCAGACAAAATAAAATACTTAGAAATGTTATTATTCTCAATTAAAGCAGATCATATCCAAGAAGTTAATATAGAACAAGGCAGAGTGTACTCCATGCACTATTAAACATTAAATCAAGTGAACAGGTATACAGGACAGCAGAAACACCACATAAATGATAGTTTGAAAACATGTGACCACTAAGTACAAAACAATAAATCCATGTGGATATATGACTAGTGGACTGAGACCAATATAAGGCAATTACTGAAAAAGTCACAACTTGTTATATAAAGTGCATTGTGCCAAAATATAGAATGCCATAATTAAAAAATCATGTAAAGTGTATCATGACTCAAAGCTAGGAGGGATAGCTAATACTAGAGAAGAGAGAGAGAGCATTCAAAAAGATATAAATAAACTGGAGCAGTGGGCAGCAACTAACAGAATGGATTTTAACAGGGAAAAATGAAAAGTACTACATCTGGGCAATAAAAATGAAAAAAGCACATACAGAGTGGGAGGAATAGGGCTAAGCAACATCACATGTGAAAAAGACTTGGGTATACTAATAGATCACAGACTGAATATGAGTCAGCAGTGTGATGCAGCAGCAAAAAAGGCAAATGCAATTCTAGGATGTATTAACAGAAGCATACAGTCTAGATCACGTGAAGTCATTATTGCCCTCTACTCCTCTTTGGTCAGACCTCATCTGGAATACTGTGTCCAGTTTTGGGTGCCACATTTTAAAAAAGACATCAACAAACTGGAGCAAGTTCAGAAAAGAGCGACCAAAATGGTGACCGGTCTGCAAACCCTGTCTTATGAGGAAAGGTTGCATGATTTGGGAATGTTTAGCTTGCAAAAGAGAAGACTGAGAGGAGACTTAATAGCTGTCTACAAATATCTCAAGGGATGTCACATTGTAGAAGGATCATCTTTATTCTCATTTGCACAAGGAAAGACTAGAAGCAATTGGATGAAACTGAATGGGAGGAGACACAGATTAGATATTAGAAAAAACTTTTTGACAGAGTGATCAAAGAGTGGAACAGGCTGCCACGAGAAGTGGTGAGTTCTCCTTCAATGAAAGTCTTCAAACAGAGGCTGGACAGACATCTGTCTGGGATGAGTTAGCAAATCCTGTTTTGAGCAGGGGGTTGGACCAGATGGCCAAGGAGGTCCCTTCCAACTCTACGATTCTATGATTCTATCATGCTGAGGTAGAATATTCTGTAGTGGGATAAACCTATAAGCCCATGAAATATGTCCACTATTGAAAAGCCAAAGTGCCAATAGACTATGCTGTAAGAAATACAGAGGAGGGCCAATGTATATACTGTAGGTGAGCCAAAGTGCAAAAAACAGTGACAAAATGTATACCTGAGGATAGTGGCAAGGATATAAGGATCCTTATATCCTTGCCACTATCCTCAGGTATACATTTTGTCACTGTTTTTTGCACTTTGGCTCACCTATGTACATTGGCCCTCCTGTGTATTTCTTACAGCATAGTCAATTGGCACTTTGGCTTTTCAATAGTGGACATATTTCATGGGCTTACAGGTTTAACCCACTATAGAATATTCTACCTCAGCATGATACACTTTACATAATTTTTTAATTATGGCATTCTATATTTCGGCACAATGCACTTTATATGACAAGTTGTGAATTTTTCAGTAATTGCCTTATATTGGTCTCAGTCCACTAGTCATACAGCATATCCACATGATTTATTGTTTTGTACTTAGTGTTCACATGTTTTCAGACTATCATTTATGTGGTGTTTCTGCTGTCCTGTATACTTGTTCACTTGATTTAATGTTTAACTTCTTGGATATGATCTATTTTAATTGAGAATAATAAAATTTCTAAGTATTTTATTTTGTCTCGCACTTCCTCTTCTTTTGGATTGTTCTAACTCAGCCTGGATAGCTGTCCACAACTCTTGAGCTGTTTGACTGTGATTTCTAAGGCATATTAATTTAAACACTACCTGATTGCGGTGAGCCATGGCTGCGCAGTACCGAGATGGGAGAGATTCGATCAACAGTGTTGTAATGCGTGTCCAATTAAGGGAGAAGTTGAGGGCACAGGTGGAGACCCTAGAAGAGGCGGAGGAGGCAGAAGCAGTGGAGGAACTGTTAGATACATAGGTTTGTCACTCAAGCCTTGGGGATTCAAGAACTTGTGGAGCAGTCCTTCAACCGCCAGCCTCAACAGCCAACAGAGTCTTCCAGTGCCCAATCAGTGAGATGTAACGCCCCTGCCCAGATGTTAATGGTGAAATGCACCCCGGGAAACATAGATTTTTTCAGGGAACGGGTGTTGTTGTCAGCGAAATGCTGGTGTAGCCAGAGACACAGCTTCATAGAGAAGTAATGGTGACTGGGCACCTAGTACTGGGGAACTGCCATGACCATCAACTTTCTGAAACCGTCTGTATCCATGAGGTGGAAAGGCAGCATTTCCGTGGCTAACAAATTGGAGACGGTGGAGTTCAAACTCTTAGCTTTGCCATGTGTAGGCAGAAACATGATTTTATGTGACCACAACTGCGGGATCAAAGGCATGCTGCTGTGCTAAGACATGGTAGAGTATGGAGAACAGGACAAACTGCTGGACTATGAGTGATATGCAGGTGCAGATGTTATGGTGGATTGAGAAAGATGTGTTGTACAAAGTGACACAAAAGAAGCAGTCATGCCTACTTCCGTAACAGCTGATGGGTTCTCACTCACCCCAAATCCAGTTTAAACTACTAACACTGACCTAGAAAGCCATCCATAACCTTTCTCCTCTGTATATTTCCAAACTAATCTCCCAATATCTTCCCTCACGTAATCTCCGGTCCCCCCAAGACCACATTTTCATCTATACACTTATTCGCTCCTCACCCAATCATTTCTTTCTAATATGCCCCATCATCTGAAATTCTGCGCACCAACACATCCAGTTATCCACCCCATTTGGATCCTTTAGATAGAACCTGAAAACCCATCTCTTCAAAAAAGTTTACAACCTGCAATGACCGCGTGGCCAACTCAACACCATCGGAGCTACTGCAACCTCTGACCTACTGTCTCCTTCCCCATAATCCTGTAGAATGTAAGCCTGCAAGGGCAGGGTCCTCTTCCCTCTGTACCAGTCTGTCATTTGTAGTTTATTTACTGTAAGTGATATTTGTATTTTGATGTAACCCATTCTCATGTACAGCACCATGGAATCAATGCTGTTATATAAATAAATAATATTAATAATAATAATGTAGGAGAAAAACAAGTGTAGTTTCTGAGGCCAGAGACCTGTGTAAGAAGGCTTGGCATGGTGACTGAGGAGGAAGAAACAGCAGATGGGGTTGATAGAATGGCCGGTGGTTGGCGAGGCCCGATAGTCTGCATTTTAGAGCAGTGAGATTTCCACACTAAGGCATGTTGATCACGCATGTGCTGATTCATGCATGTAGTCATCAAATTATTATAATTTTTGCCTCTACAGAGTTTTTATTGAAAATTTGACAGATAACGTGCGTTGGGTCATCCTTTATGATCTCAAAAGAGGCCCAGTCTATGCAACCCTTGCCAACCCTGCAAACTGCACACTTGCGACCGATGCTGGCCACAGCCAGAGATGAGACTGAGGATGCAGTGCTTGTCATGGTTGCATCACTTTGCGTCTGTGTGGGAAGCCACAACATAACCGCTTCATCTTTCTCCTACTCCACCTCCTCTGCTGAGCTATGGAGCTGTGTACCTCTGGGTTCACACCAAGTGGGATGTACAACCTCATCATCCTTTCTTTTCTCACTCTCCTCACCCTGAGAGTTACCCTCCTCATCTTCCTGCCCTGTCACCACAGTACAGTCCGTGTGTGCCTCTTGTATCTGAGCCTCATCAGCATCACCTCCACCCTTGGTGGTTAATGTCTGGTGCTCGGATCCTACTTCGCCTGACCCCAGATCCAAAATGAAAAAAATTTGTGCATTGGTGCAGAGGTTTTCCTCCTCTAGATTCCGGGAATCTTCAGATCTGACCTCTGATGCCAATGGATTAGAATGTGTGAACAGCTCCGCAGAATGGCCCATCTGAGGTTCCCCACAGTCAGTTGGGCATTTTTGACAGAGAGGGAAACAAGGGTGATTGGAGTGCCACCTCTGAGGATTGTACTGTGTGTGATGTTCAGGTGGAGAAAGATGAGGAGAGGCCACTTGATGCAGCACTTGGCATCCACTGTAGCACATGCTCTTTCTAAGCCTCATCTACAAGGCATACTGCTGTACGGCTGCCAATCAAAGGAAGTCGAGTAGCCCGGCCAGTAACAAATGTTGTCAGTGGTCCAGGGCCGGCCCGAACGTATAGGCGAACTAGGCGGCCGCCTAGGGCGCCGACCCAAAGTGGGCGCCAGAGAAAAAATAGAAAAAAATTATAAAACATCTTTTCAAAAGGCAAAAAGTTTTAGGGATAGAAAGAAAAGTGTACATATTTAAAGGCAAATATGACGCAAGAGTGGTTGGTTGGGTTGGCAGCAATTTCGATAGAATCTGAAGTTGCTAAACAAATAAATCTCGGTGACTTAGTGTCATCCTTTTCAAAAAAAAGGCAAGGAAACAAAAATTTTAATTACCTATGGTCGTTTTTGTTTTGTGTTATTGATTACTTTGTATATATTTGTCCTATACAACTTCTCAGAAGATTAAAGCGTTAGGAGAGAGTTAATTAATAATTGTTGTTGTGGTTTATTTGGCTCCTAAATTTATATCTCAAGTTTTCATCTACTGCCAAGAATAGTAGGGGCGCAACAAAATAGTTTCACCTAGGGCGCCGTAATCTCTCAGGCCTCTGGCTCCACTCTGTCTCTAGTATTTACCCTGGGCTCCAACACCGCCAGTTGCTGCTCAGAAGTGCCGTCTGCACAATCAACACTTGATCCTGTGTTACTGGGGTTCAGTAACGTCAGCTGATCCCCTGCTGTGTGTCCGGCAATTTCTCCTGCTCTGTCCACACTCACACAACTACAGATTTTAAACTTGTGGCAGAGCAGGAGAAATTGCCGGACACACAGCACGGGATCAGCTGACGTTACTGAACCCCAACAACACAGGAAAAAGTGTTGACTGTGCAGACGGCACTTCTGAGCAGCAACTGGCAGTGTTGGAGCCCAGGGTAAATACTAGAAACAGAGTGGAGTCAGAGACCTTATTGGAGCAAGTTTAAAATCAGTAGTAGTCTACAACAGATATTAATCTTGATCCAATTAGGCCTCTGCCTCCACTCTGTTTGTACTATTGACCCTGGGCTCCAATGCCACCAGTTGCTGCTCAGAAGTGCAGTCTGCACAGTCAACACATGCTCCAGTGTTATTGGGGTTCAGTAATGTCAGCTTATCCCCATCTGTGTGTCCGGCAATTTCTCCTGCACTGTCCACACTCACACAACTACAGATTTTAAACTTGCTCCAATTAAGCCTCTGTCTCCATTCTGCTTGTAGTATTTACCCTGGGTTCTGGCACCTCCAGCTGGTTCCCAGCAGTGTCTTTGGCACGGGTCCTCCCTCCTGCCCAACCAGGTTCCAGCACGTCAGCTGTTTCCGGGTAGTGTCAACGTCACTTTCCTCCAAAACTTTATCCTGTCGTGTTGCGGTCAGGTTAGCCGACTCTATGGTGCCTGCAGTTTAGGTGCTTCCTATGTGGTCTGCGGGATCTGGCAATAAAGGCTGGTTCCATAGTGACAATAGGACAAGCACCCCCTGTAGGACTGTGGGTTTCGGTAACTGCGGCCGGCTCGCGGCCTTGCAACTTTGTTTTTCATGGGTACCTTCTGCTACCCATCCGGGTTCCAGTACCGTCAGCTGGTTCTCGGCAGTGCATTTGGCTTAGGTGCCTCCTTCTCGGTATCCAATTTCCAGCAACGTCTGCTGGTCCTTGGTACTGCTTTATAGCACAGGTACCTCCTGCTTAGTAACCGGGTTCCAGTACCATCAGCTGCTCCTCGGTAGTGCAATTGGCGCTTGTTCCTTCTGCTGCCCCTCCGGATTCCAGCACCGTCAGCTGGTCCTCGGTAGTTCCATTGGCTCTTGTAGCTTCTGCTACCCATCCGGGTTCCAGTACCATCAGCTGGTTGTCGGCAGTGCCTTTGGCTTAGGTGCCTCCTTCTCTGTATCCGAGTTCCAGCACCGTCTGCTGGTCCTTGGTAGTGCTTTCTGGCACAGGTACCTCCTGCTTAGTAACTGGGTTCCAGTACCATCAGCTGGTCCTCGGTAGTGCCATTGGCTCTTGTTCCTTCTGCTACGCCTCTGGGTTCCAGCACCATCAGCTGGTCCTCGGTAGTTCCACTGGCTCTTGTTCCTTCTGCTACCCATCCGGGTTCCAGTACCGTCAGCAGGTTCTCCGCAGTGCCTTTGGCTTAGGTGCCTCCTTTTCGGTATCCGAGTTCCAGCAACATCTGCTGGTCCTTGGTAGTACTTTCTAGCACAGGTACCTCCTGCTTAGTAACCGGGTTCCAGTATCATCAGCTGGTCCTTGGTAGTGCCATTGGCTCTTGTTCCTTCTGCTGCCCCTCCAGGCTCCAGCACCATCAGCTGGTCCTCGGTAGTTCCATTGGCTCTTGTAGCTTCTGCTACCCATCCGGGTTCCAGCACTGTCAGCTGGTTCTCGGCAGTGTCTTTGGCACGGGTACTCCCTCCTGCCCAGCCTAGTTCCAGCACGCCAGCTGTTTCTGGGTAGTGTCAACGTCACTTTGCCACCAATACGTTGTCGTGTCGTGTTGCGATCGGGTTAGCCGACTCTATGGTGCCTGCAGTTTAGGTGCTTCCTATGTGGGCTGCGGGATCTGGCAATAAAGGCTCGTTCCGTAGTGCCAATAGGACAAGCACCCCCGGTAGGACTGTGGGGGGTTTCAAAGGATTTTGTCCCACCTTGCCTTGATGATACATAGGTTCCCAGAAAACTGCCTCGCTTTTGTCCTCTGCTTCCTTGGACTTGCCCAATTCCGCCCTTTGCAGCAGCTGAATGTCCAGCCAACACATCAACATATGCCATTTTTTAAACCTCCCTAAGTGGGCTGCCCACCCCCCATGGCTGGGGTCAACACCTGGCGCACCCGGGCAAGTGTCGTTGCTCTGAACAGGTGGATGGGCCCACAGATTGCTGACGGCACTGGCACAGGGTCCCTCATAGTACAATACAGTGTCTCTGACGGTGGGGGGGCCACTCACCGTCAGATACACCAGCATACTATGAGGGGCCCTGTGCCAGTACCCTCGACCACGAGTGTGCCTCCCCTGCTTGGTCATGGCCGCAGCAGTTGCAAGTTGCAATAGTTACCTCTCCCTGCTCCACCGCTGTGTAATCTGGGCAGTTAAATTCTTCACAGGGACTGCTACTAGAAATTTGGTGTATTGATCGATGATGGTTAAGATGCAGCTATGCCCTGTCCTGCTGGCCTCTACCTTCAGATGATCAATGACTACCATTTGTAATGGACGTCAACTTACAAGTGGATGCAGTGGTGCTTTATGATCACCTTTCACAGTTGTGATAGTCACAGACGTGTGACATTCCTGCCACCATTTTTCAATGTCTCCTCTCATGCCAATCCAATAGAATCGCCTACGGCCTGTGGCTTCTGTCTTTGGAACTCCAAAATGACCAGACACATCATGATAGGCAGTGAGGACCATGTCTACATCTCTCCCTGTGATCACAGTTTGATGGAGACGAGTAACTGTGATGTGATCCACGCTACTGCGATAAAGCAATCCTTTCTTCACAAAGAACCGTTTTCGCTGTCTCCACAGACACAGTAATTGAGGGTCTGCATCGCCTCTGCAACATCTACCGGGAGGTTTTCCCGCGATGAGTAATTCCCAAATTTCTGATAACACTCGAATTTCCGTCTGTACTTGTATCCATGTAGTTTCCAGTAGAGGAGAGTCTGGACTGGCTTACTGAGATTGAAGTATATACAAAGATTTAAAAGTACCACAACACTGTATACTGTTGTACAGTTCGACTACCTTTCCCTTTTTCTACTTGTTAAATTCTGGTGTAATACATACTGAGCCTGTGAGTGTCTGTGTCTGACTCCGGAAGTATAGACGAAAATTTACAATTACCCCTAGACTGGATACACCTGGTATGTGCTGATACAGTACCTTTGTTCAAAATTTTGTATTACGGTATCATCCATAGTGAGTGAGCGTGTGTGAGCGTGTGTTGTTTATGTCTTCTATATATACGGTGAATCGGAGATACCAATTTTTACCCTATAATCGATACAGCTTGTATCTTGTTATACAGTACCTTTGTTCAACATTTAGTATTACGGTCAAATCCATACTGAGTGAGCGTCTGAGACTGACTACGGGACTATGTTTACAGAGATTTCAATTGTACCCTATAATATATATACTTGCTATCTTGTTATTCAGTACCTTTTTTACAACATTTTTTATTATGGTCAAACCCAGACTGAGTGAGCATCTGAGGGTGACTCCGGAAATATATACCGAGATTTCAAATTTGCCCAACACTGTATACAGGTGTACGCTTGTGTTACATTACCCATTTACAGCTTTTCATATTTTTGTGTACTCCATACTGGACCTGAGAGCGTTTGTGTCTGCCTCCTGAAATGTATACGGAGATTCAGAATGTTTACACTATACTATATATACCTTGCCTCTGGTGATACTGTTCCCTTTTTCACCTTTTTATTTTATTGGGTAATCCATACTGAGCCTGTGAGCGTCTGTGTATGACTCATGAAATATATACGGAGAATTACTGTTATCCATAGACTGTATAGAGCTGTAGACTTCTGATACAGTACCATATATCTGCTGGCATTTTGGGTCCATTTTCTAAAACATGAGGAAGCATTAACGGGGCCCATTATACACTGGAGCATTAGAAATGGTGTCCATTATATATGGAGCATTATTTGGGCCCATAACACACTGGAGCATCGTCCATGGGGACCATCATATACTGTAGCATTATGTGGAGCTCATCATATATTGTATGGAACATTATATGTGACCAATTATTCTGTATGGGGAAATATATGGGGCTCTTTATTCTGTATGGGCTCAATGTGGTGGCCATAATACTGTATGGAGTAATATACTGTCCTTTTTTTGAGCTATTGGAGAATTTAAAATAGATCAGTCATGTCATGTAAGCAGTGAAGTATTTTTTCATTGTACTATACCTATATTTCTGTGCTGTATCGGAGCATCATGAGTTGTGGTATGTATTAAAGGGGTGCTCTTTGGCCCAGGGCACATGAAAACCTGGAGCCAACCCTACCCCTCCCCACAACTTTTTCCAAATAACCCCCAGTTTTCGGTGCGTAACTATTATTATAAAGTAAATTAAGGTTGACAAGCTTCAGTAATAAGAATTGATGTTTTTGGCAGTGAAATGGGCACTGTAGGTGTGTTTACTGTCTTCCTCTCACTGCCGACTTAGCTTCCCCATTGACTTGCATTTGGTTTCGTGTTTCAGTCGGCCTCCGACTTTTCCCTATAGTAGGCCAATTTCGTTCAACATGACTTGAGAAAGTCGGGTTTCATGAAACCGGACTCGACCCTAAAAAAGGCAAAGTCGCTCCTCTCTAATCCAAGTATGATCAGATTTTTTCGACAGACCCATAGAGTTGAATGGGTGAGTGCCATCCAGTTTATGAAGGCAAATTACGCATCCTGTGATTTTTTTCTCCAACCAAATTAGTCAGAGGAAAAAAATGAGTGGTGTGCACAGACCTATAGAATAACATGGGAACGAGTGCAATCTGCCAAAGCCATGGATAACACTTTTTACAGTTGTGGGCACGGACCCTTATAAGTAACCGTGACTGGTGGCAGCGCGTTATATGTGACGAACAGCATGAACCGCCGTTCGCCACTTTCGGGCGACTAACGGGGGTCCCGCTGCCACCAAAACGCGACGGACAGCGGACCCTGTGTCACCACTATGTCACAGTCCCACCACTGACACGGGTGTATCAGCGGACGGAGGGACGAGACACAATGCCGGCACACGGCTATCACAGGCACAGTTGGGGCTTATCTTAGTTATCCCACCAATGGCACCATGTGACAAAAATACCCAGCAAGCTAATCTCGCTCTACAATTTGCCGCAGGGGGAGTTTAATTTGGATGCCCCACCACTGCTATCAATCTTCCAAGTACTGCGGGGATTCATGTATATCCCACTTTCTCAGTTCCACTTTGGAACTCGCAGCTCTCCGGCGCCCCCCTTACCCTCAGGTCAGTCAGAGAACTCCACCTAGGATAATTAGTCGCCGGACGGGCTGCCTGTTGTGAACCGGCAATTAGGCTTCTGCAGTAAAGGAATTATCAATGCTGTGGCCGCAGCCCCTCATTCAGCTATATAAGACCCTTCTGGACTGCCAGCAAGCCGCAATAGCCGTACACAACGTGCTGCCACCAGTCACGGTTACTTAATTCACAGTGTTAAATTAAGAGGGTCCGTGGCAAACCCCTTGAATTAGTAGCGATTATCTATCAAAGGCGTATAGTTCGATTCTTAGAGCATAGAGACAGAACTAAATAATTTTATCATTTATTCCCCGAAAAAGTAGGGCAGTGGTTACAGATAAAAGTTGCTATAAAATTGAGACATTAATTATGTACAGTACAGATATAAAATAAAGGGATTAAAAACAGAGGTACACTCACGGTTGTTCATGACTCGTTAGGCAAACCCATGCGGCTGAGAAAGAAGGCGGAGCCACACATCTCCACTCATCTGGAGTTCTTGTCAGCACGATGATTGGAGCTCTTCTGAGCTGGTTTTGCCAAGGGAATGCCTTATAGGCAATATGTGACGAACAGCCCACCGCCGTTCGTCCAAATACAGAGGCGACTAACGGGGGTCCCGCTGCCACCAAAATGCGACGGACAGCGGACCCTGTGTCACCACTATGTCACAATCCCACCACTGACACCGGTGTATCAGCGGACGGAGGAACGTGACACAATGCCGGCACACGGCTATCACAGGCGCAGTGGGGCTTATCTTAGTTATCCCACCACTGGCACCATGTGACCAAAAATATCCAGCAAGCTAATCTCGCTCTACAATTTGCCGCAGGGGGAGTTTAATTTGGATGCCCCACCACTGCTATTAATCTTCCAAGTACTGCGGGGATTTATGTATATCCCACTTTCTCAGTTCCACTTTGGAACTCGCAGCTCTCCGGCGCCCCCCTTACCCTCAGGTCAGTCAGGGAACTGCACCTAGGATAATTAGTCGCCGGACGGACTGCCTGTTGTGAACCGGCAATTAGGCTTCTGCAGTAAGGGAATTATCAATGCTGTGGCTGCAGCCCCTTATTCAGCAATATAAGACCCTTCTGTACTGCCAGCAAGCCGCAATAGCCGTACACAACGCGCTGCCACTGGTGGCAGCGCGTTACACATTCGATCAGTGGCTCGCTCTTGTCATCTGCACCTCAAAAACATTTCTAGAATTCGACCTTTTCTTACTTTTGACTCTGCAAAAACTCTTACTGTTTCTCTTATTCATTCTCGTCTGGACTATTGTAACTCTCTTCTAATCGGTCTCCCTCTTACCAAACTCTCCCCCCTCCAATCTGTCTTGAATGCTGCAGCCAGGATAATATTCCTCACCAATCGTTACACCGATGCCTCTACCTTGTGCCAGTCATTACACTTGCTACCCATCCACTCCAGAATTCAGTATAAACTTATTACCCTCACCCACAAAGCCCTCAATGGCTCAGCACCACCCTACATCTCCCTTGTTTCAGTATACCACCCTACCCGCGCCCTCCGTTCTGCTGATGACCTGAGGTTAGCATCCTCAATAGTCAGAACCTCCCACTCCCGTCTCCAAGACTTTACACGCGCCGCGCCAATTCTTTGGAATGTACTTCCCAGGTCAATACGATTAGTCCCCAATCCCCAAAATTTTAAGCGTGCCCTGAAAACGCATTTATTCAGACTGGCCTATCGCCTCAACACATTAACCTAATCTATCCCTGTGTGGCACAGCCAAAAGTTTTACCATAACCAGATTTCCCGCATCATGTTCCCACATGCTTTATGCATCCATTAGCCCTCTGTGTCTGTACTGTTGCACACTTAACATTATGGCTGGTCCATACAATCAGGGCAACTGTTACCACCCACCTTTCGTGTCTACCTCTTTCCTCATAGACTGTAAGCTTGCGAGCAGGGCCCTCATTCCTCTTGGTATTTGTTATAATTTATGTGATTATTGTTATGCTGTAATGTCTATTGTCTGTACATGTCCCCTCTGAAATGTAATGTGCTGCGGAATATGTCGGCGCTATAAAAATAAAATTTATTATTATTTATTATAAGTATCCGTGAGGATAGTTGTCTTGTGTAAATTATCAAAGCAATGATCGGTAAATTTGCTCTTTACTTGCTTTATTCATTATATGTAATCAGCCATACTTAGAAATAAAACTAAATTGTTGCTACATGTGTGAGGACCCTTACTCTCAATGTAAAAGATCTGAAGACTTAAGCTGGAGTCACACATAGCGACTCACCAGCGATCCCGACAACGATATCAACGTGTCAGGATCGCTGATGAGTCGCTACATGATCGCTGGTGAGCTGTCAAACAGACAGCTTCACCAGCGATCAGCATAGCGATGCCGAGCGCGCGGCATCGCTGTGCACGTTAGTTACCAGCGCGCTGATGAAGGGAGCTGGTAACTAACGTACACATCGGTTTCTAAGGGACGCACGTCCCTTGGATACCCGATGTGTATGTTAGTTACCAGCTGATCGCTAGTCTCCCGCCTGTCACACGCAGCGATGCGTGCTGGCTAGCGGGAGATCAGCGATGGAAGAAATGTCCAGAGGTTTCCAAGAGCGATCAGCGATATCGGCAGGGGGGCCGGTCGCTGATCGCTGTCACACACAGCGATCTCGCTGGTGAGATCGCTGTTGTGTCACAAAACTTGTGACTCAGCAGCGATCTCGCTAGCGAGATCACTATGTGTGACAGGGCCTTTAAACATTGGTGTGGGGATTTGTATTGATGCTGTAAATCCTATTATCTCAGCATTTGTCCTGTTTAGGCCACATTTATCCTTCCTATACATGTTTGGATTAGTTTAAGGATAACAATTAAAGTGTTATCTTCTCTTCTCAGCTAACTACCATTGTTCCTTTAAAAGGTTTAACCCCAGAAGTCTTGTATATTGTTAGCATCCGGTCAATGATCAGGGTACTGTACCGGCGAGCTATTGCCGACCTTGTAGTGTAGCCCCACAGCGAGACTAATTAGCTTGCTCTGCAAGCATCCACACTATTGATTTGGGAAGTGAAGAAACTAATAATGATGTAGTGTCTGCATTTCCTCGTGAATGGGGATTAGTAGCGTTATGCTATCGCTGCATGCAAAATTAGGAACACGCAGCTCGGATGCATATGTAACGACTTAAACCCTTCCAGCTCTGTTCTAACGATACATGCATATTTACACTTGTCTTATATAAAAGAGGGTTAGGTGCCATTTTCAGACACCTATACACCTGAAGCTCACTATGGGGCAGGAATGGCTTCTATTATGCATTAGGTATAGTGCAATTCATACATATTATGCAAAATTACAAATGCTTTGCTAATCTCTATATAACAAGATAGTGTTTTGCTTTAGGTCTCTCTGGACTGTTGGTGATGGTTGATTCTATGGAAAGCTGGGAATTAATAACTTTGTAAATTACCAATTATTTCTGTAAAGAGAAATAGAGACGGGGAAAGCAAGTAATGAAAAGTATACACTCTTTATTTGTAGCCAGAATTAAAAAGACTCCTATGGCATGCTGAATATTGAAAAACCACCAGTGACCCCAAAATAGCTAAACCAACATGAAAGGGTCTTCTGGACATTTTCTTACACATACAGAATTGTTGTTCCTGATAGCAGCGACATAATCAAATTAACCCTCTTGGCCAAGGCTGCACATTACGTACGCGTTGTGCATCCAGCAGGTTATCTAGGGTTTTTTGTTCCTCCAACATTGTATGTGTCTCGAGAACTGGCATGGCCTGAAAGATCCATCTAAGCACTTTTTCTTATACATATGCTGTAAGAAACAGCACTTTTAGTTGGCCATTGTATGTCACATCATTGCTGAAACTACATACGTTGGAAGAAACATCATGCAATCTGGATCCTGTAATTTCTAGTTCAATACATAGCTTTAAAACAGAAGTCCCCAATTTTTTTATTATTATGCTTTTCTTATATAGCGCCATCATATTCCACATCACTGTACATACTGTACATTATCATCACTGTCTCCATTGGGGGACCACAGTCTAAATTCCCTATCAGTATTTCATTGGAGTGTGGGAGGAAACTCAAGTACATGGAGGAAACCCACACAAACAAGGGGAGAACATACAAATTCCTAGAAGATGTTGTCCTTGGTAGTATTTGAACCAAGAACTCAAATGATGTAAAGTAACAGTGCTAACCACTGAGCTACTGTGCTGGCAGGTGTAAAATGAATACAAGAAAAAAAACTGTAAAGCCATGGAAATGTGAGTGACTCATCATTATTTCAAAAACAAAAAAAAACACTTATTCTAATTTAACACACAATGCGACATATTTTTCCAGATAGAATTCTACCATAGTTAGTGCAAAGAAATTGTCATTATTGACGTACCCAATATGTATTATGTGTTTTAGACATTTTTTACAACTACGGCATATAGTTGGTCAAGAAAACAGTGTGGCGTAAGGTACTGTCACACTTAGCGATGTACCAGCGATCCCGACCAGCGATATGACACAGTCAGGATCGCTGGTACATCGCTAAGTGGTCGCTAGAGAGCTGCCACACAGGCAGATCTCACCAGCGACATAGCAGTGATCGGGGGTCGCTACTTACCTGTCAGACGAGGCGATCCTGACATCAGGAGCTGGCTGGCAAATTTTAGCCTGGGGGGAAAACACAAAGCACTGGCCCAGGAGTGGTGGCCCATCTTTTTGTTAAAGAGTCTAAGGTCTCACATACCATTCAGCGTGAGTAGTGCGCATCCGAGGTGCAACTGATAAGAAACCATTTCATACATACTAAACTTAAATTGTCTTAGTAGAGTTGATCGAATATTTCAAAATTCGGTTCCAATTATGATCAGCGGCAAATATTGTATTTGCAATATTTGCTGAACAGAGCCAGATGTCATTGAAGACGATCCACTCATGGGGAGCCGAGACATGGGAAAACCAGTGTTAATGTAAAGTATTCTCCTACACTCCCTGTCGTGCCCCAGCGTTACTCCTGTCTTAACAAGGACAGGCCCCAAGTGGATCCTGTAGTGGACACCCCCACAGATAAGGGGAAAAATAGACAGAAGCACCCTACGCGTTTCTTCCCCAATGGTGGAGATTCATCAGGGGAGTCAAATAGATATAAAGCAGTAGGAAAGGATATATAGAATTAGTGTTATCCATTAAGTCCACAGGCCCTGCAGTGACGAGGTGCCTAACAAACTAGTGTGACTGTCCCTGACACTACCAGGTGTGGAGTGGAGTGAGCTTTTATCTATTTGACTCCCCTGATGAATCCCCTCCATTGGGGAAGAAACGATTAGAAAGCTTTTGTCTACTTTTCCCCATATCAGTGGGGGTGTCCACTACAGGATCCACTTGGGGCCTGTACTTGTTAGGACAGGAGTAACGCTGGGGCACGACAGGGAGTGTAGAAGAATACTTTACACTAACACTGGTTTTCCCATGTCTCGGCTCCCCATGAGTGGATCGTCTCTCCAGCAGGATACGCCCTGATGCTGGAATGCTATATCTAATATCAATGGTGAGACCAAACCATTTTTTATTGTGCACTGGTTCACATGAGCACTTTTTTGTAATGGTTTTGTTTGTTATGTCCTTTTAATGGTTCATTAAAGGTTATGTTTTAATTTACTTTATGTGGGATACTCTCCCGGCTGTGTGCAGCGGAGTCAATGGGAGGAGAATTGACCGAATATGTTGGTACTATTATGGCACGAATATGGCAAACTCAGATTCGGTGATCGATTCCGAACATATTTGCTCAACTCTACTACTTAGCAGCCATACCGTAAAGTGCTACACACAACAAATACTACCTGAGATGTCAGCCTTAACCTGTTTATGCTTAAATCAAATGCCTTCTTGCAGTAACACCCCAGTGTGTACAGTCACACATAATGTAAGATTGACATACAGACATGACAAATGCCTACAAAACTTTAGTTTTACTTGTGTACTGAATTCACTAATACATGTAGGCCACAATTCATCAAAGTATTTTTGCTAGAATTCTGGCATAATACACTTTGAAAAGTCAGAAAATTTGTGCACATCTCAAAGTCGTTAAAAAAATGTTGTGGCTTTTGCCATTTTCATCCAGTCTTAGTCAGACACACCAAAGTAGGAAGAACATGGGCGGCAAGTGGTAAGGCAAAGTCCATCAACCAAATTCTTCAAAAGTTACAATACTTTAGTAGCCTAACTTAATCCAGAAATGTAGACTTTTGGCAAGGCGCACACGAGTGATAAGATGTGCCTAATTCATTACGTGATCAGTGCGCCTCTTAATGAATCTTACACCTGCACTGCCAACATTAGCGGGATGGTCCGGTACCTATAATGTCCTCTGTAAATTTCTATCCTTACACCCTAACCGCTCTGTAATGAGCTTTATTACACAACACCCTTCACTTCTCCCTACCTATCCAATCTCTAAGGCTGTATTCCCATGTAAGAGTTTTTTCTCACGTTTAAGCGTTTTTCCTGGTAAAAACGCTTCAAAATCACATACAAGAAGCATCCCATTCTTTTTAATCAATTCCGCAATTTTTGTGCACATGATGCGTTAGTTTCTGCTAAAAAAACACATCGCGGAAAGAAACGCAGCATTTCCAAGTATATTCTATTAGCAGGAGGATTCTCCTGTAAAAAATGTGAACAAAAACACGCAAAAATCGTGCAAAAAAGGTGCTAAAAACGCGCGTTTTTCCTGGGAAGAAGTCTGTTTATTTCTGTATATGTGGGTACACAGCCTAAAAGTAGTTTTACTCCATTTCCGGTGGTGTTTTGTTTAAAGGGAACCTAATTGCAGAAATACGCTATTAACCTGCAGATATGGGAATTATCTGCAGATTAATAGTGTTACTAACCGGCCCAGCGCCCTCACTTAGCCGAATGCTGTCAGTCACGGGGTGGGGGAATTGCTGACGCAGGTTCAGTCACCGCTTTGAGTATCCAGAGTGATAGCTGTAACTGCGCCCCCGGCCCTGACTGACAGCCCTCCCCAATGCAGGGAATCAGTCAATGTGAGGGTTCGGTTGCAGAGCGGTGACTGAACCTGTGTCGGCACCGTCTCCATAAATAAAACGCGATCGCTACAAGGAGAATCAAGTATATTTTCTCCCTGCAATGTTTGGCTAAGTGCAGGCACCTGGCTTGTTAGGAACGCTATTAACCTTTAGATTAACCCCATATCTGCAGGTTGATAGAATTTTTTCTGTTGACAGATTCCCTTTAAGAGGAGCCTCTTAAGATGCCTTGTAACCATAGTCTGTGGGAGATGTGCTTCTATCTCTGCCCATCACATCTTCTAACTGTGAAACAAGAGGTCATAAGGTGGCGGAGATAGTAGTAGTGAGTGACACCCCACAGCTTCTACCACCACCCTCCAAATACGCAGTGGAGCTGTATGCATGCACCCCGGCTTCATTGTCGCCCTGCACATGCCCAGGGAGGCAGCAGTGATGTAGGACACTGACAAATGCCAGATTTTCAAAGTTGGCGCTAATGGCTGAC
Source organism: Dendrobates tinctorius (assembly GCF_039654945.1). Classification (NCBI taxonomy): domain Eukaryota; kingdom Metazoa; phylum Chordata; class Amphibia; order Anura; family Dendrobatidae; genus Dendrobates; species Dendrobates tinctorius. The sequence goes on from NW_027361697.1 coordinate 59,546,368, forward strand.
AAAGTCCTGTGTCACCGCTGCTTCATTGTGAACACAAAGTGCGTTCATAAATCTGGTATGCATACACCCAGCTTACTGCACATTAACAGGGATACGGAGATCTGCAACTACACATCCCCATGCACACAGACACACGCATGTTACCATATACACGGATGCACACATACACACGTCACCACAGAGGCACAAACATCACCATGTACACAGACACACGCACGTTACCATATACATGGATCCACACATACACAGGTCACCACAGAGGCACAAACATCACCATGTACACAGACACACGCACGTTACCATATACATGGATGCACACATACAGAGGTCACCACAGAGGCACAAACATCACCATGTACACAGACACGCACGTTACCATATACATGGATCCATACATACACACGTCACCACAAGCTCACACACATCACCACGTATATACTCACACACACACACACACACATGTCACTATGCACACATACAAATGCATTCATAGGCACATCACCATTTAAACAGATGCACGTATACAAACGTCACCGCAAACTCACATACGTCACCATGTACATGGATGCAGACATCACTACATATACATAGGTCACCACGTGCACACTCTTACACATGTCACCACGTACACATTCACACCACCACATACCACTCATGTCACTATGTACACACTCGGAGTCATACACACACGTCACCACGTGCACACTCACCTATGCAGGTCACCATGTACACAGTTGCGCATATACACAGTTCACATACACAGACGCACATATACACATATCACCACATATACTCACACATTTCACATGAGGCTGAAGTTGGGAAACTGGACGAATAAGATACCAACTTCAGCCTCGTCACATTTCACCACATACGCTGATGCACACATACACATTTCACCAAGAACATGCATGTACAGTACACATACACACATCATCTCGCAAACATACACACAAACATATACAGGAATACGCTGAATTGAGGACTTGAAACTGCTTTTAATCACACAGAATGAGACATACAGAATATTCCACTCCTATTTCTGCCTGCCTGACAGATATGGTCCCTAACTGCTCCCCTCCAGCTCAGTTTCAACAATGCATCCCCCCAAACAACTAAGAAGCAAAGAGACGCCTTATCACAAGCCCCCTTGAATGCCTGCAGCTACTCACACTGTCACATGTTGTGAGGCAGCCTGCAGCCTCCTCAGCGGTGCGGCACTGTCTGTTTCCTGCTCTCGGATTGGTATTGGGACTGGAGCACACAGAACAGGAAGAATACAGTACAGCCCCTAGGGATGGCTTCTCCACCAATCAGAGAGCTGGAAGGACATTGCAGCCGTGAGTGACCTCTGCTCCACCAATCAGGATGATGCTGCTTGTTGCGAAGAGCAAATGAAGACACAGTGCAGCTTCTGAAGTAATGTGTGGCTGAACGGCAATGGCCCAAAGCTGCTGCTAGGACACCAGCCCAGGGGGCAATTGCCTCTCTGCCACCCGGCCCAGCCCGCCCCTGCTTGACATCCTCCCGCCCGCATCCACGCATCGCTCATCGGCGCAACAGGAATCCCAGCAGGAAGCTGACGACGAGAAACGGCCCAGGTCGTTCTCGCGCGATCAGCGATAATCAGCGGGGGAGCCGGTCGGAGGTAAGTATCACACATAGCGATATCGCTAGCAATATCGCTGCTGCGTCACAAAACCAGTGATGTTATAGCGATATTGCTAGCGATATCGCTTAGTGTGACGGGCCCTTTAGTCTATATTCCAACCATCAGTATTTGGTTAGTATTTTGCATTAGTGTTTGTAAGCCAAAACCAGGAGTGGGACAGTAAGAGGGAAAGTAGATTTCACTTTTATGCCACATAAAAATCCTCATTATTATCAGTCCTGAGATTGTTTAATGATAATATTTTGTACATTGGGTCAGAACAATCCTATGTAATCCTTCTGTCCTCATAATTGCTCGTCAGGTTTAACACACAGGCCAATAAATGAATGCCGATCGACTTGATTATAGTCAATCGGCACTCTTTACTGGCCTAAAATTGACCAGTGTAAATGGGTCATTATAACCCATCAAAGACAACTTCTGAGCTTATACATTCACGCTGTGATTCTGTGGATTTCTTGGTTTGCATAAAGTTTCCAAAAACAGAAATGATACGTCTCTTGGCTTCCTATGAAATTATCCATGTGTCTGAGATACAGAACTTGGGCTCTGTTCACATTTATGATGTTTCTTCCACTCATAAAGAATTTAAAAACCACTGATGTATCTGTCGTATGAAGAATACCAACCGGAGAGAACGTCCCGATGGACATCACTGTACTATGTTTAATATGTGTCAACCATTTTGCTGATTAGTTGCACTGACAATAATCCTAGGAGAACCTCCAAGAAACATTTATAGCACATATTTTCCTTTTGAGGGACAAAGACATGGCACTTGTCTTAATAAATAGCTGAAAATTATTTCACCTTCACCTTTTTCTTGGTCGGTCACTTTCTCTTAATCTTATGGACATTGATTGGTCACTTACATTTGATTAGCCATGCAAATGAACTCCCTTGCTGTTCCTGGCTTCCATAATCCAGAAGCATTTGATTGAAGCTTCACACATACTGTACCTGATTTTGAAAGCATTATTGCCAGAATTTTGGAGAGCTATCCTCTACTCACATTATAACATAGTTTCCAAGTCCTAAAAAAGACATTTGTCCATCCAATTCAGCCTATATTCAGTCTGAATAAAACCCCAGATCTATGTCCTTCTAAAAAACCTAATAACTATAAGATATAATATTGTTACGCTCCAGGATGACATCCAGGCCTCTCTTGAACCCCTCGACTGAGTTCGCCATCACCACCTCCTCAGGCAAGGAATTCCAGATTCTCACTGCCACAACAGTAAAGAATCCTCTTCTATGTTGGTGGAAAAACCTTGTGTGGCGCCCCTGAGGGTCCACTCGCCACAGAGGTACTGTACCTCAGCCAGAGGTGTGGTACCCCACTCTCAGGTAAGGAGGGGGCACTACCCGGTACCTGCACACTAGCATCCGACACCACACCATTCCAGGCCAGGGGATCTGGGCGGACCCTATCTAGGGAGGGCCCCATCTCAGGCTGGAGGGGGAACTAAGTAGAGGGTGTGGATGGAGGAAGTAGATAAGGGTAGGAGACCTGCAAGTAGAGTGACAGTGGGAGAGAAAGTTGACAGTTGGTAGTGCAGAGTTGTCATAGAAACGGTAGTCGGTTGGAGCAAGAGAGGAGTGAGGAGTGATGAAGGGGTAAGAGAGGGGTTCCAGAGAGAGAGAAGGGGTCCTAAGGGCCAGGGAAATGAAGAATCCACTCGTGGCACTCAAATCCACACCGACCGTAGTCGGGTGGAGGGACCAGGCCACAGTGGGGACTGGCCCCAGACTAGTGGAGAGACTGTAGGACTCAGCTAGCTAACTGGAGGCTGTAGTAGCTTTATGTGTGGCAGCCAAATCAACACACAATCGCTAAAAAAGCAGCCACATAGGGTCAAGGGGACCACGAGGTCGTCACCCAACAGGACCTGAGGCTGCTGGCTTAGGATACTGTGTGTGAGGCGCACGACAGGAGGGCGTGAGCAAGCACAGAGAGATGACCTGGGAAGGTACACAAGAAGGGGGGCCTAGAAAAGTGCACCCAAACTACCCGAGAACTGGCTGGACCACCGACCCAAAGAACACAGCACCTGGTTGGTGACTGTAGCCTAAATGAAGTCCACGCAAAAGAAAATAGAATGCGGTACAGCCTCTATATACTCCGTGATAACAAGTCCCACACAAACATGACTATTGAGAGACATCTATCTCAAATAGACCGGGTGCACATCCACAAAAAGCCCATAGTTTTGCAGTATACATATGTGAAAAAAAGAGAGCAGATGGCACTCACCGTCTTAAAATTCCAATGCTTTATTCGGACATCTTAAAATAGCAGAGGCAGGAGAGTTTTTTTGCTGGATACAAAATCAGGACAACAGCTGTTTCGCGCAAGTGTGCGCTTCTACAGGCCCTCGAGGGACCCGTAGAAGCGCACACTCACGCGAAACAGCTGTATAAGGTATAAACAGCTGTATATGCTAAGCTGTATATGGTATAAACAGAATAGGTCCCAACACCAACCCCTGCGGTACCCCACTGGTCACAGCGACCCAGTTAAGGTCCCATCAGTTTGTCCCGTCATTTTGTGACACATCTGCGATCTCGCCAGCGAGATCGCTGTGTGTGACGGGGATCAGCGACTGGCCCCTCTGCCGGTTATCGCTGATCATGCTCGAGCGGCCTGGACCGTTTTTCGATCGCTGGTCTCCCGCTGCCCAGCACGCACCGCTGCTTGTGGCAGTGAGAGACCAGCAATCAGCGACGCTGGACGCTGGTTGCTAATGTAAACGTCGGGTATCCAGGATCCGCGGCTCCTGGATACCCGCTGTTTACCTTGGAAACCGGCGTCCAGTGTCGCTGGTCCTGATTGCTGGGGCTGTCTATGTGACAGCTCACCAGCGATCAGCCTAACGATGTCCCAGCGATCCCATCCATGTCAGATCGTTGGTGGGATCGCTGGGACATCGTTTAGTGTGACGGGGCCTTTAGAGAATATACCATTTATAACCACCCTCTGCTTTCTGTCATCATTAAGCCAGTTACCCATTTACACACTTTTTCCCCCAGATCCAGCATTATCAAACGCTTTGAAAAAAATCAAGATATACCATGTCCAATGACTCACCTTGCTATAGCTTTCCTTTTCATCTAAACTGATTAGATTGGTTTGACAGGAGTGATTCCTCATAAACCCATGCTGATATGGAGTTAAACAGTTATTCTCATTGAGATAATCCATGGCCTATAATTTTAAGGTTCACTTCTAGAGCCCTTTTTGAATATTGGTACCACATTTGCTATGTGCCAGTCCTGTGGAACAGAACCCATTGCTATACTTTAGAGTCCCTAAATATAAGAAATAATGGTTTGTCTATTACATTACTTAGTTCTTTTAGTACTCGTGGGTGTATGCTATCTGGTCCCGAAGATTTATCTATTTTAATCTTATTTAGCCAGGTTTTGCACCTCTTCTTGGGTTAGATTGGTGATCCTTAATATTGATGTGACCATTGCGTGGAGAATTGCTATTGCTCAAGGAGATCCAAGTTTATGGACATTAATTGGGACACTGACCATGTGGCAGTTTGATTTATATCTATGTTCACATAATCATGGAGAATCATTTTGGATGATCATGTATTTTTCATGGATAAGTATATCCAACTCATTATATTAGTAAATTTATTCACTACGTTATTAGTCAATCCATTTTGATTTTTTATTGCTACACATGGCAGCATTGTAACAATTTAAATAATTGTTTTTATGATTGCACATATATAATTGTATTTGTTATTGGCCAATGAATTAATATATGTTTTGTTTTTCATGCACTTTACCTTCAGAATGCACTTTTTGGATGAATAGTTTGTAATGGTCTTATAAATAATAAAACTATATTTAATTCCTCCTTATTTATTGATGTGCTTACGTTGTTCTTGAGTTCTTTATTCTTTTTTTTGCTACAACTGGTATGTATGTAGCCTCCAACGCAGATGGGTCGCCCTCCCAGGGCTGTAGGGTACTCGGTACCGGGCCGGTATCAGTGAGATGTGACCCGGACCGTGGCCCTGGGCGCCCAAGTAATAGGAAGTTGTGAATGGTGGAATGTAGTTAGATGAATAGTTCGTGACGCCACCTGTGGTGCTCGGCAAGGGAGGTGTTAAGCCGACCCTGCATGCAGATCCACTGGGACTGATGGTATGGTGCAGCAAAGATGTGAAAGCTCCCCACAAGTGAAGCTATAGTCCCAGGGCAGTGTAGATGTGGTCAGCACAGGGATGTAGTGGTGCCGGAAAGGTAGGAAGCAGACAAGACACAGCGGGGTGCAATTTCTGTAACTTTACTTGATAACTGCAGTCCAGGGTCCTGATTACAGATGGTACTGGAGCAGGCTAGCCTGGAAGCATTTCAGGGATTCTCTCTCAGCAGATGGGTTGTGCAGTCTCCTTACTAGCGCTTAATTGCGGGATCTCCAGTACCGAGTTACGCTGAAGTTCCTCCTGTCAGATGTTCTCAAGAACCTCACTTGCACGGCAGACAGTTGTAGCCTCTCTCAGGGACTCCTCTCTCCTGAGTCCCAGCTCACTATCCAAGCTGCTGTTGTGCCCTCAAGTCTTGGATGGGAGCAGGGCATTTACAGCCTCCTACTCCTCTGGTGTCTGTTGCAGGACCGTTAGTATCCGTACAACCGTGGAGACCAGGCTCCAGTTCATGCTCTCTCTCCAGAGATGAGCTCTTCCTCTCAGCTCTATCTCAGCGTTCCTTCCACACGTCTGCACACTTCACCCTCCGCAGACTAACTACTCACCCCTTCCTCTTGGCCCTCAGAGAGCATTCCTCCCCTTAATTCCGGTTCAGAGTTCCCCTGCTGACCTGGAGTGGAACTGTGTTGCATGCATAGATTGACTGTGAGAGAGACCCATCATTGCCTCCAAGCCTGGCATTACCCTCCCCTGGAGGAAGGCAAAGCCACTGTGGCGGCCATACTCCTGGGGGCGCCACACAGATGTGAGCAGAACTTCAAAATTATAAAGATCCAATGTGAAGGGTGACAATTTGTATACAACGCTCCTGAATATGCCAATAGTATTTAAGAAGCAGGAAATAAATAAAATTTGAAATATTATGTCCTTGAATAATGCATTTAGAGAGAATATTTTATGCGGGAAAAATCTTACAAAACCATCTTGAAAGCTTGTACAATGCAGCACAGAAATGTGTAGGAGAGTGGATCTGCTGGATTGTGAAAGTTTATAATAAAGTATATTTCCTCCATCATTTGTAAGATCATGTTTGCCAAATGAACAGTCTCTTATCCTCATCCCAGAATCCAGAGCTCTCCTGTGGTTTCCCTAGGAGATTCTAGATTTGCAGTCTCTGAATTTAAGCATGTTGTACCGAAGTTAAGTGAAATATGTTAACTGAAAAGGCTCTTGCATTTTTAATAGCAGGAATAGCATTAGCATAATCGATAGATCAAAGGAAGCCAGTCTGCTCTCTCTGCTACTTCTCCTGGTAAAAGCTCCGACATCAGACACAACATTTTATTTAAGGGCTGTGGTTCAGACGATGTGGTTTCCTGATATTAAATAGGTTGAACTCCCCAACAGACATTTAACATTTTTAGTGTTTTGACACATGTGAAAAGTATGAGTCTAATATTCAGGGATGAAACCCCTACGTCCTACACTATTATTTTGGAGAATAATGTATTGTAGTTTAGTGATAATAATGTAGTAGACATGTAATAATATTTTTATATAGTTGCATATAATATAGTTCATTAATTCATAGACTCTGGCACTGCAAAATCTGAAATGCTCCTGCCATAAACTTTTGTGGGTTAATAAGGCTTTTATGGTTTAGTTAACATTTTTGTTTTACTTTTTGCGTACCTGTTTTAATGTTCCAATTTGGCAACCGTACTTCCCACAACTACACTCTGGGCTGCTGCAGCATTTTCATGCTGATTTCCTACCTAATCACATTTGTTGGTACTTCTCCTATTTGGACAGTGAAAATCAACCTGCTTAAAGCAAACATCTTCACACATATACTTAAGGCACCATCACATTTAGCGATGCACCAGCGATCCCGACAACGATACGACCCGGTTAGGATCGCTGGTGCATCTCTAAATGGTCGCTAGTGAGCTGCCAAACAGGCAGATCTCACCAGTGACATAGCAGCGTTCGGCGGTCGTTACTTACTTGTCAGATGCGGCGATGAAGACGTCCTCCCGCCCACGTCCACACGTCGCTCGTCGGCACCAGCAGGAAGCCCAGCAGGAAGCGGCCGATGAGAAACGGCCCTGGACGTTCTCGCGCGATCAGCGATAGCCAGCGGGGGAGCCGGTTGGAGATAAGTATCACACATAGCGATATCACTAGCAATATCGCTGCTGCATCACAAAATCGGTGACGCTTTAGCGATATCGCTAGCGATCTCGCTTAGTGTGACGGGCCCTTTACTCTAAATTTAGCTGAGCAAGTCTGTTCTGACACATTTGTTCAATCCCTTAACAACATCCACCTTGCATGTATGGTGCAAGTCTGTAGTGGGTAGGAATGGGCAGACCGGTGGAAGTTGGGGTTCTAGTACCTGACCCAAACTTTTTGGTTCAGATACCAGAACAGTATTCGAACTACCACTAGAACCGGAACACCATGGATACCCGAACTGCTAAGAAAAAAGTAAAAAAGCATCACCTTCTTTCACCATGTATTTGGAGAGTTTTTAATTTTTAATTAATTTACTCATTTATATAGCACCATTAATTCTACAGCACTTTACAGACATTATTGGCACTGTCCCCAATGGGGCTCATAATCTAAGTTTCCTATCAGTAAGACTTTGGAATGTGGGAGGAAACTGGAGTACCTGGATGAAACATACAAACTCCTTGCAGATGTTGTTCTAGGTGGGATTTGAACCCAAGACACCAGCGCTGCAGGGCAGCAGTGCTAACCACTGAGCCACCATGCTGCCCTACTAGTAGAGCGACAATCAGAGAAAAAGTATAATAGAAACACGTCACCATTTCTGTATTTATCACCCACTTCTGATTTTGGCTTACAAACACTGAGGTAAAAAAAAAACAACTCACCAAATACTCAACATGTGCATGTGACCTTACAGAAGCGGGATTGTTAACCTGTTAAATGCTGGGATTGCAGGGCACAAATGGGTTGCTATGATAGCTGGGAGTCAGGTGATGACCCCTCCGTGTCTGTCATCATGGAACTCTTTTGAAACCTAGCCTCTAATCATACATATAACAACATAGGATACTTAATTAACACTACTTTGATCAAAAAAGTGTAAAAGCCATACCAATGCAACAAGGTATGCCCAATCAGGACAGTCCTATCGCTAATATTAAAACCTCACACTGAGTCAGATAAAGAAGATAATACACATGTGGTATCACAGTGTCCATAAAAGTACATTATATCAAAATATTTTAAAAAATTATCCCAAACAGTAAATGCCGTTAACAGAAACGCCAAAATTGCGTTTGTTTGGTTACTGCAACACGGCAAACAAATGCTGTAGGAAGATTAAAAAAAAATAATATTCTCAAAAGGCTTTCAATAAAATTGGCCATGTCGGGGGGTTATATTGTCAAATTGAAGGCACATGCATACCATACCAATATTATAGGCAAGCTGGTGTTGCATTCGTCTTTTTGTTCATCACAGCCTAGCCTACCTAGCCTTTTTGGTTGATTACAGAATTTTCCAAGGTAGACAAAGTAAATGTAAAAATATTTTGTAATGACGTAAATGTTATGCTTAAATCCATAGCGTATGTTAAACAAAAAAGTGGCACTGGCAATTGATGTGGTGTGAAAAATACTCCATACTAAAGCTAAAATTGTTGGAGCCGCTAGCAGCATCACCCCCCGACACTGTTCACAAGAACCGTGCAAACAATTATAGTACCAAATGTAGGTCACATTTGGCTATCTTTTGCCTCTCCCTAATTTATTGTTGGGGAGGAAGGAAAGGGCATAATGAAATATATGTCACATTACTTTTTTCAGTTATAGCAGGGTGATGTAACCTTTGACAGTGAACCATTAGCTTGAGTCAGTGTTTTGCCATATCCACCTTCTCTGCCACCATAACACTTATGCTACTCACAAAAAGTTAGAGATAATTGGCTTTTGGATGAAATTTCAGGATGATCCTAAAATGTACTCTAACCTTTTCAGGTAAACTTAATGTGACCTTCTCAAAACTTTTGTATACCCATGTCCACGTGTTCAATGTTTCAGTACTTTTTGCACAACTTGCTGTTCTCTAACATGGAGGTTAATGGCAAAATTCAACATAGGTGTTTGATCCATAAATGACCCAATAAATTTTAGGGTTCAATTAGAATTGATAATTAAGAAGTTTAAACTGTTCATATTTTGACATCATGAGACCTAGAGGACACCTAACAGCTGATCAACAGTACCTCGCCATTGCGAGGCTTCAAGCAGGATGTTCTCACTCGGAAGTGGCCACTGAGCTTAGAGTGTCACAGAGAATCATCAGCAGGTTGCCACAGAGATACAGAGAGACTTGAAGAGTCACAGAAAGGCATACAAGTGGACTTTTTTGGCTAGATACCACACTGATGACCGCTTCATTTTAAACAATGCCCTTCGGAATCAGATGATGAATGCCACACAACTCCAGGCACATTGAAGAGTGTCCTGTCACACCATTCAAAGTCATTTACATCAGCATGGTCTGCGTGCTAAACAACCTGCAAGGGTACCTGACCACGCCACAGATACAGGCATCAGAAATGATGGCCGCCAATGATATTGGAGACACCAAGAAGAGCGCAATGCATGAGTCACTGTTGTTCTCAGTTGGGCCTAGTGTGGGCAGGTATGTCTAGTCAATGCAGAACTTCCCTACACTTTGTGAATGGTATAGTGACAATCCCCAACTGCCTGATTAACATCATTAATGCAGTCATTGTGCCTCTGCATAAACAACACAGGCCTAATTTCATCTTCATATCGGGAAACTGTGGTACCTTAAATAGAGTGTTCTTGTGCATGGTTCCACCGATGTAGATGCCAGAAACGTAAGTTTTCCACCTAATTCAATAATCGATGCCATTATATTTTATCTTTAATAACCCAGTCTTAAGCCCCCATCACACATAGCGATCTCGCTAGCGAGATCTCTGCTGAGTCACAAGTTTTGTGATTCAACAGCGATCTCACCAGCGAGATCGCTGTGTGTGACAGCTATCAGCGACCGGCCCCCCTGCTGGGTATCGCTGATCGTCCTGGAATGGCCAGGACATTTTTTTGATCGCCTGTCTCCCGCTGGCCAGCACGCATCGCTGCGTGTGACAGGCGGGAGACCAGCGATCAGCGAGCTGCCGCTGGTAGCTAAGGTAAACATCAAGTATCTAAGCGGCGCGCAGAGCTTAGAAACCCAATGTGTACCTTAGTTACCAGCACGCTGGTGCAGGGAGCTGTAGCCAAGGTACACATCGGTTTTCTAAGCTGCACGCGGCACTTAGAAACCCGATGTGTACCATGGTTACCAGCACGCTCCCTGCACCAGCGCGCTGGTAACCAAGGTACGCAGTGGGTAACTAAGCGACATGCGTCGCTTGTTACCCACGTGTCGCTGGTGCTGATCGCTGGTGAAGCTGCCTGTTTGGCAGCTCACTAGCGATCATGTAGCGACACACCAGCGATCCTGACAAGGTAATATCATTGTCGGGATCGCTGGTGCGTCGCTATGTGTGACGGGGCCCTTAGACAAAGAATGAGCCATGTGCTTCAGACTGCTTTCAAACAGTTTGGGGGTCATAAAGCTACTCAGTGGGGCTGCAGGCATACTTATTTCACGTTACAGTTGTATTGCAGGTGAAAGGGAGGGGGGCTGGAATCACACACATGCAGCTGTAAAAGCGGGGGGGAAGCTGTAAGAGGGATTGCTGCTGCAGCATGTGTATTTTACTCAAACCTAATGGGGGAAGGGAAGTGTGTGTGTCCCAGTAAACCAGTAAATGCAGTGGAAAGTTCTCGAAGTGTGCTTAGGATATGAGCACATTCATATTATCATGACAGCTTTACATCCCCCACTACGCAGATACACCAATTTACTCACCACTCCTGGCCATGCAGTGAGTTCTGTTGTCTGCTTTCTATATGCTGTAAACCAAATATCCTCTGCTTGCTGTTTACATACTTACTGGCTGTATGCTTAGGATGGTTGCTCCTCCCTTCCTAATTTTTAAACAGACAGTCTGCTCAATCCTAATGTGTCCCCAGCCTATTGCTAAGAGGCACCTGGTACTTAAGTCATCTCCCCAATGGGAAGATACCTGAGCAAAATTCTCTTTCAGTCTGTGGTGAAATACTGAGTTGCCAAGTCCTGTCCTGTTTCTGTTCTTGCTTCTGCACCCTGGGGGCTGTATACCCAGGACTTTACCCTGAGTCTGTACCTGTACCTGACCTGTCTTGTTTCTGCCACCCTGGAGGCTAAGTACCCAGGTCTGAATTCTGAACCTGTATCTGTGTCTTTCCTTGTCTGAATTAGTACCTATTCCTGTACCGGTTTGTAGCTAAGACTGGATCTTTGCCTTTCCTGCTGTGTCTGTACCTGTCCCTATTCCTAAAACTTGCAGTGTCTATATGACATTTATCTAAAAAACCTGCAGTATCTGAACTAGCACCTTTCTCTATTCTGTTATCTCTGCACAATGTTAATGATCTTTGTGTACACATGCTAATTCTTTGTAAGTACTTGTGTGGTCCTGTCTGTCCTGTTCGCACCTGCGGCTCTGCATCTGTTCCCTACCTGCAGCTCTGCATCTGCTACTCACCTGTGGCATTGCATCTGTTCCGCACCTGTGGCTCTGCATCTGTTCCGCACCTGTGGTTCTGCACCTGTACCACACCTGTGGTTCCTTGGTTGTCCAGTCTAAACTAGGTCCTATTTGTTCACATATTCGAGTCATATTTGTCTGTGTCCCAGTCTTTCCTGAAAATGCTCTGAGTCTGAACTGGTTTCTACTTGTCCCTGTATCCAGTCCTTCCCAAAACTGTTTCTGTCCCTCCAGTCTGCATTGTGCCCACCCTACTGCCTGCCAGGGTTTCAGCCATGCTGGCCTGCCTGAGTGTCAATTGTGACCGCCAGTACTTGCCTGTCTGTGTGTAAGCTAAGCCAGTCAGTACTTCGACAGTACTCGCCTGCACCTGTCGATACAGCGCCCTGACTCCTTGGGGGTCAGCTGCTACTGCTAGATGCCGCCCTGGAGTGGTACCTGGCAGCTATCCACCACACAAGCCTGACCTCACCACTAGAGGTTCCAGTGAACACCAAGGTAGCTGCTTAGTCACGCCCCTCCAGGGTAAGTCTGGTTTGTGGTACAGTGGCGCCACAATCCTCACTCGAGCCTTCCAGTCTAGATGTGATCGTTACAGACTCGACTTGTGAAGAGCCTGAGATGTTGTTGTCAAGATGTAATTTATGCCCAAGGCCATATGACAACTTATTGACACATTGCATTTTTAGGGTGGGAGTGGGGGGTATATCCACCACTGTTGTTGGCTTTTGTTTCAATAAATTGTTTGAGATGAGGAAATCCCCATTGCATGGTGTTCATGATGGTGGCGATTACTATGTGCTGATAAATTCGGTGACAGAATTCCTTTCTGTATTATCAAAAAAACAATCTTTTGCAGTGTGCAGGTTGTCCTGTTGAAAAATAAACTATATACATTCACTAGGAACTACATCTCTCTGTCAGCACATGAAACTGTATCACCTGTTCCTGTGGGGAAAGTAAACTGACCAGCAAGATGAGCAAAGCTCAAGCTGCCTTCCTTCTCATAATTGTCTTTCTGGTAATCAGTCCACACCCACAAGCAGTGCCTTGTGGATGTCATCAGCCCTATCATTATCATCCTCATCTACTGCATTGCATACTCTTACTCCTCTGCATTGTCAGTTAGCCTTTTGTGCTACCAGGAAATATGGGTGGTACTCCTGAGGGCTCAGTCGTCACAGAGGTACTGTACTTCAACCAGAGGTGTAGTATCCCACTACCCAGGTAAGATGGAGACACCTGACCATACTCAGACACCTGCATCCCACACACACTTAGAACAGCAGGGCACCCTATATGACCTTTGCTTGGTTCATGAAGGGTGTTGGGAGGTGGGTGGAGCTTAGGTTTAGAGCAGGAGAACTGTATGAAGTTAGAACAGTTCCCCTTAGGGGGAGGAAGTGAGAGGATGTAGTTGGAGCAGCCCTTGTCAGGAGGAGCTGCTGGTCGGAGTAGCTTTTGAAGGAAGTTCCCTGAGAGGGAAAAGGGGTTTTCCCAGAGGCACGGGTGGAGATTGCTCCCCGTGGGGTTCAATCCATGCTGACGGATGTCAGGTGGGGGAGAATCCTGGTCGCAGAAGGGTCTCGGCCCTAGCCTACTAGAGTGGACATCAGGGCTCAGCTAGAAGCCGATAGCTGTGGCAACTTTAGGGGCCACAGCCAACTACCACAGTTATCTTCTCCAGAAAAGCAGCCAGAAAGAATCAAGGAAACATACTGGGTCACGTTGTCTGACAGGATTCGTGACAGCTGTCCTGGGACACTGTCTGTGAGGTGTTGGAAGGAAAGGCAAGAGGAAAGCAGCACTGTGGAGATGGCCAGTGAAGGCACATATTGAAGGGAGTGCTGGAAAGGTGTACTTCATTTATCTAGGAGTTGACTGAGCCCCTCACCTGAAGAACACGGCACTGAAGCGGGTATCTGTGTGCACCAGAAAATATGAGTAAAGCTTTGGAACTGCATTCCACTGTGTCCTTTGAATTCTTGCCTCAACACTCACTCAGCACTGCTACATCTACCATCAGCAACCATATCATCCTCAACCAACCACCACTGCCCTGGAACAACAGCTCTGCCAGTGGATAGCTATTCCAACACTGCTGCATCCCACCATCAGGCCCAGAGGATCTGCACTGCAGCGCTGGTCCCTTCTGATCAGATATCACAGGTGGCGTCACGAACAACTTATACAAAAACTCTTTAATTCTCATTCCCTTGTTAATATACCCTTTTTATTGGACGCCGAGGGCCACGGACCGGGTCACCGCTGCTGGGATACTGCCCCTTTAAGAAGCAGCCCGGTACTGACTAACACCCCATTGTCCTGGCGGGCGCTCCACATGCACTAATTCATGTGTGGAAACTGAACTCCCATATGTCAAAGTTCACCACAGCCGATGCAAAACCACTTACTTTTTGCAAAAGAATCACACACAGTTGCGCCTCACTGGAAAATACCTACCTTTATTGAAAATACCATTATTTATTAAATAAGCTGTCCATGCCAGATTTTAGCAAAACATGCATTTTTTTCTCCAAAACAAAATGTGTTCCTTGTAGAGTTGAGCGAAACGGGTCAAAAAAATTCAAAAGTCGCCGACTTTCGCCAAAGTCGGGTTTCATGAAACGCAAACCCGACCTTACTGTGAGGTCGGCCAAGAGGTCGGCGACTTTAGCGCCAAAGTCGCGTTTCAAAAGATGCTTTAGCGCCCTATTTCAGCCAATCAGGAAGAACGGACACTGTGGGCAACGTGATGACATAGGCAGCGGTCACCACCATCTTGGAGAAGGGCATGCAAGTGATTGGCTTGCTTTGGGTGGCGTCACAGGGGGTATAAAAGGGCGTGCACGCCGACCGCCATGTTACTCATGCTGATCTCAGAATAGGGAGAGCTGCTGCAGCTGCTGATTCTGTAGGGAGCGCGTTAGGAAGGCAAAAAGAAAAAAAAACTGCTTCTGCTGATAGCGCTTTTCACTGTAGTTACTGTGCAGTGAAAGGTGAAGATTTTTGCTTTTGTGCAGCAGCGCTGGTGGTGATTAGCCTGCCTTTTAAGGTTAGCTGCATTGCTGTGAGCACACTGGTGTTCAAACTGCTTTTTTAAAAGCAATCTAAATTGTATTGTTTTGTCCTGGTGAGGTAGTGAGCATTCATTTTTTCACACACCGTACAGTGGTGTACGCTCTCACAAAGTACCGTGTAACGGCTGTTATCACGGCCAAATTGAAGCTATCTACTTGTGCGACTCTGTAAGGAAAAGTCGAGGAGTTTGTCCATTCTTACAGACCTACACCTTATAGTTTTGTCAGTTTTTCAAACAGTTTAGTATATTTGCTGTTTGATTACATTCAAAACTAGAGAGAGACAGCGTGTGTCAGTCCGTAAACAAAAACACGGAGCTTGACAATTTTACATACACCATACAGCGGTGTACGTGCACTCTCCTCTCTCAGTACCCTGTAACGGCTGTTATCACTGCCAAATTGAAGCTATCTACGTGTGTGACTCTGTAAGGAAAAGTCGAGGAGTTTGTCCGTTCTTACAGACCTACACCTTATAGTTTTGTCCGTTTTTCAAACAGTTTAGTATATTTGCTGTTTGACTACATTCAAAACTAGAGAGAGACAGCGTGTGTCAGTCCGTATACAAAAACACGGAGCTTGACAATTTTACATACACTGGACAGCAGTGTATGTGCACGCTCCTCTCTCAGTACCGTGTAACGGCTGTTATCATGGCCAAATTGAAGCTATCTACGTGTGTGACTCTGTAAGGAAAAGTCGAGGAGACAGCGTGTGTGACTCTGTAAGGAAAAGTCGAGGAGACAGCGTGTGTCAGTCCGTATACAAAAACACGGAGCTTGACAATTTTACATACACCGTACAGCGGTGTACGTGCATGCTCCTCTCTCAGTACCATGTAACGGCTGTTATCAAGGCCAAATTGAAGCTATCTACGTGTGTGACTCTATAAGGAAAAGTCGAGGAGTTTGTCCATTCTTACAGACCTACACCTTATAGTTTTGTCCATTTTTCAAACAGTTTAGTATATTTGCTGTTTGATTACATTCAAAACTAGAGAGAGACAGCGTGTGTCAGTCCGTATACAAAAACACGGAGCTTGACAATTTTACATACACTGGACAGCGGTGTATGTGCACGCTCCTCTCTCAGTACCGTGAAACGGCTGTTATCATGGCCAAATTGAAGCTATCTACGTGTGTGACTCTGTAAGGAAAAGTCGAGGAGTTTGTCCGTTCTTACAGACCTACACCTTATAGTTTTGTCCATTTTTGAAACAGTTTAGTATTTTTGCTGTTTGATTACATTCAAAACTAGAGAGAGACAGCGTGTGTCTGTCCGTATAGAAAAACACGGAGCTTGACAATTTTACATACACCGTACAGCAGTGTACGTGCACGCTCCTCTCTCAAAACTGTGTAACGGCTGTTATCACGGCCAAATTGAAGCTATCTAAGTGTGTGACTCTGTATGGAAAAGCCGAGAAGTTTGTCCGTTCTTATAGACCTACACTCAAGGGAGATTCCAATTCTGCCCAATTCTATATACACCTTGCAGTTTGTCATACACTAGGCAGTTTCTGCCGGTCACATTGCGGTGTTACAGACACAGGGCCTGACAGAATCCAACTGTGTCCTGAAGAGTAGAGAGATTCCAATTCTCCACAGTCCTCTATCCACCTTTCTTACAACATCCAGAATCTGCCTGTCACATTGCAGTTTAAAATAAACAGGGCCTGACAGAATCCAACTGTGTCCTGAAGTCTAGAGAGATTCCAATTCTCCACAGTCCTCTATCCACCTTTCTTACAACATCCAGAATCTGCCTGTCACATTGCGGTGTAAAATAAACAGGGCCTGACAGAATCCAACTGTGTCCTGAAGTCTAGAGAGATTCCAATTCTCCACAGTCCTCTATCCACCTTTATTACACCATCCAGAATCTGCCTGTCACATTGCGGTGTAAAATAAACAGGGCCTGAATCCAACTGTGTGCTGAAGTCTAGAGAGATTCAAATTCTCCTCACTACTATATACACCTTGTACCTTGTTTTACAGTACCATATAGTTGGTGGTTTTTTGGGTATATTTTCCCCAAAAATGAGGAAGTGTGGTGGAAGAGTCCGTGGAAGTGGGCAGGGGTTGGCAGCTGGTAATGATGGTGTTGGTAGTGGATCTGCTGGAAGTGGCAAAAGCAAAATAGCACCTAATGCAGGAGGTGTTGAGCCTGCGTCATTGTCTGGCTCCACAAGGCCTTGAAGACTCCCTTTTCTGGGAGTAGGTAAACCGCTTTAAAGCTGGAGCTTCAAGAACAAGTTTTGGCTTACATTGCTGACTCAGCCTCCAGCTCTATCGCCTCCTCTTCTGAAGTTTTAAAAAATAAAAGCACTGAGTCATCATTGGAGGCTCATGTTCATAAACCATACCTTTCCTTGTGTCCTTCACCCCAACCAAAATTGAAGGATGCGGCAGGCCACATTACAGATTACTCCATAGAGCTGTTTTCACATACCATGCCTGGGTTATCAAGTCAAATTGTGAATTACCCAGGCAAAGATGAATCTGACATGGAGTGCACTGATGCACAGCCACTGCTAGATTTATCTGCTGGTACATTCACTCAGAGCACTACATTGTCCTCGCAGGGTACTGAGCCAGAATCTGACCCAGAGGAAACTCAGGTGCCCCTTCCCGCATACTATACCACCATACACGGTGACACAGAGGAAGGTGCACATGACATTGAAGAGGAGGTGATGGATGACCCAGTTGTTGACCAAGATTGGCATCCATTGGGGGTAGAGGGTGCCGCTGCCAATAGCTCAGAAGAGGAGGAGCAGCATCCGCAGCAGGCATCGACATCGCAACAGCTGTTATCTGGCAGGCCCGGAGCAGTCCAAAAACGGGTTACAAAAACCAAAAGAGTTGCAGGACAGCTTGGCCAGACGGTCAAAATAGCACAGCGTGTAAGGCCTCAAAATGTCTTCCATAGTAGGAAGAGTGCAGTGTGGCACTTTTTTGAACAAAATCCTAATGATCAGGCAAAGGTTATCTGTAAGAAGTGTGCAAAGACCTTTAGCCGAGGGAAAAATCTGAGAAATTTGAATGCCAGTTGCATGCTTAGACATTTAACCACCATGCACTTGCAAGCGTGGACGAACTACCAAAACTCACGTACCACATGTGCTACTGCTCCCAAAGAAGGTAGTCAGCAATGCTACATTGTTTCCCCCACTGTAAGTCCACCGGTTAGCACACCACCAGCAGCAAATGTTGAGTTGTCATCGCAAGGGCAAATCAGTCAGGGAATCACACTGTTATTGCAACGAAAGACTGAATCTAGGCCATCAGAAAGAACACCAACTCCATCACCATCATCAACCCTCTCTCAGTCTGCCATGTCCACCGCTAGTTCCACCATATGCAACTCTCAAGTCCAGCTCACCCTACCAGAGACTATGAGTAGGACAAGAAAGTACTCATCCTTTCATCTGCGTACACTGGGTTTGAACGCCCACATTGCCAAACTAATCTCATTAGAGATGATGCCATATAGGTTGGTTGAAAGAGCAGCTTTCCGCGAACTCATGGCCTACGCAGTACCATGCTATGACCTACCCAGTCGCCACTTCTTTTCTCTCAAAGCCATCCCAGCCCTCCACCTTCATGTGAAAGACCGCATTGTCCATGCACTCAAGCAATCAGTGAGTGGAAAGGTGCCCCTCACAACTGATGCATGGTCCAGTAGGCATGGCCAGGGCTGTTACGTGTCCATCACTGAGCACTGGGTTAATGTGGTGGATGCAGGGTCCACAGGGGACAGCTATGATGGCACAGTGCTGCCTAGCCCACGGTATAGGAAACAGTTGGCTGTAGGTGTTCGACCCTCCTCCTCCTCCAGAAGCGAAAGCTCGTCCACAGAGCGCAGTCGCACGAGCACTGCATCCGCAGCTGACAGTGGTGCACACGATGTGTCCCACTATCGATCAGCTAGTGGAAAGCGTCAGCAGGCTGTGTTGCAGATGATGTGTTTGGGTGACAGACACATGGCGGAGGTACTGGCCGACTACTTTCAGCGACAAACTGAGTCATGGCTGGGCAGTCTACATCTTGAGGCAGGCAAGGTAGTTAGTGATAATGGCCGGAATTTTGTGGCAGCCATAGCCCTTTCAAAACTAAGACACATACCTTGCTTGGCTCACACCTTGAACCTGGTGGTGCAGTGCTTCCTCACTAATTATCCGGAGTTAACAGGCCTACTCCATAAGGTTCGAAGACTGTGCTCGCACATCCGCCTGTCGCCGGTACACTCCAGTCGTATGCAGAAGCTGCAGTGATTGCTCCACCTTCCCAAGCACCACCTAATTATCGACGTTGCAACAAGGTGGAACTCCACCCTGCACATGGTGAGCAGCTGTGCGAACAGAGGCAGGCCATAATGCATTTGTGGGAGGATGCACGGGCAGGCACTTTGAGGGCAGACATGGAGTTGACAAGTGTGCAGTGGTCGAAGCTGAAAGACCTCTGTAAAGTCCTTCAATGTTTTGAGGAATGCACACGGCTGGTAAGCGCAGACGACGCCATCATAAGCATGAGCATCCCACTTATGCGTCTGCTCATGCAAACTTTGACGCACATCAAGGAGCAGGCGTCTGCAGCCGAGGATGATGAGGAAGAGGAGGAGGGAAGCCTTGATGACAGTCAGCCATTGTCTGTTCAGGGCACTGTCGTGGACAAAGAGGAGGAGGAGGATGATGATGGGGATGATTATTTAGGGGAGGAGGATGCTTCTCGTGGGGCAAGAGAAAATGTTGGCGTGGCAAGGTCTGGTACTGGGTTTGTGCGTGACTGGAGGTATGTGGATTTGCCTGAAAGTGCTCCTCCACCCAGCACTCGCAGTGCATCATTGACACCAGGAACATTGGCCCACATGTCAGATTATGCCTTGCAGATCCTAAAAAGGGACCCCCGCATTGCCAAAATGATGAACGATGATGACTACTGGTTGGCCAGCATCCTGGATCCACGCTATAAAGGCAAATTCCAAAACATCATGCCACAGGAGAACCTTGACCTAATATTGGCTAACAAACAAGCAACTCTGGTAAACCGGTTGGTTGAGGCATTCCCAGCACACAGCAGCGGTGATGGTTCTCACGCGAGTCGTAGGGGCCGGGGGCACCTTGGAAGAGGTGTTGGTGGTGCACACATCAGAAGTGGCATTGGAGACAGGGGATTCATGACCATGTTGTGGACTGATTTTTCAAGTCCCGCTCACACGACTGGTAATACTGCATCAATTGAAAGTGACAGGAGACAGCACTTGTCAACTATGGTTAAAAACTACTTTTCCTCCCATATCGATGTTCTCCCTCACAGGTCATTCCCATTTGACTATTGGACAGCTAAACTGGACACCTGGTCTGAATTGGCACAATATGCCTTACAGGAGCTCGCTTGCCCAGCTGCAAGTGTGCTATCAGAGTCTTCAGTGCTGCTGGATCAATCCTGACAGAAAAAATGACCCGTCTGTCGACCCAAAATGTGGATGATCTAACCTTCATTAAAATGAACCATGAATGGGTTTCCAAGGATTTTGTCACACCTTACCCTGATGACACATAGGTTGACAGAAAATTGGCTTTCTTTGGTCCGCCTCTTCCTGGGACTTGACCAATTTCGCCTTTAGCAGCAGGTGAATGTCCCACATCAACATATGCCATTTTGTAAACCTCCCTAACTGTGCTGCCTCCTCCCCCCATGGTCGGGGTCACCACCTAGCGCACGCAACCGTGCGAGTGGCGTTGCCCTGGACAGGTGGGTGGGCCGACTCTTGGGCGTCGGTACTGGCACAGGGTCCCTCATAGTGCAATCAAGTGTCTCTGACGGTGGGGGTGCACACCCGCCGTCAGACACACCGGCGTACTATGAGGGGCCCAGTGCCAGTACCGACACCCACGAGTGGGCCCCCCTTGCTTGGGCAGGGCCCCAGCATTTGCAATGTTTACCTCACCCTGCTCCTCCGCTGTGTAGTCTGGGCTGTCAAATCCTTCACTGGGACTGCCACTACAAATTTGGTGAACTGATAGAAGATGATGTTTAAGACGTAGCTATGCCCTGTCCCGCTGGCCAGGATCTAGCTTCAGATGATCAATGGCTTCCATTTCTTATAGACGTCAACTCACAATGAGATGCAGTGGTGGTTTCTCATCAGCTTTCACAGTTTTCCTACCCACAGATGTGTGACATTCCAGCGCACATTTTTAAATGTGCCCTCTCATGCTAATCTAAATGAATCGTCTACGGCCTGTGGCTTCTGTCTTTTGCACTCCAAAGTTACGTGACAGAGCACCTGTAAGCGACAAAAGCTGGTCCTTTCAGTGTAGTGCGCATGCTTTCCCGGACATGTAACGCCATGATAGACCATGAGAGTGCCAGAGCCTCGCGTATCCCTCTAGTAAGCTTGACACGTACCGCGGGGGCATGCCGGAGTCTCGTTTGTTAACGGAATAAAGCTGACAATTTGCTAGCACAACTACAAACGGACATACCACACCACACACACAGTCGACAAAGCTTTCAATATGTGCATCTTTTCTTGAGGTGGCATGGTTGTGGTTTCCCGGTTGGAGTCCAATTAAGCCGCAGGCTGCACTCCTGGTGGTGCCCTTTTGGACATTCCTTTAAGGTTCAGCTTTGCAATCTTACTGCCCACCGGAAAGCAAACACTTTGCCTTCATGGACGCTGTTTGGACGTTCGTGGGAATAACGCAGCCCGATAGCCAGTTGGCATAATTTATTGGTGGGAAGTCCGACGGTATATGATCGTGTTCGATTTCCGAATTTTTTTTTTGGTTGGTATTTTACATTTTTATTCCAGCCTTTCTTGACTTCATAAGGGAATGACAAGCCTATATCTGTGTCTCCTCCACCTCCTCCTTTTACTCCTCCACCTCTTTTCTAAATGTAGTTGCCCTTTTCCATATGTAATTTTTGTCTTCTGAGCATTTTCTCTGCTTTGGGACACCTTTTAAGGTGTTTTGTAATTGTTTTCTATGTGTTTGTATGTGTTTGTGTTTGCCTGCCATTGTTTTCAATGGGGTTCGACGAACATTTGACGAACTTGCCTCCTGTGTGACGAACCAAAACACTAGCGTGGTGGCTGAACACTACTCCTGATATATAGACGTACATTGTTAATGTTTAAACTATGCTATATATACCTGCTATCTGATGATACTGTATACTTTGTCTCCTTTTTATATTCTTGTCTAATCCATACTGAGCCTGTGAGCGTCTCTGTGTGACTGATGGAATATATAGGGAGATTGACAATTATCCTTTGACTGAATAGAGCTGTACGCTTCTGATACAGTGTCATATATCTGTTGTTATTTTGTGCCTATTTTGTGCAAAATTTTGAAGTTTGGTGGAAGAGGCCGCGGACGTGGGCGCGGGGGGGCCAGCTGGTGATGATGGTGGTGGTGCATTTGCTGGTAGTGGCAAAAGTACAATAGCAGCTAAGGCAGGAGATGTTGAGCCTGTGTCATGGTCTGGCTCTGGAACGCCTGGAATGATACCTTTTCTGGGAGTAGGTTAACCGCTTTTAAAGGCGGAGCATGAGGAACTGGTTTGGGCTTACATTGCCGAAACAGACTCCATCAAATATGCCCGCCTCTTCTGAAGTTTCAAAAAATGCAAGCACTGAGTGGTCAAGTGCTGGCTCCTGGTCAGGAAGAACCCCTTTCCTTGTGTCCAGCACCCCCACCCAAACTGAATGAGGCAGCAGGCCACACTTCACATTAGTCCATGTAGCTCTTTCTATCATACCATGCCTGGGTTATCAAGTCAAACCGTGAATTCCCCAGTCCAAGATGAATCTGACATGGAGTGTGGGTGGCCAGCCAGGGCAGTGGGGTTAATCGGTACCGGGCTGGTGTCTCACAGGGATGTGTCACGGTGGTGGTGACCCGTTCGGTGGCCCAGGGCGTCCATGCAAAGGGGTGAATTATGTTTACAGGTGAATGATACGTGACGCCACCTCTGGTTTCTGATTAGATTGACCAGCGCTGCAGTGTTGCTTCTGTGGGACAGATGTTGTGGTGCAGCTAAGATGTAGAAGACCTGCACAGGCAGGGCCATAGTCACAGGGCAGATGAAAGAGTTGGGAGATGGTGTGCAGTGCAGGATGTAGCTGAGCCGTGTGCCAGGCCCAGGAGTAAGATGACAGACACAGTCGTGCAGTTCCTTTACCTGTACTTGGTAGGTGCTGTCCAGCACCCAGAGTACAGATGGAGAAGGAGTTGGTCAGCCTGGAAGCCAATTTGGATTTCTCTCTCTGCAGATAGGTAGTGTGGTGTTGTGAGTTCATTTTCCCCTTCACCGTCGATGTCTGATGAACTCCTTCTTCTGGTGAAGGAAGGTAGTGAGGCTGATTACCAAACACCTGATCTGGTAGATGATGACTGGGTAACAGGAATTTCTGACTGGATATAAGGCAGCCGACGCCCTTCTGAGTCGCTGGTGATTTCTCTGCTGGATTCTTGGAGACCAGTCTGACTCCTGCTTCCCAAAGATAAGTTTTTGCTCTGCTATTGAACTTATTAGCTTTGTTTTGTTTACCTTGTTTTTTGGAGTTCAGCCATCCCCGGTTGGGGCTGTGCTGAGTTCCATTTTTGTCTCTGATCAGTTTGTCTCTTTGCTCTGTGTTCAGAATTTACCTGAGTGCTGATATAGTCATTTTGAAGTCCTAGCGACTTCAGGGCCTGTTTTTCCGACGGTTGGGACATTTTTTGGTAGGGTTTTTTACGGATTGCAGACAGCAGCTTTTCTATCCTGTCCTTTTTAGTTAGCTTGGGCCCCATCATTTGCTCAACCTATCTTTCTATCTGTGTTAGTGTTTTCATCTTGCTTCACCGTCATTATATGTTGGGGGCTGCCTATTGCTTTGGGGTCTGCTCTGGGGCAGTTTAGATTTCCCCTTTCTTTCTTTAGGCCTATTTAGTTCTCCGGCTGTGATCGACGGGTCTAGGACATCGTAGGAACCCCCCACGGCTACTGTTAGTGGTTGTGGATAGGATCAGAGGTCTGCAATCCGATAGCTACCAACCTCTCTGGTTTTCTGGACTTAGCTTGTATTTTTGTTTTTTCCTCCTTCGGTGACTCATTCATAACAGAATCACCAGCCATACCGCAGATCCTAGGGTACTCAATAGCAGGAAAGAATTGTAAAAAACAAAAAGAAAGAGTTTGTCAGAATTTTTTTTTTGTGTATATTTTTTCCTCTATGTCTCTGAGGCTGTATGGGGAATTTTTTTTTTTCTCAATGGAGATGAAGCAATTGTCTGATCGTGTGGAGCAGCTCACTGCTGAAGTGCGGGGAATTTCCGCCTATCTTGCTCATTCACATGCTGCTGAACCAAAGATCCCTACTCCTGATGTGTTTTTTGGGGATCGGTCTAAATTTTTGAATTTTAAGAATAATTGTAAATTATTTTTTGCCTTGAAGCCTAACTCGTCGGGGAGCTCCGCGCAGCAGGTTAAAATTGTCATCTCTTTGCTGCGCGGCGATCCCCAGGATTGGGCGTTTTCTTTGAAACTTGATGATCCTATTCTTACTAATGTGAGCGCATTTTTTCAAGCCTTGGGGTTGTTGTATGATGAACCTAATGCTATTGATCAGGCTGAAAAGGCCCTGTTGGCATTGAGCCAGGGTCGGGATTCTGCAGAGTTGTACTGTCAAAAGTTCCAAAAGTGGGCGGTCCTTACTACCTGGAATGATGGTGCCTTGGCAGCTCTCTTTCGGAAGGGTTTGTCAGAAACCGTAAAAGATACTATGGTGGGATTTCCTGTTCCCTCTGGTCTTGACGATTCTATGTCATTAGCCATTTAGGTTGATCGGCGTTTGCGTGAACGCAAAACCGCACGAGAGGTGTTGCCACCTGTTGAACAAATGTCTGAACCTATGCAATGTGATAGAGTTTTGTCTAGGGTGTAACGTCAGGAGTTCAGAAGGTGTAATAAGCTGTATTTCTTCTGTGGTGATTCCTCGCATATTATTTCTGTCTGCCCTAAATGAGAGAAACGTTTTGCACACACATTTGCTGTGGGTGGTGTTCAACCTAAGTTTCTTCTGGCAATTACTCTGATCTGCTCCCTGTCCACATTTTCCGCTAAGGCTTTTGTGGATTCGGGAGCAGCTCTGAACCTGATGGACTTGGATTTTGCTAAACGTGGATTTCCTATGACACCTCTGCGGATGCCTATCCCTTTGAGGGGTATTGATGCTACTCCTTTGGCGAAGAATAAACCTCAGTTTTGGACCCAGGTGGTAATGCGGGTCGCCTCAGACCATCAAGAGAATTGCAGATTTTTGGTGTTGCATAATTTGCATGATACCATTGTTCTGGGGTTTCCCTGGTTGCAAATCCATAATCCAGTTTTGGATTGGAAATCTGTATCTGTGGTGAGTTGGGGTTGTCGGTGTGCCCTTAGTGATGCTCCTATTTTCTCCACCTCTCCCCAGTCGCATGATGTTCCTGACTATTTGTCTGATTTTATGATGTATTTAGTGAGAATGAGTCTGCGTTTTTGCCTCCTCATAGGAGTTATGACTGTGCAATTGAGCTGAGCCCTGGGTGTAAATTTCCCAAGGGTCGACTTTTCAATTTAACAGTACCCGAGCACAAGGCTATGTGATTCTATATTAAGGAGTCGTTGGAGAAGGGTCATATTAGACCATCCTCTTCACCCTTAGGTGCTGGGTTTTTTTTCGTGGCTAAGAAAGATGGGTCATTAAGGCCTTGAATTGACTATCGTTCCCTCAACAAAATTACTGTTAAATATCAGTATCCGTTACCTCTGATTTCTGATCTATTCTCCAGAGATAAAGGTGCTTGCTGGTTTACAAAGCTTGACCTCAGGGGGGCGTATAATCTTATTCGCATTAAGCATGGGGATGAATGGAAGATGGCGTTTAATACTCCGGAGGGACATTTTGAGTACCTGGTGATGCCTTTTGGGCTCACTAATGCCCCTTCTGTCTTCCAGTGCTTCATGAATGATATTTTCCGAGACTTGATGGATAAATTTTTGATCATCTATCTGGATGATATTTTGATCTTTTCCAAGGATTGGGACTCTCATGTGGAACATGTTCGGACTGTGTTCCGGATTTTGAGGGAGAATTCCCTGTTTGTCAAGGGATCGAAATGCCTTTTTGGTGTACAGAGGATTTCATTTTTGGGATTTATTTTGTCTCCATCAACTATTGAAATGGACCTGGCCAAGGTACAGGCCATTTATGATTGGGTTCAGCCCACTTCTTTGAAGGCCCTCCAGAAGTTTTTGGGTTTTGCTAATTTTTATCGTAAATTTATAGCTATTTTTTCTGGTATTGCCAAACCATTGACTGATTTGACTAAGAAGGGTGCTGATGTGCTGAATTGGTCTCCGGAGGCTGTTTCTTCCTTTCAGGAGCTGAAGCGAAGGTTCACTTCTGCTCCGGTTTTGCGGCAACCTGATGTCTCACTCCCATTTCAGGTAGAGGTGGACGCTTCTGAGATTGGTGCAGGAGCTGTTTTGTCCGAAAAGGATCCTGTAACATCTAAAATGAATCCCTGTGCTTTCTTTTCCTGAAAGTTCTCCCCATCCGAACGTAACTATGATGTGGGAATCGGGAACTGTTAGCCATGAAATGGGCATTTGAGGAGTGGAGACATTGGTTGGAGGGAGCTAAACATCAAGTCGTGGTCCTTACTGACAACAAGAATTTGATTTACCTGGAGTCGGCCAAACGCTGGAATCCTAGACAGGCTAGGTGGGCCTTGTTTTTCACACGTTTTGATTTTGTGGTCTCTTTTCTTCCGGGCACTAAGAATGTCAAGGCAGACGCCCTCTCTAGCAGTTTCTTTGCTGATTCTCCTGTTGTGACCAAGCCTGCTACCATCTTAGGTGAGGGGGTAGTTCTTTCTGCCATCTCGCCCGATTTGAGACGTGCTCTGGAAGAGTTTCAGGAGGACAAACCTGAGCGTTGTCCCATTGAAAAATTGTATGTTCCTGACCAGTGGAGGAAGAGAGTGATGTCTGAAGTTCATTGCTCTGCATTGGCTGGTCATCCAGGTATTTTTGGTACTAGAGATTTGGTGAGTCGGTCTTTTTGGTGGCCCGCCTTGTCTCGTGATGTCAGGAATTTTGTGCAGTCCTGTGGGACTTGCTCTCGGTCTAAACCTTGTTCTCGCTCTAGTGGGTTGTTGATACCTTTGCCGGTTCCCAGGAGGCCATGGACCCATATTTCAATGGATTTTATCTCTGATATGCTTGTCTCTCAGAGAATGACTGTTATTTGGGTGATTTGTGATAGATTCTCTAAGATGGTCCATCTTGTACCACTCCCTAAGTTGCCATCTTCCTCAGAGTTGGTGCCCTTGTTTTTGCAACAGGTGGTTCACTTGCACGGGATTCCTGAGAACATTGTATCTGACAGAGGAGTTCAGTTTGTGTCTAGATTTTGGAGGACTTTCTGGTCCAAGCTGGGAATTCAGTTGTCCTTCTCCTCTGCGTTTCACCCTCAGACCAATGGGCAGACGGAGAGAACAAACCAGACTTTGGAGTCGTATTTGAGATTTTTTATTTCTGCTGATCAGGATGATTGGGTTTCATTTTTGCCTTTGGCTGAATTTGCTTTAAATAATAGAGCTAGTTCTGCCACTTTGATGTCACCTTTTTTTTGTAACTTTGGGTTTCATCCTCGATTCTCTTCAGGGCAGGTGGAGCCTTCTGCCTGCCCAGGTGTTGACACTGTGGTGGAGAGAATGCACCAGATCTGGGACCAAGTGGTGGATAAGTTGTCTCTCTCCCAGGAAAAGGCCCAGCGGTTTTCCTACCGGCATAGGACCATTGGTCCCCAGTTTAAGGTGGGTGATATGGTTTGGTTGTCATCAAAGAATATCGCTATGAAGGTGGCTTCTCCAAAGTTTAAACCTAGATTTATTGGACCTTACAAGATTTTGGAGATTCTTAATCCAGTCTCTTTTCGATTGGCTCTTCCTGTTACATTTAAGATCCATAACGTGTTTCATAAGTCTCTGTTAAAGAGGTTTGTTGAGCCAGTAATTCCTGTGGTGGCACCTCCTGACCCAGTATTGGTTGAAGGTAATGTGGAATATGAGGTTGAGAAGATACTGGATTCTCGCCTGGCTAGACGGAGACTCCAGTATTTGGTTAAATGGAAGGGTTATGGCCAGGAGGATAATTCTTGGGTCCCTGCATCCGATATTCATGCTGAAAGATTGGTTCGTGCCTTTCATCGGGCCCATCCTGATCACCCTGGTGGCGTGGATGAGGGTTTGGTGACCCCTCCTCAAGGGGGAGGTACTGTTGTGAGTTCATTTTCCCCTTCACCGTCGATGTCTGATGAACTCCCTCTTCTGGTGAAGGAAGGTTGTGAGGCTGATTACCAAACACCTGATCTGGTAGATGATGACTAGGTAACAGGAATTGATGACTGGATATAAGGCAGCCGACGCCCTTCTGAGTCGCTGGTGATTTCTCTGCTGGATTCTTGGAGACCAGTCTGACTCCTGCTTCCCAAAGATAAGTTTTTGCTCTGCTATTGAACTTATTAGTTTTGTTTTGTTTACTTTGTTTTTTGGAGTTCAGCCATCCTCGGTCGGGGGTGTGCTGAGTTCCATTTTTGTCTCTGGTCAGTTTGTCTCTTTGCTCTGTGTTCAGAATTTACCTGAGTGCTGATATAGTCATTTTGAAGACCTAGCGACTTCAGGGCCTGTTTTTCCTATCAGACGGTTGGGATATTTTTTGGTAGGGTTTTTTACGGATTGCAGACAGCAGCTTTTCTATCCTGTCCATTTTAGTTAGCTTGGGCCCCATCGTTTGCTCAACCTATCTTTCTATCTGTGTTAGTGTTTTCATCTTGCTTCACCGTCATTATATGTTGGGGGCTGCCTATTGCTTTGGGGTCTGCTCTGGGGCAGTTTAGATTTCCCCTTTCTTTCTTTAGGCCTATTTAGTTCTCCGGCTGTGATTGAGGGGTCTAGGGCATCGTAGGACCCCCCCGGCTACTGTTAGTTGTTGTGGATAGGATCAAGGGTCTGCAATCCGATAGCTACCAACCTCTCCGGTTTTCTGGACTTAGCTTGTATTTTTTTTTTTCCTCCTTCGGTGACTCATTCATAACAGTGTGGCCTCTGTTCTAGCGCTTATCTGAGGTACTCGCAGTGCTGAGTTCAATGAAGTTCCCCCTGTTGACTCTCTTTTGGAACTTTCTCGTATGGCTGGCAGCCGTAGCCTTTTCCTTCTGGCTCACACACGTCGATGCTGGGGCCTCCGAGCCTCAGTTGGGTACAGAGCATTTACATCTGCTACTTCCTCTGGATTCTGCTGCAGGAATGTCAGTGTCCCTACAAACTCGGAGACCGGAATCCTGACCATGCGCTCCAGCTAGGAGTGAGCCTTTACTCTGCTCATCCTCCAGCTCCCCTTCTCACGTCCACACACTTCCCCTTCCCTGCACAGAATGGCCTAACTTACCTCCTCCCGACCACAGAGAGCAGCTCCTCAACGAAGACGAAAGAATCTAATTAATAAAAATATTGGAGAAAGAGAAACCAATCACAAACTAAAATGTTTCTATACTAATGCACAAAGCATGGGCAACAAACAAGGAGAATTGGAACTACTAACACAGGAAAAGAAATATGATGTCATTGGAATCACTGAAACTTGGTGGGACAATACACATGATTGGAATACAAGACTAGAAGCATACAACTTATTTGCAAGAAACAGACTTGATAAACAAGGAGGAGGTGTCGCATTGTATGTTAGAAACGCGTATATCTGCACAGAGATTGAAGCTTCAGAGACTGGGAGTTCTGTGGAAACTGTTTGGGTAAGAATACAAGGACAGAACAATGGAAAGGACACCATTGTAGGCATTTACTACAGGCCGCCTGTGCAAGCTGAAGATATGGATGAACTCTTTATGCATCAAATGGCCAAGTTCTCCAAAAAATATGACATAGTTGTCATGGGAGATTTCAACTATCCAGACATTTGTTGGGAATCTCTCTCAGGCAAAACTAACAGGTCAAGGAAATTCTTATCATCTCTTGTTGACAACTTTATTTTCCAAAAGGTAAGGGAGAAAACAAGGGGAACTGCTACCTTGGATCTAATCCTTATAAACAGGGAGGAAATTGTTGAGGAGGTAAAAGTGGCTGGGACCCTAGGAGGTAGCGACCATGCTATTTTAGAATTTTGGATAACTAGAGGCGGAAGACCTGTGAAGACTCAGACGTCAAGGTTAGATTTCAGAAAGGCAGATTTTAAGGTATTCAGAAAGAGAATTGGAGGGATCCAATGGCTGGATATCCTTAAAGACAAAAATGTCCAGGAAGGATGGGAAATCTTGAAAAATGAAATTCTCAAAGCACAGTTGTTAACAATTCCGAAAAGAGGGAAGAATAGGAAGCATTTAAGGAAACCAGGATGGATGAACACAGAACTTAAGCACATGCTAAAAAGGAAGAAAAAAATGTTTATAAAATGGAAAGAGGGAGGCATATCTAAAGAAGAATATAATGCTGCCTGCAGAACCTGCAGGGCACAAATCAGATTATCTAAAGCTGAAAATGAATTGAGGCTTGCAAGAGATGTCAAAAGCAATAATAAAGGATTTTGGGGATATGTCAAAAGTAAAAGAAAAGTCAAAGATGCTATAGGATTTTTACAGGATGAAAATGATGAAATGGTAAGACAGGATGTTGAGAAGGCTGAACTTTTAAATTCCTATTTTGCATCTGTTTTCTCTCAGAAAGGAAATGTAACATCAACTGTTATTCACTGTCCTATTAAGGGAATAGAAGAATCCAGGATATCTATAAACAGAAAGATAGTGAGGAAACACTTAGCTAACCTAAATTAATTCAAGAGTCCAGGTCCAGATGAATTACACCCCAGAGTACTGAAGGAGATAGCAGAAGAAATTTTTGAACCCCTCTCCATAATCTTTGAAAATTCTTGGAGAACAGGAGAAGTGCCAGAAGACTGGAGAAGAGCAAATGTTGTTCCTATCTTCAAAAAGGGGAAGAAGGTGGACCCAGGCAACTATAGGCCGGTGAGTCTGACTTCTATACCAGGAAAGATCTTTGAACAAATTATTAAACAACATGTATGTCAATACCTGGATAAGAATGAAGTGATTAAACAGAGTCAGCATGGGTTTGTAACTAATAAGTCATGTCAGACTAATTTAATTTCCTTCTATGACGGTATTACTAATTGGGTGGATCAAGGAAATGCTGTAGATATAGTATATCTTGACTTCAGCAAAGCATTTGACAAAGTCTCTCATACAATCCTTATTGAAAAAATGACTAAGTACGGAATGGACAAGGCAACTGTTAGGTGGATTCATAACTGGCTTAGTGATCGGACCCAAAGAGTGGTCATAAATGGCTGCACATCCAGTTGGAAGAATGTCTCAAGTGGGGTACCACAGGGCTCTGTCCTGGGCCCTGTATTGTTCAACATCTTTATCAACAATTTAGATGAAGGAATTGAGGGTAAACTGATTAAATTTGCTGATGACACAAAGCTAGGAGGGATAGCTAATACTAGAGAAGAGAGAGAGAGGATTCAAAAAGATATAAATAAACTGGAGAAGTGGGCAGCAACTAACAGAATGGTTTTTAACAGGGAGAAATGCAAAGTATTACATCTGGGCAATAAAAATGAAAAAAGCATATATAGAATGGGAGGAATAGGGCTAAGTGACAGCACATGAGAAAAAGACTTGGGTATACTAATAGATCACAGACTGAATATGAGTCAACAGTGTGATGCAGCAGCAAAAAAGGCAAATGCAATTCTAGGATGTATTAACAGAAGCATACAGTCTAGATCACGTGAAGTCATTATTTCCCTCTACTCCTCTTTGGTCAGACCTCATCTGGAATATTGTGTCCAGTTTTGGGCACCACATTTTAAAAAAGACATCAACAAACTGGAGCAAGTTCAGAAAAGAGCAACCAGAATGGTGACCGGTTTGCAAACCCTGTCTTATGAGGAAAGGTTGCAGGATTTGGGAATGTGTAGTTTGCAAAAGAGACGACTGAGAGGAGACTTAATAGCTGTCTACAAATATCTAAAGGGCTGTCACAAAGTAGAAGGATCAACTTTATTCTCATTTGCACAAGGAAAGACTAGAAGCAATGGGATGAAACTGAATGGGAGGAGACACAGATTAGATATTAGAAAAAACTTTTTGACAGTTAGAGTGATCAATGAGTGGAACAGGCTGCCACGAGAAGTGGTGAGTTCTCCTTCAATGGAAGTCTTCAAACAGAGGCTGGACAGACATCTGACTGGGATGATTTAGCGAATCCTGCTTTGAGCAGGGGGTTGGACCAGATGGCCCAGGAGGTCCCTTCCAATTCTACGATTCTATGATTCTATGATTCTATGATTCAGCAGTCATGTTCAGAGGTCTCCCTGCTGGCGTGGAGTGGGAAATGTGTTGTGTGTTGGTTTAACTGCTAGATTAATCCTTCGTTGCTCCCAAGAATGACATCACACTTCCTAGGAGGAAGGTAATGCCACTGTGGCGACCGTACTCCTGGGGATGCCACAAGTACACTGATGCCCAGCCACTGCTAGATGATTCTGCTGGTACATTGACCAAGACCACTACATTCCCCTCACACTCTACACAGCCAGAATCTGACCCAGAGGAAACTCAGGTTCCCCTTCCCGCATACTATACCACCTTACACGGTGACAAAGAGGAAGGTGCAGATGAAAGTGCAGGCTCCTTGAGATGGTGGGGGGGCATACTCATGGGTGATGGCACTGGCACAGGGCCCCTCATAGTACGCAAAAGTGTCTCTGCCGGTGGGAGGGCCCACCGGAGGGCCCCACCCACCATCAGACACACCGCCACACACCGACGTACTATTAGAGGGGCCCTGTGCCACTGCCGTCGCCAACGAGTGGGCCCCCCTGCTTGCTCAGGATCACAGCACTTGCAAAGTTGAAATACTTACCTCTCCCTGCTCCACCGCCATGACGTCTTCCGTGTTTCCTGACAGTGATAGTCTGATCAGAGAGCGCAATGACATCATGTCTGTACGCCCTCTGCCTAAACAGCCAAGTGCAGTGAGATGGACGATGGGGACAACGAGGAGTCCAGACTAGTACAGGGATTCCATAGCGAGGAGACTTATTTAATTGTTTTCAATGTTGGGACAGCAATTTTTGGGGAGCACTATACTCTGGAGAATGATATATGGGGCCCACCATACACTGGAGCATTCCAAAGGTGGACATCAGACACTGGAGCAGCATTTACAGGGCACATTATATATTAGAGCATTAGAAATGGGGCCCATTATGTATGGAGCATTATTTGGGCCCATAAAACAGTGGAGCTTCATCCATGGGGACCAACATATACTGTAGCATTATGTGGAGCTCATCATATACTGTTTCAAACATTATATGTGACCAATGATTCTGTATGGAGAAATATATGGGCCTCAATACTCTGTATAGCGCACTATGCGGTGGCCATAATACTGTATGGAGTAATATACTGTCCGTTTTTGGAGCTATTAAAAATGGATATCAGTCGTGAGATGTAAAAAGTGAAGTATTTTTCATTGTACTATGCCGCTATTTCTCTGCGGTATCAGAGCATCATGAGTTGTGGTATGTGTTAAAGGGGCGCTCTTTGGCCCAGGGCACATGAAAACCTGGAGCCAGCCCTACCCCCCACAAATTTAGCCAAATAACCCCCATTTTTCAGTGCGTAACTAGTATTATGAAGTAAATTAAGGTTGTAAAGCTTCAGTAATCAGAATTGATGTTTTTGGCATTCAAAAGGGCACTGTAGATGTGTTTCCTGTCCTCCACTCCCTGCCGACTTTGCTTCCCCATTGACTTGCATTGGGTTTCGTGTTTCAGTCGGCCTTCGACTTTTCATGATAATCGGCCAATTTCGTTCGACCCGACTTTTGCGAAAGTCGGGTTTCATGAAACCTGACTCGACCAGAAAAAAGGCAAAGTCGCTCATCTCTAGTTCCTTGCATCAAATTTTCGATACGTCTCACATTCTTCCCTATTTTTTAGAAAAATTCTATTTTTTTATGCCTGTGTGTGGGGTAATTTGCTCAGATAGGGCATAAGGTGCAAAACTGCTGAAACTTAGCAAACAAAAATTGTTGGAATTTCACTAATACTATTTTCTTTAACAAAATTCTTCTGTCTTGTCATCTTACCCCATACGCTAGACAAATTATGAATATGCAAAATTGTTGTCATGTGCAGTACACAAGCAGTACTTGCAAGAAATTCCTGAAGCTCCTTCATGTTGCTGTAGGCATCTTAGCAGTCTCCAGGACCAATTTTCTTCTTCTTTTTTCAACAATTTTTGAGAAATGTCCAGTTTACAGAATGTATATTTTTTAGAGACCTATTCATTTATGAAGTGACTTTGAAGGGCTTATATATTGGAAAAAAAACAAAAGTAAAAATATTATGAATACCCTATCCCTCAAAAAATTCAAAATTTCTTTTCTAAGGGTGCGTGCACACGCTGCAAATTGTGCTGCGGAATTTTCCACTCGGATTTGTGAAAATCTGCAGGTAAAACCGCAGGTCAAAAGACCTGCGGTTTATCTGCAAGTTTTCTGCTGTTTAGCCTGCGGGTTTCCCCTGCAGTTTGACACCTGCCATGAAGCAGGTGCCAAACCACAATGGAATCCGCGCAAAGAATTGACATGCTGCAGATTTGAAACCGCAGCAAATCCGCGTGGAAAATTCTGCACCATGTGCACTGCGGATTTCATTTTCCATTGATTATAATGGTACTGTACACTGCAGCACAAACTGCTGCGGATCCGCAGGACCAAATCCGGTGAGGATCCGCAGCAGAATCCACAGCGTGTGCACACAACTTAATTGAGATTCTGATTTGGCTTTTATCCTAAGTCATATTAAAAGACTCATTAAAGGGTTGATTGTGACTTGTAGGATCGCTACTTCCAACAGGTGGTGCTATAGAGTTCAAGTCCTCTTTCTTTCTGTAGAGGCAATTTGCATATTAAATTTCCCAGAGAAGCATTGCATGGCGAATAAGCCTCCTTACCTTGAGAAGCCAGAGCTGGTATGTCAGTCACCACAAGGAACAAGGAAAAACCTTACCCCTTAGACCACAGGAAATAATGCATAGTCGAATTAAAAAATGTTGACTTAGCCCCAAATTTGTCATTTTCAGAAGGAGCAAAAAGAGAAAATGGACCCTGCAATTTTTACGGAACTTTACTTCATCGTGGCAATATACCAAATATTGTCAAAATCTGATATTTACACACATGTCAGACAGAAGAACTATTTACGGTAATTTTGGTTGGAATAGATTGCAGACACAATGTTGCACTTGCATAGCGATTGAGTGACCCCATTTTGGAAACAAGACCCATCAAGAAATTCATCTAGGGGTGTGATAACATTTTGAACACACAGGTAATTCCCAAAACTTTATGGTATTCGGACGTGAAAACTAATGTTTGGGCACAAGACAGGGTTCAAAAAGGAAAGAGCATTGTTTGATTTTTGTATTGCAGATTTGACTGGAATAGATTCTGACTGCCGTATGGCATTTGTAAAGCCCCTAAAGCAAAAAGCCAACAAGATTGACCTCATTTTGCAGAATAGATCCTTTACAGAATTTATTTAGGGGTATGTTGACCATTTTGAATCCTCAGGAGCTTAGCAGAACTTTATAACTAGTGTTGAGCATTCCGATACCGCAAGTATCGGGTATCGGCCGATACTTGCTGTATCGGAATTCCGATACCGACTTCCGATATTTTTTCAATATCGGAAGTCGGCATCGGAATCGGAAGTTCAAAGTTGATTGACAGCCGAAATGACGTCATCATGATGCGCGGTGTGTGCGCATCATGATGCGCCGTCATTTCGGGCCTTCCGGGGGTCTCTGCCGGCCTGCCGGGGGGCTGTGCCGGCCTGCCGGGGGGCTGTGTGGACTGCCCGGGGTCTGTACCGGCCTGCCGGGGGGCTGTGCCGGCCTGCCGGTGGTCTGTGCACCCTGTGGGGGTCTGTACCGGCCTGCCGGGGGGCTGTGCCGGCCTGCCGGGGGGCTGTGCTGATGTCCGGGGGTCTGTGCAAGCATCGTCCGATGGGACTACAAGTCCCATCTGGCGATGCCTGCTACCATGACAGTGATTGACACATTAGCCAATGATGGGACAGTAGTAGTCCCATCATCCGGCTAATGTGTTAAATGTTAAAAAAAATATATATATATATACTACATACATACTACATACATACTACATACATACTACATGCATGCTACATACATACTACATGCTACATACATACTACATATATACTACATGCATGCTACATACATACTACATGCTACATACATACCACATATATACTACATACATACTACATGCATGCTACATACATACTACATGCTACATACATACTACATATATACTACATGCATGCTACATACATACTACATGCTACATACATACCACATATATACTACATACATACTACATGCATGCTACATGCTACATACATACCACATACATACTACATACATACTACATACATACTACATGCATGCTACATACATACTACATGCTACATACATAACACATATATACTACATGCATGCTACATACATACTACATGCTACATACATACCACATATATACTACATACATACTACATGCATGCTACATGCTACATACATACCACATACATACTACATACATACTACATACATACTGCATGCATGCTACATACATACTACATGCATGCTACATACATAACACATATATACTACATGCATGCTACATACATACTACATGCTACATACATACCACATACATACTACATACATACTACATGCATGCTACATACATACTACATGCTACATACATACCACATATATACTACATACATACTACATGCATGCTACATACATACTACATGCTACATACATAACACATATATACTACATGCATGCTACATACATACTACATGCTACATACATGCCACATACATACTACATACATACTACATGCATGCTACATACATACTACATGCTACATACATACTACATATACTGTATACTACATGCATGCTACATACATACTGCATGCTACATACATACTACATACATACTACATACATACTACATGCATGCTACATACATACTACATACATACTACATGCTACATACATACCACATATATACTACATACATACTACATGCATGCTACATACATACTACATGCTACATACATACCACATATATACTACATACATACTACATGCATGCTACATACAATACATACATAGACATACAGTACATATAACATAGAGTAACATACTTACCAATACTTGTCACATTGTTCCCCGAAGCCATTGTCTTTTACGGAATAAATATTAACATAACAAACCACAAAAATACTCACCCATGATCCGAAGCAGTCCACGAGTGTGTCCCACGACGATCTTGGGTAGAGAACTGCAGCATCAGCTGATGCTGCCGTTCTCTACGGGCTGCAGGAATCCAATGACAGAAGGTAGGTATCCTTCCGCACTGTATTCCTCCGCCACTTATAAAAAAAAGTCCCTAGTCTCACTTTATGCCATTGCTGCGTGGGAAATTCCTACCTTCCATCATTGGATTCCTGCAGCCCGTAGAGAACGGCAGCATCAGCTGATGCTGCAGTTCTCTACCCAAGATCGTCATGGGACACACTCGTGGACTGCTTCGGATCATGGGTGAGTATTTTTGAGGTTTGTTATGTTAATATTTATTCCGTAAAAGACAATGGCTTCGGGGAACAATGTGACAAGTATTGTTAAGTATGTTACTCTATGTTATATGTACTGTATGTCTATGTATGTATTGTATGAATGTATTGTATGTAGCATGCATGTAGTATGTATGTAGTATGTATGTAGCATGTAGTATGTATGTAGCATGCATGTAGTATGTATGTAGCATGCATGTAGTATGTATGTAGTATGTATGTAGCATGCATGTAGTATGTATGTAGCATGCATGTAGTATGTAGCATGTATGTAGTATGCATGTAGTATATATGTAGTATGTATGTTACATGTAGTATATATGTAGTATGCATGTTGCATGCATGTAGTATGTAGCATGTATGTAGTATGCATGTTACATGTAGTATATATGTAGTATGCATGTTGCATGCATGTAGTATATATGTTGTATGTATGTTGCATGCATGTAGTATATATGTAGTATGTATGTTGCATGTAGTATATATGTAGTATGAATGTAGCATGTATGTAGTATGAATGTAGCATGTATGTAGTATGCATGTTGCATGTAGTATATATGTAGTATGTATGTTACATGTAGTATATATGTAGTATGCATGTTGTATGTATGTAGCATGTAATTTTTTTTTTTTTTTTTTTACATTCAACACATTAGCCGGATGATGGGACTACTACTGTCCCATCATTGGCTAATGTGTCAATCACTGTCATGGTAGCAGGCATCGCCCGATGGGACTTGTAGTCCCATCGGACGATGCCTGCACAGCCCCCCGGAGCCTGCACAGCCCCCCGGCAGGCCGGCACAGCCCACCGGAGCCTGCACAGACCACCGGCAGGCCGGCACAGCCCCCCGGCAGGCCGGCACAGACCACCGGAGCCTGCACAGACCCCCTGGCAGGCCGGCACGGCCCCCCGAAAGGCCCGTACAGACCCCAGAGAGGCTGTACAAGGCAAAAACAGGGTTTTTCTTATTCCGATACCGGAAGTCCCATAGACTTGAATGTGACTTCCGGTATCGGAATCGGCGATACCGATACTTTTTTTAAGATCGGCCGATCCATTCCGATCCGATACTTTGAAGTATCGGACGGTATCGCTCAACTCTATTTATAACTTTAAAACAAGAATGCTTTTTTCCAATAAAATGTTTTAGCCCCAAATTTTTCATTTTCACAAGCGATAATAGGAGATAATGAACACTAACATATATATATATATATACTATATATATATATACATATACATATATATATATCCAGTATATAAAAGTTTCACACAGATGATAAAATTCACACATGATGATAAAATTGACACATATAAATTTAGCCTAAAACAGTATACTGAGTTGTATGCAATAATTTATAAAATATCGGTCGCTTAACCCCTTTCAGGCATTCGGCGTATAAGTACGTCGATGGCAGACTCCCCCTCTTTGGTGCGGGCTCTGGCGCTGAGCCCACACCTTTCCAGGCACATGACAGCTGATCTATACAGCTGACATGTGCCCACAACAGCCGCTGGTGGAATTGCGATCCACCTGCGTCTGTTAGCTAGTTAAATGGCTCCCACCACGCCTGCCCAGTAGCAGCTATCTGCAATGCAACAAAATACTGT
Source organism: Dendrobates tinctorius (assembly GCF_039654945.1). Classification (NCBI taxonomy): domain Eukaryota; kingdom Metazoa; phylum Chordata; class Amphibia; order Anura; family Dendrobatidae; genus Dendrobates; species Dendrobates tinctorius. The sequence continues at coordinate 59,586,378 of NW_027361697.1, forward strand.
ATGATGAGCACTACACAAGTGCTACAAAATGCCTCAGTGTATCCCTAGCCTTACAAAGGAATTTATTGTGTCTTCCAAATCTATGGTCTTCCATAAATGACAAAGACAAATTTGTATTATCTATTTTGGTATTATTGGTTTGCGCCCTGGCAAAGTCTAAAAGGTGGACCTTTGCTGCAGGAGCCAGAAGTCCATTCTGTATGCAGTGTGACCTTGTGTGGCTGTAATGGAGGCTTTTTTCAGTGTAAATACTACTGGAAGAACAATTAAAGCCTGTCTCGTTCAGTGATAAGCATTCTCTTTAAAACTTAATGAATGTCGTTAGCTTTTGAAACCATGATGTATGAAGAGTCAGACAGCAGGAAAACAATCACAATGAGGAAAATAAGTGGATATTGGTTTCAGTGGACATAACCCAAGGTTTGAAGCTAAGGCTATCCATATACATACTTTATGTATTGTGACAGCAAGTACGTAAAGTCCACATGGCCCATTTGTGGGAAAAGTGTTTGCACCTGTTTCAAACATCTTAATTAAGTTAATAAATATCCATACACCTGTTGCAGAATCAACCCCACTAAAATGTATTTAGAGAAATTTCAGTTACAGATATTTCTGCCACAAATCTGTTATGTGTGAGCATGGCATGACAGTCCAAAGGAATACACTGAGTCTCATCTGCATGGAACTTTCATGAGATCTTCATGCATCTCTGCTTTGATAAAAAATAGAGATAAATCTCAGTTCCTACCATGTTTAATGTGTGCATTCTCTTAATATAGTAGGGATAGCTTACAACATAAATGCCAGAGTTATAGCCCAGACACGTGCAACTTCCATGCCATGTCCAGACCATAGAATCCTGGACATCTAGAGTATATGTAAGAATATTTTTCTGGAAGACATACCCAAAGAACATATACTAGAAAAAAAAATTTGCCACTCAACTTTTAGTCATACGTGAAGAGTTTTATTTGCAGTCACATATAAACGTTTCGGCTGTAACAATAAGCCTTCATCAGTACTCAAGACTGCTCTTGTTCACTAAACTGCTGAACATTAAGATAGGGAGCCACTGTAATAATGGGTGTGATGAGTAAGTAATGTGCCATCCACACTGGATTACGAGGCCTAGAGACCTAGGAGAGAGGGGACGCTAGATCAGTGTCCACAGCAAATGGAAAATAGTGGAATCAATCTTCTATGAGGTCCACGTTTAGTATGGGTATGGAATGGACTCAGATGTAGCTAAGCGGCCTCAGGAACAAGTATGAATATATGGATGGCCTTGTTCATGTACATGTAATTAAATGAATAGCCGTTTTGTTGGTGGGTGGTGGTGCTGTGTGACCTGGAGAGTACGCGGAATCCACCGCTAGTGTGACAGCTAGTGTCACACTAGCGGTGGATTCCGTGTACTCTCCAGGTCACATGGTCACATTTAAACTTTTTAGTAAATTTTTCCTGTGCGACTTTTTATAATATATTATGTGTAAATGTTTTGTATATTCATTATATGTGATGTGAGTAATAATTTTCATTTTAATCCCTGGTACACTGTGGAAGTATTAATGTTGGTAAAATTTTCCCCTTTTTTCGACCTGAGATATATAGAGTCGATCCTGCTCTCTTTCAGGAGCGCTGATTGAGTTCCTTGTGGGTCTGTTTTTCTGGTCAGTTGCAATCAATTGTCTGTGACTTCTGGGCGATGATTAAGTGGCATTCATCCATTTTTGTTTTTCATGTATATATATATATATATATATTTTTTTTTGTTCAAGTAATTGTTTTCACATTTTTGTTAAGTGCACACTTTTTTGTCAAATACACACATTTTTATCTGGGAAGACTTTTTTGATAGATAGCTTTTTGTTTTTCCTACTTTCCAGTACGTGTTCTGTTCTGCTGTGGTGGTTTGAGTGCTTTTCTTGTTTTTGACGTGGGTTCGATTTTTTACATTTTTTCTTTTTTCTCTCTTTTCTTCCTCATTTTGTTCCTTTATGTCTTTTTTCTGTAGATTAATTAAAAGAATGATTCATTTTAGAAAGCAAAGATTGATTATTATGTTATTTCCTATGTTTGAACTTTGACTTCTTTGCCGCCTAACATGTGACCATTGGCGCCAATTTTCAAATCCTGAATGAATATAATCTGAAGCAGCTTTATCTGTTCATATATGTATGTCATCCCCTGAGGAAGAAGTAAATGTATACTTCAAAACGCGCTGGCAAATAAATGGTTAATCTTTCAACTTAACCTGGATTTATTATTTGGTCAAGCAGCGCACTTAGTCCATAAACTAGTTCCATAAGAAGTTGATACTTTGGCGGTCTCTGACCTTTGGACGTGCAGCAACTGACCTTGGATCTTACATGCTTTATTCTCTCCTGGAAAGGGTGAGTGTATCTTTTTTAATTCTTTCATTGTCAACCCAGATAAGACCCTATTGCGCTTTACTTGTTCCTACAGTATTTATTCACTGATTACATGTAGGGTATTGGCACACTCAGGAGAAATTGAACAACAAACTGAGGTCATTTTTTTCCTATTAGCCCTTCTAAAAATTAAAAGTTGGGGCTAAAATAACATTTTAGCTGTAAAAATGTAATTATTATTTCTTCACTGCCCAATGGTATAAATTCCTGTGAGGCAAAATTGGTGTCAACATACTCACTGCATCCCTAATTGAGAGTTATAGTTTGTAAAATGACATCAGTTATGAGGGGTTTCTGCTGCTCTTGCACCTCAGGGGCTCTGCCAAAGAGACATGGCACCCTAAAACCATTGCAGCAAAATATGAACTCCAATCTTGTGCTTCTTCCTTTCTGATCTTTGCACTGTGTTTCAAAAGTAGTTTTATAGGGTATTTTTGTACTCAGGAGAAGTTGTACAACATATTGTATGGTCCATTTTGCTTCTGTTACCCTTGTAAAAATCAAAAATTTGGGCAAAGCCAACATTTTTGCAGCAAAAAAAAAATTGTTTTTTTCATTTTTACAGTTCAACTTTGTAATATTCTGTGAAGCAGCTGTGAGTTCAAGGTGCTCACCAGACTTTTAGATAAATTTCTTGAGGGATCTAGCTTCCAAAATGGCATCACTTGTGGGGGGGTTTCCACCGCTTAGGCACATCAGGGCCTCTCATAATGCGACATGACGTTCGCTAACGATTCCAGCCAATTTTGTGTTCAAAAATTAAAATGGCGCTCCTTCCCTTCCCAGCCCTGCCATGCATACAAACAGTAGTTTTATAGCACATTTGGGGTATTGGCATACACAGGAGAAATTGCACAACAAATTGTATGGTGCAATTTCTTTTGTTACCCTTGTAAAAATAAAAAATGTATGGCTAAAAAACATTTTTGTGGGAAAAATGTGAATTTGAATTTTCATGGCTCAAAGTTATAACATTTTGTGAAGCATCTGAGGGCACAAAGTGTTCACCACACATCTAGATAAGTTCCTTGAGGGGTGTAGCTTACAAAATGAGGTTACTTGGGTTACTCTGTTTAGACACATCAGGGGCTCTCCGAACACGACATGGCATTCGCTAATGATTCTAGCAGTTTTTGCACTCCAAAAGTTAAATGGTACTCCTTTCCTTTTGAATTCTGCTGTGTACTCAAACAGTAGATTTCATCCACATTTGTGGTATCGGTATACTCAGGAGAAGTTGCACAATAAATTATATGTTGCAATTTCTCCTGTTACCCTTGGTGAAAATGCAACATTTTGGGCTAAAAAACATTGTGGGAATGATTAGATTTTTCATTTTCTTGGCTGTACATTATAAAATTCTGTGAAGCACCTGGGGGTTCAAGGTGCTCACTACACATCTAAATAAGTTTCTTGAAGGGCCTAGTTTCCAAAATGAGATCACTTGTGGATGAAGTCTCTACTGTTTGGGCACATCAGAGGCTTTCCAAATGCGGCATGGCATCCGCTATCTATTTCAGCCATTTTTGCGTTTAAAAAGTCAAGTGATGATCCTTACTTTCTGAGCCCTGCCATGCACCCAAGCAGTAGTTTTCCCCCACATTTGGGGTATTGGCATACTCAGGAGAAATTGCACAACAAATTTTGTTGTGCATTTTTTGAAAATCTTTATCATTAAGTGAAAATGAAATTTACAAAACAAGATCCTGTGTGAAAAAGTGATTGCCTCTCCCCCTTAAAACATAAATTAACTGTGGTTTATCACATCTTTAGGAAGCTGAGTTAAAATTCCCTAGCTGAGCCCAGGCCTGATTACTGCCACACATGTTCTCAATCAAGAAATCACTTAAATAGGACCTGTACGACAACGTGAAGTAGACCAAAAGATTCTCAAAAGCTAGACATCATGCCAAGATCCAAATAAATCCTGGAACAAAAGAGAAACAAAATAATTGAGATGTATCAGTCTGGAATAGCTTATGAAGTAATTCTGCAGCGTTGGGACTGCAGAAAACCACAATGAGAGCCACTATCCACCAATGGTGAAAACATGGAACAGTGAGAAAACTTTGATGGAGTGGCTGGCTGATCAAAATTACCCCGAAAGCACAGCAACAACTCATCCAAAAAGTCACAAAAGACCTCCACAACAACATCCGAAGGACTACAGCCCTCACTTGCTTCAGTTAAGGTCAGTGTTTATGACTCCACCATAACAAAGAGACAGGGCAAAAATGGCCTGCATGTCAGAGTTCCAAGATGAAAACCACTGCTGAAGAATAGTAATATAAAGGCTTGTCTCAGTTTTGCCAGAAAACATCTTGATGATCTCCAAGACTTTTGGGCGATTATTCTCTGGATGATGATGATGAGACAAAAGTTGAACTTTTTGGAAGGTGTATGTTCCATTAAATCTAGAAGTAACACTGGATTTCAGAAAAGGGAAATCATACCAGCAGTAAAATATGGTGGTGGTATTGTGATGGTCTGGGGCTGTTTTGCTGCCTCAGGACCTGGAAGACTCACTGTGGTAAATGGAAACATGAATTCTTCTGTCAACCAAAAAGTCCTGAAGGAGAATGTCCGGCCATTTGTTCATGACCTCAAGCTGAAGAGCACTTGGGTTATGCAGCAGGACAATAAACCCAAACACACCAGGAAGTCCACCTTTGAATGGCTTAAAAAAATTAAGAGTTTGGAGTGGCCTAGTTAAAGTCCTGACCATAATCCAATTGCAATGCTGTGTCATGACCTTAAAAAGGCAGTTTGTGCTCAGAAACCCTTCTTTGTGGCTGAATTACAACAACTCTGCAAAGATGAGTGGGCCAAAATTCCTCCAGAGCTTTGTTAAAGACTCATTGCCAGGTATTGCAAATGTTTGATTTGAGTTGTTGTGCTAAGGGTGACCCAACCAGTTTTTAGGTTTAGGGGGCAATCACTTATTCACACAGGACCCTGTAAGTTTGGATTTCTTTTTTTCCTTAATAATGAAGACCTTTATTTAAAAACTGAATTTTGTGTTTACTTGTGCTATATTAGTCTAATATATAAATTTGTGTGGTGATTTGAAACATTTAAATGGGACAGACATGCAAAAGAGTAGGAAATCAGGAAGGAAGGCAAACACTTTTTTACACAACTGTAACATATATTTATATATATACTTCTCACCTGGGGGTAGGTTTTTTTGTCTTTTCTCATTCTCGGGTCCTCTATCAGAGGCCTGGGAGTTTGATAATTCTGCGTAGAATCTTAATTGTTTCCAGCATTGCGCTTTTCTGGACAGAGAGTTCAGATGTTGCTCCTGAGATCTGTTGTAGCCATTTTCCCAACTTAGGGGTCACTGCTCCAAGTGCTCCTATTACCACTGGAATCACTGTTGCCTTCACCTTCCACATCTTCTCCAGTTCTTCTTTGAGGCAATGGTATTTCTACAGCTTCTCATATTCTTTCTTTCTGATGTTGCTGTCACCTGGCACTTCCACATCTATTGCTGTTCTGTCTCTGACATAATTCACATGCTTTAACTGTCTATTTTGATAACATACAATGATTTGCTGTATGTTTAGAATGTACAGGTTTCTATATAGTTTACTGTTTTGTGTATCTTTGGCTCCATCTACTGGCCAAAGTCAGAAATGCATGATTATTATGCATTGTACTTCCTGAATTTTATTTCCCTCTCTTCACAATGCATTTTGGGAATGTTTGCAAAGCACTGAAAAACACTGGACTGGAAAAAACTGGAGTCTGAACTGATAAAGTAAGTTAATGTGTATGCACAATGTAAGTGCATATTAACACAAGACCATTAACCAGAGAAAACAAAAACCAAAAAAACACAAATAACCTGAAATAAAAAAGTAAAAAATAAACTGCAAATAATGCATAAAGGTAATAATAATAATAGTATTTAGTAAACATAATTTTGATCAAAATAATGTACAAGCCATCCCGCCACGTCAAGGCAACCCTTGTGGGACAGTCCTAACTCTAGTATTTAAAACCTTTTCACTTGCCAAGTGACGTGAATGTGAACAAGGGTCGAGGGACTGAACCACTAGTAAAAGCTTAGGCCAGACAGGATGGATTTCCCAGCTCAGAAAGAGGGCAGTCACACCCATATATGCACAGAATGAGCAATGAAATGAATAACACTGATATGACACTGATATGATATGATATGACATGATATGATATGACACTGATTGGTCTCATCAGGGGAAATGCTGAAGACTTGTATCGGAGTGAGGTGGAAAGAATATGTGACTGGTGTAAAGCCAATAATCTTGTACTCAACACTAAAAAAACTGCTGAGATTGTTGTGGATTTTAGGAAAGATCAACATGAGATACTTCCAATCTACATCCATGACGAAGTGGTTCTTAGGGTCACAGAGACCAAATTCCTTGGTGTTATCATCTCTCAAGATCTTAAATGGGGGAAAAACGTGGATGCTGTTATAAGAAAAGCACAACAGAGGATGTTCTTCCTGCGTCAGCTGAAAAGATATGGTTTGTCTAAGAATCTGCTGATCTTATTCTTTAATGCTGTCATCAGATCTGTGATTTGTTCCTCTCTGATAGTTTGGTATGGGGGAGCCACTGCGCATGACAAACTCCGCTTACAAAGGACTTTCAGAACAGCAGAGAGAATTATAGGCTCCCCCTGCCTAAAATCCAGGATCTTTATGATAAGAGTATTCGATCCCACGCATTGAAAATTTCATCCGATCCCTCTCACCCGGGACACTCCTCATTCCAACTACTCCCTTCAGGACGTCGCTTCAGAGTCCCCAAATGCAGTACCAACCGCCATATGAACAGCTTCTATCCACTCTCTGTTCAACAATTAAATCGTCATGTGTAGACTATATACTGTATCTGTCTTGTTAGATGTTACTTGTTGTATCTGTTGTTATATATTATGTTGCCTCTTTGCCACAAAGAATTCCTTGTATATATGTAATATGTACTTGGCGATAATAAATTTGATTGATTGATTGATTGAATAAAAAACTGGAGTTTGAACTGAGAAAGTAAGTTAATGTGTATGCACAATGTAGGTGCATATTAACACATGACCATTAACCAGAGAAATCAAAAAGCAAAAAGCACAAATATCCTGAAATAAAAAAGTAAAAAATAAACTGCAAATAATGCATAAAGGTAATATTAATAATAATACTAATAATAAGGGTATTTAGTAAACATAATTTTGATCAAAATAATGTACAAGCCATCCCGCTACATCAAGGCAACCCATGTGGGACAGTCCTAACTCTAGTATTTAAAACCTTTTCACTTGCCAAGTGACGTGAATGTGAACAAGGATTGAGGGACTGAACCACTAGTAAAAGCATAGGCCAGACAGGATGGTTTTCCCAGCTCGGAAAGAGGGCAGTCACACCCATATATGCACAGAATGCACAATGAAGAGCTGGGAAAACCATCCTGTCTGGCCTATGCTTTTACTAGTGGCTCAGTCCCTCGACCCTTGTTCACATTCACGTCACTTGGCAAGTGAAAAGGTTTTAAATACTAGAGTTAGGATTGCCCCACAAGGGTTGCCTTGACGTGGCGGGATGGCTTGTACATTATTTTCACCAAAATTATGTTTACTAAATACCCTTATTATTATTATTACCTTTATGCATTATTTGCAGTTTATTTTTTACTTTTTTATTTCAGGATATCAGGTTTGCAAAGCACCCTGGTAAGTTGCAAAGCATTTTGGTTAAGTCCAGCCCTCATTTTTCCCTCCAGTTCTTCCATTTCCTCTCAAGCCTGCATTTTGTGAACATCTCATTTCTCTACTCCCCTTGCATCAGCATCGCTGGTATGTAACACGCTTCCTATATCTAATTCTATCTCATACTACCTTGCTTAGTTAGCTCCCCCCTGGTTAGCTAGTAGTGCAGATATGTATGATATGTATACATATATTTCTGTGAACCCAGTACTGATTGTATATATGTTTCTGCTTCTAGTTTCACCACATCAGTATACCCTACGTTCAATAAAGCACAGATTCAACTACAGTCTCCCTTATTGGACCCCGGTAAAACGGTTTAGCTGCTTGTTAAGCTGCATGAATGCCGGTTCATTTAGTGAGGACATGACAATTGCCATTGCTGTCTTCTGATCCTTGTCTACTATCACAATGTCCGATTGGTTAGCCAACACCTGCTTATCCATCTGGATTTTAGCCCTTTCATTCTCCACCACTTTTTCTGGGGTCTCCCGCCTGGATTTAGGGGGCCTTAGCCCATATGCTGTGCAGATATTCCTTTATACAATTCCCGCTCCTTGGTTGTGGCAATCGGTATACGCTGTTCCTGCTTGTATTTTACGTCCTGCCACTATGTGATGGACTCTTTCTGAGGCTTCTTTGCATAGTCTGCACCTTGGGTCTTGTCTTGTGTGGTAGATTCTTGCTTCTATGGAGTGCTTGCTCTTGTTCCACAATGGTTAGTACCTCTGTGCTGAAGCTAGGAAGAATATATATATATATATATATATTTAAAATAATCTTTATTTATATAGCGCGAACATATTCCACAGCGCTTTACAGTTTAACAGTTTCAAAACACAAGTCATAAGTAGCAACATTAACAATACAATAATTAAAGCAAAATAAGACGACCCTGCTCGTGAGAGCTTACAATCTACAATGAGGTGGGGGAGATACAAAGTACAGGTGTGTATTTACAGTGATGTATTTACAACGATGGTCCAGCCATCTTGAGGTAGTGAGGGATGGATGGAGATATATATATGGCAATAGGACATGCGGTCACGTGACTCCCAGTGTGCAGCACTGCGGCCATGTGATGGAAGGTCCTGCAGCTACAATGACATGCCTGTATGAGCAGCTCCTGGATGTCAGCACAGACACAGGAAGAGCCGTGGGGAGCTGGGAGCATGGAGCTATCATCGGAAGGTGAGTTAACTGTTTGTTATTTTATCATGTGCGTGCCAGCAGCACAGGGGGGCATATCCAGGATGGGATGGGGGGGCCATGTGCATGCCAGCAGCACAGGGGGGCATATCCAGGATGGGATGGGGGGTCCATGTGCGTGCCAGCAGCACAGGGGGATATCCAGGATGGGATGGGGGGCATGTGCATGCCAGCAGCACAGGGGGGCATATCCAGGATAGGATGGGGGGGCCATGTGCGTGCCAGCAGCACGGGGGGGCATATCCAGGATGGGATGGGGGAGCCATGTGCATGCCAGCAGCACAGGGGGCATATCCAGGATGTGATGTGGAGGCCATGTGCGTGCCAGCAGCACAGGGGGGCATATCCAGGATGGGATGGGGGAGCCATGTGTGTGCCAGCAGCACAGGGAGGCATATCCAGGATGGGATGAAGGGGCCATGTGCGTGCCAGCAGCACAAGGGGTCATATTCTGGATGGAATGAGGGCCCATGTGCGTGCTAGCAGCACAGGGGGGCATATCCAGGATGGGATGGGGGAGCCATGTGCATGCCAGCAGCACAGTGGGGTAATGTGCCAGCAGCACAGTGGGGCAATGTGCCAGCAGCACAGGGGGCAATGTGCCAGCAGCACAGGGGGGCAATGTGCCAGTGTAGCAGCACAAGAGGGCAATGTGCCAGTGTGCCAGCAGCACAGGGGGGGCATGTGACAGCACAAGGGGGCCATGTGCCAGGATGGTGGTTTAATAGATACCAGGATGAAGGACATATATATGATTTGTAAGACGGACACTGGCATTATAAGACAGACCCCCATTTAACATAAAAAAATTCTCTTTTTCGTCAACAAATTTGGGGGTGCGTCTTATAATCAGGTGCCTCTTATAAAGCAAAAAATACGGTATATACATATATATGTAATTATATATATACAGTGGGTACGGAAAGTATTCAAACCCCTTTAATTTTTTCACTCTTTGCTTCATTGCAGCCATAAGGTACATTCAAAAAAGTTCATTTTCTCCTTAATGTACACATATTGACTGAAAAAAAGCAAAAATGTAGACATTTTTGCAAATTGATTAAAAAAGAAAAACTGAAATATCACATGGTCATAAGTATTCAGAACTAGAGTTGAGCGACTTTTGGTTTTTTAGGGTCGCGTTTCGTTTCGTGAAACCTGACTTTTCCAAAAGTCGGGTCGAGCAAGATCGTCCGATTATAGGGAAAAGTCGGGGTCGTCCCGAAACACGAAACCCAATGTAAGTCAATGGGGAATAAAAGTTGGCAGTGAGAGGAGGACAGGAAACACACCTACAGTGCCCATTTGAATGCCAAAAGCATCAATTCTTCTTTCTTAAGCTTGTCAACCTTAATTAACTTCATAATACAAGTTACGCACTGAAAAATGGGGGTTATTTGGCTACAAACTGGGGGGGGGGAGGGCTGGCTCCAGGTTTTCATGTGCCCTGGGTGAAAGAGCGCCCCTTTAACACATACCACAACTCATCATGCTCCGATACGGCAGAGAAATAGCGGTATAGTACAATGAAAAATACCTCACTTTTTACATCTCATGACGAGGCCCATCTATTTCTCCATACAGAATCATTGGTCCCATATAATGTTTGAAACAGTATATGATGAGCTCCACATAATGCTACATTATATGTTGGTCCCCATGGATGAAGCTCCACTGTCTTATGGGCCCAAATAATGCTCCAAACATAATGGGCCCCATTTCTAATGCTCTAGTGTATAATGGGCCCTGTAAATGCTGCTCCAGTGTCTGATGTCCACCTTTGGAATGTTCCAGTGTATGGTGGGCCCCATCTATCATTCTCCAGAGTATAGTGCTCCCCAAAAATTGCTGTCCCAACATTGAAAACATCAAATAAGTCTCCTCGCTAGGGAATCCCTGTACTTGTCTGGACAGGTGCTGTAAATTGCTTAACAGCTCGCCAGCCGTTCTCACGCCCAGTATGGATTACACGTGATTGCACAAAGGTGAGAAAGGGTACCGTATCCCCAGATAACATGTATGGATAGCGTACACATTCAAAATATATGTCTCAGGAGGCAGGCTCAGACGGTGTTAGGCCCAGTATGGATTGCACGTGATTGCACAAAGGTTAGAAAGGGTACCGTATCCCCGGATAACATGTATGGATAGCGTACACATTCAAAATATATGTCTATACAGCATGAGGCAGGCTCAGACGGTGTTAGGCCCAGTATGGATTGCACGTGATTGCACAAAGGTTAGAAAGGGTACCGTATCCCTGGATAACATGTATGGATAGCGTACACATTCAAAATATATGTCTATACAGCATGAGGCAGGCTCAGACGGTGTTAGGCCCAGTATGGATTGCACGTGATTGCACAAAGGTTAGAAAGGGTACCGTATCCCTGGATAACATGTATGGATAGCGTACACATTCAAAATATATGTCTATACAGCATGAGGCAGGCTCAGACGGTGTTAGGCCCAGTATGGATTCCACGTGATTGCACAAAGGTTAGAAAGGGTACCGTATCCCTGGATAACATGTATGGATAGCGTACACATTCAAAATATATGTCTCAGGAGGCAGGCTCAGACGGTGTTAGGCCCAGTATGGATTGCACGTGATTGCACAAAGGTTAGAAAGGGTACCGTATCCCCGGATAACATGTATGGATAGCGTACACATTCAAAATATATGTCTATACAGCATGAGGCAGGCTCAGATGGTGTTAGGCCCAGTATGGATTGCACGTGATTGCACAAAGGTTAGAAAGGGGACCGTATCCCTGGATAACATGTATGGATAGCGTACACATTCAAAATATATGTCTCAGGAGGCAGGCTCAGACGGTGTTAGGCCCAGTATGGATTGCACGTGATTGCACAAAGGTTAGAAAGGGTACCGTATCCCTGGATAACATGTATGGATAGCGTACACATTCAAAATATATGTCTATACAGCATGAGGCAGGCTCAGACAGTATTAGGCCCAGTATGGATTGCACGTGATTGCACAAAGGTTAGAAAGGGTACCGTATACCTGGATAACATGAATGGATAGCGTACACATTCAAAATATATGTCTCAGGAGGCAGGCTCAGACCGTGTTAGGCCCAGTATGGATTGCACGTGATTGCACAAAGGTTAGAAAGGGTACCGTATCCCTGGATAACATGTATGGATAGCGTACACATTCAAAATATATGTCTATACAGCATGAGGCAGGCTCAGACGGTGTTAGGCCCAGTATGGATTGCACGTGATTGCACAAAGGTTAGAAAGGGTACCGTATCCCTGGATAACATGTATGGATAGCGTACACATTCAAAATATATGTCTATACAGCATGAGGCAGGCTCAGACGGTGTTAGGCCCAGTATGGATTGCACGTGATTGCACAAAGGTTAGAAAGGGTACCGTATCCCTGGATAACATGTATGGATAGCGTACACATTCAAAATATATGTCTCAGGAGGCAGGCTCAGACGGTGTTAGGCCCAGTATGGATTGCACGTGATTGCACAAAGGTTAGAAAGGGTACCGTATCCCTGGACAACATATATGGATAGCGTACACATTCAAAATATATGTCTCAGGAGGCAGGCTCAGACGGTGTTAGGCCCAGTATGGATTGCACGTGATTGCACAAAGGTTAGAAAGGGTACCGTATCCCCGGATAACATGTATGGATAGCGTACTCATTCAAAATATATGTCTATACAGCATGAGGCAGGCTCAGACGGTGTTAGGCCCAGTATGGATTGCACGTGATTGCACAAAGGTTAGAAAGGGTACCGTATCCCTGGATAACATGTATGGATAGCGTACACATTCAAAATATATGTCTCAGGAGGCAGGCTCAGACGGTGTTAGGACCAGTATGGATTGCACGTGATTGCACAAAGGTTAGAAAGGGTACCGTATCCCTGGATAACATGTATGGATAGCGTACACATTCAAAATATATGTCTATACAGCATGAGGCAGGCTCAGACGGTGTTAGGCCCAGTATGGATTGCACGTGATTGCACAAAGGTTAGAAAGGGTACCGTATCCCTGGATAACATGTATGGATAGCGTACACATTCAAAATATATGTCTCAGGAGGCAGGCTCAGACAGTGTTAGGCCCAGTATGGATTGCACGTGATTGCACAAAGGTTAGATAGGGTACCGTATCCCCGGATAACATGTATGGATAGCGTACACATTCAAAATATATGTCTATACAGCATGAGGCAGGCTCAGACGGTGTTAGGCCCAGTATGGATTGCACGTGATTGCACAAAGGTTAGAAAGGGTACCGTATCCCTGGATAACATGTATGGATAGCGTACACATTCAAAATATATGTCTATACAGCATGAGGCAGGCTCAGACGGTGTTAGGCCCAGTATGGATTGCACGTGATTGCACAAAGGTTAGAAAGGGTACCGTATCCCTGGATAACATGTATGGATAGCGTACACATTCAAAATATATGTCTCAGGAGGCAGGCTCAGACGGTGTTAGGCCCAGTATGGATTGCATGTGATTGCACAAAGGTTAGAAAGGGTACCGTATTCCCGGATAAGATGTATGGATAGCGTACACATTCAAAATATATGTCTATACAGCATGAGGCAGGCTCAGACGGTGTTAGGCCCAGTATGGATTGCACGTGATTGCACAAAGGTTAGAAAGGGTACCGTATCCCTGGATGACATGTATGGATAGCGTACACATTCAAAATATATGTCTATACAGCATGAGGCAGGCTCAGACGGTGTTAGGCCCAGTATGGATTGCACGTGATTGCACAAAGGTTAGAAAGGGTACCGTATCCCTGGATAACATGTATGGATAGCGTACACATTCAAAATATATGTCTCAGGAGGCAGGCTCAGACGGTGTTAGGCCCAGTATGGATTGCACGTGATTGCACAAAGGTTAGAAAGGGTACCGTATCCCCGGATAACATGTATGGATAGCGTACACATTCAAAATATATGTCTATACAGCATGAGGCAGGCTCAGACGGTGTTAGGCCCAGTATGGATTGCACGTGATTGCACAAAGGTTAGAAAGGGTACCGTATCCCTGGATAACATGTATGGATAGCGTACACATTCAAAACATATGTCTATTCAGCATGAGGCAGGCTCAGACGGTGTTAGGCCCAGTATGGATTGCACGTGATTGCACAAAGGTTAGAAAGGGTACCGTATCCCTGGATAACATGTATGGATAGCGTACACATTCAAAATATATGTCTATACAGCATGAGGCAGGCTCAGATGGTGTTAGGCACAGTATGGATTGCACGTGATTGCACAAAGGTTAGAAAGGGTACCGTATCCCTGGATAACATGTATGGATAGCGTACACATTCAAAATATATGTCTCAGGAGGCAGGCTCAGACGGTGTTAGGACCAGTATGGATTGCACGTGATTGCACAAAGGTTAGAAAGGGTACCGTTTCCCTGGATAACATGTATGGATAGCGTACACATTCAAAATATATGTCTCAGGAGGCATGCCCAGACGGTGTCAGGCACAGTATGGATTTGACGGCCCAGATTACACAGCGGAGGAGCAGGGAGAGGTAAAGATTGCAAATGCTGGGGCCCTGCCCAAGCAAGGGGGGCCCACTCGTGGGCGTCGGTACTGGCACTGGCCCCTCATAGTACAGCGGTGTGTCTGACGGCGGGTGTGCACCACCACCGTCAGAGACACTTGATTGCACTATGAGGGACCCTGTGCCAGTGCCCGCGCCCAAGAGTCGGCCTACCCACCTGTCCAGGGCAACGGCACTCGCACGGTGTCGTGCGGTAGGTGGTGACCCCGGCCATGGGGGGGAGGCAGCACAGTTAGGGAGTTTTAGAAAGTGGCATATGTTGATGTTGGACATTCAGCTGATGCAAAAGGCGAAATAGGTG
This sequence comes from Dendrobates tinctorius, assembly GCF_039654945.1. Classification (NCBI taxonomy): domain Eukaryota; kingdom Metazoa; phylum Chordata; class Amphibia; order Anura; family Dendrobatidae; genus Dendrobates; species Dendrobates tinctorius. The sequence goes on from NW_027361697.1 coordinate 59,601,679, forward strand.
AAGTACCAGGAAGAGGTGGACCAAAGCAAGCCATTTTTCTGTCACCCTATGTGTCATCAGGGGAAGGTGGGACAAAATCCTTGGAAACCCATGCGTGGTTCATTTTAATGAAGGTTAGATCATCCACATTTTGGGTTGACAGACGGGTCCTTTTTTCTGTCAGGATTGATCCAGCTGCACTGAAGACTCTTTCCGATAGCACACTTGCAGCTGGGCAAGCGAGCTCCTGTAAGGCATATTGGGCCAATTCAGGCCAGGTGTCCAGTTTAGCGGCCCAATAGTCAAAGGGGAATGACCTGTGTGGGAGAACATTGATATAGGAGGAAAAGTAGTTTGTAACCATAGTTGACAAGTGCTGTCTCCTGTCACTTTCCATCGATGCAGTATTACCAGTTGTGTGAGCGGTATTTGAAAAATCAGTCCACAACATTGTCATGAAACCCATGTCTCCAACGCCACTTCTGCTGTGTGCACCACGAACACCTCTGCCAAGCTGCCCCCGGCCCGTACGGCTCGTGTGAGAACCATCACCGCTGCTGTGTGCTGGGAATGCCTCAAGCAACCGATTTACCAGAGTTGCTTGTTTATTAGCCAATATTAGGTCAAGGTTCTCCTGTGGCATGATGTTTTGTAATTTGCCTTTATAGCGTGGATCCAGGATGCTGGCCAACCAGTAGTCGTCATCGTTCATCATTTTGGCAATGCGGGGGTCCCTTTTTAGGATCCGCAAGGCATAATCTGACATGTGGGCCAATGTTCCCGGTGTCAATGATACACTGCGAGTGCTGGGTGGAGGAGCACTTTCTGGCAAATCCACATCCCTCCAGTCACGCACAAACCCTGTACCAGACCTTGCCACGCCAACATTTTCACTTGCCCCACGAGATGCATCCTCCTCCCCTAAGTAATCATCCCCATCATCCTCCTCCTCCTCCTCCTCTTCTTCCTCCACCTCGTCCAGGAGAGGTCCCTGAGCAGACAATGGCTGAATGTCATCAAGGATTCCCTCCTCCTCTTCCTCCTCATCAACATTGGCTGCAGACGCCTGCTCCTTAAGGTGCGTCAAAGTTTGCATGAGCAGACGCATAAGTGGGATGCTCATGCTTAGGATGGCGTCGTCTGCGCTTACCAGCCGTGTGCATTCCTCAAAACACTGAAGGACTTTACAAAGGTCTTTCAGCTTCGACCACTGCACGCCTGTCAACTCCATGTCTGCTCTCAAAGTGCCTGGCCGTGTATCCTCCCACAAATGCATTATGGCCTGCCTCTGCTCGCACAGCCGCTCCACCATGTGCAGGGTGGAGTTCCACCTTGTTGCAATGTCGATAATGAGGCGGTGGTTGGGAAGGTGGAGCAATCGCTGCAGCTTCTGCATACGAACGGAGTGTACAGGCGACCGGCGGATGTGCGCGCACAGTCTTCGCACCTTCTGGAGCAGGGCTGTTAACTCCGGATAATTTTTGAGGAAGCACTGCACCACCAGGTTCAAGGTGTGAGCCAAGCAAGGTATGTGGCTGAGTTTTGAAAGGGCTATGGCTGCCACAAAATTACGGCCGTTATCACTAACTACCTTGCCTGCCTCAAGATGTACACTGCCCAGCCATGACTCAGTTTGTCGCTTCAAGTACTCGGCCAGCACCTCGGCGGTGTGTCTGTCGCCCAAACACATCATCTGCAACACAGCCTGCTGACGCTTTCCACTAGCTGCTCGATAGGGGGACACATCGTGTGCAACAGTGGCAGCTGCAGATGGAGTGCTCGTACGACTGCGCTCTGTGGACGAGCTTTCGCTTCTGGAGGAGGTGGAGGAGGAGGAGGGTCGAACGCCTACAGCCAACTGTTTCCTATACCGTGGGCTAGGCAGCACTGTCCCACCACCGCTGTCCCCTGTGGACCCTGCATCCACCACATTAACCCAGTGCGCAGTGATGGACACGTAACGGCCCTGGCCATGCCGACTGGACCATGCATCAGTTGTGAGGTGCACCTTTCCGCTCACTGACTGCTTGAGTGCATGGACAATGCGGTCTTTCACATGATGGTGGAGGGCTGGGATGGCTTTGCGAGAGAAGAAGTGGCGACTGGGTAGGTCATAGCGTGGTACTGCATAGGCCATGAGTTCGCGGAAAGCTGTGCTTTCCACCAACCGAAAGGGCATCATCTCAAACGAGATTAGTTTGGCAATGTGGGCGTTCAAACCCAGTGTACGCGGATGAGAGACTGAGTACTTTCTTGACCTACTCATAGTGTCTGGGAGGATGAGCTGGACTTGAGAGCTGCATATGGTGGAAGTAGCGGTGGACAGGGCGGACTGAGAGAGGGTTGATGATGGTGATGGAGTTGGTGTTCTTTCTGATGGCCTAGAATCAGTATTTCGTTGATATAACAGTGGGATTCCCTGACTGCTGTGGTCTTGCAACGACACCTCAACATTTGCTGCTGTGCTAACCGGTGGGCTTACAGTGGGGGAAACAATGTAGCGTTGCTGACTACCTTCGTTGTGATCAGTTGCACATGTGGCACTTGAGGTTTGGTGTTGTGTCCACGCTTGCAAGTGCATGCTGGTTAAATGTCTAAGCATGCAACTGGTATTCAAATTTTTCAGATTTTTCCCTTGGCTAAAGGTCTTTGCGCACTTCTTACAGATAACCTTGGCCTGATCATGAGGATTTTGTTCAAAAAAGTGCCACACTGCACTCTTCCTACTTTGGCAGACATTTTGCGGCCTAGCACGCTGTGATTTTTTGACCCTCTGGACAAGCTGTCCAGCAACTCTTTTGATGTTTGGAACCTGTCTTTGGAGTGCTCCGGGTCTGCCAGATAACAGCTGTTGCGATGTCGATGTCTGCTGTGGATGCTCCTCATCTGAGCTATTGGAAGCAGCACCCTCTTCCCCCAATGGATGCCAATCTGGGTCAACAACTGGGTCATCCATCACCTCCTCTTCTATGTCATGTGCACCTTCCTCTGTGTCACCGTGTATGGTGGTATAGTGTGCGGGAAGGGGCACCTGAGTCTCATCAGGGTCAGAATCTGGCTCTGTACACTGCGAGGACAATGTAGTGCTCTGAGTGAATGTACCAGCAGAATCATCCATCAGCGGCTGTGCATCAGTGCACTCCATGTCAGATTCATCTTGGCCTGGGTAATTCACCATTTGACTTGATAATCCAGGCATGGTATGTGAAAACAGCTCCATGGAGTAATCAGTAGTATGGCCTGCGTCATCCTTCAATCTTGGTTGGGGTGAAGGACACAAGGAAAGGTGTGGTTCATGAACATGAGCCTCCAATGACGACTCAGTGCTTTTACTTTTTACAACTGAAGAAGAGGAGGCGATAGAGCTGGAGGCTGAGTCAGCAATGTAAGACAAAACTTTTTCCTGATGCTCTGGCTTTAAAAGCGGTTTGCCAACTCCTAGAAAACTAAGCGTTCGAGGCCTTATGTAGCCAGACGATGATGCAGGGTCAGCACCTCCTGCATTCGGTCCTATTTTGCTCTTGCCACTACCATCAGATCCACCACCAACACCATCATTACCAGCTGCCAACCCCCGCCCAATTCCACGGCCTCTTCCACCAGCCTTCCTCATTTTTGGTAGAAATGTAGACAAAATCCAACAAACTATATAGTAATGTAAAACAAGGTACAAGGTGTCTATAGGGCAGGGGAGATTTTGAATTTCTGCACACACTTGTGGACAGTGGACTTTTGGATTGTGTGAGGCCCACTGATATCTGAGCGCTATGTGACAGGCTCGATGGCACTGCTGTGACAAAAGTGACTAGAGGATAAGGGAGATTTTGAATATCTGCACGCACTTTTGGACACTGGACACTTTTGGATTGTGTGAGGCCCACTGATATCTGAGCGCTATGTGACAGGCTCGATGGCACTGCTGTGACAAAAGTGACTAGAGGATAAGGGAGATTTTGAATATCTGCACACACTTTTGGACACTGGACACTTTTGGATTGTGTGAGGCCCACTGATATCTGAGCGCTATGTGACAGGCTCGATGGCACTGCTGTGACAAAAGTGACTAGAGGATAAGGGAGATTTTGAATATCTGCACACACTTTTGGACACTGGACACTTTTGGATTGTGTGAGGCCCACTGATATCTGAGCGCTATGTGACAGGCTCGATGGCACAGCTGTGACAAAAGTGACTAGAGGATAAGGGAGATTTTGAATATCTGCACACACTTTTGGACACTGGACACTTTTGGATTGTGTGAGGCCCACTGATATCTGAGCGCTATGTGACAGGCTCGATGGCACTGCTGTGACAAAAGTGACTAGAGGATAAGGGAGATTTTGAATATCTGCACACACTTTTGGACACTGGACACTTTTGGATTGTGTGAGGCCCACTGATATCTGAGCGCTATGTGACAGGCTCGATGGCACTGCTGTGACAAAAGTGACTAGAGGATAAGGGAGATTTTGAATATCTGCACACACTTTTGGACACTGGACACTTTTGGATTGTGTGAGGCCCACTGATATCTGAGCGCTATGTGACAGGCTCGATGGCACAGCTGTGACAAAAGTGACTAGAGGATAAGGGAGATTTTGAATTTCTGCACACACTTGTGGACAGTGGACACTTTTGGATTGTGTGAGGCCCACTGATATCTGAGCGCTATGTGACAGGCTCGATGGCACTGCTGTGACAAAAGTGACTAGAGGATAAGGGAGATTTTGAATATCTGCACACACTTTTGGACACTGGACACTTTTGGATTGTGTGAGGCCCACTGATATCTGAGCGCTATGTGACAGGCTCGATGGCACTGCTGTGACAAAAGTGACTAGAGGATAAGGGAGATTTTGAATATCTGCACACACTTTTGGACACTGGACACTTTTGGATTGTGTGAGGCCCACTGATATCTGAGCGCTATGTGACAGGCTCGATGGCACTGCTGTGACAAAAGTGACTAGAGGATAAGGGAGATTTTGAATATCTGCACACGCTTTTGGACACTGGACACTTTTGCATTGTGTGAGGCCCACTGATATCTGTGCGCTATGTGACAGGCTCGATGGCACAGCTGTGACAAAAGTGACTAGAGGATAAGGGAGATTTTGAATTTCTGCACACACTTGTGGACAGTGGACACTTTTGGATTGTGTGAGGCCCACTGATATCTGAGCGCTATGTGACAGGTTCGATGGCACTGCTGTGACAAAAGTGACTAGAGGATAAGGGAGATTTTGAATATCTGCACACACTTTTGGACACTGGACACTTTTGGATTGTGTGAGGCCCACTGATATCTGAGCGCTATGTGACAGGCTCGATGGCACAGCTGTGACAAAAGTGACTAGAGGATAAGGGAGATTTTGAATTTCTGCACACACTTGTAGACACTTTTGGATTGTGTGAGGCCCACTGATATCTGAGCACTATGTGACAGGTTCGATGGCACAGCTGTGACAAAAGTGACTAGAGGATAAGGGAGATTTTGAATATCTGCACACACTTTTGGACACTGGACACTTTTGGATTGTGTGAGGCCCACTGATATCTGAGCGCTATGTGACAGGCTCGATGGCACTGCTGTGACAAAAGTGACTAGAGGATAAGGGAGATTTTGAATATCTGCACACACTTTTGGACACTGGACACTTTTGGATTGTGTGAGGCCCACTGATATCTGAGCGCTATGTGACAGGCTCGATGGCACAGCTGTGACAAAAGTGACTAGAGGATAAGGGAGATTTTGAATATCTGCACACACTTTTGGACACTGGACACTTTTGGATTGTGTGAGGCCCACTGATATCTGAGCGCTATGTGACAGGCTCGATGGCACAGCTGTGACAAAAGTGACTAGAGGATAAGGGAGATTTTGAATATCTGCACACACTTTTGGACACTGGACACTTTTGGATTGTGTGAGGCCCACTGATATCTGAGCGCTATGTGACAGGCTCGATGGCACTGCTGTGACAAAAGTGACTAGAGGATAAGGGAGATTTTGAATATCTGCACATACTTTTGGACACTGGACACTTTTGGATTGTGTGAGGCCCACTGGTATCTGAGCGCTATGTGACAGGCTCGATGGCACTGCTGTGACAAAAGTGACTAGAGGATAAGGGAGATTTTGAATATCTGCACACACTTTTGGACACTGGACACTTTTGGATTGTGTGAGGCCCACTGATATCTGAGCGCTATGTGACAGGCTCGATGGCACTGCTGTGACAAAAGTGACTAGAGGATAAGGGAGATTTTGAATATCTGCACACACTTTTGGACACTGGACACTTTTGGATTGTGTGAGGCCCAATGAATATCTGAGCGCTATGTGACAGGCTCGATGGCACAGCTGTGACAAATGTGACTAGAGGATAAGGGAGATTGGATTGCTTTTAAAAAATCAGTTTGCGGAGCAGTGGGTAAACAGCAATGCCAGCCTGTCAGGAAGCCTTAAAAGGCAGCCCAACAACCAACACCACTGATACACCACTATATAGCTTCCCCTTGCACTGCACACACAGTGACTGGTGTGTTGTGCAGGCCAAATCGCTAGCAGCAGAAGCAGTTTTTTTGTCTTCTTCCCTGCCTAACGCTCTCCCTACAGAATCAGCAGCAACCTCTCCCTATACTAAGATCGGCAGAAGTAAGATGGCGGTCGGCGTGCACGCCCTTTTATACCCCCTGTGACGCCCACCAAAGCAAGCCAATCACTTGCATGCCCTTCTGAAAGATGGTGGTGACCCGTGCCTATGTCATCACGTTGCCCACAGTGTCCGTGGATCCTGATTGGCTGAAAAAGAGCGCAAAACAAACTTTTGAAACGCGACTTTGGCGCGTAAGTTGCCGACCTCGTGGCCAACCTCATCCTAGGGTCGGGTTTCGTTTCATGAAACCCGACTTTGCCAAAAGTCGACGACTTTTGAATTTTTTCGACCCGTTTCGCTCAACTCTATTCAGAACCTTTGCTCAGATACTCGTATTTAAGTCACATGCTGTCCATTTCCTTGTGATCCTCCTTGAGATGGTTCTACTCCTTCATTGGAGTCCAGCTGTGTTTAATTAAACTGTTAGGATTTGATTTGTAAAGGCACACACCTGTCTATAAAAGACCTCACAGCTCACAGTGCATGACAGACCATATGAGAATCATGAAGTCAAAGGAGCTGGCCAAGGAGCTCAGAGACAGACTTGTGGCAAGGCACACATCTGGCCAAAGTTATAAAAGAATTTATGCATTACTCAAGGATCCTAAGAGCACAGTGGCCTCCATAATCCTTAAATGGAAGAAGTTTGGGACCACCAGAAGTCTTCCTAGACCTGGCCGTCCAGCCAAACTGAGCAATAGTGGGAGAAGAGCCTTGGTGAGAGGGTAAAGAAGAACCCAAAGATCACTGTGGCTGAGCTCCACAGATGTAATAGGGAGATGGGAGAAAGTTCCATAAAGTCAACTATCACTCTCTGCTTCCCGACCTGGTCAGGCACAGGTCAACCTTTTGGAATTTGCTAAATGGCTACAATGAAACAAATGTATATATATATATATATATATATATATATATATATATACAGTTGTGCTCAAAAGTTTACATACCCCAGTAGAATTTTTGCTTCCTTGGCCTTTTTCCAGAGAATATGAATGATAACACCAAAACTTTTCTCCACTCTTGGTTAGTGGTTGGGTGAAGCCATTTATTGTTAAACAACTGTGTTTTCTCTTTTTAACCCCTTCACCCCCAAGGGTGGTTTGCACGTTCATGACCGGGCCAATTTTTACAATTCTGACCACTGTACCTTTATGAGGTCGTAACTCTGGAACGCTTCCATGGATCCCGGTGATTCTGACATTGTTTTCTCGAGGCATATTGTACTTCATGATAGTCGTAAAATTTCATTCAAATAACTTGCGTTTATTTGTGAGAAAAGCGGAAATTTGGCGAAAATGTTGAAAATTTCGCAATTTTCCAACTTTGAATTTTTATGCCCTTAAATCACAGAGATATGGCACCCAAAAAACTTGATAACTAACATTTCCCACATGTTTACTTTACATCAGCACAATTTTGGAACCAAAATTTTTTTTTGTTAGGAAGTTATAAGGGTTAAAAGTTGACCAGCGATTTCTCATTTTTACAACACCATTTTATTTTTATTGACCACATCACATTTGAAGCCACTTTGAGGGGTCTATATGATAGAAAATACCCAAAAGTGACACCATTCTAAAAACTGCACCCCTTAAGGTGCTCAAAACCACATTCAAGAAGTTTATTAACCCTTTAGGTGCGTCACAGGAATTTTTTTGAATATTTAAAAAAAAATAAACATCTAACTTTGTTTCACAAAAAAAGTACTTCAGGTTCATTTTTTTCATTTTACCAAGGGTAACAGGAGAAATTGGACTGCAAAAGTTATTGTGCAATTTGTCCTGAGTACGCTGATACCTGATATGTGGGGGGGAACGACTGTTTCTGCGCATGGCAGAGCTCAGAATGGAAGGAGCGCCGTTTGACTTTTTCAATGCAAAATTGTCTGGAATACAGATCGGACGCCATGTCACGTTTGGAGAGTCCCTGATGTACCTAAACAGTGGAAACCCCCTATAAGTGACCCCATTTTGGAAACTAGACCCTCCAAGGAACTTATCTAGACATGTGGTGAGAACTTTGAACCCACAAGGGCTTTACAGAAGTTTATAACGTACAGCAGTACAATTAAAAAATCATATATTTTCCACAAAAATGATCTTTTCACCCCAATTTTTATTTTCCCAAGGGTAACAGGACCCTAAAAGTTATTGTGCAATTTGTCCTGAGTACGCTGAAACCCCACATGTGGGGGTAAACCACTATTTGGGCGCATGGCAGAGCTCGGAAGGGAAGCAGCGCCATTTGACGTTTTTGGCTGGAATTGAGATCGGACATCATGTCGCGATTGGAAAACCCCTGATGTACCAAAACAGTGGAAACCCCCCACAAATGACACCATTTTGGAAACTAGACCCCCTAAGGAACTTATCTAGATGTGTGGTGAGAACTTTGAACCCCCAAGGGCTTCACAGAAGTTTATAACATAAAGCCGTACAATGAAAAAATCATATTTTTTCCATAAAAATGATGGTTTCACCCTCAATTCTTATTTTTCCAAGGGTAACAGGACCCTAAAAGTTATTGTGCAATTTGTCCTGAGTACGCTGATACCCGACATGTGGGGGTAAACCACTATTTGGGCGCATGGCAGAGCTCGGAAGGGAAGCAGCGCCATTTGACGTTTTTGGCTGGAATTGAGATCGGACACCATGTCACGATTGGAAAACCCTTGATGTACCAAAACAGTGGAAACCCCCCACAAATGACACCATTTTGTAAACTAGACCCCCCAAGGAACTTATCTAGATGTGTGGTGAGAACTTTGAACCACCCAGTGCTTCACAGAAGTTTATAACGCCCGGGCGTGAAAATAAAAAATTCGCATTTTTTCCACAAACATGATCTTTTAGTCACCAATTTTTTATTTTCCCAAGGGTAACAGGACCCTAAAAGTTATTGTGCAATTTGTCCTGAGTACGCTGATACACCACATGTGGGGGTAAACCACTATTTGGGCGCATGGCAGAGCTCGGAAGGGAAGCAGCGCCATTTGACGTTTTTGGCTGGAATTGAGATCGGACACCATGTCGCGATTGGAAAACCCCTGAGGTACCTAAACAGTGGAAACCCCCCACAAATGACACCATTTTGTAAACTAGACCCCCAAAGGAACTTATCTAGATGTGTGGTGAGAACTTTGAACCACCCAGTGCTTCACAGAAGTTTATAACGCCCGGGCGTGAAAATAAAAAATTCGCATTTTTTCCACAAACATGATCTTTTAGTCACCAATTTTTTATTTTCCCAAAGGTACCAGGATAAATTGGACCCCAAAAGTTGCTGTCCAATTTGTCCTGAGTATGCTGATACCCCATATGTGGGAGAAAACTACTGTATGGGCACACGTCAGGGCTCGGAAGGGAAGTAGTGACGTTTTGGAATGCAGACTTTGATGGAATGGTCTGCTGGTGTCATGTTGCCTTTGAAGAGCCCCTAATGTACCTAAACAGTGGAAACCCCCCACAAATGACCCCATTTTGAAAACTAGACCCCCTAAGGAACTTATCTAGATGTGAGGTGAGCACTTTGAACCCCCAAGGGCTTCACAGAAGTTTATAATGCCCGGGCATGAAAATAAAAAAATCGGATTTTTACCACAAACATGATCAATTAGTCCCCAATTTTTTTATTTTCCCAAGGGTAACAGGAGAAATTGAACTCCAAAAGTTGTTGTCCAATTTGTCCTGAGTACGCTGATTCCCCATATGTGGGAGAAAACTACTGTATGGACACATGTCGGGGCTCGGAAGGGAAGTAGTGACGTTTTGGAATGCAGACTTTGATGGAATGGTCTGCGGGTGTCATGTGCGTTTGGAGAGCCCCTGATGTACCTAAACTATTGAAACTCCCCACAAGTGACCTCATTTTGGACACTAGACCCCCCACGGAACTTATCTAGATGTGTGGTGAGCACTTTGAACCCCCAAGTGCTTCACAGAATTTTATAACGCTCGGACGTGAAAATAAAAAAATCATTTTTTTCCACAAAAATGATATTTTTGCCCCCAATTTTTTGTTTTCCTAAGGGTAACAGGAGAAATTGGACCCCAAAAATTGTTTTGCAATTTGTCCTGAGTAGACCGATACCCTACATGTGGGGGTAAAACACTGTTTGGGCGCATGTCAGAGCTTGGAAGGGAAGGAGCACCATTTGACTTTTTCAACTCAGAATTGGCTGGAATTGAAATCAGACGCCATGTTGCATTTGGAGAGCCCCTGATGTGCCCAAACAGTGGAAACCCCCAATTCTAATTCCAACCCGAACCCCAACACACCCCTAACCCTAATCTCAGCCCTAACCCTAACCCTAGCCCTAACCCTAGCCCTAGCCCTAACCCTAACCCTACCCTAACCCTAATCGTAATGGAAAAATGGAAATAAATACATTTTTTTTATTTTATTATTTTTCCCTAACTAAGGGGGTGTTAACGGGGGGTTTGATTTACTATTTATGGCAGTTTTTATGTTTGGCGGCTGTCGCATGCTAAATGACGCTTTTTATTGTAAAAATAGTTTTTGCATCACCACATATTGAGAGCTATAATTTTTCTGTATTTTGACCCACCGAGTCATGTGAGGTCTTATTTTTTGCGAAACGAGTTGACGTTTTTATTGGTACCATTTTCGGGCACGTGACATTTTTTGATCGCTTTTTATTCTGATTTTTGGGACGCAGAATGAACAAAAACCAGCGTTTCATGAATTTCTTTTGGGGGGGTGCGTTTACACCGTTCCGCATGCGGTAAAATTGATAAAGCGGTTTTATTCTTCGGGTCAGTACGGTTACAGCGATACCTCATTTACGTCTTTTTTTATGTTTTGTCGGTTTTATGCAATGAAAACTATTTTATATAAAAAATAATTATTTTTGCATCGCTTTATTCTGCGAGCTATAACTTTTTTATTTTTTCGCTGATGATGCTGTGTGGCAGCTCGTTTTTTGCGAGACAAGATGACGTTTTCAGCGGTACCATGGATATTTATATGCGTGTTTTTGATCGCGCGTTATTACACTTTTTGTTTGGCGGTATGATAATAAATCTTTATTTTTTGCTTCGTTTTTTATTTTTATTTTTTAAGGGGTTCGCTAAAGGGGTTAACTAATGGGACATTTTTATAGGGCGGGTCGTTACGGACGCGGCGATACCTAATATGTGTACTTTTATTGTTTTTGTTTTTTTTTATTTTCAAAAAATGGATTTATTTGGGGGAATATTTTTTTTTTTTGTAATTTATTTGGTGATTTTTTTAAAATTATTTTAACACTATATTTTTATTTTTTTTTTACTTTATTAAATAGTCCCAGGTGGGACATCACTGTTCTGTGACAGATCGCTGATCTGTCACATCACAGATCACTGTGACAGATCAGCGATCTGTCACAGGCAGTGCACAAGGCTTCCTTATGCCTGCGCTTTGCAGGCACTGAGGAAGCCAGCTTCCTGCAGGCCCCCGAAGGCCCCCGTCGCCATCTTGGATTCGGGGGCCTGCAGGAAAGGAGCCCCTGGCAGCAGCGCTGCACATTGCGCTGCCGTGGGGGGCTCAGGGAAGCACGGAGGGAGCCCCCTCCCTGCCGATGCTTCCTTTTAACTCCCGGTACACCGCGATCATGTTTGATTGTGGTGTGCAAGGGGTTAACGTGTCGGTGGCGGTCCGTGACCGCCCCTGACACATTGTGCCAGGTGTCAGCTGTGATAATCAGCTGACACCCGGCCGCGATCAGCGGCGCTCACCACGTGGGCGCCGCTGATCGCGGTAGACGTACTATCCCGTCCATGTGCATAGGGGCCCGGGTCGCATGGACGGGATAGTACGTCGGATGTCAGGAAGGGGTTAAATCATAAAGACAACTCAAAACCTCCAAATGACCCTGATCTAAACTTCACATACCCCATTTGTTAATACTGTGTATTGTCCCATCTAACATCAATGATGGCTTGAAGTCTTTTATGGTAGTTGTGGATGAGGTTCTTTATTTTTTCATATGGTAAAGCTGCCCACTTTTCTTGGCAAAAAGCCTCCAGTTCCTGAAAATTCGTGGGCTGTCTAGCAAGAACTGCCGTTTGAGATCTCTCCTGAGTGGCTCAATGATATTTAGGTCAGGAATCTGAGATGGCCACTCCAGAACCTTCACTTTGTTCTGCTGTAGCCAATGACAGCTTGAATTGGCCTTGTGTTTTGGATTGTTGTCGTGTTGGAATGTCTAAGTACGTCTCATGCGCAGTTTCCAGGCTGATGATTGCAAATTTGCCTCCAGTATTTGCTCATAACATACTGCATTCATCTTTCATTCAACTTTGACCAACTTTCCTGTGCCTTTATTGCTCACACATCCCCAAAATATCAGCGATCCACCTTTGTGCTTTACAGTAGGAATGGTGCTCCTTTCATCATAGGCCTTGTTGACTTCTCTCCAAATATAACGTTTATGGTTGTGGCCAAAAAGATCAATTTTGGTCTCATCACTCCAAATTACCTTGTTCCAGAAGTTTTGAGGCTCATCTCTGTGCTGTTTTGCATATTGTAGGCATGGCATTTGGGCAGTAATGGCTTTCTTCTGGCAACTCGACCATGTAGCCCATTTTTCTTTAAGTGCCTACTTATTTTTCATCTTGAAGCAGCCACGCCGCTAGTTTTCAGAGAGTCCAATATTTCAGCTGTGGGTTTTTTGTGGGTTTTTATTTGCATCCCAAACAATTTTCCTGGCAGTTGTGGACGAAATTTTTGTTGGTCTACCTGATGGTGGTTTTGTTTTTACAAAGCCCCTGATTTTCCATTGGTTAACCACATTGTGAATGCTGCTGAATGGTATCATCAATTCCTTGGATATCTTTTTCTATCCCTTTCCTGTTTTATACAGTTCAACTACCTTTTCCTATAGATCCATTGACAATTCTTTTGCTTTCCCCATGACTCACAATCCAGAAATGTCATTGGCTGGATGAAAAATGCAAGTGTCCGTCTGGATCCCAGAAACTCACTCAGCTTTTATGCACACACACTGATTACAAGCAAACAAGTCACAGGTGAGGATGTTATTTTTAGTAGCCATTCAAACCCATTTGTGTCAACTTCTATGCATGTTATCAGGCCAAAATCATCAGGGTATGTTAACTTTTGATCAGGATCATTTGGATGTTTTGGGTTGTGATTATGATTTAAAAAGAGAAAACACAACAGTTTGACAATAAATGGCTTCACCCAACCACTAACCATGAGTGGAGAAAAAGTTTTGGTGTTATTCATTTTCTCTGAAAAAAGACCAAGAAAGCAAAAATTCTGCAGGGGTGTGTAAACTTTTGAGCACAACTGTATATACAGGGTGGGCCATTTATATGGATATTTTGGCTCAAGCAGCACTCTTGTTATCAGACATCACGTGACTGCGCGCCTCACGTGATCTGGATTATCATCGCAGGTCCTGCCGGACTCACATCACGCTGTCCACGGGTGTCTACAATCTATAATGCGGCTCGTATGCTGACCGCCGTTGGACTGTGTCTACTTTGGTGATCGATCATTTATGCTCTTTTCCCTGCTCTCACGCCATTCACACGGGATCTATCGCTATCGGAGAATTATCGGACGTTTGCCTGCACCTGGAGCCTGTTACCGGCCGGAACAGAGCTCGGTGTTTTATTTGTTTTTTTATCTACTGATTGAGAGACTTCCTAAACGATTAGCAAGTATATGCCGCTGGCTTCTACCGCTTAAAAGTCCACTCTCAGCGGTGAACCTACTGCTTAAAAGTCTGTTCACATTAGTGAACCACCGGGCGTTTCCCACTGCACTCCTAATCAGAGGTAATAGTCACAGTGGGGGTATGTGCAAGTTACATTTATAGCACTTTATGGTTCCCCCAGTGTGTTTGTTTCTGTTTTTATTTATGTCTGCATGGTTATATGGTAGGTGTTTTTAATTAACTATTAGAACGCAATACCGACCATGCTCTTAATCACTAGAGTCTAACCCGGACACTTCACACTTTTTTTTTTTTTTTGGTTATGACTTTGCATTTTCAGATTTAAAACTTATGTTTTGTTTTATCTTTTTGTAGTCTGATCCATCAATACTCAGTATCTTCTAACATCTAATGCTTATGAGTTTATTGCCTTGATCCTACAGGTAACTATATATATATATATATTTATTCTCCATTGATTTACAGCGCGAGTATCATTTTGTTTAAATTGTTTATTTTCACCCCTGGTGGTGTGGGGGTTTCTTACTCGCTGCTGAATCAACCCTGCACACTAGCGCCGTTGGTATATTATATACATTTATATGGATACACCTAAATAAAATGGGAATGATTGGTGACCCAGATCAGCGAGCTGAATTTGCAGAATGGGCAAAACAAAAATTGGAACAGGACCCTCAGTTTACACAGAACATTATGTTCAGTGATGAGGCAAACTTTTTGTCTGGGCCATTTATGTGGATACACCTAAATAAAATGGGAATGGTGACAGTTTTTTGCATTGAAATCTGCTGCAATGACCCGGGTACTGTGTTCACCAGACATCAACACAATTTCTATCTGCTGGTCACGTGTTAACCTCTGCGGCATGTCAATGGCTGTAAACAAAGAGAAACTTGTAAATAACTCATGAAAGAATAAAGTTACGTTAAAACCAAGTACACCATTGTTTTTCTTGTGAAATTCTCAATAAGTTTGATGTGTCACATGACCCTCTTCCCATTAAAAAAAAGTTGGATCCAAAATGGCAGAAGTTTTCACAAGGTTGGCACACACTGTTGGTGGTATGTTGGCCCATTCCTCCATGCAAATCTCCTCTAGAGAAGTGATGTTCAGTCCTT
The DNA here is from genome assembly GCF_039654945.1 of Dendrobates tinctorius. Lineage (NCBI taxonomy): Eukaryota > Metazoa > Chordata > Amphibia > Anura > Dendrobatidae > Dendrobates > Dendrobates tinctorius. The sequence continues at coordinate 59,617,140 of NW_027361697.1, forward strand.
TAGTATTAGTAAATACATAACAATAACAACATATGGATGGATATTAAATTACCTGTGGCCATGTTTAATACAGGATGAAGGTCTATAGATGTACCTCAACGCGCGTTTCATCACCTCTGCAGTTTTGTCAGGAGGTACTAATACTAAAAGACTGAATATTTGTTACATGTACTGTGAGCCTGTTAGTGATGTTCTTATGAGCACTTATACTGAAACTACATATTACCATTTTTACAATTTTTGATCTTGATGGAGTGGTATAAGTGTCCGTATTACTATTTTAGTATTTATGTTTATCAGGGTGTATAGATCACATACTCTCTATATTCTCTGTCACTGTTGATTACTCCATGTCTGTCAGGGAATCCAGTACCCCTGTTGTTGTTGTTATTTAATCTAATGATTCATTGTTTATTGTATTATTCTGTCTAATATTATTCTAAAATTTGTAATAAAAGTTTCATATATTTTTATGCAAATTTGATCATGTTGCTACTTCAACGTCGCTATTGGTTGCATGTTTTTGAATTTGAAGAAGATCTTTCTATTGTTCTATGAGGACTAGTTTTGGTTTTAGACTGAGAACGCCTGTAAATCACTGCTTATGGCAATACCTGATAGGTTATCATATCATTCTCTGACCTTCAGATTCTCCGGCAACAATCAGCACCTTATGATCATGTTGCGGAGGGGGGTGAGGGATGTGACAGTAGCTATAAATTATGACATTTAAGGTATTAAACAGCCTGGGCATGTTGCTGTGCAAGCTCATTCGGGCACCATGACGTAACTGTACATCATAATGCAGGAACCACTTTCCTATTATGATACATATTTTTGACAAATGTCTGGAAGGAGTGAAAGGTGAAGCACCAAAACTATATAAAAATTTCTAATTAAAAACCTTACCTATTACAAAGGTTTTTCCATTATCTAAATTTGCCATAATTAAGTCCCATGTTAAATTTTTATAGAAAATATTGTGCCATTCTCCAGATCATTAATTTTAGTCTGTGTAAAAAATTCAGTAAGTGCATATAGAGCCAGATGCTATCTTGCTCCCGGTCAACTATTATTATAAGAGGGTTTAAAATAGGTCCCCTATCCCTCTACAAAAATTAAGGCCTTATGCTACTTGAACTCCCATATTATGCCCTCGACTGGGCTGAACTGTATGTAATGGTTGAGATGGAGGTACCACGTGGCTACCAAATGTCATGCTGTGCTATGTTTTACCTTCTATAGTCATGGCCAAAAGTGTTGGTACCCTTGAAATTGTTCCAGAAAATGAAGTATTTTTCCCAGAAGTGTATTGAAATTACACATGTTATATTGTACACGTTTATTTCCTTTGTGTACATTGGAACAATGCAAAAAAAAACAAAGGAATGAAAGGCAAATTGGATATTATTTCACACATAACCCCCAAAATGTGCTGAACAAAATTGCTGGCACTTAATATTTGACACCCTTTGAATAAATAATTGCAATCAATCGCATCCGATAACCATCAACAAGCTTCTTTCACCTCTTAACTGGAATTTTGACCAGTCTTCTTTTGCAAACAGCTCCAGGTCTCTCATATTTGAAAAGCATCTTTTCCCAACAGCAATTTTAAGATCTCTCCACAATCTTTCAATGAGATTTAGATCCGAACTCATTGCTGGCCATTTCAGAACTCTCCAGTGCTTTGTTTCCATCCATTTCTGTGTGATGTTTGAAGTATGTTTGGGGTCAATATCCTGATGGAAGACCCATGACCTAGGACGCAAATCCAGTTTTTCTGCCACTGGGTATTAAATTGTGACCCAAAATCCTCTGGTAATCCTCTGATAATCTTGAGATTTCATGATTCGTTGCACACAGTCAAGGTACCCAGTGCTATAGGCTGCAAAACAACCCCAAAACATCTTTGAACCTCCACTATATTTGAATTTAGGTACTGTGTTCCTTTCTTTGCAGGCCTCATTCCATTTTCGGTAAACAGTATGATAATGTGCTTTAAGAAAAATTCTATCTTGGTCTCATCTGGACTACTGCAACGCTCTATTACTTGGCCTCCCCGTTACTCGACTTTCCCCACTTTAGTCCATACTTAATGCAGCAGCCAGGGTCATCCATCTGGATAATCGGTACTCGGATGCGTACGCTCTTCACCAATCGTTACACTGGCTGCCCATTCATTATAGGATCCAATTCAAAGTACTTGTTCTCACCCACAAAGCTCTCCACAGTGTGGCACCTCCTACATCTCCTCCCTCATTTCTGTCTATTGGCCTAACCGACCGCTGCGCTCTGCAAATGACTTTTGACTAACCTCTGCACTAATCCGCGCCTCCCACTCCAGACTCCAAGACTTCTCCCGCGCTGCGCCAATCCTCTGGAATGCTCTACCCCAAGAAATTAAGACCACCCACAATTTGCACAGTTTTGGGCGCTCCCTCAAAATGCATCTGTTCAGAGCGGCCTATCACGTTCACTAATCAAAGTCATTTTATGTGTAAGTGTGCGTGTGTAGCCCATTCACTATCTCCAGCTATCCCTCACTCCCTCAAGATGGCTGGACCATCATTGTAAATACATCACTGTAAATACACACCTGTACTTTGTATCTCCCCCACCTCATTGTAGATTGTAAGCTCTCACGAGCAGGGTCGTCTTATTTTGCTTTAATTATTGTATTGTTAAAGTTGTTTCTTATGACTTGTGTTTTTAAACTGTTAAACTGTAAAGCGTTGCGGAATATGTTAACGCTATATAATTAAAGATTATGATTATTAATATTATTTACAAGACGCTTTCCCGGAAGGATTTTGGCTTACTCAAGTACATGTTGGCAAACTGCATTCTAGCTTTTTTATATGTCTGTGTCAGCAGTGGGGTCCTCTGGAGTCTCCTGCCATAGCATTTCATTTCATTCAATGTGGATGGATAGTTCGTGCTGACAGTGATGCCTGCTGAGCATGCAGGACAGTTTGAATTTGACTGAGGCTGCTTGTCCACCATCTGGTCCATCCTGTGTTTCAACCTTTCATCAATTTTTGTCTGCTGCCCATGTCCAGGGAGATTAGCTACAGTACCATGGGTTGTAAAGTTCTTGATTATGTTTCGCACCGTGGACAAAGAAACAGATTCATGATATCTGGAGATGGACTTGTAACCTTGAGATTGTTGATATATTTCAATAATTTTGGTTCTCAATTCCTCAGATAGTTCTTTTCTCCTCTTTATGTTCTCCATGTTTAGTGTAGTACACACAAACACACAATGCAAATATTGAGTCATCTCCCCTTTTTATTTGGTTTCTGGTGTGATTTTCAGATTGCCCACACCTGTTACTTGTCACAGGTGAGTTTGAACAAGCATCACATGCTTGAAACAAAGTTGTTTACCCCAAATTTTGTAAAGGTGCCAACAATTTTGTCCAGAACATTTTGGAGGTTTTGTGTGAAATTATGTCCAATTTACCTTTTTTTTCTGTTTTGTGTTGATCCAGTACACCCAATGGAAATAAAGATGTGTATAACAAAACATGTGTAATTGCAATACTTTTCTCAGAGAAATACTTCATTTTCTGAAATAATTTCAAGTGTGACAACAATTTTTCCATGACTGTATGTACTAACAATTAGAGATGAGCAGATAGATCGATCCATGGAGGATCAACTCCGAGTAGAATTCCTTGAACTTTACAGGTCCCCACAAATTCGAATAACTCTTAAATTGAATTTGCAAAGATCTCCCACCCAAAAAATGCCCAGTGCCATTTCACATACTGGTGAAGACTCAGAAAAAAAGTTTAGGACATTAGGCACCACTATGTGTGCTTCTCTAAAATGGCAACCTCATATGTTCTATCCTAGCAAACTGGGATGAACTATTACAGCCAGTACAAAAGATGGGGGCCTGCCAAGCAGCACCATTTTAGGCATTTCCAGCTTGGAAATAGGAGGTCAGCGTGCACAGCTTATTCCACATACAGTAGGGATAGTATTGTAGAGGAGAGGGCCCCGGAAAAAGGGCCCACCGTGTGTCTGGGACGGAACTAAGGGGGCTGTCACTCGGCTTCCCAGGGGTACCTTCCCAGGGGGAATGATTGCAGGCCAGGACCGACAATCGACCAGGAAACAAGGGGCGGATCAAAGAAAGTGGGCGGGGCAACTAACAAACAAGCCGTGGAGACCTGCAGGAGACACTCGGTGGGGAGAAAGACGAGAGACAGGAGGGAGAAGTCTAAGTGGCGTCCAGGGGTGAGAGTGAGTCAGCACTTCCGACACAAGAGAGGCGGGGCCTCACCTGACCATGGGAGCGGACGGTGCCAAGCAGCACAAGGAAGACATCCACCGAGACCTGCGGACTGTACAGCGAGACCTACGGCCACCACTGCTCCACTTCATACCGCAGCTGCAGCCTGTACAGCGAGACCCACGGCTGCCACTGCCCCGCTCTACACCGCAGCTGCGGCCTGTTCACCAAGACCGGTGGCCGCCACTGCCCCACTCTATGCCACGGCTGTGGCCTGTACAGTGAGACTTGCGGCCACCACTGCCCTGCTCCACACCAGGGCTGCGGCCTGTACAGCGAGACCTGCAGCCACCACTGCCCTGCTCCATACCGCGGCTGCGGCCTGTTCGCCGAGACCCGCAGTCGCCTCTGCCTCGCCTCCCGACGAGGCAACCCCGGCGGATAAGGACCGGCCCGGGGCCTGCATCGTCCACCCAGCACCAGGGCATAGGAATGCCTGAAGCCTTCGGCAACTCATCTTTGGCTTGACCTGGCGGCTGAGGTGCCGACCGGACATCTCCTGGACAACAATTCTGCAGGACGTCGGAGATCGATAACTGTCCGTATTTAGTTCAAGGACCTGTAGCTGGCAATACCGTTGGCCATATAGTCACCACTTCTCGCCGTACCGTTTAGGATAGTGTTACTTGTGTAGTTGTGTCTGGCTTCCCTGCGTGGAAAACCGTTGTTAGCTTTCCTCTTTATCCATATATATATAAAAGTTAAGTTTAACCCTTGCTCTGTCTCTGGCTCGCCACTGCATCCTGCATAACTGTGAGTACCACAGTATAAAGGACTAATTTGATTGTGTTGTACTATTTTAGTGATGAATTATATTGAAAATGGGAGAACTTTTCTCAGTCTGTAAATGCTAATCGTAAGATTCAAGTAATATACAGGCAAGTGTTGTACTTGTACAGTCACTCAGTGTGACTGTGAATTGATTGATCTGATATATGTTGCAGTAACAGTACCTTAATAATAGCCTTTTTCATTCTTCACACACTGCAAACAAGGAGGGCAATATTAAACCCTTCAGTGCTAATTTTGGTACTAATGCAAAATTCAGAGACCAAGGCTAAAGCCCCCGTCACACACATCGATCTCGATAGCGAGATCGCTGCCGAGTCACAAGTTTTGTGACGCAACAGCGATCTCACCAGCGAGATTGCTGTGTGTGATACCTATGAGCGACTGCCCCCCTGCCGGTATCGCTGATCGTTGATGGAAATCCCTGGACATTTTTTTGATCGCTGGTCTCCCACTGGCCAGCACGCATCGCTGTGTGTGACAGGCGGGAGACCAGCGATCAGCGTGCTGGTAACTAAGGTAAATGCAGGGTTTCTAAGCAGCGAGCTGTGCTTAGAAACCCTCTGTGTACCTTAGTTACCAGCACGCTGATGCAGGGAGCGCCCCTTAGAAACCCGATGTGTACCTTAGTTACCAGCTCCCCGCATTAGCGCGATGGTAACTAACGTACACGTGACGCCGTGCGCTCGGTGTCGCTGGTGCTGATCGCTGGTGAAGCTGCCTGTTTGACAGCTCACCAGCGATCATGTAGCGACTCACCAGCGATCCTGACAAATTGATATTGTTGTCGGGATCGCTGGTAAGTCGCTATGTGTGACGGGGCCCTTAGTAACATAGCAAGGCCAAAAATGACATTTGGCCATTCAGTTCAGCCTATATTCCATCAGAAGATATCCCCATATCTATGTCCTTCTAAAGAACCTAATCACTGTGAGATACAATATTGTTACGCTCCAGGAAGAGATCCAGGCCTCTCTTGAACCCCTTGACTGAGTTCACCATCACCAACTCGTCAGGCAAGGAATTCCAGATTCTCACTGCCCTAACAGTAAAGAATCCTCTTCTTTGTTGGTGGAAAAACTTTCTCTCCTCCAGATGCAGAGAATGCCCCCTTGTGACCATCACCTTCCTTGGTATAAACAGATCCTCGCAGAGATATTTGCATTGTCCCCTTATATACTTATACATGGTTATTAGATCGCCCCTCAGTTATCTTTTTTCTCCACTAAATAATCCTAATTTTGCTAATCTCTCTGGGTATTGTAGTTCCTACATCCTCTTTATTAATTTTGTTGCCCTCCTTTGTACTCGCTCTAGTTCCATTATATCCTTCCTGAGCACCGGTGCCCAAAATTGTATACAATACTCCACATGCGGTCTAACCAGGCATTTGTACAGAGGCAGTATAATGCTCTCATCATGTGTATCCAGACCTCTTTTATTGCTTCCCATGATCCTGTTTGCCTTGGCAACCGCTGCCTGACACTGGCTACTCCAGGTAAGTTTATCATTAACTAGGATCCCCAAGTGTTTTTCCATGTCAGATTTACCCAGTGGTTTCCCGTTCAGTGTGTAATGGTGTTATTGATTCCTTCTTCCCATGTGTATAGCCTTACATTTATCATTGTTAAACCGCATCTGCCACCTTTCGGCTCAAGTTTCCAACTTATCCATTTCCATCTGTAGCAGAATACTATCTTCTCTTGTATCATCTGCAAATATCGATAATTTACTGTGCAAACCTTCTACCAGATCGTTAATAAATATGTAGAAGCTAATGGGCCCCAACACCGACCCCTGCAGTATCCCACTGGTCACAGTGACCCAGTTAGAGAATATACCATTTATAACCACCCTCTGCTTTCTATCACTCAACCAGTTACTTACCCATTTACACACATTTTCCCCCAGACCCAGCATTCTCATTTTGCGTACCAACCTATTGTGTGGCACAGTATTAAACCCTTTGGAAAAATCAAGATATTTTGTGTCACAAAATATGTGCTTTCTGTATTTTTTGCGTGAAAAGAGAAATCTATACAATTCAGCAATTTAAAGACAACTGTTTACCTAGCAAAAGTTGTAAAAAGTTTTTTTTGCTTTTTTTGCACAATTCCCCACTGTAGTAGTCCAATATAAACAAATATATGCCACGAACATACCTCTCTCCGTTGCCACTGGTTACTTTCCGTTTCCACCTAGTTAGACAGGTTAAGATCACATGGACAATAATATAGCAGTGTTGGCATTTAGGCTATGGGCCCACGTAGCGTTTTAAAACGCACAATGAAAACCGGACTCCTTCCCAGAAATAGCACGTTTTTTTCCGCGCGATTTCACCGCGATTCTGTTCGCGATTTTGCCGCGAATTTCTCAAGCACTTTCCAAGCGATTTGAAGCATCGCTTGGAAAGTGATTGACAGGTTGGTCACACTCGTCAAACATAGTGTTTGACAAGTGTGATCAGCTTTTTACTATTGAGGCCGCCTATGCGGCATCAATAGTAAAAGATAAAATGTTAAAAATGATAAAAAAATAAAAAATCGAGGTATATTTACCTTCCGACGTCCCGCGCTGCCATCCCGGGCCTCAGCGTTCCCAGCGATGCCTTGCGAGACCTGTGATGACGTTGGTCTCACGTTACTATAGCGATCTCGCGAGACCGCTAGAGTCACGCGAGACTACGTCATCACAGGACCTTGCCGCAAGGCATTACAGGGAACGCTGTGGCCCGGGAATGCAGCGTGGGACGTCGGAAGGTAAATATACCCCGATTTTTTATTTTTTATTCTTTTGTTTACAGGGGTATGGTACCCAGGGCCTGAAGGACAGTCTCCTCTCCTCCACACCGTGGGTACCAACCGCACATGAGACGCTTAACTTCCCGCATGGTGGGCATAGCCACATGCGGGAAGTAAGCGATTCTCATGCATTCCTATGGGTGCGGAATCGCTGCAATTCTTTGCGATTCTGCACAAAAGAATGATCATGCTGCGATTTTTTCCGCGATGCGATTCCGCCGCGGAAAAAAGCGCAGCATTAGCAAGCATGTGCAAAATGCCATAGGAATGCATGGGGTGCGTCATGTACAAGATTTTTGAACGTTTTTGCGCCGAAAATCGCCGCAAAAACGCTTAAAAATCGCATCGTGGGCACACAGCCTTAAGAGTTTAAAACGGGCTCAATAAACATCTTGGAGATTGCAGAGTGTTATACACCTATTTTGAAGTCAATTAGAGGCCTTTCAGTATTGCTATATGCGGCAAATACAGCAAATACATTTTTGGGGGAAAATTCGTCAAAACTGGCAAATTTGAATTTCAAACAATCCACCCAACTCTAATAGCAATGTATACTATTTTTACGTAGCAGTACATCCATTTGTTTAGGTGTACACTGTAATATTCTGTGAATATTTATAATTCTTGCTTCTTTGTGATATGTGGATGTTGCAAATGGGTTTAGCATTCACTGATATTGGCCATTACTACGAGTTGGAAGGTTCCAATCACTAACAACACCCTTCCCCAACTCACAATGGCTATTCATGTGTCTATCACCAACAAGTCTTTACTAGCACTAGGGCAGAGAACTGAATCTTTGCATTAGGTGAAGAAAGGTCTAGCTATTGGAATTTAACATGCACTGCTTACTGGATCAATCACTCCGTACAATATTTTTATGATGTTTGTTATGTCACACCTATGCACCAGTAATTGGCTTTTTATAGGTTGACTTTTGCAGTCGAGAAGTGTCACATATTTCAACAATTCATAAAACATCCTAATTATAGGAAAGAATGGTACGTTTTGCAGGATATACTCAGAGGAACATAAAATGCATACTGTGTACAGAAGAACAGGATCCAAACTGTAGCGTGAGCTGAAAGGTTTTTTATAACTGCACAAAATTAATAACTGCCACTTATGAATATAATAAACAATGAATCTACAACTTCAGGTCATCCAAAGCACTAATGGAAATTCCCAGGTTGTCCTATTCTTTCTAGTAGTGGGCAGGAAACTGAAATTTACTTACAATTAGCACCAAACCCCAGCTGCTGGAAAATGCTGCAATAGGTCCTGCTAACATTTGTATGGAATTTTCTCACTAATGACAAATAGTATCATTGTTTGTGTCCATTTATCATTTATATACTTTGCTTACTTCGACTATCTTTCTGTGATTCTTTTTTAGGTATACATTTTTTGCAGTCATAAAGGCGTGCTGGAGGGGTTTCTGTCACCGCCTGTTATACTGTGAAACATGAACCAGGCAACATAATGGTTTAAAGGAAAGCCCTAAAATGTGAAGGCCAAACCCCATCCAGAAAATATACCAACTCCATAATACAAGTCAAATGAGGAGAAAGAGGAGTGCATTGGTAGAAAGAAGTACTTTATTAATAAATAAACAAAAGTAAATAGTAATTAGATAAAAACACCAAGTAAAGCGCACAAGGATAAAGCTAGAGGACCACCGGTGCTGTACACCCCCAATAGTAAGCAGAAAGAGCTTATTTAGTAAAGTAAATGGTAAAGGTATTTGTGACATAATAGTCTTAAGCAGGTAATATAGATAAATATAAACACCGTAAGTAGCGCTTACCAATGACAGAATAGAGGGTTGACAGCACCGGACTGGATCCAGAAAACCCCAACGTACTTTTTGCTTTTTGTACAGATGCTTTCTCAAGGGGATGTTTGATGAGAGATGACAAGGACCTTTATATATCATTGGTGGTTACTGGGGTAGCCGGTCATATGGTAGGATCCGGCCACCAGTATCGGCTCAATTGGCGCATGTGCAGTGGGATCGGCAGGTCCTGCGTCGTCCACAAGCGTCAGGCACAACTGCATATGTGCAGGGAAAATGAATTTCCCCAGCCAGGCGCAGAGGGCTGGATAGACACTACGGCGACGTAAGAGAGTGCAGACCACCAGTGGTCATGTGCACCAAAGAGTAACAAAGTATGAAACCAAACATACAAAGTTGGAGACAAATGAAATTCACTTCTCAAATGGAACAATCCCATTGACTAAAAAATAGAACATGCACATATACAAATATATTACATTAAATTATGGTAGCAGCAGATGATCAGAAATTGTTGCCGATCGTATTGCAGCATCAATGGAATATATTCAGTTCAGAGGAGTAGATGGTGATATATTCAGGTTGTTGCAGATGAAAACAGATAAATAAAAAACTAAAAAGATATAATGAAAGAATAAAAAAATGATCAAAAATATGACAAACGTCAATATAACAAAGTCACTTATAAAGATCCAGAATAGATCCTGGGGGTTTGGAGGATGGACAAGAAAATGTGCCACAGATTTGACTTTTAGGAAAAACCATGTGAGCCTAGATCATAAAAATGAAGAGAAACTGAGTGATTCGTTTAGCCCTCTGGGTGTCAAAGTATCGAGTCGCACTATCCAATTAGTCTCTCGTTGTGCCAGGAGTTTTTTGTAATTGCCACCCCTGATACCCATATGTAAAATTTCAATCTCCCTGAACCAAAGAGACCCAGCATGACATTTATGATGTATTTTAAAGTGACGCAGGATTGTTTTCAGGTCAGAGGGAACGGCCACTGTCCTGGCTGCGCAAATGTCCCGGACATGTTCACATACTCTGATTCTAAGCTCCCTTGAGGTAAGACCTATACAGATCAGAGAACAATTACAAGTAGCATAATATATGACATTGCTGGTGCCACAAGTGATATGCTGCATGATCGAGAATTGTTTCAAGCCATCTGAGGACTCAAAGGAGAAACTGCATAAGACATTGGCGCAGGTGAGACAGTGGCCACACTGAAAGCATCCCAAAAGGGGGCCTTTTGTCCTAAATATGTTTCTAATGGGTGAGATATAATGACTTTTAACTAGGAGGTTACCCAAATTTGGTGCCCTCCTAGAAGTCATAGAAGGAAAGGCGCCCAAGATGGATCCCAGGGCGGGTTCTGTTTTTAATATAGACCAATGTTTGGTCAAGATATCCCTAATATTGCTCCATTCATGATTATAGGTGGCATTGAATCTAATTGTATCAAAACCTCTATCTCTCCCACGATTTTGTTTTGGATAAAGTAGGTCATTCTGTGGAGTTTGTCTAGCCCCATCAAAGCCACACTTGATGCTCCTATGACTGTAACCACGTGATTCAAACCATGACATGAGGTTAACGGCCTGGGCAAAAAATTTGTCATCAGAGGAACATATCCATCTCATTCTCAGAAATTGTCTGACTGGGACAGCCCTAATAATTGCAGGATTGTGAGCAGAGTCAGCGTGAATCAGAGCGTTGACAGAAGTTGACTTTCTGTAGACGTCAGTCTGGATACGTTGCATAGTATCGATCTCCAGACTGACATCCAGAAAGTCTAGTTTTTAAAAATTGTACTGATGTCAATTTAATATTATAAGAATTTGAATTAAGTTGATTCATGAATCTTTCAAGCTGCTGAGTCATCCCACCCCACATGAAAAAAATATCATCGATGTATCAGAGCCAGCATAGCACATGGTCAGCGGCCTGCGCGTCCGTGTCACAAAAAAAATCTCTCCCAGTAACCTAGGAAGAGATTAGGGTACGAGAGCACGCAGAACACGCCCATGGATGTGTTGCGCTTCTGTAGATAGAAAACATCTTTGAAAACAAAAAAATGTGGGCGGCAGCTGTAAGCATGCTGTGGCACATTGATTGACAGCTCGCTGCCCACTGATAAACTGCAGAGACAACTGTTAGTTAATGTGCTGTTTCGTGCTTACTTCCGCTATATACTGAGCGGTGAGTGAAATCCTGCTCGCTAGAACATCACTAATACTAAAAGCTGGAAGAATAAAGTTAATCTCCTCCCTGCAGCTGTGCTTTCAGTACGTCAGTTTAATTTTTCATTACAGTGCCTTGAAAAAGTGAAAAAGTACTCATACCTTGCAAACTTTTCCACATTTTTCTTGTTACACTCACAAAACTAAATGAGATTTTGAGTGATATTCCAACACAAGGTAGCAAGTATATATGAAGTGTAAAGGAAATGATACATGGTTTTCTAATTATTTTAAAAATATAATTCTGAAAATTGTGACATGCAATTATATTTTGCTCAATGTAGTCTTACTCCCCTAAGTAAAATATTGATTGACCAATTGCCCCAAGAATTTGCATGATTAGTACATTGAGTCCACCTGTGTGTAATTTTTTTTCTCAGTATATCTTCAGCTGTTCTGTGAAAGCCTCAGGGGTTTGTTTGAGAACAATAGGGATCAAAGACCATTATGGAAACTAAGGGTACTGTCACACTTAGCGATGTACCAGCGATCCCGATCAGCAATATGACGCGGTCAGGATCGCTGGTACATCACTAAGTGGTCGCTAGTGAGCTGCCACACAGGCAGATCTCACTAGCGACATCGCTGGGGATGGGGGTCGCTACTTACCTGTCACACTAGGCGATCCTGACGTCCTCCCGCCCGGCTCCACGCTCATCGCTCGTCTCTCCACAGGAAGCACCGCAGGAAGCACGACGAGAAACAGTCCAACCTGTTCTCGCGCGATCAGCGATAACCAGCGGGGGAGCCGGTTGTAGGTAAGTATCAGACACAGTGATATCGCTAGCAATATCGCTATAACGTCACTAGTTATAGCGATATTGCTAGCGATATCTCTTAGTGTGACAGGCCCTTAAGGAACACACCAGACAGGTCAAGGATAAATCATTTACTCCCCTTTGAGAAAATGTAAGGGGGTGAAGTACAGGAAGAGCCGAGGGAGGGTTGCCTCCTCTGCTCCATGCCCGGAATCATTGAGCAGGGCAGCAGGTTCCCCGGGGGACACTTTAGCAGCCTGTTCTGCAGCCAGGAACAGGAAGGGAGGGGAGCTGAGAGCAGGAAAAGCACGCAGGCTTTTCTCAGAGCAATGCAGACATCAGACAGGGTAGGACGCTGACGCAGATGGGGAGAGAACTCTGGTACAGCCGCCAGGGTCAGAGAGACCATGTACAAAGACTGCAGACCACGAGTACGTGGAGCCAGGGACTGCAGTGTCAGGAAGGTTACGCACTCCCCCCTGTGATAAGACGCTGTCCCACAGAGAGACTGTGTTATGTGGCAAGACGTTTCCCTGCAAAGAGGCCGCATTCAGTAACAGAGCTGTAACCTGTTCAGAGAGACTGAGCCATGTACAAAGTCCCGGTGACCTATGTGTTAATGCAGAGCCCCTGATTCCGGTGAGAAAGCACCGTTGTGGAGTAAGAGAGAAGGACGTGGAGCAAAGGGGATATCGTCAGTCTCATACCCCTCTAGCTCTCGCAGTAACCCCTCATACCCCGGCTGGACATTGTTAAAGGCCCAGGATACAGAGTACTATGGACTACAAGCGCTGCTGGTGATTCGGCGCCAACGTTGGAGAAGAGTGACCTCTTCAATCAAGACCCCTGCAGACTGATAAGTTTCACCATAGGAAAATAACTCTTATTACTGTTTAATACTGTTTATGCTTTTTGGCTGTTTGCTAAACCCGTTCACATTATATTCATTTCTACACTGTTAATTTCACCAGTGTTATTCCCTGTAAATAAACCTCCTTTTAACTGTTGGTCCATCTTTTCCGTGGTGACATACCTATTCCTGCACGTTATTACAAAAGCAAGCACGCAAAATGCGTATCAGGGGCTGCCAGGGGAGGCTGCAGCGGTCTGGACCCACCATGGGTAAGCCTTTGTATGGGTGCTGTGGTTGGTTGTGGTACTGGCACATGGATATATCTTATTAATTTTTGTTCTGATCCCCATTTAATATTGTCCAGGTGCATTAATGATATCTACTCACCCAGCTTTCCCAGGTCCAATTATCTTTTGACCCTAACCAACCCCCTGCCTACCTTAATGTCTCCTCCAATTGTATGTACTATTTCTATATGGATTCTGTTTAATCTATTTTTATTGTGATTTTTCAATAAATATATGCTAATTTATTTCTTGGGGCTTGTTGCTACTCCATTTTCTCTCAGCTTTTGAGGTCAAGGATAAAGTTATGGTGAAGAGTAAAGCAGAATTAGGTGATTAAAAACTCTACCTCTGAGCATCTCGCAGAACACTGTTTAATCTATCATCCAAAAGTAGAAAGAGTATGGCACAACTGCAAACCTACAAAGATATGGCTGTCCACATAAACTGAGATTCCAAGCAAGGAGAGCATTAACTAGAGATGCAGCCAAGAGACCCATGGTCACTCTAGAGGAGCTGCATCAATCCACAGTTCCGGTGGGAGACTAAATCCAAAGGACAATTATTAGTTGTATACTCCACAAATGTTCCCTTTATGGAACAGCTTGAAGAAGAACCAAGCCATAAGGAGTTTGCAAAGAGCCATGTAGGGGACACAGATAGATTGTGGAAGAAAGTGCTCTGGTCAGATGAGACCAAAGTAGAACTGCTATGATTAAGGGCATCTGGGGAGCATGAAACGGGCCAGTTTTTTATCTGTGTATGTCGGGTTTTACAGTTTAAAGAAATTAGATAGTGCCTTATATTCACCTGTGGAAGAGCTAAATACAGGGCTAACCTGGAGGAAAATCTAATTGAGGCTCTGACTTGGTAGGTTCATTTCGCAGCAGGATAACAACCCTAAACATACTGCCAGAGCTAAAATGGATGGTTTTGATCAAAGCATATTCATTTGTGTGAACTGCCCAGTTAAAATCCAGACCTAAGTTCCATTGAGAATCTGTTGTAAGGCTACTTTCACACATCAGGTTTTCGGCGTCAGGCGCGATCCGGCGTCGTGCCGGAATGCCGGATCCGGCAAATGTTTTGTAAAACCTGATGTGCCGGATCCGGTTTTCTGCCAGATCCGTCTTGCTCTTGACAGACAAAACCGGATCCGTCTCATCCGGTTCATCCGTTTTTCTATCCGTTTTTCGACGGATTACGCCGAATCCGGTTTTTAAAATTGACCCTCAAGGCAGAGTACACTGGCAGGATGACAGAGTGTGAAAGATTTGTGCCCTAACCAAACTTGTGTACCTTCTGGACCAACAGTATATACCTTTGCCAACCAAAGTTGGCTATCTTGTCATGGTCTACTATTTTTAGCTTTAGGCCACAGGTGTGTACCTGGTTGTGTTTTATGCAAAGTATTTCACCTTTTAACAAAAGTTGTGTACATTGTTAGAAAATCACCAACAATAAACACAACTTTTTAGGTGAAATACTTTGCTTCAAACACAACCAGGAACACAACTGTGGCAAAAAGCTAAAATTTACCCACAGTTATATACCTGGTTTTGAATACCTTTTTACCTTTGAAATACCCTGTATTTAACCTTTTTTTTAAACATAGTTCGCCGCAGAAAGAAAAGACAGACAACCATTGTGAAACGATAATTTAACTTTTATTTAAAATTTTTTTTTTTTGTAAAATGTTTTTAAAGTGCAAAAAACTTTTTTAATAAAGGTTTTAAACCCAATGGGCATTTTTATTAAAAAAAAAAAAAATTACAAATCTGTGTAGTGTGGGGTGGAAATACTGCTGGAGGGGCTGCGGGACACTTCGACACTGGGTGTGTGGAGAGAGGACTGGGATCATGGTGGGGAAGGAACAGTTAGAGGTGAAGGTGTGGAAAAAGCTACAGAATGGGTGGACATGTTGGAGGCAGAAGAGGTGGTGGGCGGTGGAGTGGAGGGTTGGGCAGGGACTGTAGGAGCAGATGATGTTGATGGAAAGTTGTATGGGGAAGGAGTTTGGTACGGGGAAGGAGTTTGGTACGGGGAAGGAGTTTGGTACGGGGCAGGTTGCTGGAAGTGGGGAGATGTCTGGTACTGGGGAGGTTGCTGGTACTGGTGAGGTTGCTGGTATGTAATAGGAGGGGGAGGATGGAAAGTGGCTGGAGGGGGTGCAGATGTAATAGGAGGGGGAGGATGGAAAGTGGCTGGAGGGGGTGCAGGTGGAGGAACTACAGTGGTGGGAGGTGGGGGTTGGGAGGTAACCTGCTGTAGAGCACCGTGGCACGAATGCGTTACATGCATCTGCTGGGTAGGAGATAGTGTTGCCATGCACTCCACAACAGACCTGAAAAAGGTGTGGTTTGGCGAAGATCTTGCTTCTGAATGCATGGTTTGCAGAAGTGTCTTCACCTCCAGAATGCTGGAGTTGATCTGCTGAAAGCCTGCGGAGATTTGCTCTGACAAGACTTTTAGACAGTTCTGGAAAGATGCATTCAGATGCAAGAACTCTTGCGCATAACTCTTTTCCTGACCCCTCTGCCGCTGCCGCCCAGTACCCGCAGGTGTACTAGAGGTGGCAGGGGCAGAAGGGTGGGGTAAAGGGAAAGCGATCTCCTCACCAGCAGCTTCATGTAATGTAGGCGGCCACGATGCTCCTGTGCTGGTGGATGGGACAGATGGGTCGAATGTGTGGGAAGGCTGGGAAGGTGCAGATGTACCGGGGCGGTCGAAGTGTCCCTCGGTGCCGGTCTCCTCAGGGATCGCCTCAGAAGGGTCCAATCGTGCAGGCTCCCGAGTGCTGCTCACCGTGCTGTGGAATAAAGAGAAAAAAAAACAATTAAAATACTGACATGGTATGGCCCTGGCTGAAAAAAAAAAGTTACATCTAACATTTTTTTTCACATGTGGTGTGTAATATTTACCTTCTGGTGAGCATTGTTTCCCGGAGGAACAACAGGGCTTGTGCGTACTTGTACTTGCTCCTGCGTCCTCCAGATCCACTCGGGGCCCGCATCTCTTTATTGAACTCCTTCTTGAAACGATCCCTCACAGACCGCCACCGATTCACAATTCTGTTCCCTGAAACGAGAAAGGAGTGGTTAGTATACAACATCAGTGTTTCACAAACTCCAGTCCTCATGGTCCCCAGGGGTCACGTTTTCAGGATTTCCATAGTAAATAGAAATCCTGAACACATGATCCGTGGGGACCACGAGGACTGGAGTTCGGGAAACACTGGTTTACATCAAGCAACCGGTACTGTATATACTTACGCTCTTTAATCTGGGCCCAAACATCGAGGTCCTCCCAGCGGCCCACAAGGAGCGAACAGATTTCCTCCCAGAGTCGTCGGGTAACGATCAGGCCAGCGTGGCGGCGGTCAGCCATATTCCAGAGCGGCTCCCTTTCTCTGACGAGATCGATGAGGCGGTCCACATCAATCCCTCCATCCTCACCGTCAGAGTCGGGAGCACGCTGTGAAGGCTGTTAAAGAAAAAGACAAAAATAACATAATTAGCCTCCACAAAAGAAATGAAATAAAAAGTGCAAAAAAAACAAAGCAAAAATATTTATACTTACACGCTGGTGACCGCCGCGTTGCTGTCGCCGACGACCCTGGGAGGCACTGCGAGGACCTCTTGGCCGAGCACCAGATTGGGAAGACTAGAGAAAAAAACAAAAAATGTTATGTCTTTGGATGTAGGCATTTGTTTGCTGTGTGTGGTCTGCAGAACGTTGTTTTCTATGTGTTGTGTGTAGTGTGATGTTGTGTTTCTGCGTTTGATGCAAAAAACTTACCAATTGTGAGCCCACTCCAGGTGTCTGTCCACCCCTTCCTTCTTCTTCTGGGAGCTCCTCTTCATCTTGTGATTCCTGTTTTGAAATAAAAGGCAATGAATAGACATATATTACAGAGATGATGGATTTTGGAAATAAAAACTTACCGTCAAACGCTGATGATGCGAGGGAGGGCTCCCAGAAGAAGATGTGCTGTCCTGTTGATGGCCAGACTCCATGGCTGTGGGTATTGCTGCTGCTGTTGCTGCTGCCAGTGATGCCATTTCTGCTGCTGCTGCTGCTGCTGCATCTCTTTGGCGGCTGTTGCATAAAGAGAAACAAAGGGCCAATGAATATCTTGATATTCCATGGCCCTAGTTTGGAGGAATGGGGGATTTGATAATAAACGTCTCTCATCTGCTGCTGGACTCCCCTCCTCAGCATGTTCCATTTGCTGCTCCATTTGTGGTGGTGCTGATGGTGCTGCTGCTGCAGATGTCTGCTGCCTTCTCCTGCTCCTGGTTCTTGGCTTGGGTGGCATGTTGGGTGTGGCTGAGGGTCCCATTGTCTTGCTTTTATATATCTCCTGTGGGCAGAGCTACTGAGCATGCTCAGACCAAAAAACCGGATCCGGCGCATTGCGGCGCTCATAGGCTTTCATTGTGTGAAAAAGCCGGACGCGCCGGATCCGGCGTGTCCGGCTTTTTCGCCGGAGACAAAAAACATTACAGTAGCCGTTTTTTCCAGACGCCGGATCGCGACACATTGCCGGATCCGGCGAAAACCGGATGAAACGCATGGCCATCCGGCGCGATCCGGCGCAAATGCAAGTCAATTGGGGGGAAACCGGATCCGGCATTGCATTTCGCCGGATCCGGTTTCTGTCAAAAGCGCCGGATCGCGCCTGACGGCGAAAACCTGATGTGTGAAAGAGGCCTAAGACTTGAAAATTGCTGTTCACAGACGCCTCCATCCAATGTCACTAAGCTGGAGCTAATATGCCAAGAAAAATAGGTAACAATGTAAGCCTTTAGATGTGCAAAGCTGCTAGAGACAAACCTAAAAAAACTTGCAGTATTAATTGCAGAAAAGGTGGTCCTACACAGTATTGACTCGGGGTGGGGGGGCTGAATACAAATGCATGTCCCAATTTTCAGATTTATGCTTTTTAAATATTTAGAAAATCATTAATCATTTCATTTACACTTCAGCAATACTTGCTATTTTGTGTTGGTATTATATATCACAAAAAAGCAAACAAAATACATTTACATTTGTGGGTGTAACATGAAAAAATGCAGAAAAATAGTTAGGAATATGAATGCTTTATCAAGGTGCTGTAAGTCAATAAAGGGACATTCTAAAATTTGGCACTTAATGTGTCATAAACACCCAAAGGGTATCTTCTTGTATTTAGGGCAACTATGATGAGATATAAAGGATTGTGTCAGATGGTGTTATATAAACATTATCTTTTACTATTCTAAAATACAATCGCTTTACTAACTCCTTGTGTAACACACATGACTGATTTACATAGAATGAAATGGCTTTTGCTTGGAAAGCAATTTATCACCATATTTCTAAGTTAAATACAATGCATTATAAGCACAAGGGACACATAGCAATTACTATTGACAGGGTCTATTGGAAACACATAAATCACAATAATGAGGGTCATAAAACAGTTAGCTTGTAAAATCTTATATTTTTCTGCATTTAAAATGTAAGACCTACAACATACACTATCATGACTTATATATTGTAAATCCCCATTCTCTTCACGTTATTGTATTAGTGAATCTTTTATCCTTTCTGAATTAGCCCTTTCACTTTCAAGGCAATTTTCACACTTGACAAGCACAAATAAAAACTTACAATCTTATTAAAGAGCCATATCCATATACTTTCAGAGGACAACTGCAAAATGGAAAAATACCATCCAGCACTTCATACTCATTGATGACTTCATGTAATTTTGCATCAAAACTAATGATTTGTAAAATTTGCACACAATTCTTGTTTGTATGTGAAGGTCTGACCCAAGCAAAGCTTGATACATGTAATACCTGCTATTAAAAAAGACCCAGTAGTGCAGAATTCATACAAGTCATATATTGTATGGCTGTCTAAATACACACATCATTCATCAGTGCTAAAGAGGTCATAAGTCTCCATAATCCAATTCATGTATGCATTTGAGTTTACATGGGGTAACATATTTCCATCATAGGAAATACTTAACTGTATAATGATAATCAAATAGTACCTATGTGGGAGGAACAGCCCCTGTCGAGTGCCCGGGCCGGAACCATGGGAGCCGTCATCTCGGGTCCAGGGGAAACTGTCCCCGGGGGACAGGATTCAGGGCCGGACCACTGTGACAGACAGATGGGCTGGGGGAGGGACCAATATAAAGAAGGTGGGGAATTCCCGGGGCGGTGAGTTAGCAGACCGACACAGAGAGAGCAGGAGACAGTGGAAGCTGCTGCAAGGGAGAGCGACTCACCAGTGCCAGGCAGGATGCTCACCGAGGACTTCAGAGGGACAGTACCGAGGCGAATATCTGTGACTTGCTGCCCCGCTCCAGCCCACGGCCACTGCGGCCCCAGTCCTACCCGCGGCCGCTACCGCTTCCCCTCAGCCCGCAGCTGCGGCCTGCTCGCGGTCACCCGCGGCCGCTGCTGTCCCGCCTGAGCCCGCGTCGGCGGCCTGTTCCCCGCCGCCGGTAGTCGTCCTGTCCTCACAGGTGGCCGCGGCAAGTACAGCACCGCCGCCGGCCATCACTGTCCCGCTCTGGTCCGCGGCAGGGGCTGGGCCTCTGCTGACTGCGGACTCCCCATCGCAGCCGTTAGCTGTGCAGGTGGCCTGTCACCCGCCACCACCCATCGCTGCGGCCCAATTGTCCAAGGACCCCGCCAGAGCCTGTGGGGCTCCAGTGTCATCAGTGCGCCGGAGCGCGTGAAGACTTCGCCATCGTCTCAGCAACTGGGCCCAGCAACTACTACGCCGAAAGATCACCAACCCGAACGGTGAGGGACATCTGAACGGCTAAGTTGACTTTATAATTAAGGACCCGTAGTCGGCCATACCGTGGCCCTATAGTGACCGGCTATTGCCAGAAGTAGTCGTGTTCTATCGTTTGTGTTTATTTGTATTGGGCCCCTGCGAGGGCAAACCGTGTTCCCCCTTTTTGCCAGTCAGGCCGAGCCGGAGGAAAGTCACCTCTAGGCCCACAAACGTTATTACAAAAACACCAAACCATCTCGCGACTGCATCCTGCGAACCTGCTATTACCACATTTGGCGTAGTCGGCAGGATGCAGTCTCCGAGCGTGGACAACGAGGGCCCCCGGCCCAGCATTTCTTTGGGGGCCATGCTAAGCAATCTACCCAGGTTCTCCGGCAGCAATACTATGCTGTGGAACTGGACGGAGCGAATGCGTGGGTTATTCAGGATGCATCCGCTTACCCCGACCTAGAGGCAGAAGTGGCCCTGATGGCGTTGGATGGGGAAGCCTGGGATACCATAATGTTGAAGCCCCGGGGGCAGCGCAACACCTTCGTCCGGGTGTTACAGATCTTAGAAGAGGCCTATGGGGACCCGACCGATGTGGGGGAACTGAGAACCCAGATGTTTAGACGCATGCAGAAAGAGGGGGAAACAGTGACCCAGTATATGAATGCTTTGCAGGAACTGTTTTTAGTCATTGAAAGGAAGGACGGAGTCGGCGTGGGGACCGTGGACGTAACATTACGTGACCTGTTAGTGACTGGGTTACGAGACACCCTGACAAGACAGGCTTTGCGAAAGCGGGTGCGAGTGGACCCACGTCTGACCTTTTCAGAGATAGGGAAGGAGGCACTGGTTCGGGAGCAGGAGCAAGAGGTGACAGTTCCCGTGGGGATGGCTCGGAGTATCGAAGCATACGTAAACGCCCTGAGCTAACCCCACTGGGTACGAGAGCTGAAGCAAGAGATGCAGAGTATTAAGGGTGAACTGGCCGAAGCCAAAAAAGCGGCCACAAGGAGTCGGCCAGGGCCGGGTGAAGGAGGCATGAACCATCGTAGCCCCCACCCAAGTCATCCCCACAACCATTTGCCTGTTGTGATAGTGGAAAATTGGGATTCTCCGCCCGAGAGTGCCCACGTTCCAGGGGGAACCTGCCCCGCTGGCCAAGAGGAACAGAGGACCGTGAGCCGGGGGGATGCCGCCCGGAGCTGGAGGAAGTCACGAAGACCTGGTCGCGCGGTGCCCAGTGGTATGGGCAGAGATCGAAGGCCGTGCCGTGCGATGCCTAGTAGATACGGGATCACAAGTTACGACCATGCCAGAGACTTATTTTCGGCAACATTTTCCCGAAGCAGTGAGACCTCAGTGGGGGACAGTGATAAAGTTGGTAGCCGCCAACCAGCTACCAGTTCCTGTCGTCAGAGTAGCCTGGATGCAGATTTCAATAAGCGGCAAATCACTCGGCCACCAGGGAGTGGTCCTGACCCAGGGAGACACAAACAGCAAACATCCGGTTATTCTGGGTATGAACGTACTACGAGAATTCGGCCATCTCCTCCTCAATGAACCCACAAAAGAGACTCTGAGCCACTGGGGTTCTCGCACGGCCCAGGGGCAGGTCTTCTAGTGGTTGGTATGGGAGGCGCTGGGCAAGGTCTCCAGGAGTGTCAGGAGGGTGAGGCGCTGGGCAAGGTCATCTTGCCGGCGAGCCCCCCACTAGTGCTTCCTCCGGGGCAGACGGTGGTAGCTCTGCTGATCCACTCTCCGATACCACTGGAGGGCGTGGAGGTGCAGGTGGAACCATGTTACGTGGAGTGCCTGCACCCTGGCATCCTGGTGGCCCACTCCCTGGCCACAGTGCGGGAGTGGACTGTTTTGGTACGTTGTGTCAACCTGGAAGATCAGGATATCGCTCTGAAGCCCCAGGCTGAAATGGCCAAACTAGTACGACCATTGGAGGAGATGCTACCGGACCCCACGGTCCAGTTGAAGGTGCAGCCCGAAAATCCTTGGGCAGTAACGGTACGAACCCAACAGACTGCCGTATCCTCGACCCAGGAGAAAGGTCGAGCCATCCTGGAAAGAATGCAGGCTGAACTTTCCAGCCTAGCGCCAGCCCAACTTCTCCAGGTAGAGACACTTCTCGGACAATTTTACAGTGTCTTCGCCAGCCACGAGGACGACTTCAGATGTACCACGGCCATCACGCATGGGATCCCCACGGCAGGAGCGGCCCCCTTCCAGGAGCGATATCGGCAAATACCACCGCAGCTATTCCAGGAAGTGAAAACTCTGTTAGCCCAAATGCTTTGGAAGGGGGTCATACGAGAGAGCCAAAGCCCTTCGGCGGCCCCTATTGTCCTGGTTCAGAAGAAACATGGCACTTTGCGTTTTTGCATGGATTATCGGAAGTTGAATGCCTGCACCATCAAGGATTCGTATCCACTGCCCCGCATAGAAGAGTCTCTGTCCGCCCTGGGGAATGCAACGTACTTTTCAACCCTTGACCTGGCCAGTGGGTACTGGCAGGTGCCGATGTCGGAGGAAGACAGGGCCAAGACGGCATTTATCCTTCCCATGGGACTGTTCGAGTTCAATCGGATGCCGTTTGGGCTGGCCAACGCCCCAGGAACTTTCCAGCGGTTGATGGAGCAGTGTCTAGGAGACCTCAACTTTGAAGCCATGTTGATATACCTGGACGATATTATCATCTACTCAGCCACGTTCGAGGACCACCTGAAGCGGTTGGGGCAGGTGCTCGGCCGGCTGCAGAAGTACGGGTTAAAGGTAAAGCCCCAGAAATTCCACCTGGTCCGCACCCAAATCGAGTACCTGGGGCATACAGTCTCGGCGGAGGGCATCCGACCATCCCTGGAAAAGGTCGCTGCCATCCAGGAGTGGCCTACCCCCGAGATGGTGAAGGACGTGCATGTGGGGCTAGCCGGCTACTACTGTCGGTTCATGGAAAATTTTGCACGCCGAGCTCGAGCCCTGCAGGACCTTCTGAAGGGGGCTCCCGCTGGGGCGAATGGTCGGAAGATCCAGTGGCAGCAACCACAAGAGAATGCATTTCAAGATCTTAAGGCTGCGCTCTTGGATGCCCCGGTATTGGCATATGCGGATTTCTCGCAACCGTTCATCCTACATACCGACGGGAGCCTTCAGGGACTAGGAGCTGTGTTGTCACAGGTGCAGGACGGCCGGGAGAAAGTGATCGCCTACGGTAGCCAGTCGCTGCACGACTCAGAACGTAACCTGGACAATTACAGCTCCTTTAAGCTCGAGCTCCTCGCGGTAGTGTGGGCAATGATGGAGCGATTCGCAGAGTACCTGGCGGGCTCAGAAGTAGTAGTGCGGACCGATAACAGCCCATTTGGAGAATGCCAAACCGGGGGCCCTGGAGCAGCAGTGGGTGGCTCGGATGGCCAAATTCAAGTATAAGATCATCTACAAACGGGGTGCTGAAAACGTGCACGCGGACGCACTCTCCAGAATCCGAAACACCACCACAGGGCGAAGTCGAGATGACGAATTAGAAACAGACGAGACGCCGTTCGCCCTCACCCCCGCCATGCCTACAGTCAACACGCAGGAAGTGCCTCATCCAGAGCTCCTAGGAGGGATGCTGGAACAGCCCCGTGACAAATGGATTCAGCAGCAACAGGAAGATACAGAAGTTGGACTCCTGCACTGATGGGTGGCCACCGGTAAATTGCCCACGGGCTCACAGAGACAGGCTTTAACCCAAGATATGTTGCTAATGTTGCGCCAGTGGGAAAGACTAATCATCAAAAAGGGACTTTTGCATCGAAAAGCCGTGTCACTAACCACGTCGGCTACGATATGGCAGGTGATGGGAGCCCATATCAACCAACTGGCCTGGGAAGCCCACGAGAAGGGAGCTCATGTTGGGGCTCAAAAGACTTTACAATGGTTGCAGCAGATAGCATACCACTCACGCTTGCACGCTGCTGTAGAAGAAGTTTGTTGAACCTGCCGCCCGTGCGAGCTCACTAAACCCCCCGCGCAACGAGCCCCGGTGCAAACTATCGTAACATCAGCCCCTCTGGAGCTTCTTACGGTGGACTATCTGACTATAGATCCGGCCTATCAGGGGTATGAACTGTTATGAATGAGTCAACGTAGGAGGCAAAAACAGAAATACTAGCTAAGTCCAGAAAACCAGAGAAGTTGGCAGCTATCGGATTGCAGACCCCTGAACCTATCAACAACAACTAGCAGTAGCCGTGGGGGGTTCCTATGGTGCCCTAGACCCCTCGATCACAGCCGGAGAACTACATAGCCTAAAGACAGAAAGGGAAATCTAAACTGCCCCAGAGCAGACCCCAAAGCAATAGGCAGCCCCCAACATATAATGATGGTGAAGCAAGATGAAAAAACACTCACACAGATAGAAAGATAGGCTGAGCAAATGATGGGGCCCAAGCTAACTAGTTAGGACAGGATAGAAAAGCTGCTGTCTGTAATCTGCCAAAACCCTATCCAAACAAGAGCCAACAGCTGATAGGGAAAAAAGCCCTAAAGACGCTAGGCTTCAAAAAGACTATATCAGAACTCAGGTATTTTCTGAAGACAGAGCAAAAAGGAATTCAGCTCACCCCAGCAGGGAATGGCAGAAATCAAGGAAAACAATGCAAAACAAAACCAAAACACAAATGCAAAAAGTAGAACAGAAAACTTAGCTTTTGAGGAGCAGGAATCAGACTGGTCTCCTAGAATCCCTCAGAGAGATCACCAGCAAGGCAGAAGGGCGTCGGCTGCTTTATATCCAGTCAGTAATTCCCGTCACCCAGTCATCATCATCCTGCCCAGGTGCTTGGTAATCAGCCTCACTACCTTCCTTCACCAGAAGAGGGAGTTCATCAGACCTCAATGGTGAAGGGGAAAATGAACTCACAACAATGAACATTGTCTCGTTATGGTGGACCATTTCACCAAATTCGCCGTGGTCACCCCCACTTGAGACCAAACAGTGGAGTCGGCCATCTATGCGATTTGTAAGAACTTTATTCAAGTGTACGGCTGTCCACAACGGATACATTCGAACCAAGAAGCATGCTTCCTAGGAAAAGTCATGGAAGAGCTACACCATCTTTACGGCATCGATAAGACGCGGACTACGCCGTACCATCCGCAGGGAAACGGAGCCTGCGAACGATTCAATCGCACGCTAATCCAAATGCTGCTTACTCTAGAGAGCGACCGCAAGGCCCGCTGGCCTGAATATGTCCCCGAGCTGGTGTGGGTATACAACAATCGGGTGCATCGAGTGACTGGTTACACCCCCTACTCATTGTTGTTCAGAAGGGAAGGAAAAGGAATTACGGAGGTGGAGTTGAACCCGGAGGAGCCCCTACCCTGGACCGGGGTATCCTCGTGGGTCTGAAACCACCGGCACCGGCTGCAGACCCTTCACCGTATCGTCCACACGAATCTTCAGGATCTAGAACACCAGGGGGGAGCACTGCCCCCACCCATTGACTTTCAGATTGGGGATCGGGTCCTCATACTTGATCAACGTCCCCAAAACAAGTTAGAGCCACAGTGGGAGGTGAATCCATACCGAGTGTTGCGCTGAATAAGCCCCGACAGGCCTGTGTACGAAATACAATCAGAAGGAGACAACGCGCCTCTCACTCGAGTTGTGCACAGCAGCATGTTACGACCTTGTACGTCTACCAATCCCCCGCGGCTCGAACCGACCCTCCAGGTCCCCAACCCCCTACCCACAGTCTGGGATATGGATGACAAAGAGGACTCCCCCGTCACATCTGCAGGTTGCCCCAGTAGTGGCGCTCCAGTAGACCCAGACATCCCACCAGAACCCACTATGTGACCACCCTCCACCACCCCAGAAGACTCCACGATACCCGAGCTTCGATGCTCCGAGCGGTCAACAGCTGGCAAACCCCCTGAACGTTACGAACAGGACCAGTTCAGATGGCGACAAGGACTGGGGTCCCGAAAGACTAGCCCGAGTCTACAAAAACCCTCGTCCGAGGAATGGCGAGCATACAGGGCAGGGGAGTATGGGAGAAACGGCCCCCGTCGAATGCCCGGGCCGGAACCATGGGAGCCGACATCTCGGTTCCGGGGGAAACTGTCCCCGGGGGACAGGATTCAGGGCCGGACCACTGTGACAGACAGATGGGCTGGGGGAGGGACCAATATAAAGAAGGTGGGGAATTCCCGGGGCGGTGAGTCAGCAGACCGACACAGAGAGAGCAGGAGACAGTGGAAGCTGCTGCAAGGGAGAGCGACTAACCAGTGCCAGGGAGGACGCTCACCGAGGACTCCAGAGGGACAGTACCGAGGCGACTATCTGGGACTTGCTGCCCCGCTCCAGCCTGCGGCCACTGCGGCCCCAGTCCAACCCGCGGCCGCTGCCGCTTCTCCTCAGCCCGCGGCTGCGGCCTGCTCGCGGTCACCCGCGGCCGCTGCTGTCCCGCCTGAGCCCGCCTCCGCAGCCTGTTCCCCGCCACCGGCAGTCGTCCTGTCCTCACGAGTGGCCGCGGCAAGTACAGCACCGCCGGCGGTCATCACTGTCCTGCTCTGGTCCGCAGCAGGGGCTGAGCCTCTGCTGACCGTGGACTCCCCGTCACAGCCGTTAGCTGCGCAGGTGGCCTGTCACTCGTCACCACCCATCGCTGCCACTTGCCCCAGCCGGGGGCTGCGGCCCAATCGTCCAAGAACCCCGCCGGAGCCTGTGGGGCTCCAGTGTCATCAGTGCGCCGGAGCGCGCGAAGACTTCGCCATCGTCTCAGCAACTAGGCACAGCAACTACTACGCCGAAAGACCACCAACCTGAACGGCGAGGGATATCTGAACGGCTAAGTTGACTTTATGATTAAGGACCCGTAGTCGGCCATACCGCGGCCCTATAGTCTCACGACTCGTCACTGCATCCTGTGTACCTGCTAGTACCACACCTACAGTATACTCTTTAATTACCAAGTGAGGTAATAACAAGTAGAAAGCTCCTGCATCCTGGTGTCACGGGTAGAAATACATTATCTTCCTTCCTCCCACCCATTCTTTAAGGCCCCGTTACACGCATCAATGTCCCAGCGATCCCACCAACGATCCTACATGGATGGGATCGCTGGGACATAGTTAGCTGATTGCTGGTTAGCTGTCACATAGACAGAGCCACCAGCGATCAGGACCAGCGAGCAAGCTGGTTTCCAGTGTAAACAGCGGGTATCTAAGAGCCGCGCGGCTCTTAGTTACCCACTGTTTACCTTGGAAACCAGCATGCACACTGGCTTCCAGGGTAAACAGCGGGTATCTAAGAGCTGCGTGGCTCTTAGATACCCGCTGTTTACATTGGAAACCAGCTCCCAGCGTCGCTGATCGCTGGCCTCTCGCTGCCACACACAGCCATGCGTTCTGGCCAATGGGAGAGCAACGATCAAGAAACGGCCCAGGATGTTCGAGCACGATCAGCAATACCCAGAACGGGGGCTGGTCGCTGATACATGTCACACACAGCGATCTCACTGGAAAGATAGCTGTGGCGTCACAAAATCAGCGATCTCGCTGGCGATCTCGCTGTGTGTGACGAGGCGTTAACAGACAGCCTGGATCATGGAATCACACCTTTTATGCTGCTCCCTGGCATTAAATGTGTTACATTGTAAATATATTTAGAAAATATAACATTTATAATATTGAGTCTGAAACCTAAGATTGTAGACTTTCATATAATTTCAAGATGTTTAGCTCTTTTATTAAAGCTGTGGCAGATGGTAAAAGGCAAGAAAAACTGTATTACATATGTCCTTGGCATTGAAAATCTAGACGCATGTAAACACAAACTTAGGGTACATTTATAGGGCTGTAGCTTTATGAAACCTTAGGTATATAAACACCCTATAAAATACTATTGTCATGATCTGAAGTGATCTGACAGTTTTAAATTGCACTGGGTGAACTTTTTTTACTTTGGAAAGTTCCAAGGTGTCTTGACTGTCCCCGGTGGTGGTGAGTGGTATTGCACTTTAGGGTTTTTTGCACTTAATTATGGATCAGGTGTGACACCCTATAAAGGTGTGCTCAGGGTGTTCACTCACTGCCTGTGATTTTGTGAGTTTGTGTTCACTCTGTTTTTGGAGAGCCTGGATGAAGGATGGAGCTGGTGAGGAGTCCTGCGCAGCTTAGCCAGGGGGGACGTGTTTCAGCTATGGTGTCTGGACGAAGGGCTTGCATGGCGTGGTGGGGTCGCAGTGATGGTGTCAGCGGGAAGTGTCTGCATGGGCTGGTGGAGTGGCGACTATGGAGAGTGGCACTCACCATGTGGGACTTGGCCGCTGAGCTGGACTCAAGCATGCTCGACTTCGTGTCAGAAGCTGAACTCTTCCTTGGGACTCTGGTTCTAAGCAGCTGCAACTGGTGGTGGACTCTGCTCCAAGGCTGCACTAAGGTGAAGGATCCTGTTATGGTGATGGATCCGGGTGGAGGAGAAGACGCACGCAGGTGGTGGGCTCTGTTGCTAGGAGCGCACGCAACAGAGCAAAGCTAAGTGGTGTTTCCCCTGTATTGTCTCTTTCCTCATGTGTGTTATTAGTGCAGTGGTGGGATTAGTTTCCGCACCGACCTATTCCCTAGTGAGGGTTTAGGGTCAGGGCGAGCTAGGGCGTTGAGGTACGCGTGCGGCGCCCGGTGCGAAACCGGCATAGGGAACGTTAGGAGTGCAGGGACACTGGCTCAGGGGAGCTCAGGAGGTCTCCATGTCCCCATTCCCTATCGCAGGGCCCACCATTGTTAAAGTTTCCCAGGTTCCCCCGTTATTATTTGATTATTGTATGTATAACGTGTAATACCTAAATTCGCCAGGTGGAGGCGGCGTATCCACCTGCACGTTTTATTATTTAAATGCGCCCCACTGGAGGCGGTGTATCCAGGGTCACGTGTGTTATGGGTCCGCCTTGCGGTATCATCTGCGTCCCGACACACATGACCATGACATTATCACAGGCCATACAGTTTTTTTTTTTCTGGTGAGCTTTGGCCATGTGGAGACCACTGAGTAATTGCTGCCGGGCCTCACTGATGTGAGTGGGGAGCGGCAAGGTGTGTTAGAGCCGCTGCAGCAGCAGTTATCAGGGTCTGGGGCCTCTGCTCAGGTAACCAGGAAATCAAAATGGTGGCTTTGGCAAATTGCGGGTCTTGCAAAAGCCCCTGGAGTCGCTGCTGGGGAGCGGGACTTGCTCATGCACGTGGGCGTACCCAGGCAGGTGGGAGGAATGGTGCCCCACGGAGCTGCTTGGTGTTCCCCGAGGTGAAGGGGTGCGTTCCAGTGATGAGCAGACTGATGTAGAGTCCGCGGGGTTTACGCCAAATCTTCAAATACCACCGTAGAAGCCGCCCCTCCTGGCCGTGTGGAGGCGGCCAGTGAGTGTATATTTCCTCCATATGCGTTCCCTTCTCCTCCTGGTGTGTGCAGCAGGTGTGCTGGGGGGGAGTAGGGACAAATCTCAACCCTCGCCATTAACCTACCCTAGGAGGCTCAGACCTCATGGTGAAGAGGGTTGGAGGGTGGTGACCCCTTGGTGATTTGCGGGGGTGTGAGTGTGGTGACACAGGGGGACGCCTCTGTGATCAGGTCCTGAATGAGTTCACCAATTTTTTGACAAACGAATGTGTGTAATAAACGTTCAGGTCCGGACCTGTGTGTGAACGAGCGTGTATGTGTGCCACCAAAAAACATCTTGTGGAAGTGTGTTGTGGAGCCTGATCAGCTCATAACAAACAAACATACACATACATAAACTCGTTCCCCAGGTCGGCGCTGTGGAGATGAGTGGTGCCTCCAAAATGAACTTTATTGCCAATACCAGCGGTGCATTTGTCATAAACCTGAAGTATCAGGTAATGGTGGGGTGAACTCAGGGTCTGGGCGTCCCCGCTGTAGGTGTTTCCCTAATGAGGGGTGGTCTTGAGGGTCCAGAGGCCCCTCATTAAGGAGGGGGTACTGTCATGATCTGAAGTGATCTGACAGTTTTAAATTGCACTGGGTGAACTTTTTTTACTTTGGAAAGTTCCAAGGTGTCTTGACTGTCCCCGGTGGTGGTGAGTGGTATTGCACTTTAGGGTTTTTTGCACTTAATTATGGATCAGGTGTGACACCCTATAAAGGTGTGCTCAGGGTGTTCACTCACTGCCTGTGATTTTGTGAGTTTGTGTTCACTCTGTTTTTGGAGAGCCTGGATGAAGGATGGAGCTGGTGAGGAGTCCTGCGCAGCTTAGCCAGGGGGGACGTGTTTCAGCTATGGTGTCTGGACGAAGGGCTTGCATGGCGTGGTGGGGTCGCAGTGATGGTGTCAGCGGGAAGTGTCTGCATGGGCTGGTGGAGTGGCGACTATGGAGAGTGGCACTCACCATGTGGGACTTGGCCGCTGAGCTGGACTCAAGCATGCTCGACTTCGTGTCAGAAGCTGAACTCTTCCTTGGGACTCTGGTTCTAAGCAGCTGCAACTGGTGGTGGACTCTGCTCCAAGGCTGCACTAAGGTGAAGGATCCTGTTATGGTGATGGATCCGGGTGGAGGAGAAGACGCACGCAGGTGGTGGGCTCTGTTGCTAGGAGCGCACGCAACAGAGCAAAGCTAAGTGGTGTTTCCCCTGTATTGTCTCTTTCCTCATGTGTGTTATTAGTGCAGTGGTGGGATTAGTTTCCGCACCGACCTATTCCCTAGTGAGGGTTTAGGGTCAGGGCGAGCTAGGGCGTTGAGGTACGCGTGCGGCGCCCGGTGCGAAACCGGCATAGGGAACGTTAGGAGTGCAGGGACACTGGCTCAGGGGAGCTCAGGAGGTCTCCATGTCCCCATTCCCTATCGCAGGGCCCACCATTGTTAAAGTTTCCCAGGTTCCCCCGTTATTATTTGATTATTGTATGTATAACGTGTAATACCTAAATTCGCCAGGTGGAGGCGGCGTATCCACCTGCACGTTTTATTATTTAAATGCGCCCCACTGGAGGCGGTGCATCCAGGGTCACGTGTGTTATGGGTCCGCCTTGCGGTATCATCTGCGTCCCGACACACGTGACCATGACATTATCACAGGCCATACAGTTTTTTTTTTCTGGTGAGCTTTGGCCATGTGGAGACCACTGAGTAATTGCTGCCGGGCCTCACTGATGTGAGTGGGGAGCGGCAAGGTGTGTTAGAGCCGCTGCAGCAGCAGTTATCAGGGTCTGGGGCCTCTGCTCAGGTAACCAGGAAATCAAAATGGCGGCTTTGGCAAATTGCGGGTCTGGCAAAAGCCCCTGGAGTCGCTGCTGGGGAGCGGGACTTGCTCATGCACGTGGGCGTACCCAGGCAGGTGGGAGGAATGGTGCCCCATGGAGCTGCTTGGTGTTCCCCGAGGTGAAGGGGTGTGTTCCAGTGATGAGCAGACTGATGTAGAGTCCGCGGGGTTTACGCCAAATCTTCAAATACCACCGTAGAAGCCGCCCCTCCTGGCCGTGTGGAGGCGGCCAGTGAGTGTATATTTCCTCCATATGCGTTCCCTTCTCCTCCTGGTGTGTGCAGCAGGTGTGCTGGGGGGGAGTAGGGACAAATCTCAACCCTCGCCATTAACCTACCCTAGGAGGCTCAGACCTCATGGTGAAGAGGGTTGGAGGGTGGTGACCCCTTGGTGATTTGCGGGGGTGTGAGTGTGGTGACACAGGGGGACGCCTCTGTGATCAGGTCCTGAATGAGTTCACCAATTTTTTGACAAACGAATGTGTGTAATAAACGTTCAGGTCCGGACCTGTGTGTGAACGAGCGTGTATGTGTGCCACCAAAAAACATCTTGTGGAAGTGTGTTGTGGAGCCTGATCAGCTCATAACAAACAAACATACACATACATAAACTCGTTCCCCAGGTCGGCGCTGTGGAGATGAGTGGTGCCTCCAAAATAAACTTTATTGCCAATACCAGCGGTGCGTTTGTCATAAACCTGAAGTATCAGGTAATGGTGGGGTGAACTCAGGGTCTGGGCGTCCCCGATGTAGGTGTTTCCCTAATGAGGGGTGGTCTTGAGGGTCCAGAGGCCCCTCATTAAGGAGGGGGTACTGTCATGATCTGAAGTGATCTGACAGTTTTAAATTGCACTGGGTGAACTTTTTTTACTTTGGAAAGTTCCAAGGTGTCTTGACTGTCCCCGGTGGTGGTGAGTGGTATTGCACTTTAGGGTTTTTTGCACTTAATTATGGATCAGGTGTGACACCCTATAAAGGTGTGCTCAGGGTGTTCACTCACTGCCTGTGATTTTGTGAGTTTGTGTTCACTCTGTTTTTGGAGAGCCTGGATGAAGGATGGAGCTGGTGAGGAGTCCTGCGCAGCTTAGCCAGGGGGGACGTGTTTCAGCTATGGTGTCTGGATGAAGGGCTTGCATGGCGTGGTGGGGTCGCAGTGATGGTGTCAGCGGGAAGTGTCTGCATGGGCTGGTGGAGTGGCGACTATGGAGAGTGGCACTCACCATGTGGGACTTGGCCGCTGAGCTGGACTCAAGCATGCTCGACTTCGTGTCAGAAGCTGAACTCTTCCTTGGGACTCTGGTTCTAAGCAGCTGCAACTGGTGGTGGACTCTGCTCCAAGGCTGCACTAAGGTGAAGGATCCTGTTATGGTGATGGATCCGGGTGGAGGAGAAGACGCAAGCAGGTGGTGGGCTCTGTTGCTAGGAGCGCACGCAACAGAGCAAAGCTAAGTGGTGTTTCCCCTGTATTGTCTCTTTCCTCATGTGTGTTATTAGTGCAGTGGTGGGATTAGTTTCCGCACCGACCTATTCCCTAGTGAGGGTTTAGGGTCAGGGCGAGCTAGGGCGTTGAGGTACGCGTGCGGCGCCCGGTGCGAAACCGGCATAGGGAACGTTAGGAGTGCAGGGACACTGGCTCAGGGGAGCTCATGAGGTCTCCATGTCCCCATTCCCTATCGCAGGGCCCACCATTGTTAAAGTTTCCCAGGTTCCCCCGTTATTATTTGATTATTGTATGTATAACGTGTAATACCTAAATTCGCCAGGTGGAGGCGGCGTATCCACCTGCACGTTTTATTATTTAAATGCGCCCCACTGGAGGCGGTGCATCCAGGGTCACGTGTGTTATGGGTCCGCCTTGCGGTATCATCTGCGTCCCGACACACGTGACCATGACAACTATAAATGTTAATTTTTTTAATTCATTGCTTTTATGGGGAACTGGTTATGGGGTGCAGCAGCAAAGAGGAAGGAATGGATAGTGCTTGTAGTCTTCTAATTTTATAGCGGTACCAATTGGAAATGCAATTTATGTAGGATTCCAATGAATAAAGTTGTATTCTAAGATGATAGTGACTGAGAGTTGGCCACTAACATTAATTTGCTTTCTATAATAGTATCTGGGGAAAAAAATCATCTAAACGTTCTAATATTCCTTATCCTTCCTTCACTTCATTTATGGGAAATCTTGATCACAGTCATCAAGCCAAAAATAGCAATGAAAGTTCACATATACCTGCCATGTGGAACATTTTGGACTGCCTGTCGAAACTTTCCATGAAGATTCACATCATGAGAACAGTTCCTAAAAATCCTGTTAAACCACAATTCACACCTAGCCTCTTCTGTTAAAACACCACTCCAGCCTTTTCTTTTTTTCAGCACTGGAGTGGTGCTACTATTCTAAGTTCCCTGACCCTAGTATTTTACTCACCAGCCGCTGTCTTCAGCTTTTATCGGCGCCACCATCTTGTGACCAGAATGTCTCAAGTACCGGAAGTCAGAGGTAAAAGTCGCAAGCTCTCGTTTTGGCCACATTCTTCCTTTGATAGACATATGGTAGATTGGAGGAAAAGTTGCAAAATCTCGAAGAGAGGTTAGATACGCTGAAGATCATTAAGGAAGGTGAAGAGTTCTTGGACAGAGCAGAATTATCTCTTTATGTTACAGAAAGAAAAGAAATTCGAAGTGCACCAGAAGAAAGAGGAATGGAGACATGTGACACAGAGAAGCAGGAGGATCAGGAGGCAGTCAGCACCCATATTGCTCAGGAACCAGTATCAGGCTCTCACGCAGGAAAACGATGAAGAAATACATCAGGATAAGACTTTGCCAACAAATAGCAACCTTGTACGCCTTCAGAGTCCTCCTGGATGGAGAAAGAAAAATGTTATGAAGAAGAAACGGAGAGTGGTGGTCATGGGGGATTCCCTGTTGAGAGGAACAGAGGCCGCTATCTGCAGACCGGATATAACTTCAAGAGAAATGTGCTGTCTTCCAGGTGCAAAAATTAAAGATGTGTCTGACAGAATATCAGGACTCTTCAGACCTACAGATGACTACCCATTCCTGCTACTACATGTGGGGACAAATGACCTGGAAACCATCTGCAGAGACTTTGAAGACTTAGGCAAGAAAGTGAAAGAACTGGGAGCGCAGGTAGTCTTCTCTTCCTTCCTCCCAGTGGATGGCCATGGAACAAGGAGGTGGAATAAGATTCTGCAGGTGAACAACTGGCTACGTCGATGGTGCCGTCAGCAACGATTTGGATTTATGGATCACGGAGTGAATTACCTTTACGATGGACTACTTGCTAGAGATGGGGTGCACCTTACGAAGACTGGAAAACATGTATTTGGAAGTCGCCTTGCTACACTTGTAAGGAGAGCTTTAAACTAGAACAACATGGGAAGGGAGCAAAAGACCAGAAAAAGCAATACACCTGACAAATGCTATTGAGAACTCTGCTATTAGAAGTGGAAAGGAAGAACAAAGACAAAAGAATCTAATTAATAAAAATATTGGAGAAAGAGAAACCAATCACAAACTAAAATGTTTCTATACTAATGCATAAAGCATGGGCAACAAACAAGGAGAATTGGAACTACTAACACAGGAAAAGAAATATGATGTCATTGGAATCACTGAAACTTGGTGGGACGATACACATGATTGGAATACAAGACGGATACAACTTATTTGCAAGAAACAGACTTGATAAACGAGGAGGAGGTGTCGCATTGTATGTTAGAAACGCGTATATCTGCACAGAGATTGAAGCTTCAGAGACTGGGAGTTCTGTGGAAACTGTTTGGGTAAGAATACAAGGACAGAACAATGGAAAGGACACCATTGTAGGCATTTACTACAGGCCGCCTGTGCAAGCTGAAGATATGGATGAACTCTTTATGCATCAAATGGCCAAGTTCTCCAAAAAATATGACATAGTTGTCATGGGAGATTTCAACTATCCAGACATTTGTTGGGAATCTCTCTCAGGCAAAAGTAACAGGTCAAGGAAATTCTTATCCTCTCTTGCTGACAACTTTATCTTCCAAAAGGTAGGGGAGAAAACAAGGGGAACTGCTACCTTGGATCTAATCCTTATAAACAGTGAGGAAATGGTTGAGGAGGTAAAAGTGGCTGGGACCCTAGGAGGTAGCGACCATGCTATTTTAGAATTTTGGATAACTAGAGGAGGAAGACCTGTGAAGAGTCAGACGTCAAGGTTAGATTTCAGAAAGGCAGATTTTAAGGGATTCAGAAAGAGAATTGGAGGGATCCAATGGCTGGATATCCTTAAAGACAAAAATGTCCCGGAAGGATGGGAAATCTTGAAAAATGAAATTCTCAAAGCACAATTGTTAACAATTCCGAAAAGAGGGAAGAATAGGAAGCATTTAAGGAAACCAGGATGGATGAACACAGAACTTAAGCACATGCTAAAAAGGAAGAAAAAAATGTTTATAAAATGGAAAGAGGGAGGCATATCTAAAGAAGAATATAATGCTGCCTGCAGAACCTGCAGGGCACAAATCAGATTATCTAAAGCTGAAAATGAATTGAGGCTTGCAAGAGATGTCAAAAGCAATAATAAAGGATTTTGGGGATATGTCAAAAGTAAAAGAAAAGTCAAAGATGCTATAGGATTTTTACTGGATGAAAATGATGAAATGGTAAGACAGGATGTTGAGAAAGCCGAACTTTTAAATTCCTATTTTGCATCTGTTTTCTCTCAGAAAGGAAATGTAACATCAACTGTTCTTCACTGTCCTATTAAGGGAATAGAAGAATACAGGATATCTATAAACAGAAAGATAGTGAGGAAACACTTAGCTAACCTAAATGAATTCAAGTCTCCAGGTCCAGACGAATTACACCCCAGAGTACTGAAGGAGATAGCAGAAGAAATTTTTGAACCCCTCTCCATAATCTTTGACAATTCTTGGAGAACAGGAGAAGTCCCAGAAGACTGGAGAAGAGCAAATGTTGCTCCTATCTTTAAAAAGGGGAAGAAGGTGGACCCAGGCAACTATAGGCCGGTGAGTCTGACTTCTATACCAGGAAAGATCTTTGAACAAATTATTAAACAACATGTATGTCAGTACCTGGATAAGAATGAAGTGATTAAACAAAGTCAGCATGGGTTTGTAACTAATAAGTCATGTCAGACTAACTTAATTTCCTTCTATGACTGAATCACTGATTGGGTGGATCAAGGAAATGCTGTAGATATAGTATATCTTGACTTCAGCAAAGCATTTGACAAAGTCTCTCATACAATCCTTATTGAAAAAATGACTAAGTATGGAATGGGAAAGATGTATATCTTTGTACCGTGTTAGCCAGTAGATAGAAAAATATTCAGGATTGAGAGTCCTCAGTAGTTGATACCTTTTAATGGCTAACTGAAAAGATGGTAACACATTGCAAGCTTTCGAGACTACTCAGGTCTGTTCATCAGGCTAGACTAATACAAAATCTGAAGTCACATATTTATGCACAATACAGCACAGAAAAAACGCAATAGATAAGACAAGTGACGTATCTATGAACTGGTCCAATGTTTATATTTATGTTTCTCCCTCTCCCATATTGATAGTTCTGCTTCACGTCACTTGTCTTATCTATTGCGTTTTTTCTGTGCTGTATTGTGCATAAATATGTGACTTCAAATTTTGTATTAGTCTAGCCTGATGAAGAGACCTGAGTAGTCTCGAAAGCTTGCAATGTGTTACCATCTTTTCAGTTAGCCATTAAAAGGTATCAACTACTGAGGACTCTCAATCCTGAATATTTTTCTAAGTATGGAATGGACAAGGCAACTGTTAGGTGGATTCATAACTGGCTTAGTGATCGAACCCAAAGAGTGGTCGTAAATGGCTGCACATCCAGTTGGAAGAATGTCTCAAGTGGGGTACCACAGGGCTCTGTCCTGGGCCCTGAATTGTTCAACATCTTTATCAACGATTTAGATGAAGGAATTGAGGGTAATCTGATTAAATTTGCTGATGACACAAAGCTAGGAGGGATAGCTAATACTAGAGAAGAGAGAGAGAGGATTCAAAAAGATATAAATAAACTGGAGAAGTGGGCAGCAACTAACAGAATGGTTTTTAACATGGAGAAATGCAAAGTACTACATCTGGGCAATAAAAATGAAAAAAGCATATACAGAATGGGAGGAATAGGGCTAAGCAACAGCACATGTGAAAAAGACTTGGGTATACTGATAGATCACAGACTGAATATGAGTCAACAGTGTGATGCAGCAGCAAAAAAGGCAAATGCAATTCTAGGATGTATTAACAGAAGCATACAGTCTAGATCATTATTATTATTATTATTAGTCATTATTTCCCTCTACTCCTCTTTGGTCAGACCTCATCTGGAATATTGTGTCCAGTTTTGGGCACCACATTTTAAAAAAGACATCAACAAACTGGAGCAAGTTCAGAAAAGAGCGACCAGAATGGTGACCGGTCTGCAAACCCTGTCTTATGAGGAAAGGTTGCAGGATTTGGGAATGTTTAGTTTGCAAAAGAGAAGACTGAGAGGAGACTTAATAGCTGTCTACAAATATCTAAAAGGCTGTCACATTGTAGAAGGATCATCTTTATTCTCATTTGCACAAGGAAAGACTAGAAGCAATGGGATGAAACTGAAAGGGAGGAGACACAGATTAGATATTAGAAAAAACTTTTTGACAGTTAGAGTGATCAATGAGTGGAACAAGCTGCCACGAGGAGTGGTGAGTTCTCCTTCAATGGAAGTCTTCAAACAGAGGCTGGACAGACAGCTGACTGGGATGATTTAGCGAATCCTGCTTTGAGCAGGGGGTTGGACCAGATGGCCCAGGAGGTCCCTTCCAACTCTACGATTCTATGATTCTATGAGTTGTGACTTCCGACTTGTCCAGCCAATACTGGAACAATTTGCATGTCACAAATTGCAGAACACAGACTGGAGCGGTGTCGGTAACAGAAGAAGATGGCGGCTGGTAATTATGAGACTAAAGGAAGGGAACTTAGAATAGTACAACTACTCTAGTGCTGAAATAAGACAAAATGTGCTTTAGTGCTAGCGGTGCTTTAAAATGGAACTGTAATTTTGTAAGTGTATGGAAAGAGATGGAACACCCTTGTGAAGACCTTATACTATTGATATCATACTATATGTGTTATAGTTCAGCATTTTCTATATGTTGATGTTTGTTGCAATTGTTTACTGAGTGATGAATGCTCCTCAATACTCGTGTTAGAAAAGTGAAAATATCAGTGAAGATGCAGGGCTGAGGCAGGGTTGATAGTTAGCCAGCCCTGTAGCTAGGAGAGATTTTACGACAGCAAAAAGGGAAGTTACTAGAAGTTCCAGAAGTTAGTGTGCTGTGTGTCAGAGAGTAGAGGACATTTTTCTCCAGAGAGACTGACATTGTCAGATCATCATATGGGTGTGTGATATAGAGGTGATACATAGGTAGCAAGTGAATTAATGAATGGCAGAAATGTCTGGAAACAGCAGGAAAGCCAGATTGCTATGAGTATGTGGAAGAATTAGTAGACTGGAAAGCTCAGCTTCTGAAGGTCTGAAGGAAATAGCCGTGGGATGGTGAGGACCCTGAGATAGCATAGTGGAACTGTTAGGAACGGCAGAACGCACTAAATAAAAATAATAATAAAGTGCGTTCGCCACTCGGGGTCCACCGTGCAGTAGGTGATATAATCGCTGCTAAGTGGTGGCAGGAGCAATATGGCGGAAAGGCGCACAGGGTTAAACTTCACCCAGGTGCACAGAGCAATCTCAGTTAATTCACAGAGATGCCAAATAAGTACAAACACAAAAGACTGAGCCTGTTGAGGTCACAGTACTCAGTAAAAACACACACACGGTATCAGGTCACAGGAGTAGCCCAAGAGGGCGGCACTAC
Organism: Dendrobates tinctorius; assembly: GCF_039654945.1. Lineage (NCBI taxonomy): Eukaryota > Metazoa > Chordata > Amphibia > Anura > Dendrobatidae > Dendrobates > Dendrobates tinctorius. The sequence goes on from NW_027361697.1 coordinate 59,656,949, forward strand.
ATCCATCTAGACCTACCGTGTGCAGAGCGTCGCAACTGCGGATGCAAAGGGGCTGCTACTGCAGCGCGGCGTGGACACTGCCGCTAAACGACAAGGCCAAAGCGCAAGCGCAATGTCGGACGCTAGCAGCTGTGGATGTTGCAGCAGAGGAATGCTGGAGCTGATTCTTACTCCGTCCCTAACCACATACGTAATATCAGAGGGAAGGGGTTTTTTAATGAGTCATTCACCAGAATCATACATCCGTCCTCATATACACAGCAGCAAGTAAGTCTATACTAGCGCATGGCGGAACAGCCATGCGCACCTTTTATAGCAGCCGGGACCTTCCGCAAGCTTCCAGATCTCTGAGATGGACCAATGAGATCTGGAGCGGGACCTGAGCACATGACTCCCAATCTCCAATGGGAGATCGTCCCATGAGCTTGCTCAGTTGGAGGACAGAAGGACTTAAGGCCCCTTTACATTTAGTGATGCACCAGCGATCTGACCCGGTCAGGATCGCTGGTGCATCGCTAAATGATCGCTAGTGAGCTGTCACACAGGCAGATCTCACAGCGATGCAGCAGCGACACAGCGCACGATACTCACCTTTCACACACAGCGATCCTGACGTCCTCTCGCCCGCCTCCACGCGTCGCTCATCGGCGCCAGCAGGAAGCCCAGCAGGAAGCGCCTGGCGAGAAATGGAGCCAGACATTCTCGCGCGATCAGCGATGGACAGCGGGGGAGCCGGTCAGAGGTAAGTATCACATATAGCGATATCGCTAGCGATATCGCTATAACGTCACAAAATCGGTGACGTTATAGCGATATCGCTAGCGATATCGCTATGTGTAAAACCCCGTTTAGCCTCAGGAGAGATTTGCTGCAAGGCTATCGCCTCTGCAGTAGATAAACAGCAGGAGACTGCAGAATGTGAGGGTCTGGATCCCTGCGGATTAAACGCAGAAATCCGACACCTAACAGGAACAAAGGGACTGAGGCTGGCATGTAGGCCAGACCTGGCTGGGAGCATTGATAAAGAGATACTAGTCTTGCCTGGCTGGAGCACTTGTACTGTATGTGAATGGGCTGAGAAAGAATCTAACTGGAGATGGTGAGCCCCATTGAAACATGCTGTTTCACTAACCTTACAAGATATGTGTTTTCACCTGCAACCACAGATTTTGAACCTCTGTACTGCACAGAAGGTGTAAAAGTCAGGTGTGATTCCTGCTACCTAGTGTACGCATGTTACACCTATTCCATTAGTAAACAACAGTTCATTTTTGTATCCTGGAGTGACTCCTTCCTTCTTAGTTTCATGGGTCCCATACCATCTAGCAATATGTGGTATGGAAGATCAAGAAAAGGAACATTATCACACACTCAGGGACCATCTTTACTGGTTTTAAGAGCTGCAACTACACAAGTTGGCAAGTGTGACACTTTCAACTCACTTTGCATAGATCAACAGTGCATGCGAATTTAAGAAACATTGTAATACTATATATCTTGTGAAAGAAATTAGCTTCCTCCCTCACTTATTAGACATTTCTTCCCCTCCTCCCTGCCTACTGACCTTGCCCACTCTGAAAAACAGTTCAAATAACTCTTCCTTAGACAAGGCTCACTTTGGTTTCATGTGACCTAACTATTAAATTCTAGGGTGTGAGGGTGTAGAGGAGAAAGAAGAGGAAACAAGCAGAGGGTGACATAGAAAGATTATTCTGTGCTTTCTACCAAGTCTTTTTCCTCACCCCATAGCTAATTCACATCAAGACAACTTCCACTCCTGTATAATATACTCCATATAGCTGTTGCTTGTCTCTGTGTGCTATAAAAAAGAAAAAATGAATTACAAGAATCTCGCTTTCACAAGTTGAGGATCAAGAAAAGCACTTCTGAGCAACCGCGCTGCTACAGTGACACGAATTCTTCAGAAATCCATATAAATATTTCAAGTTCTTTATAAAATGTACTACAAAAACTACGCATTTCGAGGAGACAAACCGCACCTCTTCTTCAGGTTACAGTACAGAGTTGTAAAGGGTGAGTACTTCAGAGTACTTTTTTCATTTTCATTGATTTATACCAGGTGAAGCCCTATGTCTGCGCCCCCTCCCTTGTTTTTTCCTTTGTAAGAATCTCGCTTTATGTGCTGTTCTGTGTATGGCAGAGATCACAGCAATTAGACTCCAACCCCAGTTCCCAGTAGATTGCAAGATAAGAGATACTGTAGATCATGCAGTGAGGAAAACTAGTGAAAATGCAAGATAAAAGTAATATAACAGCCACATAATGTTATTCCTCATGTACATGAACAGGACATCCTATTCTGAAAAGTTACTGGAGAGTACGGTTACCCGTTACCTACAAAACCCAAAAAGATTGTGTGAAGAAAGGTTTATATTACCAAGAATAATAATTTAAGGATAGGGAGATGACCTCTTGGGTTGCAAATATTTTAATTAACTGAAACTAAAAATAATTAAAGCTCAAATGCTGACACTCATAAAACAAGCTGGTCCTGCGGCTCATTACTACAACTAGTGACACCGGGCAAATTAATTACAAGCCTTAATTATTACAGGGCAAATGTAATTGTTTTTGAACCGTTAGTATACAGTATATATACATTAATTGTATAAAGAATGAGAGTGAAAAACAGATGATCACTCATTACCTGCTCTATTATAGTGGTCACACATGTAGTTAATATAATTACAGTTGTGTGAAAAAGTGTTTGCCCCCTTCCTGATTTCCTATTCTTTTGCATGTTTGTCACACTTGAATGTTTCAGATCACCAAACAAATTTATATATTAGACAAAGATAACACAAGTAAAGACAAAATGCAGTTTTTAAATGAAGGTCTTTATCATTAAAAGAAAAAGAAATTCAAACCTACTGGGCCCTGTGTGAAAAAGTGATTGCCCCCCCCATGTATCAATGTTATATACAGTATCATCTTGACTTGACACCCACAGCTGTTACGGGAACATGTCAGCTGTTCAAAAGCTGACATGTGCCGGGAAAGATGTGGGTTTAGTGCCGGAGGGAGAGACACGACATGAGCCGTATATGTATAGTGCATGTCGTGAAGGGGTTAAAGAATATCATCCGTGTGTCACCAGTGTGCACGTGTGCAGCACGCATTTTGTCCATGCTGCTGATAAAAAACTGACATGTCTTCACCACCATTGAATATAATGTGTGTGGGTGTCCCTGCAAATGCAGCCCTTATAAAACGGACCACTTCCGGACAAAAAATGGAAGAGTGAAGGGGGCCTTAGAGAAAGTCTGGACTGTGAGACCTCCATCAGGTGCAAGAGTAAACAGATGACCCTCCTACATACTGTAGCACTCTGGCATTTGGTTCCATTTCTTTCTCATATTTTCATTCTTTTCATTCATCCAAAATCCCATACATATATCATGTGTTCACTGCATGGGGTAGATATAATAAGGATGGAATAAAACAAACTCAAGGGCTTAACTATATGGGATACAGAGGTTCGAAAAGCTTTTGGGTGAACCTAAAAGTGGTAGCACTGTTGTAAATGACAAGTGACTTGGGGGGACTCAGTTATAGTTTTTGCATTAGGGATGATGCATTTCTGGTTACACCTGTTAGTAGCCTAGCTTACAACATAACAAACAACAAAAAGCATACACACAATGCATGCATACTTTAATAGACTTTTTGCTTACAATATTGGAGATGATACATAAAAAACAAGATAAATACTCTATACTTGTCTTCTTGTGGTAGTCTGTGGGGAGATGACAAATGCAAAATGTTCTATGTATCAATACATGCTGTTTGGACTAATACATGCTGTTTGGACTATTATCAAAAAGCTGTACAAAACTGTAAAAAGACTCAACTGTTTGAATTGTTTTGACTAAAATGAATAAAAAAGTCATAAACATTTACATTTGTATATTTTACAGTATATATTTACATTACTATGTCTGTAGATATGGTGTTGGTGAACATCAAGCAGAAAATGACTTCCATTACCGTGACATGCAAAAGTCCCCCCCTCCTTGGCATTTAACCTGTTTTGCTACTTCACAACCTGGAACTTCACTGTTCTTTTTTCAGGTTTGTATCAGTTCATGTAAAGAACATGCCTACGACTGTGAACATTTGGTTTTCTTTTTTTGTGACGCAAGCAATAAATAGAACAAAATTGCTGAAAACTTCAATGCGCATAACTATTCACCTCCCTTAAAGTCAGTACTTTGTAGAGCTGCCTTTTGTAGCAATTTCAGTTGCACGTTGCTTTGGATGGGAGTAGAGTTGAGCGACTTTTGCTTTTTTAGGGTCGCGTTTCGTTTCGTGAAACCCGACTTTTCCAAAAGTCGGGTCGAGCAAGATCGTCCGATTATAGGGAAAAGTCGGGGTCGTCCCGAAACACGAAACCCAATGTAAGTCAATGGGGAATAAAAGTCGGCAGTGAGAGGAGGACAGGAAACACACCTACAGTGCCCATTTGAATGCCAAAAGCATCAATTCTTCTTACTTAAGCTTGTCAACCTTAATTAACTTCATAATACAAGTTATGCACTGAAAAATGGGGGTTATTTGGCTAAATTTGTGGGGGGGGAGGGCTGGCTGCAGGTTTTCATGTGCCCTGGGCGAAAGAGCGCCCCTTTAACACATACCACAACTCATCATGCTCCGATACGGCAGAGAAATAGCGGTATAGTACAATGAAAAATACCTCACTTTTTACATCTCATGACGAGGCCCATCTATTTCTCCATACAAAATCATTGGTCCCATATAATGTTTGAAACAGTATATGATGAGCTCCACATAATGCTACAGTATATGTTGGTCCCCATGGATGAAGCTCCACTGTCTTATGGGCCCAAATAATGCTCCAAACATAATGGGCCCCATTTCTACTGCTCTAGTGTATAATGGGCCCTGTAAATGCTGCTCCAGTGTCTGATGTCCACCTTTGGAATGTTCCAGTGTATGGTGGGCCCCATCTATCATTCTCCAGAGTATAGTGCTCCCCAAAAATTGCTGTCCCAACATAGAAAACAATCAAATAAGTCTCCTCGCTAGGGAATCCCTGTACTTGTCTGAACAGGTGCTGTAGCTTGCTTAACAGCTCGCCAGCCGTTCTCACGCCCAGTATGGATTGCACGTGATTGCACAAAGGTTAGAAAGGGTACCGTATCCCTGGATAACATGTATGGATAGCGTACACATTCAAAATATATGTCTATACAGCATGAGGCAGGCTCAGACGGTGTTAGGCCCAGTATGGATTGCACATCATTGCACAAAGGTTAGAAGGGGTACCGTATCCCCGGATAATATGTATGGATAGCGTACACATTCAAAATATATGTCTATACAGCATGAGGCAGGCTCAGACGGTGTTAGGCCCAGTATGGATTGCACGTCATTGCACAAAGGTTAGAAGGGGTACCGTATCCCCGGATAACATGTATGGATAGTGTACACATTCAAAATATATGTCTATACAGCATGAGGCAGGCTCAGACGGTGTTAGGCCCAGTATGGATTGCACGTCATTGCACAAAGGTTAGAAGGGGTACCGTATCCCCGGATAACATGTATGGATAGCGTACACAATCAAAATATATGTCTATACAGCATGAGGCAGGCTCAGACGGTGTTAGGCCCAGTATGGATTGCACGTCATTGCACAAAGGTTAGAAAGGGTACCGTATCCCTGGATAACATGTATGGATAGCGTACACATTCAAAATATATGTCTATACAGCATGAGGCAGGCTCAGACGGTGTTAGGCCCAGTATGGATTGCACGTCATTGCACAAAGGTTAGAAGGGGTACCGTATCCCCGGATAACATGTATGGATAGCGTACACATTCAAAATATATGTCTATACAGCATGAGGCAGGCTCAGACGGTGTTAGGCCCAGTATAGATTGCACGTCATTGCACAAAGGTTAGAAAGGGTACCGTATCCCTGGATAACATGTATGGATAGCGTACACATTCAAAATATATGTCTATACAGCATGAGGCAGGCTCAGACGGTGTTAGGCCCAGTATGGTTTGCACGTCATTGCACAAAGGTTAGAAGGGGTACCGTATCCCCGGATAACATGTATGGATAGCGTACACATTCAAAATATATGTCTATACAGCATGAGGCAGGCTCAGACGGTGTTAGGCCCAGTATGGATTGCACGTCATTACACAAAGGTTAGAAGGGGTACCGTATCCCCGGATAACATGTATGGATAGCGTACACATTCAAAATATATGTCTATACAGCATGAGGCAGGCTCAGACGGTGTTAGGCCCAGTATGGATTGCACGTCATTGCACAAAGGTTAGAAGGGGTACCGTATCCCCGGATAACATGTATGGATAGCGTACACATTCAAAATATATGTCTATACAGCATGAGGCAGGCTCAGACGGTGTTAGGCCCAGTATGGATTGCACGTCATTGCACAAAATTTAGAAAGGGTACCGTATCCCTGGATAACATGTATGGATAGCGTACACATTCAAAATATATGTCTATACAGCATGAGGCAGGCTCAGACGGTGTTAGGCCCAGTATGGATTGCACGTCATTGCACAAAGGTTAGAAGGGGTACCGTATCCCCGGATAACATGTATGGATAGCGTACACATTCAAAATATATGTCTATACAGCATGAGGCAGGCTCAGACGGTGTTAGGCCCAGTATGGATTGCACGTCATTGCACAAAGGTTGGAAAGGGTACCGTATCCCCGGATAACATGTATGGATAGCGTACACATTCAAAATATATGTCTATACAGCATGAGGCAGGCTCAGACAGTGTTAGGCCCAGTATGGATTGCACGTCATTGCACAAAGGTTAGAAAGGGTACCGTATCCCCGGATAACATGTATGGATAGCGTACACATTCAAAATATATGTCTATACAGCATGAGGCAGGCTCAGACGGTGTTAGGCCCAGTATGGATTGCACGTCATTGCACAAAGGTTAGAAGGGGTACCGTATCCCCGGATAATATGTATGGATAGCGTACACATTCAAAATATATGTCACAGGAGGCAGGCTCAGACGGTGTCAGGCACAGTATGGATTTGACGGCCCAGATTATACAGCGGAGGAGCAGGGAGAGGTAAAGATTGCAAATGCTGGGGCCCTGGCCAAGCAAGGGGGGCCCACTCGTGGGCGTCGGTACTGGCACTGGGCCCCTCATAGTACAGCGGTGTGTCTGACGGCGGGTGTGCACCACCGCCGTCAGAGACACTTGATTGCACTATGAGGGACCCTGTGCCAGTGCCCGCGCCCAAGAGTCGGCCTACCCACCTGTCCAGGGCAACGGCACTCGCACGTTGTCATGCGCTAGGTGGTGACCCCGGCCATGGGGGGGGAGGCAGCACAGTTAGGGAGTTTTAGAAAGTGGCATATGTTGATGTTGGACATTCAACTGATGCAAAAGCCCAAATAGGTGAAGTACCAGGAAGAGGTGGACCAAAGCAAGCCATTTTTCTGTCACCCTATGTCTCATCAGGGGAAGGTGGGACAAAATCCTTGGAAACCCATGCGTGGTTCATTTTAATGAAGGTTAGATTATCCGCATTTTGGGTTGACAGACGGGTCTTTTTTTCTGTCAGGATTGATCCAGCTGCACTGAAGACTCTTTCCGATAGCACACTTGCAGCTGGGCAAGCGAGCTCCTGTAAGGCATATTGGGCCAATTCAGGCCAGGTGTCCAGTTTAGCGGCCCAATAGTCAAAGGGGAATGACCTGTGTGGGAGAACATCGATATGGGAGGAAAAGTAGTTTGTAACCATAGTTGACAACTGCTGTCTCCTGTCACTTTCCATCGATGCAGTATTACCAGTTGTGTGAGCGGTATTTGAAGAATCAGTCCACAACATTGTCATGAAACCCCTGTCTCCAACGCCACTTCTGCTGTGTGCACCACGAACACCTCTGCCAAGCTGCCCCCGGCCCGTACGGATCGTATGAGAACCATCACCGCTGCTGTGTGCTGGGAATGCCTCAAGCAACCGATTTACCAGAGTTGCTTGTTTATTAGCCAATATTAGGTCAAGGTTCTCCTGTGGCATGATGTTTTGTAATTTGCCTTTATAGCGTGGATCCAGGATGCTGGCCAACCAGTAGTCGTCATCGTTCATCATTTTGGCAATGCGGGGGTCCCTTTTTAGGATCCGCAAGGCATAATCTGACATTCTGACATGTGGGCCAAAGTTCCCGGTGTCAATGATACACTGCGAGTGCTGGGTGGAGGAGCACTTTCTGGCAAATCCACATCCCTCCAGTCACGCACAAACCCTGTACCAGACCTTGCCACGCCAACATTTTCACTTGCCCCACGAGATGCATCCTCCTCCCCTAAGTAATCATCCCCATCATCCTCCTCCTCCTCCTCCTCTTCTTCCTCCACCTCATCCAGGAGAGGTCCCTGAGCAGACAATGGCTGAATGTCATCAAGGATTCCCTCCTCCTCTTCCTCCTCATCAACATTGGCTGCAGACGCCTGCTCCTTAAGGTGCGTCAAAGTTTGCATGAGCAGACGCATAAGTGGGATGCTCATGCTTAGGATGGCGTCGTCTGCGCTTACCAGCCGTGTGCATTCCTCAAAACACTGAAGGACTTTACAAAGGTCTTTCAGCTTCGACCACTGCACGCCTGTCAACTCCATGTCTGCTCTCAAAGTGCCTGGCCGTGTATCCTCCCACAAATGCATTATGGCCTGCCTCTGCTCGCACAGCCGCTCCACCATGTGCAGGGTGGAGTTCCACCTTGTTGCAATGTCGATAATGAGGCGGTGGTTGGGAAGGTGGAGCAATCGCTGCAGCTTCTGCATACGAACGGAGTGTACAGGCGACCGGACGGATGTGCGCGCACAGTTTTCGCACCTTCTGGAGCAGGGCTGTTAACTCCGGATAATTTTTGAGGAAGCACTGCACCACCAGGTTCAAGGTGTGAGCCAAGCAAGGTATGTGGCTGAGTTTTGAAAGGGCTATGGCTGCCACAAAATTACGGCCGTTATCACTAACTACCTTGCCTGCCTCAAGATGTACACTGCCCAGCCATGACTCAGTTTGTCGCTTCAAGTACTCGGCCAGCACCTCGGCGGTGTGTCTGTCGCCCAAACACATCATCTGCAACACAGCCTGCTGACGCTTTCCACTAGCTGCTCGATAGGGGGACACATCGTGTGCAACAGTGGCAGCTGCAGATGGAGTGCTCGTACGACTGCGCTCTGTGGACGAGCTGTCGCTTCTGGAGGAGGAGGAGGAGGAGGAGGGTGGAACGCCTACAGCCAACTGTTTCCTATACCGTGGGCTAGGCAGCACTGTCCCACCACCGCTGTCCCCTGTGGACCCTGCATCCACCACATTAACCCAGTGCGCAGTGATGGACACGTAACGGCCCTGGCCATGCCGACTGGACCATGCATCAGTTGTGAGGTGCACCTTTCCGCTCACTGACTGCTTGAGTGCATGGACAATGCGGTCTTTCACATGATGGTGGAGGGCTGGGATGGCTTTGCGAGAGAAGAAGTGGCGACTGGGTAGGTCATAGCGTGGTACTGCATAGGCCATGAGTTCGCGGAAAGCTGTGCTTTCCACCAACCGAAAGGGCATCATCTCAAACGAGATTAGTTTGGCAATGTGGGCGTTCAAACCCAGTGTACGCGGATGAGAGACTGAGTACTTTCTTGACCTACTCATAGTGTCTGGGAGGGTGAGCTGGACTTGAGAGCTGCATATGGTGGAAGTAGCGGTGGACAGGGCGGACTGAGAGAGGGTTGATGATGGTGATGGAGTTGGTGTTCTTTCTGATGGCCTAGAATCAGTCTTTCGTTGATATAACAGTGGGATTCCCTGACTGCTGTGGTCTTGCAACGACACCTCAACATTTGCTGCTGTGCTAACCGGTGGGCTTACAGTGGGGGAAACAATGTAGCGTTGCTGACTACCTTCGTTGTGATCAGTTGCACATGTGGCACTTGAGGTTTGGTGTTGTGTCCACGCTTGCAAGTGCATGCTGGTTAAATGTCTAAGCATGCAACTGGTATTCAAATTTTTCAGATTTTTCCCTCGGCTAAAGGTCTTTGCGCACTTCTTACAGATAACCTTGGCCTGATCATGAGGATTTTGTTCAAAAAAGTGCCACACTGCACTCTTCCTACTTTGGCAGACATTTTGCGGCCTAGCACGCTGTGATCTTTTGACCCTCTGGACAAGCTGTCCAGCAACTCTTTTGATGTTTGGAACCTGTCTTTGGAGTGCTCCGGGCCTGCCAGATAACAGCTGTTGCGATGTCGATGTCTGCTGTGGATGCTCCTCATCTGAGCTATTGGAAGCAGCACCCTCTTCCCCCAATGGATGCCAATCTGGGTCAACAACTGGGTCATCCATCACCTCCTCTTCTATGTCATGTGCACCTTTCTCTGTGTCACCGTGTATGGTGGTATAGTGTGCGGGAAGGGGCACCTGAGTCTCATCACGGTCAAAATCTGGCTCTGTACACTGCGAGGACAATGTAGTGCTCTGAGTGAATGTACCAGCAGAATCATCCATCAGCGGCTGTGCATCAGTGCACTCCATGTCAGATTCATCTTGGCCTGGGTAATTCACCATTTGACTTGATAATCCAGGCATGGTATGTGAAAACAGCTCCATGGAGTAATCAGTAGTATGGCCTGCGTCATCCTTCAATCTTGGTTGGGGTGAAGGATGCAAGGAAAGGTGTGGTTCATGAACATGAGCCTCCAATGACGACTCAGTGCTTTTACTTTTTACAACTGAAGAAGAGGAGGCGATAGAGCTGGAGGCTGAGTCAGCAATGTAAGACAAAACTTTTTCCTGATGCTCTGCCTTTAAAAGCGGTTTGCCAACTCCTAGAAAACTAAGCGTTCGAGGCCTTATGTAGCCAGACGATGACGCAGTGTCAGCACCTCCTGCATTCGGTCCTATTTTGCTCTTGCCACTACCATCAGATCCACCACCAACACCATCATTACCAGCTGCCAACCCCCGCCCAATTCCACGGCCTCTTCCACCAGCCTTCCTCATTTTTGGTAGAAATGTAGACAAAATCCAACAAACTATATAGTAATGTAAAACAAGGTACAAGGTGTCTATAGGACAGGGGAGTTTTAGAATTTCTGCACACACTTGTGGACAGTGGACACTTTTGGATTGTGTGCGGCCCACTGATATCTGAGCACTATGTGACACGCTCGATGGCACAGCTGCCTGTGACCAAAGTGACGAGAGGATAATGGAGATTTTGAATCTCTGCGTACACTTGTGGACAGTGGACACTTGTGGATTGTGTGCGGCCCACTGATATCTGAGCGCTATGTGACACGCTCGATGGCACAGCTGCCTGTGACCAAAGTGACGAGAGGATAATGGAGATTTTGAATCTCTGCGTACACTTGTGGACAGTGGACACTTGTGGATTGTGTGCGGCCCACTGATATCTGAGCGCTATGTGACACGCTCGATGGCACAGCTGCCTGTGACCAAAGTGACGAGAGGATAATGGAGATTTTGAATCTCTGCGTACACTTTTGGACACTGGACACTTGTGGATTGTGTGCGGCCCACTGATATCTGAGCGCTATGTGACACGCTCGATGGCACAGCTGCCTGTGACCAAAGTGACGAGAGGATAATGGAGATTTTGAATCTCTGCGTACACTTGTGGACAGTGGACACTTGCGGATTGTGTGCGGCCCACTGATATCTGAGCGCTATGTGACACGCTCGATGGCACAGCTGCCTGTGACCAAAGTGACGAGAGGATAATGGAGATTTTGAATCTCTGCGTACACTTTTGGACACTGGACACTTGTGGATTGTGTGCAGCCCACTGATATCTGAGCGCTATGTGACACGCTCGATGGCACAGCTGCCTGTGACCAAAGTGACGAGAGGATAATGGAGATTTTGAATCTCTGCGTACACTTTTGGACACTGGACACTTGTGGATTGTGTGCGGCCCACTGATATCTGAGCGCTATGTGACACGCTCGATGGCACAGCTGCCTGTGACCAAAGTGACGAGAGGATAATGGAGATTTTGAATCTCTGCGTACACTTTTGGACACTGGACACTTGTGGATTGTGTGCGGCCCACTGATATCTGAGCGCTATGTGGCACGCTCGATGGCACAGCTGCCTGTGACCAAAGTGACGAGAGGATAATGGAGATTTTGAATCTCTGCGTACACTTTTGGACAGTGGACACTTGTGGATTGTGTGCGGCCCACTGATATCTGAGCGCTATGTGACACGCTCGATGGCACAGCTGCCTGTGACCAAAGTGACGAGAGGATAATGGAGATTTTGAATCTCTGCGTACACTTGTGGACAGTGGACACTTGTGGATTGTGTGCGGCCCACTGATATCTGAGCGCTATGTGACACGCTCGATGGCACAGCTGCCTGTGACCAAAGTGACGAGAGGATAATGGAGATTTTGAATCTCTGCGTACACTTTTGGACACTGGACAATTGTGGATTGTGTGCGGCCCACTGATATCTGAGCGCTATGTGACACGCTCGATGGCACAGCTGCCTGTGACCAAAGTGACGAGAGGATAATGGAGATTTTGAATCTCTGCGTACACTTTTGGACACTGGACAATTGTGGATTGTGTGCGGCCCACTGATATCTGAGCGCTATGTGACACGCTCGATGGCACAGCTGCCTGTGACCAAAGTGACGAGAGGATAATGGAGATTTTGAATCTCTGCGTACACTTGTGGACAGTGGACACTTGTGGATTGTGTGCGGCCCACTGATATCTGAGCGCTATGTGACACGCTCGATGGCACAGCTGCCTATGACCAAAGTGACGAGAGGATAATGGAGATTTTGAATCTCTGCGTACACTTTTGGACACTGGACACTTGTGGATTGTGTGCGGCCCACTGATATCTGAGCGCTATGTGACACGCTCGATGGCACAGCTGCCTGTGACCAAAGTGACGAGAGGATAATGGAGATTTTGAATCTCTGCGTACACTTTTGGACACTGGACACTTGTGGATTGTGTGCGGCCCACTGATATCTGAGCGCTATGTGACACGCTCGATGGCACAGCTGCCTGTGACCAAAGTGACGAGAGGATAATGGAGATTTTGAATCTCTGCGTACACTTTTGGACACTGGACACTTGTGGATTGTGTGCGGCCCACTGATATCTGAGCGCTATGTGCACGCTCGATGGCACAGCTGCCTGTGACCAAAGTGACGAGAGGATAATGGAGATTTTGAATCTCTGCGTACACTTGTGGACAGTGGACACTTGTGGATTGTGTGCGGCCCACTGATATCTGAGCGCTATGTGACACGCTCGATGGCACAGCTGCCTGTGACCAAAGTGACGAGAGGATAATGGAGATTTTGAATCTCTGCGTACACTTTTGGACAGTGGACACTTGTGGATTGTGTGCGGCCCACTGATATCTGAGCGCTATGTGACACGCTCGATGGCACAGCTGCCTGTGACCAAAGTGACGAGAGGATAATGGAGATTTTGAATCTCTGCGTACACTTTTGGACACTGGACACTTGTGGATTGTGTGCGGCCCACTGATATCTGAGCGCTATGTGACACGCTCGATGGCACAGCTGCCTGTGACCAAAGTGACGAGAGGATAATGGAGATTTTGAATCTCTGCGTACACTTTTGGACACTGGACACTTGTGGATTGTGTGCGGCCCACTGATATCTGAGCGCTATGTGACACGCTCGATGGCACAGCTGCCTGTGACCAAAGTGACGAGAGGATAATGGAGATTTTGAATCTCTGCGTACACTTTTGGACACTGGACACTTGTGGATTGTGTGCGGCCCACTGATATCTGAGCGCTATGTGACACGCTCGATGGCACAGCTGCCTGTGACCAAAGTGACGAGAGGATAATGGAGATTTTGAATCTCTGCGTACACTTTTGGACAGTGGACACTTGTGGATTGTGTGCGGCCCACTGATATCTGAGCGCTATGTGACACGCTCGATGGCCCAGCTGCCTGTGACCAAAGTGACGAGAGGATAATGGAGATTTTGAATCTCTGCGTACACTTTTGGACACTGGACACTTGTGGATTGTGTGCGGCCCACTGATATCTGAGCGCTATGTGACACGCTCGATGGCACAGCTGCCTGTGACCAAAGTGACGAGAGGATAATGGAGATTTTGAATCTCTGCGTACACTTGTGGACAGTGGACACTTGTGGATTGTGTGCGGCCCACTGATATCTGAGCGCTATGTGACATGCTCGATGGCACAGCTGCCTGTGACCAAAGTGACGAGAGGATAAGGGAGATTGGATTGCTTTTAAAAAAGCAGTTTGCGGAGCAGTGGGTAAACAGCAATGCCAGCGTGTCAGGAAGCCTTAAAAGGCAGCCCAACAACCAACACCACTGATACACCACTATATAGCCTCCCCTTGCACTGCACACACAGTGACTTGTGTGTTGTGCAGGCCAAATCGCTAGCAGCAGAAGCAGTTTTTTTGTCTTCTTCCCTGCCTAACGCTCTCCCTACAGAATCAGCAGCAACCTCTCCCTATACTAAGATCGGCAGAAGTAAGATGGCGGTCGGCGTGCACGCCCTTTTATACCCCCTGTGACGCCCACCAAAGCAAGCCAATCACTTGCATGCCCTTCTGAAAGATGGTGGTGACCCGTGCCTATGTCATCACGTTGCCCACAGTGTCCGTGGATCCTGATTGGCTGAAAAAGAGCGCAAAACAAACTTTTGAAACGCGACTTTGGCGCGTAAGTCGCCGACCTCGTGGCCGACCTCATCCTAGGGTCGGGTTTCGTTTCATGAAACCCGACTTTGCCAAAAGTCAGCGACTTTTGAATTTTTTCGACCCGTTTCGCTCAACTCTAGATGGGACTCTATGAGCTTTCCATATCTTGCAACTGAGATTTTTGCCCATTCCTCAAGGCAAAACTGCTCCAACTCCTTCAAGTTAGAAGTTTCCTTCTAGTGAACAGCAATCTCCAAGGCTGACCACAGATTCTCAATTGGATTAAGGTCTGGTCTTTGACTAGCTACACTACAAAACACTTTACACCACTACAAAACATTAACATGTTTCTCCTTAACCCCTTTCCTACATTAGACGTACTATTCCGTCCATGTGACCTGGGACCTACGTCCCAAGGACAGAATAGTACGCCTAGCGCGATCAGCTGTGCGCACGGGGGGAGCGCCGCTGATTGCAGCCGGGTGTCAGCTTCTTTTCACAGCTGACACCCGGCACTATGTGTCAGGGGCAGTCACGGACCACCCCGGCTCATTAACCCCCGGCACACTGCGATCAAACATTTAGGGAAGCATCGGAAGGGAGGGGGCACCCTCCATGCTTCCCTGAGACCCCCGGAGCAGCGCGATGTGCTGCGTTGCTCTGGGGGCCTCCTTCCCTGCAGGTCCCCAGATCCAATATGGCGACGGGGACTTTCGGGGGCCTGCAGGGAGCCGGCTTGAGGAAGCCTGCTGCAGTGCCTGTGTCAGATCACTGATCTGTCACAGCAATCTTTGATGTGTCAGATCAGCGATCTGTCACTTGACAGTGATGTCCCCCCCGGGACAGTGTCATAAAGTAAAAAAAAGGATAAAAATAATTTACAAAAAAATCGCTAAATAAATTTAAAAAATATATTCCCTAATAAATTCATTTTTTGAAAATAAAAAAAACAATAAAAGTACACATATTTGGTATCGTCGCATCGGTAACAACCCACCCTATAAAACTGTCCCACTAGTTAACCCCTTTATTGAACCCCTTAAAAAATAAAAATAAAAAACGATGCAGAAAATAATGCTTTATCATCATACCGCCGAACAAAAAATGCAATAACGCATGATCAAAAAGACGGATATAAATAAACATGGTACCGCTGAAAACGACATCTTGTCCTGCAAAAATCGAGCCATGACACAGCATCATTAGCAAAAAATATAAAAAACGTTATAGCTCCCAGAATAAAGCAATGCAAAAATAATTATTTTTTATATAAAACTGTTTTTATTGCATAAAAGCGCCAAAACATAGAAAAAAACTATATATATGAGGTATCACTGTAACTGTACTGACCCAAAGTATAAAACTGCCTTATCAATTTTTCCACACGCAGAACGGTGTAAGCGCACCCCCAAAAAGAAATTCATGAAATGCTCGTTTTTCTTCATTCTGCATTCCAAAAATTGGAATAAAAAGCTATCAAAAAATGTCACGTGCCCGAAAATGATACCAATAGAAACGGCAACTCGTCTCGCAAAAAATAAGACCTCACATGACTCAGTGGGTGAAAATATGGAAAAATTATAGGTCTCAAAATGTGGTGATGCAAAAACTATTTTTACAATAAAAAGCGTCTTTTAGCGTCCGACAGCTGCCAAATATAAAAACCCACCAGAAATAGTAAATCAAACCCCCCGTTATCACCCCCTTAGTTACGGAAAAATAATAAAATAAAAAAGAATGTATTTATTTCCATTTTCATGTTAGGGTTAGGGCTAGGGTTAAGGCTAGTGCTAGGGCTAGGGTTAGAGTTATGGTTAGGTGTTATGAATGGGTCACCGAGGAGAAAAAAGCACAACAAGCTAAGTCACAGAAAACCAGAGAGGTTGGTAACTATGCAGATTGCAGATCCCTGATCTTACAACACAACTAGCAGTAGCCATGTAGCGTACCTACTATGTTCCTAGACACCTCATTACAGCCGGAGGACTAAATAAGACTAAAGCAAGAAAAGGGAAAACTAACTGCCCCAGAGCAGACCCCAAAGGAATAGATAGCCCCCACACATGTATTGACGGTGAACCAAGATGAAGGCACAAACACAGGCAGGAAAATAGGCTGAGCAAATGATGGGGCCCATACTAACTAGACAGGAAAGGAAAGACAATGTCTGCAACCTGCAAAAAAACCCTACAAAAATCATGTCCAACACTTCTGATAGCAAAATTAACCTTGAAGTCACTAGACTTCTCCCACTATATCAGCACTCTGAAATATTCTGAGACAGAGTAAAAAGAGACCGAACTAGTAAGGGACAAAAAGCCAATTGGCAAAATACTGATAAATAAGAGTGGAAATTCAGCACAGTCCCCAGCAGGGGCTGGCTGACCACACCAAAAAACTGAATAGACCAACAAAATCAAGTGTGAACATTAGCAGAAAAACGTAGCTTTAGATGACTGGAACAGAGCTGACAACCAAGAGCTGAAAAGCCATTAGGAATCACCAGCAACTGAATAGGGCGTCGGCTGTCTTAAATCCCAATCTGAGACTCCTGAGATCCAATCGTCATCCTCATTCTGAGGTGGCAGATTT
Organism: Dendrobates tinctorius; assembly: GCF_039654945.1. Lineage (NCBI taxonomy): Eukaryota > Metazoa > Chordata > Amphibia > Anura > Dendrobatidae > Dendrobates > Dendrobates tinctorius. The sequence continues at coordinate 59,674,309 of NW_027361697.1, forward strand.
CCACCGATCAAATCAACCTCTCTACCTCCTGTTACCACCAGAGGTAGTCTGGAAGGAGAACTCACAACTGGTGAACCAGAGAATGAACTCACAACAGTACCCCCCTTGAGGAGGGGTCACCGAACCCTCATCCACGCCACCAGGCCGATCAGGATGGGCCCGGTGAAAGGCACGAACCAATCTATTGGCATGAATATCGGAGGCAGAGACCCAAGAATTATCCTCCTGACCATAACCCTTCCATTTGACCAAATACTGGAGTCTCCGTCTAACCAAGCGAGAATCCAATATTTTCTCTACCTCATATTCCACATTGCCTTCAACCAACACAGGGTCAGGAGGTGCTGCCATAGGAACCACTGGCTCAACAAACCTCTTCAACAGAGATTTGTGAAATACGTTATGGATCTTGAACGTAACTGGAAGAGACAATCGAAACGAAACAGGATTAAGAATTTCTAAAATCTTATAAGGACCAATAAATCTTGGTTTAAATTTAGGAGATGCAACCTTCATAGGAATATTCTTAGACGACAACCAAACCATATCACCCACTTTAAACCGGGGACCAATGGTCCTATGCCGGTTGGAAAATTGCTGGGCCTTTTCCTGAGAGAGTGACAACTTATCCACCACTTGGTCCCATATCTGCTGCATTCTCTTAACCACAGTGTCCACACCTGGGCAGGATGAAGATTCCACTTGCCCTGAAGAGAATCGAGGATGAAACCCAAAATTACAGAAAAAGGGTGACATCAAAGTGGCAGAACTAGCTCTATTGTTCAGTGCGAATTAGGCCAAGGGCAAAAATGAGACCCAATCATCCTGATCAGCAGATATAAAACATCTCAAATAAGACTCCAAGGTCTGGTTTGTTCTCTCAGTCTGTCCATTGTCTGGGGATGAAACGCGGAGGAGAAGGATAACTAGGATAACCAGGGGAAGAGTCTTGAGGAGATCATTTGCATATTCCCAGTGACTTCTGGGATAAGTGAAGAGTCTCCGCGAGCTCAACGATCACTGGGTTTTGGCCGTTGCAGCTGAAAAGAGGAAATCGGAAAAACCGCGCGCCTGTCGGCGTGCAAATTTTGGCTCATCTTTCATTGTTTTTAAGAAATCTCAAGATGGAAGAGGCCAGGAGCCATTTGGTGAGCTGCATTTCTTGCTACATGTTCACAGATTTACCTGTGGAAAAGCCAAACTTCACATGCCACAAATGCAAGCTTGTGTCCCTGTTGGAGGAAAAGTTGCAAAATCTCGAAGAGAGGTTAGCTACGTTGAAGATCATTAAGGAAGGTGAAGAGTTCTTGGACAGAGCAGAATTATCTCTTCATGTTACAGAAAGAGAAGAAATTCGAAGTGCACCTGAAGAAACAGAGGAATGGAGACATGTGACCCAGAGAAGCAGGAGGATCAGGAGGCAGTCAGCACCCATACTGCTCAGAAACCAGTACCAGGCTCTCACGCAGGAAAACGATGAAGAAATACATCAGGATAAGACTTTGCCAACAAACAGCAACCTTATACGCCTTCAGAGTCCTCCTGGATGGAGAAAGAAAAATGTTGTGAAAAAGAAACGGAGAGTGGTGGTCATGGGGGATTCCCTGTTGAGAGGAACAGAGGCCGCTATCTGCAGACCGGATATAACTTCAAGAGAAATGTGCTGTCTTCCAGGTGCAAAAATTAAAGATGTGTCTGACAGGATATCAGGACTCTTCAGACCTACAGATGACTACCCATTCCTGCTACTACATGTGGGGACAAATGACACCGCAAGAAACGACCTGGAAACCATCTGCAGAGACTTTGAAGACTTAGGCAAGAAAGTGAAAGAACTGGGTCTTCTCTTCCATCCTCCCAGTGGATGGCCATGGAACAAGGAGGTGGAATAAGATTCTGCAGGTGAACAACTGGCTACGTTGATGGTGCCGTCAGCAACGATTTGGATTTCTGGATCACGGAATGAACTACTTATACGATGGACTACTTGCTAGAGATGGGGTGCACCTTACGAAGACTGGAAAGCATGTATTTGGAAGTCGCCTTGCTACACTTGTTAGGAGAGCTTTAAACTAGAACAACATGGGAAGGGAAGCAAAAGGCCAGAAAAAGCCATACACCTGACAAATGCTATTGAGAACTCTGCTATTAGAAGTGGAAAGGAAGAACAAAGACGAAAGAATCTAATTAATACAAATATTGGAGAAAGAGAAACCAATCACAAACTAAAATGTTTCTATACTAATGCACAAAGCATGGGCAACAAACAAGGAGAATTGGAACTACTAACACAGGAAAAGAAATATGATGTCATTGGAATCACTGAAACTTGGTGGGACAATACACATGATTGGAATACAAGACTAGAAGGATGCAACTTATTTGCAAGAAACAGACTTGATAAACGAGGAGGGGGTGTCGCATTGTATGTTAGAAACGCGTATATCTGCACAGAGATTGAAGCTTCAGAGACTGGGAGTTCTGTGGAAACTGTTTGGGTAAGAATACAAGGACAGAACAATGGAAAGGACACCATTGTAGGCATTTACTACAGGCCGCCTGTGCAAGCTGAAGATATGGATGAACTCTTTATGCATCAAATGGCCAAGTTCTCCAAAAAATATGACATAGTTGTCATGGGAGATTTCAACTATCCAGACATTTGTTGGGAATCTCTCTCAGGCAAAACTAACAGGTCAAGGAAATTCTTATCCTCTCTTGCTGACAACTTTATCTTCCAAAAGGTAAGGGAGAAAACAAGGGGAACTGCTACCTTGGATCTAATCCTTATAAACAGGGAGGAAATGGTTGAGGAGGTAAAAGTGGCTGGGACCCTAGGAGGTAGTGACCATGCTATTTTAGAATTTTGGATAACTAGAGGCGGAAGACCTGTGAAGACTCAGACGTCAAGGTTAGATTTCAGAAAGGCAGATTTTAAAGGATTCAGAAAGAGAATTGGAGGGATCCAATGGCTGGATATCCTTAAAGACAAAAATGTCCAGGAAGGATGGGAAATCTTGAAAAATGAAATTCTCAAAGCACAGTTGTTAACAATTCCAAAAAGAGGGAAGAATAGGAAGCATTTAAGGAAACCAGGATGGATGAACACAGAACTTAAGCACATGCTAAAAAGGAAGAAAAAAATGTTTATAAAGTGGAAAGAGGGAGGCATATCTAAAGAAGAATATAATGCTGTCTGCAGAACCTGCAGGGCACAAATCAGATTATCTAAAGCTGAAAATGAATTGAGGCTTGCAAGAGATGTCAAAAGCAATAATAAAGGATTTTGGGGATGTGTCAAAAGTAAAAGAAAAGTCAAAGATGCTATAGGATTTTTACTGGATGAAAATGATGAAATGGTAAGACAGGATGTTGAGAAGGCTGAACTTTTAAATTCCTATTTTGCATCTGTTTTCTCTCAGAAAGGAAATGTAACATCAACTGTTATTCACTGTCCTATTAAGGGAGTAGAAGAATCCAGGATATCTATAAACAGAAAAATAGTGAGGAAACACTTAGCTAACCTAAATGAATTCAAGTCTCCAGGTCCAGATGAATTACACCCCAGAGTACTGAAGGAGATAGCAGAAGAAATTTTTGAACCCCTCTCCATAATCTTTGAAAATTCTTGGAGAACAGGAGAAGTGCCAGAAGACTGGAGAAGAGCAAATGTTGTTCCTATCTTCAAAAAGGGGAAGAAGGTGGACCCAGGCAACTATAGGCCGGTGAGTCTGACTTCTATACCAGGAAAGATCTTTGAACAAATTATTAAACAACATGTATGTCAATACCTGCATAAGAATGAAGTGATTAAACAGAATCAGCATGGGTTTGTAGCTAATAAGTCATGTCAGACTAACTTAATTTCCTTCTATGACGGTATCACTGATTGGGTGGATCAAGGAAATGCTGTAGATATAGTATATCTTGACTTCAGCAAAGCATTTGACAAAGTCTCTCATACAATCCTTATTGAAAAAATGACTAAGTATGGAATGGACAAGGCAACTGTTAGGTGGATTCATAACTGGCTTAGTGATCGGACCCAAAGAGTGGTCGTAAATGGCTGCACATCCAGTTGGAAGAATGTCTCAAGTGGGGTACCACAGGGCTCTGTCCTGGGCCCTGTATTGTTCAACATCTTTATCAACGATTTAGATGAAGGAATTGAGGGTAAACTGATTAAATTTGCTGATGACACAAAGCTAGGAGGGATAGCTAATACTAGAGAAGAGAGAGAGAGGATTCAAAAAGATATAAATAAACTGGAGAAGTGGGCAGCAACTAACAGAATGGTTTTTAACACGGAGAAATGCAAAGTACTACATCTGGGCAATAAAAATGAAAAAAGCATATATAGAATGGGAGGAATAGGGCTAAGTGACAGCACATGTGAAAAAGACTTGGGTATACTAATAGATCACAGACTGAATATGAGTCAACAGTGTGATGCAGCAGCAAAAAAGGCAAATGCAATTCTAGGATGTATTAACAGAAGCATACAGTCTAGATCACGTGAAGTCATTATTTCCCTCTACTCCTCTTTGGTCAGACCTCATCTGGAATATTGTGTCCAGTTTTGGGCACCACATTTTAAAAAAGACATCAACAAACTGGAGCAAGTTCAGAAAAGAGCGACCAGAATGGTGACCGGTCTGCAAACCCTGTCTTATGAGGAAAGGTTGCAGGATTTGGGAATGTTTAGTTTGCAAAAGAGAAGACTGAGAGGAGACTTAATAGCTGTCTACAAATATCTAAAGGGCTGTCACATTGTAGAAGGATCAACTTTATTCTCATTTGCACAAGGAAAGACTAGAAGCAATGGGATGAAACTGAATGGGAGGAGACACAGATTAGATATTAGAAAAAACTTTTTGACAGTTAGAGTGATCAATGAGTGGAACAAGCTGCCACGAGAAGTGGTGAGTTCTCCTTCAATGGAAGTCTTCAAACAGAGGCTGGACAGACATCTGACTGGGATGATTTAGCGAATCCTGCTTTAAGCAGGGGGGTTGGACCAGATGGCCCAGGAGGTCCCTTCCAACTCTACCATTCTATGATTCTATGAATTCCCAGATTGGAACAAAAGGCTTTCCAGAATCTGGAAACAAACTGGACTCCTCTGTCGGACACAATATTCTCAGAAATCCCATGTAACCGAATCACCTGTTGTAAAAACAAGGGCACCAACTTAGCGGAAGATGGCAACTTTGGGAGTGGTACAAGATGGACCATCTTCGAAAATCTATCACAAATCACCCAGATAACAGTTATTCTCTGAGAGACAGGAAGATCAGAAATAAAATCCTTTGAGATATGGGTCCATGGCCTCTTGGGCACCGGCAAGGGCATCAGCAACCCACTAGAACGAGAACAGGGTTTAGACCGAGAACAATTCCCACAGGTCTGTACAAAATTCCTGACGTCACGAGATAAGGCAGGCCACCAAAAGGACCGACTCACCAAATCTCTGGTACCAAAAATACCTGGATGACCAGCCAATGCGGAGCAATGAATTTTAGACATCACTCTCTTTCTCCACTGGTCATGAACATACAATTTTCCCATAGGGCAACGCTCAGGTTTATTCTCCTGAAATTTCTTCAGGGCGTGTCTCAAATCGGGCGAAATGGCAGAAAGAACTACCCCCTCACCTAGGATGGTAGTAGGCTTGGTCACACTAAGAGAATCGGCAAAGAAACTCCTAGAAAGGGCGTCTGCCTTAACATTCTTAGTGCCCGGAAGAAAAGAGACCACAAAATTAAAACGCGTGAAAAACAAGGCCCATCTAGCCTGTCTAGGATTCAAGCGTTTGGCCGACTCCAGATAAATCAAATTCTTGTGATCGGTGAGGACCACAACTTGATGTCTAGCTCCCTCCAACCAATGTCTCCACTCCTCAAATGCCCACTTCATGGCCAACAATTCCCCATGTCATAGTTGCGTTCAGATGGGGAGAACGTTCGAGAAAAGAAGGCACAGGGATTCATCTTAGAAGTCACAGGGTCTTTTTGGGACAAAACAGCTCCTGCACCAATCTCAGAAGCATCTACCTCCACCTGAAATGGAAGTGAGACATCAGGTTGCCGTAAAACTGGAGCTGAAGTAAATCTCTGCTTAAGCTCCTGAAATGCTGAGATAGCCTCAGGAGACCAATTGAATTCAGCACATCAGCGCCCTTCTTGGTCGGATCAGTCAGTCCCTCCGGAGTATTAAACGCCGTCTTCCATTCATCCCCGTGCTTGATGCGAATAAGATTATACGCCCCCTGAGGTCAAGCTTAGTAAACCAGCAGGACTCTTAACTCTGGAGAATAAATCAGACATCAGAGGTAACGGGTACTGATATTTAACCGTCATCTTGTTAAGGGAACAATAATCAATACACGGTCTTAATGAACCATCTTTCTTGGCCACAAAAAAAAACCCAGCACCTAAAGGTGTCGAGGATGGTCTAATTTTGACCCTTCTCCAGTGACTCCTTAATATAGGATCGCATAGCATCATGTTTGGGTACTGATAAGTCAAAAAGCCGACCCTTGGGAAATTTACACCCAGGCATCAACTCAATTGCACAGTCATAACTCCTATGAGGAGGCAAAGACGCAGACTTGCTCTCACAAAATACATCAGAAAAATCGGCTAGATAATCAGGAATATCATGAGACTGAGGAGAGGTGGAGAAAACAGGAGCGTCCCTAAGAAAACACTGACATCCCCAACTCACCACAGACCCAGATTTCCAATCCAAAATTGGATTATGAGTTTGCAACCAAGGAAAACCCAGAACAATAGCATCATGCAGATTATGCAGCACCAAAAATTTACAATTTTCTTGGTGGTCTGGGGCAACTCGCATTGTCATCTGGGTCCAAAACTGAGGTTTATTCTCCGCCAAAGGAGTAGCATCAATACCCCTCAAAGGAATAGGCATCCGCAGCGGCGTCATGGAAAAACCACAACGTTTAGCAAAGTCCAAATCCATCAGATTCAACGCTGCTCCTGAATCCACAAAAGCCTTCGTGGAAAACGTGGATAAGGAGCAGATCACAGTAATTGCCAAAAGAAACTTAGGTTGTATACTGCCCACAGCAAATGTGTGTGCAAAACGTTTCTCTCGTTTTGGGAAGACAGAAATTATATGAGAGGCGTCTCCAAAGAAAAAACACAGCTTATTACGCCTTCTAAACTCCTGACGCTGTGCCCTAGACGAAACCACATCACATTGCATAGGTTCAGACATTTGTTCAAAAGGTGGCAGCGCCTCCCGTGTAGTTTTACGTTCACATAAACGCCGATCAACTTGAATGGCTAATGACAAAGAATCATCCAGACCAGAGGGAACAGGAAATCCCACCAAAACATCTTTTACGGTCTCTGATAAACCCTTCCGAAAGAGAGCTGCCAATGCACTATCAATCCATGTAATAAGGACCGCCCACTTTCGGAATTTTGACAGTATAATTCTGCAGAATCCTGACCCTGGTTTAATGCCAACAGGGTTCTCTCAGCTTGATCAACAGCATTAGGTTAATCATACAACAACCCTAAGGCTTGAAAAAAATGCATCCACATTAGTCAGAATAGGATTTTCAGGTGTCAGAGAAAAATCCCAATCCTGGGGATCGCCGCGCAGCAAGGAGATGACAATTTTAACCTGCTGCACAGAGCTCCCCGATGAGTTAGGCTTCAAGGCCAAAAATAATTTACAATTATTCTTAAAATTCAGAAATTTAGACCGATCCCCAGAAAACACATCAGGAGTAGGGATCTTAGGTTCAGCAGCATGTGACTGAATAAGGTTGGTGGGAATTCCCTGTACTTCAGCAGCCAGCTGCTCCACACAATCAGACAATTGCTTAATCTCCATTAGGAAAAAGAAAAAAAAATCCTCCTACGGCCCCAGAGAAAAAAGAGGAAAAAATATAAAAAAAAATTCTGACACTCTTTTTTTTTTTAACTACTTTTTCCTGCTTTTGAGTACCCTAGAATCTGCGGTATGGCTGGTGAGTCTGTTATGAATGGGTCACCGAGGAGAAAAAAGCACAACAAGCTAAGTCACAGAAAACCAGAGAGGTTGGTAACTATGCAGATTGCAGATCCCTGATCTTACAACACAACTAGCAGTAGCCGTGGAGCGTGCCTACGATTTTCCTAGATGCCTCGTCATGGCTGGAGGACTAAATAAGCCTAAAGCAAGAAAAGGGAAAACTAACTGCCCCAGAGCAGACCCCAAAGGAGTAGATAGCCCCCACACATGTATTGACGGTGAACCAAGATGAAGGCACAAACACAGGCAGGAAAATAGGCTGAGCAAATGATGGGGCCCAAACTAACTAGACAGGAAAGGAAAGACACTGTCTGCAACCTGCAAAAAACCCTACAAAAATCATATCCAACACTTCTGATAGCAAAATTTACCCTGAAGTCACTATACTTCTCCCACTATATCAGCACTCTAAAATATTATGAGACTGAGCAAAAAGAGACCAAACTAGTAAGGGACAAAAATCCAATTGGCAAAATACTGATAAATAGGAGTGGAAATTCAACACAGCCCCCAGCAGGGGCTGGCTGGCCACACCAAAAAACTGAATAGACCAACAAAATCAAGTGTGAACATTAGCAGAAAAACGTAGCTTTAGATGACTGGAGCAGAGCTGAAAAACAAGAGCTGACAAGCCATTAGGAATCACCAGCAACTGAATAGGGCGTCGGCTGTCTTAAATCCAATCTGAGACTCCTGAGATCCAATCCTCATCCTCATTCTCAGGTGGCAGATTTCCACTGATCAAATCAGCCTCTCTACCTCCTGTTACCACCAGAGGGAGTCTGGAAGGAGAACTCACAACTGGTGAACCAGAGAATGAACTCACAACAGTTAGGGCTGAGATTAGGGTTAGGGGTGTGTTAGGGTTAGGGTTGGAGTTAGAATTGGGGGGTTTCCACTATTTTGGCACATCAGGGGCTTTCCAAACGCAACATGGCGTCCGATCTCAATTCCAGCCAAAAAAGTCAAATGGTGCTGCTTCCCTTCTGAGCTCTGCCATGCGCCCAAAATGTGGTTTACCCCCACATGTGGGGTATCAGCGTTTCAGGACAAATTGCACAATAACTTTTGGGGTCCTGTTACCCTTGAGAAATTAAAAATTGGGGGTGAAAAGATCATTTTTGTGGAAAAATATGATTTTTTAATTGTACGGCTGTACGTTATAAACTTCTGTAAAGCCCTTGAGGGTTCACAGGTCTCACCACATATCTAGATAAGTTCCTTGGGGGGTCTAGTTTCCAAAATGGGGTCACTTGTGGGGGATTTCCACTGTTTAGGCACATCAGGGACTCTCCAAACGTGACATGGCATCCGATCTGATTTCCAGCCAATTTTGCAGTGAAAAAGTCAAACGGCGCTCCTTCCCTTCCGAGCTCTGCCATGCCCCCAAACAGTGGTTCCCCCCTCATATAAGGTATCATTGTACTCAGGACAACTTGCACAATAACTTTTCCAGTCCAATTTCTCCTGTTACCCTTGGTAAAATAAAAAAAAAATTGGACCTGATGTAATTTTTTTTGTGAAAAAAAGTTAAATGTTCATTTTTTTTAAACATTCAAAAAATTCCTGTGAAGCACCTGAAGGGTTAATAAACTTCTTGAATGTCGTTTTGAGCACCTTAAGGGGTGCAGTTTTTAGAATGGTGTCACTTTTGGGTATTTTCTATCATATAGACCCCTCAAAGTGGCTTCAAATGTGATGTGGTCCGTAAAAATAAAATGGTGTTGCAAAAATGAGAAATCGCTGGTCAAATTTAACCCTTATAACTTCCTAACAAAAAAAAATTTTGGTTCCCAAATTGTGCTGATGTAAAGTAAACATGTGGGAGATGTTACTTATTAAGTTATTTGAGTGCCATATCTCTGATTTAAGAGCATAAAAATTCAAAGTTCAAAAAATTTGCTGTCAAAATCACCGGGATCCATGGAAGTGTTTCAGAGTTATTACCTCATAATGGACAGTGGTCAGAATTGTAAAAATTGGCCCAAGCATTAATGTGCAAACCACCCTTGGGTGTAAGGGGTTAAACCACTCGAGTATTGCTTTAGCACTATACTTTGGGTCATTGTATTATTGGAAGGTGAACATCCATCCCAATCTCAAATCACTGACAGTCTAAAACAGGTTTTGCTTAAAAATATCCCTGTTTCACACCATCCATATTCCCCTTGACTCTGACCATTTTCCCTGTCTCTACTGCCAAAAAATATCATTATGGCATGATGCTGCTACCACCATGTTTCACTTTGGGGATGTTGTTCTTTAGATATGAGCTGTGTTTGTTTAGCGCACAGATATAGTGTTTACCTTGGTGACCAAAGAGTTCAATTTGATCACATCTGACCACAGCACCTTCTTCCATACAGTTGGGGAGTCCTTTAGCAAACTCAAAACGAGCCTTACAATTTTTGTGTGTAAGTAAAGACTTCTTTCTGCCCACTCTTCTATAAAGGCCACCTCTATGGAGTGTACGGCTTATTATGGTCATATGGACAGATACTCCAGTCTCTGCTTTGGAAATATGCGGCTCCTTCAGGGTTACCTGTAGTCTCTGTGCTGAATCTCTGATTAATGCCCTGCTTGCCCAGGCTGAGAGTTTTGGTGGGCGGCCCTCTCTTGGCAGGTTTGTTGTGGTAACATGTTCTTTCCATTTGATGATAATGGATTTGACAGTGTTCTGGAGGATTATCAGAGATTTGGATATTTTTTACAACCCAACCCTGACTTGTACTTCTCAACAACTTTGTTCCTGACTTGCTTTGAGATCTCTTTGGTTTTCATGGTTTTGTTTGGTTAGTGGTGCCTCTTTCTTAATGGTTTCATAGCCTCTGTGACCTTTCAGAAAAGGTGTGTATATACTGACAGACCATATGACAATTAGATTGCAAACAGGTTGACATCCTTTCACCAAGCATGTGACTTATGAAGGGAATTGCTTGCACCAGAATTTTTTAGGGGCTTCATCACACCAATTTAGACTATTTAGTAATGATGCATCACACATATATCAAATTACAAAATATGTAAACACAGATTGTAATGTAACAAAATAGGTAAAAAGCCTAGGGATGAATACTTTCATAAGCCACTGTATAAGTAAACAGAGAACTGATTACTAAATAATAGCCCAAGCCATGCTGTTTTTTATATGAATGGCTATATTTTCTATAGACCAAATGATTAAATGTACAATACATTTACTATATCTCATGAATCTTTCATCAGCAGTTGGAATTTTCTATGCTCATACATTGGCCGTACTAACAGACTGCTCCATAGTATTTTAAGTGTGCTGCTTTAGACTAATGCAGTGCAACTCCTGCTGAAATGGTTTTACCGTAAGAGAGATAATAGCCTCTAATTGAGAATACTGATGAGGTTTGACTAATGTGCCTTTTTGACCACTGAAAAAATCAGTCTGTTCCGTGAGTCCCAAAGGAGTATTTGTAATTAGCACTCATCCATCATACTGTATATACTGGATTTTCTTATTGTATTCAACAATTCACTAGACCTGATTACATCTGCTAATTAAAGCAAATAATTATTAGTGGCACAACTGGTTAATAATTTCATATGAACAGGCAAGATTTAACTGCTTCACTACCAGAGTGCAATGCAATATTTTTTGTTATATTTTTACGCAGTCGATAACAAATGAGAGAACAAGTCGGCACTACTAACAACAATTCCCACAGGTTACCACTATCCATATTTCTATGGTGGTGCTCAATGATTGCTCAAAGATCCAGTGTAACAAAAAAATACGCCATAATGATATTTTCACGGCACTCACCAAAAATCTTTTCATACATTTAAAGCATCACTCTACCATTTTTGTAATCGCTGCAGTGGTGCTTCTAATCTAAGTCCCATACCCCTAGTTTTATGCTTACCTGCCACCATCTTCACCTTCTATCACTGCAGTCCCTGTTGATCACCAGCAGTTTGTCACCTACCAAAACCCTCCACTGTTTGTTGGAACGAGCCGGAAGTCACTTTTTGATGTTTCAGCCCATCCTATACTTTTGTCAATTGACAATAGCCTGGGATAGGCTAGAAGATCTTGCTTGGATTTCTATGTATTGGATTAAATAAGCATTCTGTCAGGATCCTGCACTGTAGGGGGGCCCGGGGTCAGGTACAGCCGGAAAGTACAGATACACAGGACCTGTGGACGCTGAAGTTTAGCAAGCAGTCACAGGACCTACGGTACTGTGACTGCAAGGGGGCAGGGCTTAGCGTCCTGATTTCAGAGATGGAAGGACACTATACAGAAATACTCAGAGTCAGGCAAAACGGAGGTCATACACAGAGATATCAGTAAAGTACCAGGGATGAGACAGAACGGATAGTCAGGGCCAAGCAGAAGTCAAAACCAAACAGACATAGAAGGTACCAAGCAGAATCCAAAGCAATATCCAGAGAACAGACCGAGTCGTACACAGAGAATCAAGCAACCAGAACACAGCACTAACACACTCAGGGGTCACCACACAATGCCAAGGGCGAAAGTATAACTGACGGGGATGGGAGCATCCTGAGGCTATAAGAAGCCTCTCCCAGAACCAGGGAGAGGCTACAATCATAGCCCCAGGTGTGCAGGTAAGCCTGCACCGGGATCACAACCTTTAACCCCAGAAATGCCAGTCATCAGCACTGGTTCCAGACATTAACCCCACGTGTGCAAGTCAAACCCGCACAGAGATCATGACACATTCAACATGCGAGTGCCAGGATTTCTTCTCTGAATGCTACTCCTCTCCATGTGCACCACGATTAGACAGAGTGCCAGCCATTCTACCTCTATTCTACTTTTCAATGTAAGTCTATGAGAGCCTTGTCCTTGCTCATAGAATTGCAATGAGAGCTTATGACAGATACTTCTGACTTCCAGCCAGTCAGAAGTTGCGGTCACAACAAGATGGCACCATAGGACGACAATGATACAGATAAAAGGTGATTTTCACTAAAGGGTTGAAACAAAAGCGCAATAGGGTCTTATCCGGGTAAAATGTACAAATACTGAAAGTATTAAACTCACCTTCTCAAAGAGAAAATAAAGCCTGTATAGTAAGTCAGCCTGCTGCACGTCCAACGGTCCACAGCGGAACCGTACCACAGTTCAATAAGGAATAAATTCTTGGACTTTGAGTGCGCTGCCAGACAGATTCAATAACCACACAAGGTTAAATAAGTTAACCCTTTAATCCCTACGCGTTTCGAAGCATAACGCTTCTTCTTCAGGGGTTGATACATGTATCAACCCCTGAAGAAGAAGCGTTATGCTTCGAAACGCGTAGGGATTAAAGGGTTAACTTATTTAACCTTGTGTGGTTATTGAATCTGTCTGGCAGCGCACTCAAAGTCCAAGAATTTATTCCTTATTGAACAGATAAAAGGTGAAGACAGCGGCGGATAAGTCTACAGTCAGGGTCCTTAGATTAAAGCACCACTATAGTGCTGAAAAAAAACTCTCCAGTGATGCTTTAATTACATGTTTTTTAGATATAAAGTGCCCATCAGAATTTTCCATGGAAGGACAATACATGGAAAGCGTCCCTAATGGAAAATTGAATCACACATTTATTTTAGTATCATATGACACATAGTAAAACATAAGCTACAAAGAGGATACATAGACATAGCAAGATAATAGAGTTACATTTGCTCACATTTTTCACATTTTAATATATTAGGTATAAATCCTCTGTATACCACTGAACCACATGCTTACATAAAGTTCTCATATTTTCAGATTGGAAATAAATCCAGAAGAGGAAAAGGATGATACTTTCCACCTCCAGTGTACATGCAGGTTTTAATAGTGTCAATGAGCCCGTAACACTATTCGATGAAAATCACAATTCTCTAATTAAAAAAATAAACAGGTTTAAAAAAAAATTATCCTTCTTCCAAAAAAAAGTTTTACACCTATTTGTGAATAATTTGTCATACTCTAGATCAGGTCCAATCCATTTCAATGGATGAGAGCTGCAATTCAAAACACAGACCATGGACAGGTGTATCACTGTTCTTGGAAAGTATTAAGAGTGGCTGGGTCTTTCAACATGACAATGATCCAAAGCACACCACCAGGGCAACGAAGGAGTGGCTTCGTAAGAAGCATTTCAAGGTCCTGGAGTGGCCTAGCCAGTCTCCAGATCTCAACCCTATAGAAAACCTTTGGAGGGAGTTGAAAGTCCGTGTTGCCAAGCGAAAAGCCAAAAACATCACTGCTCTAGAGGAGATCTGCATGGAGGAATGGGCCAACATACCAACAACAGTGTGTGGCAACCTTGTGAAGACTTACAGAAAACGTTTGACCTCTGTCTTTGCCAACAAAGGATATATCACAAAGTATTGAGATGAAATTTTGTTTCTGACCAAATACTTATTTTCCACCATAATATGCAAATAAAATGAAAAAAAAACAGACAATGTGATTTTCTGGATTTTTTTTTCTCAGTTTGTCTCCCATAGTTGAGGTCTACCTATGATGTAAATTACAGACGCCTCTCATCTTTTTAAGTGGTGGAACTTGCACTATTGCTGACTGACTAAATACTTTTTTTCCCCACTGTATAACTGGCTCGGTGATCGTACTCAAAGAGTGGTAATAAATGGTTGTACATCCAATTGAAAAAGTATTTCAAGTTGGGTACAACAAGGCTCTTTCTTGGCCCCAGTATTGTTCAGCATTTTTGTAAATGATCTAGGTAAGGGAACTAATGGTAACATAATCAAATTTTCAGATGATTCAAAGCTAGGAGGGATAGCTAACACTGGAGAAGACAGAGAAAGGATTCAGAAGGATCTAGATAATATTGAATAATAGGCAGTTACTAATAGAATGGTATTAAATAGGGAAAAATGCAAGATTCTATACCTGGGCAAAAAAAAAACAAAATTACATCTACAGAATGGGAGAAATAGAACTAAGCAACATCACCTATGATAAAGTCTTGGGTATACTAATAGATCACAGACTGCACATGAGTCAACAGTGTGATGCAGCAGCAAAAAAAGCAAACACAATTCTGGGGTGTATTAAGAGTAGTATAGAATCTAGATCACGTGAAGTAATTATCCACCTCTACTCCTCCTTGGTCAGGCCTCATCTGGATTACTGTGTCCAGTTTTGTGCACCACATTTTAAAAAAAGACATTGAAAAACAGGAACAAGTTCAGAGAAGAGCTTCCAGGATGGTGAGCAGACTGCAAACTGTTTTCTATGAAAAACGATTAAAGGAATCTGGGAATATTTAGCTTGCAAAAAGAAGGCTAAGAGGGGATTTAATGGCAGTCTACAAATATATGAAAGGGATATCATAATTTACTGGGATCATACTTATTTTCATTTGCACATGGAAACACGAGAAGCAATGGAATGAAACTGAAAGGGAGAAGATACAAAATTAGATGCTGTATTAGAAAAAAGTTTATGACAGTGATGGTGATCAATGAGTGGAACAGGCTGCCATGAGAGGTAGGGAGTTCTCCTTTAATGGAAGTCTTCAAACAGAGGCTGGACAGACATCTATCAGGGTTGGTTTAGTGAATTTTGCGCTGCATTGACCTGGAGGTTGGACACGGTGATCCTTGAGGTCCCTTCCAACTCTAACATTCTATTATTCTATGAACATTTAGGAGAATGATACTGATACTGGAAGTCCATGATGTTCTAAGTTCCTTAAAGTGTAGCACTAAGTGTAGCACTAAGGGATTTAGGGTATGTGCACACCCATAGGCTAACATGGTAAAGTACCATGTCTGCGGAACTGCTGCAGTTCTGCAGGGCCAAAACCGCAGCAGAACCGCAGCAAAACCGCAGCGTGTGCACATGGCCTTATAAGTAGCAGTGATAACTATTTTTAAACTTTATGACATTTATGGCAGCCTCATTCTGCATTGGGCTCCAAACAATAGGTTGTGATTATATATTGTGTTTAAAATAGAAAATTTACATTTAAGCTAATTTATTTAATTTCCCTTTAAAAAAGTACAAACTTAAATATTCCACTAATATTAAAATCTTCAGTCTAATGTTGTAACAACAAATATTCAGCTTCAAATGTTAGAAATACCTCAAATCCAAAAATACCAAGCATTCTATCCAGTCACATATCTGTAGTATGGCTGTAAGAGTACAGTTTCAATTTAGAAAGAGAAAAAAAAGCAGTGTACTGTGGAAAATGTGATGAAAGCAAGAGGACAAAATCAATAGTGTGGGACATCTGTGCAAGACAGTAGCCAGGCATGAAATCCCATACTCCTATTTACAAAACAAGCAGCGTATAATATGCCATTAGTGCACCAAATAATGGGGGTTAACTATTAATAGACTACATCAGGGGTGTGAGGTTTCTCCAGGTCATCGCTGCTGTGATGTCATAATATTTCTGATTATCTGTCTAGCTACTTCCATCACTTGGCATCAATGGGGTTATCCTAATATTTTACTTTTATGAGCCTTTTTCACTTATCTGCTGCTGTCTCCAAAGCCGTGCCAAAAATACTGACGTTCTGCAAAAAGACAGCATAAGATGAGAAGGGGTAGGCCATTTCCTGATGATTGATTCTGTTTAAAGAGGACCAATCAGCAGTATTTTGGAGTCCTAACTAAAGACATGGCTGTAATTGTGCTTTGAAGCTGGATAAAATGATACTTTTTTTAAGAAATCCGTTTTGTAATTCTTCTGAAATCAGTCGAAGAAGTTTATACTAATAAACCGCAAGTGCAGCAGGACTGGACATTTCATTTGGTCTTCTCCTGCCAGTCTGGTTATTCACCAGACCTTTTGACTGCCTCTTGTCTATGATTGACAGGTTACTGACTTTTCAGTTGCCTACCTCCTCTGGCCAAAATCTCACCAGGTTCCATCATTGTTGGGGGCCAGGCATGCGTGTTGACTTCCAGATAACATAATTGAGCCGAGAAATCAATCTAGGAATGTACTGAAAAAAGCAGTGACATAGAGCGGAGGCAGGTGGAAATGTGGGTAATAATCAGACAGGTAGTAGAAGAGCAAGTGCAACGTCCTGTCCCATTGTTCTTGTGTCTCATATAGCTTTAAAACTTCCACGGCTGATTACAAAACAATGACTAAGCAAATGTCTTCCCAAAAGATATCATTTTAATTAGCTTCAAAGTGCCAGTACAGCTATGTCTTTAGTTCAGAGTAGGGATGAGCAAAGTCTAACTGAAAAGTTCAGGGTTAATACTGGACACCTAGTGTCTGGTACCAAACCCTGAACACAGACTTTTCCCAGGATGTCCAGTTTACTGTTCAGATTTGGATTCATAATAAAGTTTGATGAAAGGCTGCAAGGCAAGTGTTGGTAAGTAGAGTTGAGCGACTTTTGGTTTTTTAGGGTCGTGTTTCGTTTCGTGAAACCCGACTTTTCCAAAAGTCGGGTCGAGCAAGATCGTCCGATTATAGGGAAAAGTCGGGGTCGTCCCGAAACACAAAACCCAATGTTAGTCGATGGGGAATAAAAGTCGGCAGTGAGAGGAGGACAGGAAACACACCTACAGTGCCCATTTGAATGCCAAAAGCATCAATTCTTCTTTCTTAAGCTTGTCAACCTTAATTAACTTCATAATACGAGTTACGCACTGAAAAATGGGGGTTATTTGGCTACAAACTGTGGGGGGGGAGGGCCGGCTCCAGGTTTTCATGTGCCCTGGGCGAAAGAGCGCCCCTTTAACACATACCACAACTCATCATGCTCCGATACGGCAGAGAAATAGCGGTATAGTCCAATGAAAAATACCTCACTTTTTACATCTCATGACGAGGCCCATCTATTTCTCCATACAGAATCATTGGTCCCATATAATGTTTGAAACAGTATATGATGAGCTCCACATAATGCTACAGTATATGTTGGTCCCCATGGATGAAGCTCCACTGTCTTATGGGCCCAAATAATGCTCCAAACATAATGGGCCCCATTTCTAATGCTCTAGTATATAATGGGCCCTGTAAATGCTGCTCCAGTGTCTGATGTCCACCTTTGGAATGTTCCAGTGTATGGTGGGCCCCATCTATCATTCTCCAGAGTATAGTGCTCCCCAAAAATTGCTGTCCCAACATTGAAAACAATCAAATAAGTCTCCTCGCTGGGGAATCCCTGTACTTGTCTGGACAGGTGCTGTAGCTTGCTTAACAGCTCGCCAGCCGTTCTCACGCCCAGTATGGATTACACGTGATTGCACAAAGGTTAGAAAGGGTACCGTATCCCCGGATAACATGTATGGATAGCGTACACATTCAAAATATACAGTCATATGTAAAAGTTTGGGCACCCCTATTAATGTTAACCTTTTTTCTTTATAACAATTTTGGTTTTTGCAACAGCTATTTCAGTTTCATATATCTAATAACTGATGGACTCAGTTATATTTCTGGATTCAAATGAGGTTTATTGTACTAACAGAAAATGTGCAATCTGCATTTAAACAAAATTTGACCGGTGCAAAAGTATGGGCACCCTTATCATTTTCTTGATTTGATCACTCCTAACTACTTTTTACTGACTTCCTGAAGCACTAAATTGGTTTTGTAACCTCATTGAGATTTGAACTTCATAGCCAGGTGTATCAAATCATGAGAAAAGGTATTTAAGGTGGCCACTTGCAAGTAGTTCTCCTATTTGATTCTCCTATGAAGAGTGGCATCATGGGCTCCTCAAAACAACTCTCAAATGATCTGAAAACAAAGATTATTCAACATAGCTTTTCAGGGGAAGAATACAAAAAGTTGTCTCAGAGATTTAACCTGTCAGTTTCCACTGTGCGGAACATAGTAAGGAAATGGAAGAACACAGGTACAGTTCTTGTTAAGCCCAGAAGTGGCAGGCCAAGAAAAATATCAGAAAGGCAGAGAAGAAGAATGGTGAGAACATTCAAGGACAATCCACAGACCACCTCCAAAGACCTGCAGCATCATCTTGCTGCAGATGGTGTCACTGTGCATCGGTCAACAATACAGCGCACTTTGCACAAGGAGACGCTGTATGGGAGAGTGATGCGAAAGAAGCCGTTTCTGCAAGCACGCCACAAACAGTCGCCTGAGGTATGCAAAAGCACATTTGGACAAGCCAGTTACATTTTGGAAGAAGGTCCTGTGGACTGATGAAACAAAGATTGAGTTGTTTGGTCATACAAAAAGGCGTTATGCATGCGCTGTATTGTTGACCGATGCACAGTGACACCATCTGCAGCAAGATGATGCTGCAGGTCTTTGGAGGTAGTCTGTGGATTGTCCTTGACTGTTCTCACCTTTCTTCTTCTCTGCCTTTCTGATATTTTTCTTGGCCTGCCACTTCTGGGCTTAACAAGAACTGTACCTGTGTTCTTCCATTTCCTTACTATGTTCCTCACAGTGGAAACTGACAGGTTAAATCTCTGAGACAACTTTTTGTATCCTTCCCCTGAAAAGCTATGTTGAATAATCTTTGTTTTCAGATCATTTGAGAGTTGTTTTGAGGAGCCCATGATGCCACTCTTCAAAGGAGAATCAAATAGGAGAGCTGCTTGCAAGTGACCACTTTAAATACCTTTTCTCATGATTTGATACACCTGGCTATGAAGTTCAAAGCTCAATGAGGTTACAAAACCAATTTAGTTCTTCAGGAAGTCAGTAAAAAGTAGTTAGGAGTGTTCAAATCAAGAAAATGATAAGGGTGCCCATACTTTTGCACCGGTCAAATTTTGTTTAAATGCAGATTGCACATTTTCTGTTAGCACAATAAACCTCATTTGAATCCAGAAATATAACTGAGTCCATCAGTTATTAGATATATGAAACTGAAATAGCTGTTGCAAAAACCAAAATTGTTATAAAGAAAAAAGGTTAACATTAATAGGGGTGCCCAAACTTTTACATATGACTGTATGTCTCAGGAGGCAGGCTCAGACGGTGTTAGGCCCAGTATGGATTGCACGTGATTGCACAAAGGTTAGAAAGGGTACCGTATCCCTGGATAACATGTATGGATAGCGTACACATTCAAAATATATGTCTATACAGCATGAGGCAGGCTCAGACGGTGTTAGGCCCAGTATGGATTGCACGTGATTGCACAAAGGTTAGAAAGGGTACCGTATCCCTGGATAACATGTATGGATAGCGTACACATTCAAAATATATGTCTATACAGCATGAGGCAGGCTCAGACGGTGTTAGGCCCAGTATGGATTGCACGTGATTGCACAAAGGTTAGAAAGGGTACCGTATCCCCGGATAACATGTATGGATAGCGTACACATTCAAAATATATGTCTATACAGCATGAGGCAGGCTCAGACGGTGTTAGGCCCAGTATGGATTGCACGTGATTGCACAAAGGTTAGAAAGGGTACCGTATCCCTGGATAACATGTATGGATAGCGTACACATTCAAAATATATGTCTCAGGAGGCAGGCTCAGACAGTGTTAGGCCCAGTATGGATTGCACGTGATTGCACAAAGGTTAGAAAGGGTACCGTATCCCTGGATAACATGTATGGATAGCGTACACATTCAAAATATATGTCTATACAGCATGAGGCAGGCTCAGACGGTGTTAGGCCCAGTATGGATTGCACGTGATTGCACAAAGGTTAGAAAGGGTACCGTATCCCTGGATAACATGTATGGATAGCGTACACATTCAAAATATATGTCTATACAGCATGAGGCAGGCTCAGACGGTGTTAGGCCCAGTATGGATTGCACGTGATTGCACAAAGGTTAGAAAGGGTACCGTATCCCTGGATAACATGTATGGATAGCGTACACATTCAAAATATATGTCTCAGGAGGCAGGCTCAGACGGTGTTAGGCCCAGTATGGATTGCACGTGATTGCACAAAGGTTAGAAAGGGTACCGTATCCCCGGATAACATGTATGGATAGCGTACACATTCAAAATATATGTCTATACAGCATGAGGCAGGCTCAGACGGTGTTAGGCCCAGTATGGATTGCACGTGATTGCACAAAGGTTAGAAAGGGTACCGTATCCCTGGATAACATGTATGGATAGCGTACACATTCAAAATATATGTCTCAGGAGGCAGGCTCAGACGGTGTTAGGCCCAGTATGGATTGCACGTGATTGCACAAAGGTTAGAAAGGATACCGTATCCCTGGATAACATGTATGGATAGCGTACACATTCAAAATATATGTCTATACAGCATGAGGCAGGCTCAGATGGTGTTAGGCCCAGTATGGATTGCACGTGATTGCACAAAGGTTAGAAAGGGTACCGTATCCCTGGATAACATGTATGGATAGCGTACACATTCAAAATATATGTCTCAGGAGGCAGGCTCAGATGGTGTTAGGCCCAGTATGGATTGCACGTGATTGCACAAAGGTTAGAAAGGGTACCGTATCCCCGGATAACATGTATGGATAGCGTACACATTCAAAATATATGTCTCAGGAGGCAGGCTCAGACGGTGTTAGGCCCAGTATGGATTGCACGTGATTGCACAAAGGTTAGAAAGGGTACCGTATCCCCGGATAACATGTATGGATAGCGTACACATTCAAAATATATGTCGTAGGAGGCAGGCTCAGACGGTGTTAGGCCCAGTATGGATTGCACGTGATTGCACAAAGGTTAGAAAGGGTACCGTATCCCTGGATAACATGTATGGATAGCGTACACATTCAAAATATATGTCTCAGGAGGCAGGCTCAGACGGTGTCAGGCACAGTATGGATTTGATGGCCCAGATTACACAGCGGAGGAGCAGGGAGAGGTAAAGATTGCAAATGCTGGGGCCCTGCCCAAGCAAGGGGGGCCCACTCGTGGGCGTCGGTACTGGCACTGGGCCCCTCATAGTACAGCGGTGTGTCTGACGGCGGGTGTGCACCACCACCGTCAGAGACACTTGATTGCACTATGAGGGACCCTGTGCCAGTGCCCGCGCCCAAGAGTCGGCCTACCCACCTGTCCAGGGCAACGGCACTCGCACGGTGTCGTGCGCTAGGTGGTGACCCCGGCCATGGGGGGGGAGGCAGCACAGTTAGGGAGTTTTAGAAAGTGGCATATGTTGATGTTGGACATTCAGCTGATGCAAAAGGCGAAATAGGTGAAGTACCAGGAAGAGGTGGACAAAAGCAAGCCATTTTTCTGTCACCCTATGTGTCATCAGGGGAAGGTGGGACAAAATCCTTGGAAACCCATGCGTGGTTCATTTTAATGAAGGTTAGATCATCCACATTTTGGGTTGACAGACGGGTCCTTTTTTCTGTCAGGATTGATCCAGCTGCACTGAAGACTCTTTCCGATAGCACACTTGCAGCTGGGCAAGCGAGCTCCTGTAAGGCATATTGGGCCAATTCAGGCCAGGTGTCCAGTTTAGCGGCCCAATAGTCAAAGGGGAATGACCTGTGTGGGAGAACATCGATATGGGAGGAAAAGTAGTTTGTAACCATAGTTGACAACTGCTGTCTCCTGTCACTTTCCATCGATGCAGTATTACCAGTTGTGTGAGCGGTATTTGAAAAATCAGTCCACAACATTGTCATGAAACCCCTGTCTCCAACGCCACTTCTGCTGTGTGCACCACAAACACCTCTGCCAAGCTGCCCCCGGCCCGTACGGCTCGTGTGAGAACCATCACCGCTGCTGTGTGCTGGGAATGCCTCAAGCAACCGATTTACCAGAGTTGCTTGTTTATTAGCCAATATTAGGTCACGGTTCTCCTGTGGCATGATGTTTTGTAATTTGCCTTTATAGCGTGGATCCAGGACGCTGGCCAACCAGTAGTCGTCATCGTTCATCATTTTGGCAATGCGGGGGTCCCTTTTTAGGATCCGCAAGGCATAATCTGACATGTGGGCCAATGTTCCCGGTGTCAATGATGCACTGCGAGTGCTGGGTGGAGGAGCACTTTCTGGCAAATCCACATCCCTCCAGTCACGCACAAACCCTGTACCAGACCTTGCCACGCCAACATTTTCACTTGCCCCACGAGATGCATCCTCCTCCCCTAAGTAATCATCCCCATCATCATCCTCCTCCTCCTCTTCTTCCTCCACCTCGTCCAGGAGAGATCCCTGAGCAGACAATGGCTGAATGTCATCAAGGATTCCCTCCTCCTCTTCCTCCTCATCAACATTGGCTGCAGACGCCTGCTCCTTAAGGTGCGTCAAAGTTTGCATGAGCAGACGCATAAGTGGGATGCCCATGCTTAGAATGGCGTCGTCTGCGCTTACCAGCCGTGTGCATTCCTCAAAACACTGAAGGACTTTACAAAGGTCTTTCAGCTTCGACCATTGCACACCTGTCAACTCCATGTCTGCTCTCAAAGTGCCTGGCCGTGTATCCTCCCACAAATGCATTATGGCCTGCCTCTGCTCGCACAGTCGCTCCACCATGTGCAGGGTGGAGTTCCACCTTGTTGCAATGTCGATAATGAGGGGGTGGTTGGGAAGGTGGAGCAATCGCTGCAGCTTCTGCATACGAACGGAGTGTACAGGCGACCGGCGGATGTGCGCGCACAGTCTTCGCACCTTCTGGAGCAGGGCTGTTAACTCCGGATAATTTTTGAGG
The DNA here is from genome assembly GCF_039654945.1 of Dendrobates tinctorius. Taxonomy (NCBI): domain Eukaryota; kingdom Metazoa; phylum Chordata; class Amphibia; order Anura; family Dendrobatidae; genus Dendrobates; species Dendrobates tinctorius. Next base: position 59,697,920 of record NW_027361697.1, read on the forward strand.
AAGCACTGCACCACCAGGTTCAAGGTGTGAGCCAAGCAAGGTATGTGGCTGAGTTTTGAAAGGGCTATGGCTGCCACAAAATTACGGCCGTTATCACTAACTACCTTGCCTGCCTCAAGATGTACACTGCCCAGCCATGACTCAGTTTGTCGCTTCAAGTACTCGGCCAGCACCTCGGCGGTGTGTCTGTCGCCCAAACACATCATCTGCAACACAGCCTGCTGACGCTTTCCACTAGCTGCTCGATAGGGGGACACATCGTGTGCAACAGTGGCAGCTGCAGATGGAGTGCTCGTACGACTGCGCTCTGTGGACGAGCTTTTGCTTCTGGAGGAGGAGGGTCGAACGCCTACAGCCAACTGTTTCCTATACCGTGGGCTAGGCAGCACTGTCCCACCACCACTGTCCCCTGTGGACCCTGCATCCACCACATTAACCCAGTGCGCAGTGATGGACACGTAACGGCCCTGGCCATGCCGACTGGACCATGCATCAGTTGTGAGGTGCACCTTTCCGCTCACTGACTGCTTGAGTGCATGGACAATGCGGTCTTTCACATGATGGTGGAGGGCTGGGATGGCTTTGCGAGAGAAGAAGTGGCGACTGGGTAGGTCATAGCGTGGTACTGCATAGGCCATGAGTTCGCGGAAAGCTGCGCTTTCCACCAACCGAAATGGCATCATCTCAAACGAGATTAGTTTGGCAATGTGGGCGTTCAAACCCAGTGTACGCGGATGAGAGACTGAGTACTTTCTTGACCTACACATAGTGTCTGGGAGGGTGAGCTGGACTTGAGAGCTGCATATGGTGGAAGTAGCGGTGGACAGGGTGGACTGAGAGAGGGTTGATGATGGTGATGGAGTTGGTGTTCTTTCTGATGGCCTAGAATCAGTCTTTCGTTGATATAACAGTGGGATTCCCTGACTGCTGTGGTCTTGCAACGACACCTCAACATTTGCTGCTGTGCTAACCGGTGGGCTTACAGTGGGGGAAACAATGTAGCGTTGCTGACTACCTTCGTTGTGATCAGTTGCACATGTGGCACTTGAGGTTTGGTGTTGTGTCCACGCTTGCAAGTGCATGCTGGTTAAATGTCTAAGCATGCAACTGGTATTCAAATTTTTCAGATTTTTCCCTCGGCTAAAGGTCTTTGCGCACTTCTTACAGATAACCTTGGCCTGATCATGAGGATTTTGTTCAAAAAAGTGCCACACTGCACTCTTCCTACTTTGGCAGACATTTTGCGGCCTAGCATGCTGTGATCTTTTGACCCTCTGGACAAGCTGTCCAGCAACTCTTTTGATGTTTGGAACCTGTCTTTGGAGTGCTCCGGGCCTGCCAGATAACAGCTGTTGCGATGTCGATGTCTGCTGTGGATGCTCCTCATCTGAGCTATTGGAAGCAGCACCCTCTTCCCCCAATGGATGCCAATCTGGGTCAACAACTGGGTCATCCATCACCTCCTCTTCTATGTCATGTGCACCTTCCTCTGTGTCACCGTGTATGGTGGTATAGTGTGCGGGAAGGGGCACCTGAGTCTCATCAGGGTCAGAATCTGGCTCTGTACACTGCGAGGACAATGTAGTGCTCTGAGTGAATGTACCAACAGAATCATCCATCACCGGCTGTGCATCAGTGCACTCCATGTCAGATTCATCTTGGCCTGGGTAATTCACCATTTGACTTGATAATCCAGGCATGGTATGTGAAAACAGCTCCATGGAGTAATCAGTAGTATGGCCTGCGTCATCCTTCAATCTTGGTTGGGGTGAAGGACACAAGGAAAGGTGTGGTTCATGAACATGAGCCTCCAATGACGACTCATTGCTTTTACTTTTTACAACTGAAGAAGAGGAGGCGATAGAGCTGGAGGCTGAGTCAGCAATGTAAGACAAAACTTTTTCCTGATGCTCTGGCATTAAAAGCGGTTTGCCAACTCCTAGAAAACTAAGCGTTCGAGGCCTTATGTAGCCAGACGATGACGCAGGGTCAGCACCTCCTGCATTCGGTCCTATTTTGCTCTTGCCACTACCATCAGATCCACCACCAACACCATCATTACCAGCTGCCAACCCCCGCCCAATTCCACGGCCTCTTCCACCAGCCTTCCTCATTTTTGGTAGAAATGTAGACAAAATCCAACAAACTATATAGTAATGTAAAACAAGGTACAAGGTGTCTATAGGACAGGAGAGATTTTGAATTTCTGCACACACTTTTGGACACTGGACACTTTTGGATTGTGTGAGGCCCACTGATATCTGAGCGCTATGTGACAGGCTCCATGGCACTGCTGTGACAAAAGTGACTAGAGGATAAGGGAGATTTTGAATATCTGCACACACTTGTGGACAGTGGACACTTTTGGATTGTGTGAGGCCCACTGATATCTGAGCGCTATGTGACAGGCTCGATGGCACTGCTGTGACAAAAGTGACTAGAGGATAAGGGAGATTTTGAATATCTGCACACACTTTTGGACACTGGACACTTTTGGATTGTGTGAGGCCCACTGATATCTGAGCACTATGTGACAGGCTCGATGGCACTGCTGTGACAAAAGTGACTAGAGGATAAGGGAGATTTTGAATATCTGCACACACTTTTGGACACTGGACACTTTTGGATTGTGTGAGGCCCACTGATATCTGAGCGCTATGTGACAGGCTCGATGGCACTGCTGTGACAAAAGTGACTAGAGGATAAGGGAGATTTTGAATATCTGCACACACTTTTGGACACTGGACACTTTTGGATTGTGTGAGGCCCACTGATATCTGAGCGCTATGTGACAGGCTCGATGGCACTGCTGTGACAAAAGTGACTAGAGGATAAGGGAGATTTTGAATTTCTGCACACACTTTTGGACACTGGACACTTTTGGATTGTGTGAGGCCCACTGATATCTGAGCGCTATGTGACAGGCTCGATGGAACTGCTGTGACAAAAGTGACTAGAGGATAAGGGAGATTTTGAATTTCTGCACACACTTGTGGACAGTGGACACTTTTGGATTGTGTGAGGCCCACTGATATCTGAGCGCTATGTGACAGGCTCGTTGGCACAGCTGTGACCAAAGTGACGAGAGGATAAGGGAGATTTTGAATTTCTGCACACACTTGTGGACAGTGGACACTTTTGGATTGTGTGAGGCCCACTGATATCTGAGCGCTATGTGACAGGCTCGATGGCACTGCTGTGACAAAAGTGACTAGAGGATAAGGGAGATTTTGAATATCTGCACACACTTTTGGACACTGGACACTTTTGGATTGTGTGAGGCCCAATGAATATCTGAGCGCTATGTGACAGGCTCGATGGCACTGCTGTGACAAAAGTGACTAGAGGATAAGGGAGATTTTGAATTTCTGCACACACTTTTGGACACAGGACACTTTTGGATTGTGTGAGGCCCACTGATATCTGAGCGCTATGTGACAGGCTCGATGGCACTGCTGTGACAAAAGTGACTAGAGGATAAGGGAGATTTTGAATTTCTGCACACACTTTTGGACACTGGACACTTTTGGATTGTGTGAGGCCCACTGATATCTGAGCGCTATGTGACAGGCTCGATGGAACTGCTGTGACAAAAGTGACTAGAGGATAAGGGAGATTTTGAATTTCTGCACACACTTGTGGACAGTGGACACTTTTGGATTGTGTGAGGCCCACTGATATCTGAGCGCTATGTGACAGGCTCGATGGCACAGCTGTGACCAAAGTGACGAGAGGATAAGGGAGATTTTGAATTTCTGCACACACTTGTGGACAGTGGACACTTTTGGATTGTGTGAGGCCCACTGATATCTGAGCGCTATGTGACAGGCTCGATGGCACTGCTGTGACAAAAGTGACTAGAGGATAAGGGAGATTTTGAATATCTGCACACACTTTTGGACACTGGACACTTTTGGATTGTGTGAGGCCCAATGAATATCTGAGCGCTATGTGACAGGCTCGATGGCACTGCTGTGACAAAAGTGACTAGAGGATAAGGGAGATTTTGAATTTCTGCACACACTTTTGGACACAGGACACTTTTGGATTGTGTGAGGCCCACTGATATCTGAGCGCTATGTGACAGACTCGATGGCACTGCTGTGACAAAAGTGACTAGAGGATAAGGGAGATTTTGAATTTCTGCACACACTTTTGGACACTGGACACTTTTGGATTGTGTGAGGCCCACTGATATCTGAGCGCTATGTGACAGGCTCCATGGCACTGCTGTGACAAAAGTGACTAGAGGATAAGGGAGATTTTGAATATCTGCACACACTTTTGGACACTGGACACTTTTGGATTGTGTGAGGCCCACTGATATCTGAGCGCTATGTGACAGGCTCGATGGCACTGCTGTGACAAAAGTGACTAGAGGATAAGGGAGATTTTGAATATCTGCACACACTTTTGGACACTGGACACTTTTGGATTGTGTGAGGCCCACTGATATCTGAGCGCTATGTGACAGGCTCGATGGCACTGCTGTGACAAAAGTGACTAGAGGATAAGGGAGATTTTGAATATCTGCACACACTTTTGGACACTGGACACTTTTGGATTGTGTGAGGCCCACTGATATCTGAGCGCTATGTGACAGGCTCGATGGCACTGCTGTGACAAAAGTGACTAGAGGATAAGGGAGATTTTGAATTTCTGCACACACTTGTGGACAGTGGACACTTTTGGATTGTGTGAGGCCCACTGATATCTGAGCGCTATGTGACAGGCTCGATGGCACAGCTGTGACAAAAGTGACTAGAGGATAAGGGAGATTTTGAATTTCTGCACACACTTGTGGACAGTGGACACTTTTGGATTGTGTGAGGCCCACTGATATCTGAGCGCTATGTGACAGGCTCGATGGCACTGCTGTGACAATAGTGACTAGAGGGTAAGGGAGATTTTGAATATCTGCACACACTTTTGGACACTGGACACTTTTGGATTGTGTGAGGCCCACTGATATCTGAGCGCTATGTGACAGGCTCGATGGCACTGCTGTGACAAAAGTGACTAGAGGATAAGGGAGATTTTGAATATCTGCACACACTTTTGGACACTGGACACTTTTGGATTGTGTGAGGCCCACTGATATCTGAGCGCTATGTGACAGGCTCGATGGCACTACTGTGACAAAAGTGACTAGAGGATAAGGGAGATTTTGAATTTCTGCACACACTTTTGGACAGTGGACACTTTTGGATTGTGTGAGGCCCACTGATATCTGAGCGCTATGTGACAGGCTCGATGGCACTGCTGTGACAAAAGTGACTAGAGGATAAGGGAGATTTTGAATTTCTGCACACACTTGTGGACAGTGGACACTTTTGGATTGTGTGAGGCCCACTGATATCTGAGCGCTATGTGACAGGCTCGATGGCACAGCTGTGACCAAAGTGACGAGAGGATAAGGGAGATTTTGAATTTCTGCACACACTTGTGGACAGTGGACACTTTTGGATTGTGTGAGGCCCACTGATATCTGAGCGCTATGTGACAGGCTCGATGGCACTGCTGTGACAAAAGTGACTAGAGGATAAGGGAGATTGGATTGCTTTTAAAAAAGCAGTTTGCGGAGCAGTGGGTAAACAGCAATGCCAGCCTGTCAGGAAGCCTTAGAAGGTAGGGGAATAAACCAAAATAGAGAAGGATAAGGAATTACCATGCATACAAACCAAGCAACAGTCACTAATAGCTCCTTCAACTCTCTTTCTCACACCAACTCCTCTACCACTGTAAGGGATGCAACAATAAAGCTAGTTCTGACAAGGATTAGTAACAGAGCCCAGATTATAAAGGGGAAAGGTAGTGGCTAACCGAGCACAGCTGTGAGAACAGGGATTTCCAACATGGCCAATTAACCCTATATATTGTTCTTGCACAGGGTCCCTCTTATATCATATAGAGGAAAAAATCTGGCACTCCCAAATGCAGAAAAATAGAAGATTCTTTTTATTCACAGCTTAGTAATCCACATGATGTACATTCAATATATGCGTAACGTTTCGGTCACTATAATAGACCTTCTTCAGACAATGAAACAATCCTGTTAAAGCTCAAGGCTGACCCAGTGCGTCACAGTGGTGTGGACTAGTATAATTAGGCTGCTCATGTGGAACTGTGAAGAAAGCCGCGATTGGGAAATAAAGCGCTGTCAGGTATATGCTATCATGCTGAAGAGAGGTGCGCACCTAATTATACTAGTCCACACCACTGTGACGCACTGGGTCAGCCTTGAGCTTTAACAGGATTGTTTCATTGTCTGAAGAAGGTCCATTATAGTGACCGAATCGTTACGCATATATTGAATGTACATCATGTGGATTACTAAGCTGTGAATGAAAAGAATCTTCTATTTTTCTGCATTTGGGAGGGCCAGATTTTTTCTCTATATTATATTGGGACTGGTATCCTTTTCTGAGCACCCCTCATCCATTTTCGGAGTGATGTCTTTTTGTCATACCTCTTATATCATGATCTGCCCCTGTCTAGGGTATTGTAGCTTTGTTCTATTGAAGTGAATAGGGCTGATTTGGAATAACACACATCCTGTGGACATGTGTGGCACTGTTGTTAGAAGTAAGTTGTCTTTCTTTCTAGAGATGTACTTTAAGCATAGCCTCTTATTCTGTAAGTCAGAAATCATCTGAATACTGCCTCATGGTAATAAGTTTTATGTCTATATTCAATTGAAGTTTAGTTTTGATAGACTTTTTTAAAAGCATAGGAGATCTGTCTTATCAGTTCAATCTATATTTATGTTATGGAAAATCAAGACCAAAGTGAAAAGAAAGTCAAATACCACAAAGGGGCTGCATACCTAAAAGGTTAATGAAGAAATATCTGGCACGCGTTTGTAGCCTGTCTAACATGATTAGATTGTCAGTTACAAGTAATTTGCTGAATTTCTATCTAAAGAATAATATTTTTAGTTCATAATCTGCATCTAGACAATGAGTGAATAAGCTTAAATTGAAAAGGCTATATTAGAGGGGTTTTCCAGGCTACAGCCTATGTGACTGCAAACTGCTGATTAATAACAGCGTGGCATGTGCTCACTGTCATGATTCACCTGTATTGCCGGTGCAAGTGAGAGATCATGTGAGACCACATGTATGCTATTGTAATATTTGCATATTTCTCTTTTGTTCATTCTCTTCTCATTTTGTTAATAGATAAAAATAAACTATTAACATTTCTATTATTTCTATTATTATTACTCGGCAGCATTTTTTTCCACACCTGCCTAAAACTGCAGTATATTACATTATATAGAGAGAGGTGATCAAATATTTTATAATCTGAGTTCACCAGCTTTGGCAACTTTTTCCAAATATGTTGATTTGCAGTGAATCGATTAACCCTGAAGAAACATGCACAATATTCTGAGGTTTCATAGGACTGTATTCAACTATTTGAAGCTCTTTAACCCGAACACAATTATTTGAGTCAAAGTGGCCTCCAGATATCCGTACATGCAGAGATTTTTGGCTTTTTCTCCCTATTTTGAAGCTACACTGTGAGCTGTAAGATGCTCTCACTAATCAGATTCAACCCTAAATGTTACTGCGCTGCACCTCTTGCCCCGTTTTTTGTACAAGCCGTGATAAACTGTGCTTTATTACATCATCTGATAGCTGCAAATTACTATTGTAATGCCCACCCAGTAATCCTAAGGTCATGTGAGCCTTCATTGCTTGATGCAATCTTCTGCATTGTGCAAATAACAGCTGCCATTTTTGGCGATTTGTGCAAATCAAATCAATCGCAAATTGTTGGAATTCATTGGGGCCATCAAATTTCCTAAAATTGGACCCAAAATTAATTTGTTACATTTCAACATTGAAATTCCAAGACCAAAAAAAGCCATTGAGCAATTGACTGATGAAAATAACAGGATAGAAACATGTTAATGATATGCAAATGATGACAAAATCTAAATGTTTTATCTAAATGGTGATGTTTGATCTAAATCTAGATGTTTTAAACAAAATGTTTAAAACATTACGATTTATGTAGCATTGAGTATGAGCGACATGGAGAACTTCCCACACTTACATACCTTGACTGCTATCATTAAGATTATTAATGGTTATCTGAGGAATGAACTGCCACACTGAACGCACTTGGGCAAATCATCAAGATTCTCTGCTGGCAGCTCCCTTTGCAATTGCTAACCATTAATGTCTCAAATGTGCTGGATGGCAGACAAGTCCAGAGACACTAAAGCACATGGTAGCATGTTTCAGTCATGCAGGTTTCTGTCATGATACCAGTGCTGGGTGACTAGCACTTCTGGGGTTAATGTTTTGATCTCAGTGCAGACTCTTACCTGCACACCTGGGACCTATTATGGTGGCCTCTCATTAGTTCAGGGAAAGCTTCTTATAGCCTCAGGAAGCTCCCATCCCCCGTCAGTTATACTTTCGCCCTTGGCATTGTGTGGTGACTCCTGAGTGTGTTTGTGCTGTGTTCTGGTTGCTTGATTCTCTGTATACGACTCGGTCTGTTCTCTGGATATTGCTTTGGATTCTGCTTGGTACCTTCTATGTCTGTTTGGTTTTGACGTCTGCTTGGCCCTGACTATCCGTTCTGTCTCATCCCTGGTACTTTACTGATATCTCTGTATATGACCCCCATTTTGCCTGACTCTGAGTATTTCTGTATAGTGTCCTGCCATCTCTGAAAGCAGTATGCTAAGCCCCGCCCCCTTGCAGTCACAGTACCGTAGGTCCTGTGACTGCTTGCTAAACTTCAGCGTCCACAGGTCCTGTGTATCTGTACTTTCCGGCTGTACCTGACCCCGGGCCCCCCTACAGTGCGGGTGAGTCCCTGCTCAGAGGAGGCTGCACGCCGGTGCTGACAGGATCCTGACATTATAACTGACCATTAAGTTTTTTTGTTTTTTTTCGTGCAGAGAGTTATGGACCCCATACAGTCTCTGGCTGACCAGATGAAAAGTCTGACTCAGATGTTTCAGGGTTTATCTCTGGAGCAGTAAGCTCTGGCTCGTTCTCAGCAGCAGGTTTCTGAGACAGTGCGAGGGGCTTTATCTGCTGGGTCTTCGGAGGCTGGGGCGAGGGATGTTGTTTTGGTGTCCCCGGAACCACCTGTTAAACTGCCTGACTTTTTTTCTGGGAACAAAAAGGAGTTCAGAGTCTTCATGGAGGGGTGCAAACTTTTTTTTAGTTTGAGACCACGTTCCTCTGGGGATGAAAACCAGAAGGTAGGGGTCATTATGTCGTTATTAAGAGGGTCCCCACAAGCTTGGGCTTTCTCCCTTCCTCCCACTGCCCCTGAGACACTGTCTGTGAATGCATTCTTTAAGGCCCTCGGGCACATTTATGATGAGCCTGACCGAGTGCAATTGGCAGAGGACATGGTGATGAGCGTCTGTCAGGGGAAACACTCGACTGAGTGGATTTGTACTGAATTCCGCCGCTGGGCCGCAGAGGTCTCTTGGGACGATGCCGCACTCCGAGGACTCTTTCACAGAGGCTTGTCCGAGCAGCTGCAGGATGCCTTGGCGTTACATCCCCCACCTAACTCACTCGAGGACGCCATGACCCAGGCCGTCCGGATGGACCGCAGGCTGCAGGCCAGAGGTGTGATGCAGGTGGAGACTCCATTGTTCCCCAGTGGAAAAGAGACTGCCCCTAAGCTCACGGATGTAGGCGCCCTCTCCCTGAAGGATACGGAGAGGAAACACCGGAAGGACAAGCAGTTATGCTTTTACTGCGGTAAAAGGGAACAATGGAAAAGGGAGTGTCCTGATTGCCCGTCTTCGACCCGGTTGGCGGGAAACGACTAGGTCTGGGTAGTCAATGGGGAGACTACTCAGACCCTCAGGTACCCTTTTCCTCATTTTCTAAAGTGTTACTTCATGTGGAACTGTTTGTGGACGGTAGTTCTTTTCCCTCTACAGCCTTCGTGGACTGCGGATCATCGATTAATCTCATTGACTCCCAATTGGTCACACACTGCAAGATAGGGACAGTTAGGCTCAAGGTTCCAATCAAGGTGGTGGCCATTGACTCCTCTCCCCTCACTAAAGAGGGAATTCTCTTTATGTCTGATTTGTTTTCGCTCAGAGTGGGGGCTACTCATGTGGGAAGCCTAGGTTGTTTTGTTCTGGACAATCTACCTGCAGGGTTGGTGTTGGGCATGCCCTGGTTACAACGCCATAACCCAGTTATTAACTGGAAAACGGGGGAGATTGTTCAATGGGGGTTTAATGATTTTAAGCTATGTGATAAATCCGCACTGCTGGTTGAACCTGTTAAATCTGTGTCTGTATCATCTGTTGAGCTGGAAGGAATTCTGGAATGCGTGAAGGACTTCGAAGATGTATTCTCTGAAAGCGAGGCCGAGACGTTACCGCCACATAGACCCTTTGACTGCTCTATCAAGCTGGTCCCGTGGGCTAAATTACCTAAAGCCTGTCTGTTTAATTTATCCGGCCCTGAGCGCTTTGCTATGAAGGAGTACATTGCTGAAAGTCTGTGCAAGGGACACATACGTCCTTCAATCTCACCTGTGGCGGCAGGTTTCTTTTTTGTAAAGAAAAAAGATGGCGGGTTACGTCCCTGTCTCGATTTTCGGGAGCTTAATCAGATTAGTGTACGGAATACGTACCCCCATCCGTTGATTCCCAACTTGGATAACCAACTATCAGGGGCAAAGTGGTTTTGTAAACTGGATCTTCGGAGGGCATATAATTTGATAAGGGTCCGAGAGGGGGATGAATGGAAAACTGCGTTCCTCACATCCGAGGGACTGTTTTAAAATTTAGTCATGCCGTTTGGTCTTACCAATGCCCCCGCCATATCTCAGAATTTCATCAACGTGGTATTCTCGGATCTCATTGGTCGTTTTGTCGTTATCTACTTAGATGATATTTTGATATACTCCTCCGACAAGTATTCTCATCTGAAACATGTACGAACTGTTCTCCAAAGACAGAGAGAAAATCATCTGAATGCCAAATTGGAGAAATGGTGTATTTTGTGTGCAAGAATTGTCTTTTTTGGGATTAATTGTATCCTGTGAGGGTTTTTGCATGGACCCCAAGAAGGTGCAGGCCATTGCGGATTGGGTGCAACCCCGAGATCTTAAGGGTCTTCAGCGCTTCTTTGGGTTCGCCAATTATTACCGCAAATTTATCCAGGGGTTTTCGCAGGTGGTCAAACCTCTCACGGATCTAACATGCAAAGGTGCGGATGTGAGAAATTGGTCCTCGCTTGCAAAAGAGGCCTTTGCGACGCTGAAAAAATGTTTCATGTCTGCTCCTTTGTTGGTACAGCCAGATCCATCCAAACCATTTGTGGTGGAGGTGGATGCCTCCGAGGTGGGGGTGGGGGCAGTGTTGTCCCAAGGGCCTGCCACTCTAACCAACCTCAGGCCATGTGCTTTCTTTTCCAGGAAGTTCTCTGCTGCTGAAAGAAATTATGATGTAGGCAATAGAGAGCTTCTTGCGGTCAAGTTGGCGTTTGAGGAGTGGAGGCACTTTTTGGAGGGGGCCAGTCACCCGGTTACTGTGATCACTAATCACAATAATTTGTCATACATTGAGTCTGCTAAAAGATTAACGCCCAGACAGGCCCGTTGGTCACTTTTTTTTTCTCGTTTCCAGTTTGCTATTACATTCCGTCCAGGGTCAAAGAATGTCAAGGCTGATGCCTTATCTTGTAGTTTTCACCCTGTGTCTGCCCCTGAGCCACCGTCCTCCATTTTGCACCCTGGGGTGGTGTTAGCAGGAATCTCGTCTGAATTACAATGGGAAATTGAGGGGGCCCAGTCGCTGGCTCCTGCGGCCAAGCCAGGGGACAAGTTGTTTGTCCCAGAGCAACTTCGCCTTAAACTCTTGCAAGAGTTCCACGAATCCAAGTTGTGTGTTCACCCTGGTATATCAGCCACGCGACTGGCGGTGGCTAGGATCTTCTGGTGGCCTACCCTTGGTTCTGATATAAAGAAATTAATTTCTGGTTGTGGGGTCTGCGCTCATTCTAAAAGCTCCCATAGCCGGCCAGCGGGGGGAGCTGATGCCTTTCGAAGTTCCCGAAAGACCATGGACCCACCTGTCATTGGATTTTATTACCAATCTTCCCTCCTCCAGGGGTAATACGGTGGTATGGGTAGTGGTGGACAGATTTTCAAAGCAGGCTTATTTTGTTCCCCTGTCCGCATTACCTTCAGCTGAGACCTTATCCAGATTGTTTGTGCAGCAGGTGGTCCGCTTGCATGGGGTACCCCTGAATATGGTGCCTGATCATGGTGTGCAGTTTGTGGCTAAGTTTTGGTGTGCTTTCTGCAAAAAATTAGGATATCTCTGTCCTTTTCGTCCGCTTACCATCCTGAGAGTAGCGGTCAGATGGAACGCACTGATCAGTCTCTGGAACAGATCCTCAGATGTTTGACTTCTGCTAGACAGAATGACTGGTGTGATATACTGCCGTTGGCTGAATTTGCCTTCAATAGTCGTGTGAGTCAATCCACTGGTATGTCCCCTTTCTTGATCAACTATAGGTTCAGTCCTCATTTTGGTGAGTTTTCTCATCTGGATTCGGGGTGTCCAGGGGCTGAGGACTCTGTTCAGCGGTTAAAAGATACATTGGCAGAAGTCCAGCGGCGTATATCTAGGTCTCAAGGCAAGTATACGTTTTTCGCGGACAGGAAACGAACACCTGGTCCCATGTTTCAGGTTGGAGAGAAAGTTTGGCTCTCCACGCGAAACATTAAGTTAAAGATTCCATCAGCCAAGTTGGGCCCCAAATTCATTGGCCCGTACAAGATTGTGGGAAAAATCAACCCAGTAGCGTACAAGCTGTGCCTTCCACCCTCTTTCAAGATCCCTAACGTCTTCCATAGATCTCTACTGAAGCCTTTTGAAGCAGTCCAAGGAGAATCCGGAGTCCGCTGCTCCTCCGGTTTCGGTTGAGGGACATGTGGAATATGAGATTGGTCACATCGTAGATTCTAGGTTGGTATGGCGGTCAGTACAGTACCTAGTTCATTGGAAGGGGTATGGGCCGGAGGACAGGTCATGGGTGCCGGCCCAGTTGATGCATGCGGATCGCCTAGTTCGGGATTTCCATGCTAGGTACCCGGGCAAGCCTGGGGGTCCAGAGGCCCCCTGTTGAGAGGGGGGTACTGTCATGATACCAGTGTTGGGTGACAGGCACTTCTGGGGTTAATGTTTTGATCTCAGTGCAGACTGTTGTGAGTTCATTTTCCCCTTTGTCACTGAGGTCTGGTGAACTCCCTATTCTGGTAAAGGAAGGTAATGAGCCTGATTATCAGTCACCTGAGACTAATGAGGATGACTGGCTGAGTGGAGTCACTGACTGGATATAAGGCTGCCGACGCCCTTCTGCCCCGCGGGTGATTTCTCTGTGGACTTCTAGGACACCAGTCTGATTCCTGCTTCCCTAAAGCTAAGTTTTCTGCTTTGCCTCTTTGAATTTATGTTTTGTTTTTGTTTTCCTTGCTTTTCTGGATTCTGCCATTCCCTGCTGGGGTGAGCTGAATCTCCTTTTGCCTGTTGCTCTGTCTTCAGAATATTCCTGAGTGCTGACATAGCTTTTTGAAGCCTAGCGTCTTCAGGGCCTTTTTCACTGTCAGTCTGTTGGCTCTTATTTTCATAGGGTTTTTCACGGATTGCAGACAGCAGCCTTCCTGTCCTTTCCTATCTAGGTAGTTTGGGCCCCGTCTTTGCTCAGTCTATCTTTCTGTCTGTGTTAGTGTTTTCATCTTGCTTCACCGTCATTATATGTTGGGGGCTGCCTATTGCTTTGGGGTCTGCTCTGGGGCAGTTTAGATTTCCCCTTTCTTTCTGTAGGCCTATTTAATTCTCCGGCTGTGATCGAGGGGTCTAGGGCATCGTAGGAACCCCCCACGGCTACTGTTAGTTGTTGTGATAGGATCAGGGGTCTGCAATCCGATAGCTGCCAACTGCTCTGGTTTTCTGGACTTAGGTAGCATTTCTGTTTTTGCCTCCTACGGTGACTCAATCATAACAGACTCACCCGCCATACCGCAGATCCTAGGGTACTCAATAGCAGGAAAGAATTGTGTTTAAAAAAAAAAAAAAAAGGTGTGTGTATATTCTTTCTTCTATATCTCTGAGGCCGTAGGGGGAATTTTTTTTTTTTTCTCTCAATGGAGATAAAGCAATTGTCTGATCGTGTGGAGCAGCTCGCTGCGGAAGTGCGGGGAATTTCCACCTACCTTGCTCGTTCGCATGCTGTTGAACCAAAGATCCCTACACCTGATGTATTTTTTGGGGATCGATCTAAATTTTTGAGTTTCAAAAATAATTGTAAATTATTTTTTGCCTTGAAGCCTAACTCGTCAGGGAGCTCCGCGCAGCAGGTTAAAATTGTCATCTCTTTGCTGCGTGGCGATCCCCAGGATTGGGCGTTTTCTTTGAAACCAGATGATCCTATTCTGACTAATGAACGCATTCTTTCAAGCTTTGGGGTTGTTGTATGACGAACCTAATGCTATTGATCAGGCTGAAAAGACCCTGTTGGCATTAAACCAGGGTCGAGATTCTGCAGAGTTGTACTGTCAAAAGTTCCGAAAGTGGGCGGTCCTTACAACCTGGAATGATAATGCCTTGGCTGCTCTCTTTCGGAAGGGTTTGTCAGAAGCCGTAAAAGATACTATGGTGGGATTTCCTGTTCCCTCTGGTCTGGACGATTCTATGTCATTAGCCATTCAGGTTGATCGGCGTTTACGTGAACGCAGGATTGCACGAGAGGTGTTGCCACCGGTTGAACAGACGTCTGAACCTATGCAATGTGATAGAGTTTTGTCTAAGGCGCAGCGTCAGGAGTTCAGAAGGCGTAATAAGCTGTGTTTTTTCTGTGGAGATGCCTCGCATATTATTTCTGTTTGTCCTAAACGAGAGAAACGCTTTGCACACACGTTTTCTGTTGGTGGTGTTCAACCTAAGTTTCTTCTGGTAATTACTCTGATCTGCTCCCTTTCCACATTTTCCGCCAAGGCTTTTGTGGATTCGGGAGCAGCGCTAAACCTAATGGACTTGGATTTTGCTAAACGTTGTGGATTTCCGATGACACCTCTGCAGACACCTATCCCTTTGAGGGGGATTGATGCTACGCCTTTGGCTAAAAATAAACCTCAGTTTTGGACCCAGGTGGTCATGCGGGTCGCCCCAGACCATCAAGAAAATTGCAGATTTTTGCTGTTGCATGGTCTGCATGATGCCGTTGTTCTGGGGTTTCCCTAGTTGCAAATTCATAATCCAGTTTTGGATTGGAAGTCTGTGTCTGTGGTGAGTTGGAGTTGTCGGTGTGCCTTTAGTGAGGCTCCGGTTTTTTCCACCTCTCCTCAGTCGTATGATGTTCCTGACTATTTGGCGGACTTTTATGATGTATTTAGTGAGAATGAGTCTGCGTCCTTGCCTCCTCATAGGAGTTATGACTGTGCAATTGAACTGAGCCCGGGGTGTAAATTTCCCAAGGGTCGGCTCTTCAATTTATCTGTACCCGAGCACGAGGCTATGTGATCCTATATTAAGGAGGCGTTGGAGAAGGGTCATATTAGACCATCCTCTTCACCCTTAAGTGCCGGGGTTTTTTTTGTGGCCAAAAAGGATGGTTCTTTAAGGCCTTGTATTGATTATCGTGCCCTCAATAAAATTACTATTAAATATCAGTATCCGTTACCCCTGATTTCGGATCTATTCTCTAGAGTTAGAGGTGCTTGCTGGTTTACCAAGCTTGAGCTCAGGGGGGCGTATAATCTTATCCGCATTAAGCAGGGGGATGAATGGAAGACGGCGCTTAATTCTCCGGAAGGACATTTTGAGTACCTGGTGATGCCTTTTGGGCTCACTAATGCCCCTTCTGTCTTCCAGTGCTTCATGAACGATATTTTCCGAGACTTTGTCGATAAATTTTTGATTATCTATCTGGATGATATTTTGATCTTCTCCAAGGATTGGGATTCTCATGTGGAACATATTTGGACTGTGTTCCGGATCTTGAGGGAGAATTCCCTGTATGTCAAAGGATCGAAATGCCTTTTTGGAGTACAGAGGATTTCATTTTTGGGATTTATTTTGTCTCCGTCAACTATTGAAATGGACCCGGCCAAGTTACAGGCCATTTATGATTGGGTTCAGCCCACTTCTTTGAAGGCCCTCCAGAAGTTTTTGGGTTTTGCTAATTTTTATCGGAAATTTATAGAAAAATTTTCTAGTATTGCCAAGCCATTGACTGATCTCACTAAGAAGGGTGCTGATGTGTTGAATTGGTCTCCGGAGGCTGTTGCTTCCTTTCAGGAGCTGAAGCGAAGATTTACCTCCGCCCCGGTGTTGCGGCAACCTGATGTCTCACTCCCGTTCCAGGTAGAGATGGATGCTTCTGAGATTGGTGCAGGAGCTGTTTTGTCCCAAAAGGATCCTGTAACATCTAAAATGAATCCCTGTGCTTTCTTTTCCCGAAAGTTCTCTCCATCTGAACGTAACTATGATGTGGGGAATCGGGAACTGTTGGCCATGAAATGGGCATTTGAGGAGTGGAGACATTGGTTGGAGGGAGCTAAACATTAAGTTGTGGTCCTCACTGACCACAAGAATTTGATTTACCTAGAGTCGGCTAAACGCTTGAACCCTAGACAGGCTAGGTGGGCCTTGTTTTTTACACGTTTTGATTTTGTGGTCTCTTTTCTTCCTGGAACTAAGAATGTCAAGGCAGACGCCCTCTCTAGGAGTTTCTTTGCTGATTCTCCTGTGGTGACCAAGCCTGCTACCATCTTAGGCGAAGGGGTAGTTCTTTCTGCCATCTCACCCGATTTGAGACTTGCTCTGCAAGAGTTCCAGGAGGACAAACCTGAGTGTTGTCCCAGTGGAAAGTTGTATGTTCCTGACCAGTGGAAGAAGAGAGTGATGTCTGAAGTTCATTGCTCTGCATTGGCTGGTCATCCAGGTATTTTTGGTACTAGAGATCTGGTGAGTCGCTCTTTATGGTGGCTCACCTTGTCTCATGATGTCAGGAATTTTGTGCAGTCCTGTGGGACTTGCTCCCGGTCTAAATCTTGTTCTCGCTCTAGTGGGTTGTTGATGCCTTTGCCGGTCCCCAGGAGGCCATGGACCCATATTTCAATGGATTTCATCTCTGATATGCCGGTCTCTCAAAGAATGACTGTTATTTGGGTGATTTGTGATAGGTTCTCTAAGATGGTTCATCTTGTACCACTCCCTAAGTTGCCATCTTCCTCTGAGTTGGTGCCCCTGCTTTTGCAACAGGTGGTTCGCTTGCGCGGGATTCCTGAGAACATTGTATCTGACAGAGGAGTTCAGTTTGTGTCTAGATTTTGGAGGACTTTCTGTTCCAAGGTGGGAATTCAGTTGTCCTTCTCCTCTGCTTTTCACCCTCAGACCAATGGGCAGACAGAGAGAACAAACCAGACCTTGGAGTCGTATTTGAGATGTTTTATTTCCGCTGATCAGGATGATTGGGTTTCATTTTTGCCCTTGGCCGAATTTGCTTTAAATAATAGAGCTAGTTCTGCCACTTTGATGTCACCTTTTCTTTGTAACTTTGGGTTTCATCCTCGATTTTCTTCAGGGCAGGTGGAGCCTTCTGCCTGCCCAGGTGTTGACACTGTGGTGGAGAGAATGCACCAGATCTGGGACCAAGTGGTGGATAAGTTATCTCTCTCCCAGGAAAAGGCCCAGCGGTTTTCCAATCGACATAGGACTATTGGTCCCCAGTTTAAGATTGGTGATATGGTGTGGTTATCATCAAAAAATATTGCTATGAAGGTGGCTTTTCCTAAGTTTAAGCCTAGATTTATTGGACCTTACAAGATTTTGGAAATTATTAATCCGGTCTCTTTTCGTTTGGCTCTTCCTGTTATATTTAAAATCCATAATGTGTTCCATAAGTCCTTGTTGAAGAGGTTTGTTGAACCAGTTGTTCCTGGGGTGGCTCCTCCAGACCCTGTATTGGTTGAAGGTAACATGGAATATGAGGTAGAGGAAATACTGGATTCCCGTCTGGCTAGACGGAGACTCCAGTATTTGGTTAAGTGGAAGGGATATGGTCAGGAGGATAATTCCTGGGTCTCTGCCTCTGATATTCATGCCAAAAGATTGGTGCGTGCCTTTCATCGGGCTCACCCTGATCGCCCTGGTGGCGTGGTTGAGGGTTCGGTGACCCCTCCTCAAGGGGGAGGTACTGTTGTGAGTTCATTTTCCCCTTTGTCACTGAGGTCTGGTGAACTCCCTATTCTGGTAAAGGAAGGTAATGAGCCTGATTATCAGGCACCTGAGACTAATGAGGATGACTGGCTGAGTGGAGTCACTGACTGGATATAAGGCTGCCGACGCCCTTCTGCCCTGCGGGTGATTTCCCTGTGGACTTCTAGGACACCAGTCTGATTCCTGCTTCCCTAAAGCTAAGTTTTCTGCTTTGCCTCTTTGAATTTATGTTTTGTTTTTGTTTTCCTTGCTTTTCTGGATTCTGCCATTCCCTGCTGGGGTGAGCTGAATCTCCTTTTGCCTGTTGCTCTGTCTTCAGAATATTCCTGAGTGCTGACATAGCTTTTTGAAGCCTAGCGTCTTCAGGGCCTTTTTCACTGTCAGTCTGTTGGCTCTTATTTTCATAGGGTTTTTCACGGATTGCAGACAGCAGCCTTCCTGTCCTTTCCTTTCTAGGTAGTTTGGGCCCCGTCTTTGCTCAGTCTATCTTTCTGTCTGTGTTAGTGTTTTCATCTTGCTTCACCGTCATTATATGTTGGGGGCTGCCTATTGCTTTGGGGTCTGCTCTGGGGCAGTTTAGATTTCCCCTTTCTTTCTGTAGGCCTATTTAATTCTCCGGCTGTGATCGAGGGGTCTAGGGCATCGTAGGAACCCCCCACGGCTACTGTTACTTGTTGTGATAGGATCAGGGGTCTGCAATCTGATAGCTGCCAACTGCTCTGGTTTTCTGGACTTAGCTAGCATTTCTGTTTTTGCCTCCTACGGTGACTCAATCATAACAGCAGACTCTTACCTGCAAACCTGGGACCTATTATGGTGGCCTCTCATTGGTTCTGGGAAAGCTTCTTATAGCCTCAGGAAGCTCCCATCCCCCGTCAGTTATACTTTCACCCTTGGCATTGTGTGGTGACCCCTGAGTGTGTTTGTGTCATGGTATGCCTAGGTTACTTTAGGCTGAAACCCCGGGGCCCCTGCGGTGTCCCTCAGACTAGGGAAAACCATGTCTGTCCCTCAACCCAGGGTTTACACTGAAGGTGTGCCTGCCTGGGCCTCCACCCTGTCCCTGTCTCCTGTCCAGCCCTAAGCTGAACCCACCACCCTCCACCCAGTGAGGGGACCAGACACCAGACCCCACAAATACGTATGGACAGGGGTAAAAGAAACACAACACAGTTAATACACCAGGAAATACAATAATGTGCAAGGGCAACCAAATATATATATAACAGATAGGAGAAAGAACAACTGAGAGATATACTGCACCAGATATCAGACGCTCCAAAACACCACTGCTGACCGGTATTGCTAGCACTAGGAAAAAGCTATAGTCGGCGACGCCCATAGTCAGGAAGGACTATTTAAAGACCAAGGGCGTGGCCAAGCCCTCAGCCAGCATGACAACCTGGTTAACCCTATCCCGACTGGAACAGAATACCCAACAAAGTCCCTGAGCATACTGTAGTGGAATAGGGTATTACCGCTGTCTGCCGGACACCCTGGTGTGAACCGTGTCCGACATGACAGTACCCCGCCTTCTACGAGGGACCTCCGGAACCTCACCATGTCGAGGACCTGGCTTGTCCGGATGGCGACGATGGAACATAGTAACCAGTCGATCAGCATGAATGTCTGAGGCCGGCACCCATGTCCTCTCCTCAGGACCATAGCCACGCCAGTGGACCAGGTACTGTAGAGTGCGACGCACAACCATAGAGTCCACCACTTTGGACACCTCAAATTCCAGCGCGCCATCCACCAAGACGGGAGGTGGTGGCCCGGGAGAACCATCCACCAAACCCACGACCTTCTTTAGCAATGCTTTGTGAAACACATTATGAATCTTATACACAGCCGGCAACTCCAAACGAAATGCCACGGGGTTGATCACTGCAGAGATCTTAAATGGGCCAATGAACCTGGGACCCAACTTAAGTGACGGTATCTTGAGCTTGATGTTTCTTGTAGATAACCACACCCAATCACCCACACACAGGTCCGGACCTGGCACACGTCTGCAGTCAGCCACCCGTTTGTATCTGGAACCCACCTTCAACAAGCGCTGCTTGACTCTCCTCCAAACAGATGACAATTGAGCTCCCAACTGGTCCTCCTCAGGGACGCCAACCAAGCACCCCTGACGCAAGGTACAAAATTGAGGATGTTGACCATACACACAAAAAAAAGGAGATTCCCCAGACGATTCCTGGCAATGGTTGTTTATTGCGAATTCTGCCAGAGGAAGAAACACTGACCACTCTTCCTGATTGTCGGAAACAAAGCAGCGCAAGTATTGCTCCAGGTTTTGGTTCATCCGCTCAGTCTGCCCATTCGACTGAGGGTGGAAAGCCGATGAATGAGATAATTTGATCTCAAGGCGAGAACAAAAAGCTCTCCAAAACTTTGCCACAAACTGCGTACCTCGATCAGACACAATGTCAGACGGGACACCATGAAGTCTGACCACCTCGCGAATAAATATCTGAGCAAGAGTCTTAGCATTGGGCAAAGATGGTAAAGCAACGAAATGTGACATTTTGGAGAACCTATCAACAATTACCAAAATGACCGAGTTCCCCGCTGAGGCGGGCAAGTCTGTAATAAAATCCATGGAAATCTCAGTCCATGGCTTACTGGGCACCCCAAGAGGCTGCAAACTACCAGCGGGACGGGAACGAGGAGTCTTGGCCCGTGCGCACGTGGCACAGGCAGACACATATAAGGCCACATCCTGCTGGATTTTAGGCCACCAAAAACGACGCGATACCAGTTCCAGAGTGCTCTTAACCCCTGGATGACCTGCCAGTACCATGTCGTGATGTTCGCCTAACACTCTTGAGCGTAGATGTAGTGGCACAAAAGATTTATTCGCAGGCAACCCCGGCGGTACCTCCTCCTGAGCCTCCGCAATCTCTGCCTCAATTTCAGTCGTGATGGCAGATACCACCACACCCTTTTGGAGAATAGGCACCGGCTCTTCACATAACTCTCCACCAGGAAAACACCTGGATAAAGCGTCTGCCTTAATATTCTTCGAACCAGGTCGATAGGTAACAATGAAGTTGAACCGGGTGAAGAATAATGCCCAGCGAGCCTGTCTGGAGGACAGGCGCTTAGCAGATTCTAAATAAAGCAAATTCTTATGGTCGGTTATCACAGTAATCTGATGAACAGCCCCCTCCAAGAAGTGTCGCCACTCCTCAAATGCCAATTTGATGGCCAACAATTCCCTGTTGCCAATATCATAATTACACTCCGCAGGCGACAGCTTCTTGGAGAAGTAGGCACACGGATGCAACTTGGCCCAAGATGGGCCCTGAGACAGTACAGCCCCCACTCCAACCTCCGACGCATCCACCTCCACGACAAACGGTAAGGAGACATCGGGCTGCACCAGAATGGGCGCTGAGGCAAAACTATTCTTGAGGAATTCAAACGCCTGTACCGCAGGTTCAGACCAGTCAGAAAAGTCGGTACCCTTCTTAGTCATGTCAGTAAGTGGTTTGGCAATCATAGAGAAATTCTTAATACATTTCCTATAGTAATTGGAGAAGCCAAGAAATTGCTGAAGCGCCTTAAGATTATCAGGCCAATCCCAATGTAGTACCGCCTGCACCTTTGCGGTGTCCATCTTAAACCCTGAGGCGGAGATTATATAACCCAAAAACGGTAGCTCCTGTACGACAAACACACATTTTTCAAGCTTGACATAGAGCCTGTTCTCTCTGAGCAACTGCAGGACCTGTCTAACATGCTCTATATGTGTATCATGGTCGCGAGAGAAAATGAGGATGTCGTCTAGATAAATTATAACAAATATCCCCAACAAATGAGAGAAGACATCATTTATGAAATGTTCAAAGACCGCCGGTGCCATAGTCAACCCAAACGGCATTACCAAACTCTCAAAGTGACCCTCAGGGGTATTGAATGCCGTCTTCCACTCATCCCCCTGACGGACTCTTATAAGATTGTACGCCCCCCTGAGGTCAAGTTTGGAGAACCACTTGGCACCAACCACTTGGTTGAACAAATCGGGTATAAGTGGCATAGGGTAAGGATCACGAACCGTAATCTGGTTCGGTTCTCTGAAATCCAGACACGGGCGTAAACCGCCATCCTTCTTTTTAACAAAGAAGAAGCCAGCAGCCAGAGGAGAAGAGGAAGGTCTAATATGCCCTTTGCTCAGACTATCCGCAATGTACTCCTTGAGAGCTAGCCTCTCGGGACCTGAGATATTAAACATTCTAGTTTTAGGTAACTTGGCCCCTGGTTTCAACCTAATAGCACAGTCATAGGGGCGATGCGGTGGTAGTTCTGAACAACCTTTTTCAGAAAATACATCCGCATAGTCCAGCAACGACTCCGGGATACTGGGAGTCAACGCGGATATACATGTAGCAAGGCACCTCTCCTGACACTCCCTGCTCCACTGAATTATGTCCTGGGTCTTCCAATCAATAACAGGATTATGCATTGACAACCATGGAAAGCCCAGAACCATCTGAGCCGGTAAGTTACTAAGCACCTTACAAGTTACCCGCTCTGAGTGTAATACTCCAATGTGGAGTTGTATATCCAACACACACTCTGTGATCTCCCCTTGAGACAACAGGGGAAGCATTGATGGTAACCACCCGGATGGGTTTCGGCAATTTCTCCACCGGAAATCCCGCTGTATGCGCGAACTTCTCATCAATGAGATTGACAGCTGAGCCACTATCAACAAATACTGTAATAGAGAGCATTTGCCCCCCAAGTACTACCCTAGCAGGGAGCATACACTGGGAAACCATGACGGAGGATACACAAAGGCTCAGACTAGACTCCTCCAAACCCTCTGAGCCTATCAGTTTTCCGCCGGCGCGCCCTTCTTAGGTACCAGGGGGCAAGCGTTAATAAAATGTCCTCCTTTGCCACAAAAAAGACAAACCCCCTGCCTTCTGTGCCAAGGACGTTTAGGCTTGTTACTCGGTGAATGTGCTATACCAGCGATCTGCATGGGTTCCATGGATTCACCCGAGGCAACCTCACCTGCAACTCCCCCACCTCCCGGAGGTAACGAAACCAGCTCCCCCTGACGGAGACGGCGGTCTATGCGTACTACAAGTGCCATCGCAGCCTCCAGAGAGGCGGGAGTCTCGTACATTAGGAGAGTCTGTTTAACCCTTCCAGAAACCCCATGCAAAAATTGACTTCTAAGCGCAGGGTCATTCCACTGCGTGTCCACCGCCCAGCGCCGGAATTCCGTGCAGTAATCCTCGGCTGGTCGCTCACCCTGTAGTAGTGAGCGTATCTTAGACTCTGCTAAGTTTAATCTATCCGGATCGTCATAGATCAAACCCAGAGCAGAGAAAAAAAAATCTACAGACTCAAATGCCGGTGAGTCAGAAGGGAGTGAAAAGGCCCAAGCCTGTGGATCACCACTCAGCAAAGAAATCACCAAGCCCACGCGTTGAGCCTCATTACCTGAGGAATGTGGACGCATACGGAAATACAATTTGCATGATTCACGAAAAACCGTGAACTTACCACGATCACCAGCAAATCGTTCAGGAAGGGGAAACTTGGGTTCAGCTGCCCTGGCTGCAGCCTCAGCAGGTACTGCAGGAGCTGACAGGCCTTGTTGCTGGACCGCCCCCCTAAGTTCAGTGACCTGTATGGATAGAGCCTCCAGCTGCTTGGTTAGGGAAAGTATAGGATCCATAGTAAGTAACCCCTATATTCCCTATTTTTTTTTTTTTTAGTATTTGGGCCGACTATAATGTCATGGTATGCCTAGGTTACTTTAGGCTGAAACCCCGGGGCCCCTGCGGTGTCCCTCAGACTAGGGAAAACCCTGTCTGTCCCTCAACCCAGGGTTTACACTGAAGGTGTGCCTGCCTGGGCCTCCACCCTGTCCCTGTCTCCTGATCTAGCCCTAAGCTGAACCCACCACCCTCCACCCAGTGAGGGGACCAGACACCAGACCCCACAAATACGTATGGACAGGGGTAAAAGAAACACAACACAGTTAATACACCAGGAAATACAATAATGTGCAAGGGCAACCAAATATATATATAACAGATAGGAGAAAGAACAACTGAGAGATATACTGCACCAGATATCACTAGGCAAAAGCTATAGTCGGCGACGCCCATAGTCAGGAAGGACTATTTAAAGACCAAGGGCGTGGCCAAGCCCTCAGCCAGCATGACAACCTGGTTAACCCTATCCCGACTGGAACAGAATACCCAACAAAGTCCCTGAGCATACTGTAGTGGAATAGGGTATTACCGCTGTCTGCCGGACACCCTGGTGTGAACCGTGTCCGACATGACAGTTTGTGCTGTGTTCTGGTTGCTTGATTCTCTGTGTACAACTAGGTCTGTTCTCTGGATATTGCTTTGGATTCTGCTTGGTACCTTCTATGTCTGTTTGGTTTTGACTTCTGCTTGGCCCTGACTATCCATTCTGTCTCATCCCTGGTACTTTACTGATATCTCTGTGTATGACCTCCGTTTTGCCTGACTCTGAGTATTTCTGTATAGTGTCCTGCCATCTCTGAAAGCAGGATGCTAAGTCCTGCCCCCATGCAGTCACATGACCGTAGGTCCTGTGACTGCTTGCTGAACTTCAGCATCCACAGGTCCTGTGTATCTGTACTTTCCGGCTGTACCTGACCCCGGGCCCCCCTACAGTGCGGGTGAGTCCCTGCTCAATGGAGGCTGCACGCCGGCGCTGACAGGCTCCTGACAATTTCTCACAGTAGCTTGCGAACTTGTGCTGTTGTTTTAAAAATCAGCTGATGGGATACTTTGCAGATATAGTGGTACCACTTATCCCATGACCAAATCAATGTAAAACCAAGCTGTAAGTGTATGTGGAATGAAGACTAAAGGGATCTGGTTTATGACTCATCACACCATAATCTTAGTAGTAAACCTGGTGTGATGTTACCACAAAAAGGCCTTGAAAAGGATATTGCCTACATGGTCTCCTCAAAAAAGTTTAGCAATATGAAACACAGAGGGCATTGAGAAAGCGTTTGGCTGGCATGTTTGTGCAGTGGCTGTGGTAGGAACAGCACAGTAGAGAGATGAGATAGGGCAGACAATAAAATGCTTGACGTTTAGGGGGATCAATGGAAGCCCCGGCAGTAGCAGTATTATAGTATAGATAACATGATGGACAGGGAGGAGATGTCTGGCAGACTGTGGTCCATTGCCCTGGTGACACCAGAATGGTGTAGGTGACAGTCAAGGACAGGCAGGCAGACAGGTGGTATAGCTGTTTAATTAATGACATCAGGAAATTGTGCATGAAAGTCTGCACTGATCCATGCTTGATTCAGTCAGGCAAATGTTAGGTTTTTGACACCTATAGTGGAAACCTGGTCCGCCAGTGGTCCATATTCTGGACCCAAAAATCCAAAGTATCACAGTATCGGCCTGAGACAGGTCACGGTCTAGGTACAATTGAACCTTACTTTTCAGGTGGTGCAACTCTATTTGCTGATGTGCATCAGTTTTTGCACCAACAAATACAATATCTGATCTGTGGTGTAACTACAGTAAAATGGGTCCTGCTGCAAGATTTTGACAGGTGGCCCTCATCCTAATATATATATACAAAATTAGAATATCATTAAAAAGTTAATTTATTTCAGTTCTTCAATACAAAAAGTGAAACTCATATATTATATAGTGTCATTACAGAGCGATCTATTGCATGTGTCTATGTCTGATAATGTTGATGTTGATAATTATGGCTTACAGACAATGAAAACCCCAAAGTCATTATCTCAGTAAATTAGAATACTTTATAACACCAGCTTGAAAAATTATTTTAAAATCCGAAATGTTAGCCTATTGAAATGTATGTTCAGTAAATGCACTCAATACTTGGTCGGAGCTCATTTTGTGTCAAGGTGTGGCATGGAGGCGATCAGCCTGTGGCAATGCTGACGTGTTATGGAAGCCCAGGTTGCTTTGATAGCAGCTTTCAGCTCGTTTGCATTGTTGGGTCTGGTGTCTCTCATCTTCCTCTTGACAATACCTCATAAATTCTCTATGGGGTTAAGGTCAGGCGAGTTTGCTGGCCAATCAAGCACAGTGATACTGTTGTTTTTAAACCAGGTATTGGTAGTTTTGGCAGTGTGGATAGGTGCCAAGCCCTGCTGGAGAATGACATTTCCATCTCCATAAAGCTTGTTGGCAGAGGGAAGCATGAAGTTCTCTAAAATTTCCTGGTAGGTGGCTGCGCTGACTTTGGTCTTGATAAAACTCAGTGGACCTACACCAGCAGATGATATGGCTCCACAAACCAGCACTGATTGTAGAAACTTCACAGTAGACCTCAAGCAGCTTGGATTGTGTGCCTCTCCACTCTTCCTCCAGACTCTGGGACCTATTTTCCAAATGAAATGCAAAATTTACTTTATTGTGAAAACTCGTAGGTGGCTGTGCTGACTTTGGTCTTGATAAAACACAGTGGACCTACACCAGCAGATGATATGGCTCCCCAAACCAGCACTGATTGTGGAAACTTCACAGTAGACCTCAAGCAGCTTGGATTGTGTGCCTCTCCACTCTTCCTCCAGACTCTGGGACCTATTTTCCAAATGAAATGCAAAATTTATTTTCATGTGAAAACTCAACACCTTTGACTACTGAGCAACAGTCCAATTCTTTCTCTCCTTGGCCCAGGTAAGATGCTTTTGGCGTTGTCTAATGGTCATGAGTGGCTTGACACAAGGAATGTGACACTTGTAGTCCATGTCCTGGATACGTCTGTGTGTGGTAGCTCTTGAAGCAATGACTCCAGCAGCAGTCCACTCCTTGTGAATCTCCCCAAAATTTTTGAATGGCCTTTTCTTAACAATCCTTTCAAGGCTGTGGTTATCCAGGTTGCTTGTGCACTTTTTTCTATCACACTTTTTCCTCCACTCAACTGTCCATTAATATGTTTGGATACAGCACTCTGTAAACAGTCAGCTTCTTTAGCAAAGTCCTTTTGTGGCTCACCCTCCTGGTGGAGTGTGTTATTGACTGTCGTCTGGACATCTGTCAAGTTACCAGTCTTCCCTATGATTGTGGTGCCTACAGAAACAGACTAAGGGGCCTTTTTAAATGTTTAGGAAGCCTTTGCAGGTGTTTTTTGTGAATTATTGTAACTTGCTGAGATAATGACTTTTGGTCTTTCATTGGCTGTAAGCCATAATCATCAACATAAACAGAAATAAACACTTGAAATAGATCACTCTGTTTGTAATGACTATATATAATATATGAGTTTCACTTTTTGTATTGAAGAACTGAAATAAATTAACTTTTTGACGATATTCTAATTTTGTGAGAAGCACCTGTTTATATTGGTGAGGACCAGACATTGGCTCCATATTGTTGGATGCTCGCTCCTCCTTTTTCAGGTACACTGCTATTGGGGAGTTACTTTAGTCAAGACTACCTAGGGTCACACGACAGTGAGCTGGGGCGCCATAACTTGCTGAAAAGAAAACAAATAAGGGGTCAAGCGAGGACTTGTTCTAAATAGCTGGAAATCTATGTATGGCTGTGATTGTAATCCCAAGGCTTTATAAGCAGCAGAATACTTATAGTGTCCCTAAATGTAATTTGTAGATTTGCAAGTTTTACATAGAGGAGAGTTTATAAATTAAGCATATATATCACTGGAGGTATTATCATTTACCTGGTGTCAGATATGTTCTATACAAGAATTACATCTGCTGGGAAATCATCCGCAAATCATTTATACAGTTGAACCTGTATGATTATAGTTTTTGCACTAAATATACTGTACATGGCTCTCTCAGAAAACTAGAAAACTATGATTATGATGTTATTATGACAAACATGAAAACTGGGGTCCTCAAGTTCTATGAAAGAATGGATTCACTGTTAATGAGATTGAAGGAGATTACAGTGGTCAATTGTGCCTGGCTTTCATACACAAGACTTGACGCCACCCACCCTCCATTCTCATTATTAATGGGAAATCCACAGGTCAAACTCCTGGAGGTCATACATATGTCATCTAGCCTAGAGTTCCCCAATTCCAGTCCTCAAGACCCACCAACAGATCATGATTTCAGGATTTTCTTAGTGTTGCCCAGGTGAAAATTTTATCACATGGGACAGACGATAATTCCATCACCAGTACAATACAAATCCTGAAAATATGATCTGTGAGTGGCTCTTGAGAACTGGAGTTAGGGAACACTGATCTAGGCTATAGATAGATGACTGATTAATTTTATTCATGGGAAAATGCCTTTAAGTAAGCCGCTAATTACTATGTTGCCAATACCTGAAACAGGAGATTTCTTTAAAAAATGTTTTACTTTTAAAAAGACGTTAAGACACTTAAAAAAAGCAGAGTATAAAAGCAGCCAAACAGTTGTTAATTACCATTCATTTGTTATCTTTTCCTATGGTTAGGTTACCAGGAGTACTGTAAACCCTTGTAATAATAGGAAAATTTAAGGTCACGCTCCCACTCCTTTAAGCCTTTCACCATAGAATGTATTGTCTGTACCACTCGGCACCCCCCCACACCTTTTCCTTTTCCCCAGGAAGAAGAATTCCACACTTCATTTTAGATCAAACACCTCACTTCTGTTTTATTCTTGGTCTATTGAAGTTTATTAATATTTTCCATGCCACAGTCTTTATTCACTGGTTTAATCGTAGAGGTCTTGCCAGATTTGCCCTTTGAAGAATAATGAATTAGAAATAAAAGCTGCACGCTAGACAGTCTCCTTTTTGGCAGTTAACACAACATTTGAGTCTCTTTTAATAATTGTATATTGAAATATCTTGGACTCTTTAGGGAATTTTTAGCTGCTTAAATACTATGTAACTGTATAATTATGCCAGGTTCTATAGTAAGGTACTGTGCTATTAGGCACTAGAAACATTCTTGTACAGTAGGGGATACAACAAAGGATAGGAAGGAAGTATATTTCAGATAAAGAAATGTTAGAACAGGAGGTCATGCTCTCCTAACCTACAATGTGTAAAACTAGATACAATAAAAGTTACATGTATACATAGTGGACATCTCATAGTAAACTGCTATGATGATTTATTACTGTATGTTCAATTGAAGTGCCTTAAGGATTCTTTGTAAAAGTTTCAGCTGACATTGCCTTCTTTCATGCCATTCTATTATATATATGATATCAGACTTTAATAAAGGATAATAATACATTTTAAATACCAAAACATTTTATGTGACATATTATTGTATACTGTATGTTTGTAAGCATTTTAAGAACCTCAGAGAAAGAGCTAACTAAAAATGCTTTGATTTCGGCTAGCGTTTGAACATTACAAAATCATACTCTTTTTAATTCTTGAATGGAGTGAAGTTTGTCATTGCCGAAAAAAGAACATGGTGATAAAGGCTTTCCAAAAATCCATCAATGTCAGCATTTCTGAGCAAGGCTAGGGTCACACGACCAATTTTCTCTAATCCGATAAAATCGGTCCAATTATGCTAATAACAGATTGATCAGAGTGTGATCTGATTTTGGAGAAAAAAGAAAGTTTCTCAATTTTCTACATGCAGCGTGTCCATGAAAATCGGACCACACTTGCATGTCATCCAATGTTTTCCACAGACTCATCGACATGGATGGCCGAGTGCCATCCGATTATTGAAGGCAACTCATGGGAAAAATTGGACTTGTGCACTGCCTCACTGAATAACAATGAGACCAATGCTATCCGTCAAATGATGGATAGCATTTGTCCAAATTTTATAGTATTGTGCACGAGCCATTACAGTAATTATGTCTGAAATGCTACAAATTAGGAGCAAATATGGGCAATCTCAACAAAAAACCGAGCTTCAAGAAAGACGGAACATGCTCAAACTTTCTCAACTTTGCCAAAGGTGCACTAAGCATTTTAATCATACTGTATAAAAATAATAAAGAATAAAAAAGAATAATCAGGCAAATGTAACCACAGATTAAGACACTAGAGGTGCAATTTTTAATGGAGATATTATTAGTTTGGACACTTATTTTGTCCTGACACATTCCCTTTAATTGTTTTCTATGACTGAAAAACTGGGGAAATCCTATTATGGAAATTTATCTTGCTGTCACAGATCTGTTACTAATTCTAATATGACCTTGCCTCTTTAGGTGCCCATACACCTTGGACCTGATTCATCAAGACCGCGCCGGAGTCAGATGTTCCTGATTCATGAAGAGATGCGTACCATTGGCTGGCTGGAGTAAGATTTCTGGCATAAGAAATGCCACAGCTTGTCATCAATTAAATGAGTTGTGGCACCATGCCCCTGCCATGCCCAAGTCCTGACCCAGCGCTGCCTGTTTTGGTGGAGCTGGGAGAAATTGGCATGATGATGGCAAAAGTCACAACATTTTTGTGCAACCTCGAGTTGCGTTAATATTTTGTAACGCTATTTGGTTCATATAAGCGCTTATACTAATACCTCATCAAGCTGATTATACTTAGAATTCTAATGCTTAATGACAGGTTAATATCAGCAACCGTCAACCTTTTTATTGTTATTATTGAATGTAATTGGAATGTTCTGCTTTCATATCAATGCTGTTAAAACCCAATAAAATATTTAAAGTAAAAAAAAATATTCTGCAACACTTCAATGCAATTTGTACCCCAAAATTCTGGCATATTGCTTTGATGAATCCAGGGCATTATCTTCCATCTATGAACTATCATTAAAAAAAAAATTGCAGAAAGATTGTCCTTTCATCAGTGGGTATTATTAGACATGGCCATATCTACGTCTGTGTAATGATCGTTTTACCAGATCATTCATTGAATTGTGAAACGACCAATAACCTAATTCTATCAAAAATTTATGGCCACGTTCAGAAAGGTAGTTGACTCAGCTTATTTTACGAACGTTTTGAAGGAGTCAAATAGGATGCTAGCTACAGTTTTACCTTGGACTTTTTATATTTTAATAGCTCTATAGTACATTTACATCAAATGATAATTAGCAAACGGGATGTTGTTAAAGTCTACAGTGTTGGTTGAAAGTTTGTTAATCCTTCCAAATTTTCCAGATTTCTGGATAAATTTAACCTAAAACTACATCATATTTTTCACATACTGTATGTCCTAAAAGTAAAAAAAATGAACCAAAAAAAGTCAAAAATATTAGACTTCATAATATTTTATTGAGGAAAATTATCCAATATGTCATGTTTGTAAGTAGCTATGTAAGTTAATAGTATTATATGCTATAGAATTAGCATGTAATTTGAATAAATCTGATGTTTTCAATCTATGAGCTGACAATCAGGTGTGAGTGGGCAACTTTTTCTATTTATAAAACTGTTCTCTATCAATGTCTGATCTTCATAACTAGAGATGAGCGAAACAGGTCGGTCAGATTCAAAAATCGCCGACTTTCGCCAAAGTCGGGTTTCGCTGATCGAAACCCGACCCTAGCGTGTGGTCGGCCATGAGGTCGCCGATCAGCGCGCCAAAGTCGCGTTTCAAATGATGATTTCAGCGCTTTTTTTCTCACCCAATGATGGAGGACGCACACTGTGGGCAACGCGATGACATGCGCAGCGGTCAGCACCATCTTAGAAAAGGGCATTGAAGTGATTGGCTGGCTTTGTGTGGCGTCACAGTGGGTATAAAAGGCTGTGAACACCGACCGCCATCCTACTTCTGCCGATCTTACAATAGGGAGAGGTGCTGGCTGCTGCTGATTCTGAACAGGGCGAGCGTTAGGCAGGGAAGAAGAAAAAAAAACTGCTTCAGCTGATAGCACTTTTCACTGTACAGTTAGTGTGCAGTGAAAGGGGAGGATTTTTGTTGTGTTGTGATTAGGCTGCCTTTTAAGGCTACTTGCTAGCTGCATTGCTGTGTGCACACTGCTGTTCAAACTGCTTTTTTCAAAGCACTCCAAATTTTATTATTTTGACCTGGTGAGTTACTGAGCGTTCATTTTTTCACACACCGTCTAGCGGTGTACGCTCCTCACACACTACCGTGTACCGGCTGGTATCACGGACAAATAGAAGCTATCTGGGTGTGACTCTGGAAGAAAAAGCCGAGGAGTTTGTCTGTTTTTCCAGACCTACACCTTAGAGTCGTGTCCGTTTTTTAAACAGTTTTGTATATCTGCTGTTTGACAACGGTCAAAACTAAACAGAGACAGCGTGTGTCAGACCGTATACAAATACACGGAGCTTGATAATTTTCCATACAGACACCGTCTAGTGGTGTATGCTCCTCACACACTACCGGGTACTGGCTGGTATCAAGGACAAACAGAAGCTATCTGGGTGAGATTCTGGAAGAAAAAGCCGAGGAGTTTGTCCGTTTTTCCAGACCTACGCCTTAAAGTCCTGTCCGTTTTTCAAACAGTTTCGTATATCTGCTGTTTGATTACCGTCAAAACTAGACAGAGACAGCGTGCATCAGTCCGTATACAAATACACGGAGCTTGATAATTTTAAATACACCGTACAGCGGCGTACGTTCATTACACACTACCGTGTACCGCCTTCTAGCACGGACAAATAGAAGCTACCTGTGCGTGACTCTGGAAAAAAAGCCGAGGAGTTTTTCCATTTTTCCAGACCTACACCTTAGAGTCCTGTCCGTGTTTCAAACAGTTTCGTACATCTGCTGTTTGATCACGATCAAAACTAGACAGAGACAGCATGTGTCAGTCCGTATACAAATACACGGAGCTTGACAATTTTACATATGCACACCGTACAGCGGTGTACTCTCCTCACACACTACCATGTACCGCCTTCTAGCATGGACAAATAGAAGCTACCAGTGTGTGACTCTGGAAAAAAAAGCCGAGGAGTTTTTCCGTTTTTCCAGACCTACACCTTAGAGTCCTGTCCGTTTTTCAAACAGTTTCGTATATCTGCTGTTTGATTACCATCAAAACTAGACAGAGACAGCGTGTGTCAGTCTGTATACAAATACATGGAGCTTGACAATTTTACATACACACACCGTACAGCGTTGTACCCTCCTCACACACTACCATGTACCGCCTTCTAGCACGGACAAATAGACGCTACCTGTGTGTGACTCTGGAAAAAAAAGCCGAGGAGTTTTTCCGTTTTTCCAGACCTACACCTTAGAGTCCTGTCCGTTTTTCAAACAGTTTCGTACATCTGCTGTTTGATCACGGTCAAAACTAGACAGAGACAGCGTGTGTGAGTCCGTATACAAATACACGGAACTTGACAATTTTCCATACACACTGTACAGCGGTGTACGCTCCTCACACACTACCGTGTACCGCCTTCCAGCACGGACAAAGAGAAGCTACCTGTGTGACTCTGGAAAAAAAAGCCGAGGCGTTTTTCCAGACCTACACCTTAGAGTCCTGTCCGTTTTTCAAACAGTTTCGTATATCTGCTGTTTGATTACTGTCAAAACTAGACAGAGACGGCGTGTGTCAGTCAGTATACAAATACATGGAGCTTGACAATTTTACATACACACACCGTACAGTGTTGTACCCTCCTCACACACTACCATGTACCGCCTTCTAGCACGGACAAATAGACGCTACCTGTGTGTGACTCTGGAAAAAAAGCTGAGGAGTTTTTCCGTTTTTTCAGACCTACACCTTAGAGTCCTGTCCATATTTCAAACAGTTTTGTATATCTGCTGTTTGATTACCATCAAAACTAGACAGTGACAGTGTGTGTCAGTCCGTATACAAATACACGGAGCTTGACAATTTTCCATACACACACCGTACAGCGGTGTACGCTCCTCACACACTACCGTGTACCGCCTTCTAGCACAGACAAATAGAAACTACCTGTGTGTGACTCTGGAAAAAAAGCAGAGGAGTTTTTCCGTTTTTCCAGACCTACACCTTAGAGTCCTGTCCGTTTTTCAAACAGTTTTGTATATCTGCTGTTTGATCACGGTCAAAACTAGACAGAGACAGTGAGTGTCAGTCCGTATACAAAAACATGGAGCTTGACATTTTTACATACACACATCGTATAGAGCTGTCTGATTCTCCAACAGTATTGTACATCTGCTGTTCGCATTACAGTCACTTTTATACCTAGTCAGCGTGTGTGTGACACTCCGTAAATACATATACGGAGATTGTTAGTTGCACAAAAATCGTATGCAGCTGTACACTTCTGATACAGTTCCGTATATCTGCTTGTTGGATTACTTTCCAATACATACTGTGAAAGCATCTTTGACTAATATAATATATACGTTTATTTAATTTGTTTAATACACCTTACACAGCTGGATGCTCCTAATACAGTACCATCTCTCTGCTGGTATTTTTGGTACATTTTCCCAAACAAGAAGAAGTATGGTGGAAGAGGCCGCGGACGTGGGCAGGGGGGCGCAGCTGGTACTGATGGTGGTGGTGCATCGGCTGGTTCTGGCAAAAGCACAATAGCAGCTAAGGCAGGAGGTGTTGAGCCTGCGTCATCCTCTGGTCCAAGAAGGCCTGTAAGGTTGGCTTTTCTTGGAGTAGGAAAACCGCTTTTAAAGCCGGAGCATCAGGAACAGGTTTTGGCGTACATTGCCGAAACAGCCACCAGCTTTATTGCCTCCTCTTCTGAACGGTCAAAACCTGCAAGCACGGAGTCGTCAGTGCAGGGTTTTGGTCATAAAAAACCCCTTTCCTTGTGTCCTTCACCCCCACCAAAAGTTAAGGATGCGGCAGCCCACACTTCAGATTACTCTATGGTGCTCTTTTCACATACCATGCCTGGGTTATCCAGTCAAATCCTGAATTCCCCTGTCCAAGATGACTCTTACATGGAGTGCACTGATGCACAGCCACTGCTAGATGATTCTGCTGGTACATTGACCCACAGCACTACATTGCCCTCGCAGTCTATTGAACCTAGAATCTGACCCTGATGAAACCCAGGTGCCCCTTCCCGCATGCTATACCACCTACACGGTGACATAGAGGAAGGTAAAGAGGAAGGTGCAGATGACTTTGAAGAGGTGATGGATAACCCAGTTCTGGATCCGGATTGGCATCCATTGGGGGAGGAGGGTGGCGCTGGCAATAGTTCAGATAAGAAGTATCCGCAGCAGGCATTGACATCGCAGCAGAGGTTATCTAGCAGACCCGTAGCTGTCCTAAAACGTGGAACAAAAACTAAAAGAGTTGCAGGACAGCTTGACCAGATGGTCAACTTAGCACAGCGTGCAAGGCCAGAAAATGTTTACCATAGTAGGAAGAGTGCAGTGTGGAACTTCTTTGTCCAAAATCCTACTGATGAGGCAAAGGTTACCTGTAAGAAGTGCAGAAGGACCTTTAGCCGAGGTAAACAACTCAGAAATTTGAATACCAGTTGCATGCTTAGACATTTAATCAACATGAACTTGCAAGCGTGGACGGACTACAAAACCTCAGGTAGCACATGTGCACCTGCTCCGACTGAAGGTAGCCAACAACGCTCCATCGCTACCCCCACTGTAAGACCACCGCCACCATTAAGCACACCACCAGCACTAAATGTGGAGGTGTCGTCGCAAGGCCAAAGCATTCAGGGAATCACAATGGTTTTGCAACACAACACTGAATCTAGGCCATCACCACCAATACCATCACCAACCTCCTCTCACTCCATCCGGTCCACCGCTACTTCCCCCATATGCAGCTCTCCAGTCCAGCTCACCCTACCAGACACTGTGAGTAGGACAATAAAGTACTCATCCTCTCATCCGTGTAAGCTGTGTTTGAACGCCTACATTGCCAAAATAATCTCATTAGAGATGATGCCCTACCATTTGGTTGAAAGCGAAGCTTTCCACGACCTTATGGCCTACGCTGTCCCACGCTATGACCTACCCAGTCGTCACTTCTTTTCTCGAAAATCCATCCCTGCCCTCCACCGGCATGTGAAAGACCGCATTGTCCATGCACTAAAACAGTCAGTGAGTGGAAAGGTGCACCTCACAACAGATACGTGGACCAGTAGGCATGGCCAGGGCCGTTACGTGTCCATCACTGCGCACTGGGTTAATGTGGTTGATGTAGGCTCCACTGGGGACAGCGGCGGTGGAACAGTGCTGCCTAGCCCATGGTATAGGAAGCAGTTGGCTGTTGGCTTTCGCTCCTCCTCCTCATCTATCAGCGAAAGCTCGTCCACAGAGCGCAGTCGCACGAGCACTACATCCGCAGCTGGCAGTGTTGTACACGAGGTGTCCCACTATCGAACAGCTAGTGGTAAGCGTCAGCAGGCTGTGTTAAAGATGATGTCTTTGGGCGACAACAGACACACCGCGGAGGTACTGGCCGACTACTTGCAGCGACAAACAGTCATGGCTGGGCAGTCAACATCTTTAGGCAGGCAAGGTAGTCAGTGATAATGGCCGTAATTTTGAGGCAGCCATAGCCCGTGCAAAACTCACACACATACCTGTTATGATCGAGTGACCGTAGGAGGCAAAAACAGAAATGCTAGCTAAGTCCTGAAAACCAGAGAAGTTGGCAACTATCAGATTGCAGACCCCTGAACCTATCAACACAACTAGCAGTAGCCGTGGGGGGTTCCTACGATGACCTAGACCCCTCGATCACAGCCGGAGAGATACATAGGCCTAAAGAAGGAAAGGGGAAATCTAACTGCCCCAGAGCAGACCCCAAAGCAATAGGCAGCCCCCCACATATAATGACGGTGAAGCAAGATGAAAACACTTACACAGACAGAAAGACAGGCTGAGCAAAGAAGGGGCCAAAAAACTACCTAGATAGGAACGGATAGGAAGGCTGCTGTCTGCAATCTGCCAAAACCCTATCAGAGACAAAAGCCAACAAGCTGATATAAAAATGGCCCTGAAGCAACTAAGCTTCAAAAACTAAATCAGCACTCAGGTACATTCAGAAGACAGAGCTCACGGAACACTGCACACTCCAGCAGGGAGTGGCAGAATCCAAAAAGCAAGAAAAACAAAACAAATCTTAGATGCAAAAAGGCAAAACAGAAAACTTAGCTTTAGGAGAGCAGGAATCAGACTGGAGTCCAAGAGTCCACAGAGAAATCACCCGCAGGGCAGAAAGGGCGTAGACTGCCTTAAATCCAGTCAGTGACTCCACTCGGCCAATCGTCCTCATCAGTCCCAGGTGTCTGATAATCAGGCTCACTACCTTCCTTCACTAGAATAGGGAGTTCACCAGGCCTCAGTGACGGAGGGGAAATGAACTCACAACACATACCTTGCCTGGCTCACACTTTGAACCTGGTGGTGCAGTGCTTCCTTAATAATTATCCGTAGTTAACCTCCCTGCTCCATAAGGTGCGAAGACTGTGCTCACCCATCCGTCGCTCGGCCGTACACTCCAGTCGTATGCAGAAGCTGCAGCGATTGCTCCACCTCCCCAAGCACCGCCTAATCATAGACGTTGCAACAAGGTGGAACTCCACCCTGCACATGGTTGAGAGGCTGTGCGAACAGAGGTAGGCTGTAATGCATTTGTGGGAGGATACACGGGCAGGCAGTTTGAGGGAAGACATGGAATTGTCAGGTGTGCAGTGGTCAAAGCTGAAAGACCTCTGTAAAGTCCTTCAGTGTTTTGAGTAATGCACACAGCTGGTAAACGCAGACGAAACCATCATAAGCATGAGCATCCTACTTATGCGTCTGCTCATGCAAAGTTTGACGCACATTAAGGATCAGGCGTCTGCAGTGGAGGAGGAGGAGGGAAGCCTTGATGACAGTCAGCCATTGTCTGGTCAGGAAACTGTCCTGGATGCGGTGGAGGAAGAAGAGGAAGAGGAGGAGGAGGAGGATGAGGATGAGGGAGATGATTATTTTGGGCAGGAGGATGTTTCTCAGGGGGCAAGAGAAAATGTTGGCATTCCAAGGTCAGGTACAGTGTTTGTGTGTGACTGTAGGGATGTGGATTTGCCAGAAACTGTGCCTCCACCCACCACGGGCAGTGCATCATTGACACCTGGAACATTGGCCCACATGTGCGATTATGCCTTGCGGATCCTAAAAAGGGACCCCCGCATTGCCAAAATGATGAGGAATGACGACTACTGGCTGGCCAGCATCCTCGATCCACGCTACAAAGGCAAATTACACAACATCATGCCACAGGAGAACCTAGAGATAATATTGGCAAACAAACAAGCAACTCTGGTAAAGCGTTTGTTGAGGCTTTCCCAACACACAGCAGCGGTGCTGGTTCTCCCACGAGCTGTAGTGGGCACAATGGAAGAGGCATTTGTGGTGCACACTGCAGAAGTGGCGTTGGAGACAGGGGTTTAATGACCATGTTGTGGAATGATTTCTCAAGTACCGCTCACAAGACTGCTAATACTGCATCGACAGGAGGCAGGAGTTGTCAACTATGGTTACAAACTACTTTTCTTCCCATATCGATGTTCTCCCTCACAGGTCATTCCCCTTTGACTATTGGGCCTCTAAACTGGACGCCTGGCCTGAATTGGCACAATATGCCTTACAGGAGCTCGCTTGCCCTGCTGCTATTGTGTTATCTAAAAGAGTCTTCAGTGCCGCTGGATCAATCCTAACAGAAAAAAGGACCCGTCTGTCGACCCAAAATGTTGATGATCTAACCTTCATTAAAATGAACCATGCATGGGTTTCAAAGGATTTGTCCCACCTTCCCCTGATGACACATAGGTTGTCAGAAAACTGCCTCGGTTATTTACTCCTCTTCCTCGGACTTGCCCAATTACGCCCTTTGCAGCAGCTGAATGTCCAGCCAACACATCAACATATGACAATTTTTAAACCTCCCTAACTGGGCTGCCCACCCCTCCCCCCATGGCTGGGGTCAAGACCTGGCGCACCCGGGCAAGTGCCGTTGCTCTGAACAGGTGGATGGGCCCACTGATGGCCAACGGCAATGGCACAGGGCCCCTCATAGTAGAATACAGTGTCTCAGAGGGTGGGAGGGCCCACTCACCGTCAGACACACCAGCGTACTATGAGGGGCCCTGTGCCAGTACTGTCGACCACGATTGTGCCCCCCCCTGCTTGGTCATGGCCACAGCACTTGCAAGTTGCAATACTTACCTCTACCTGCTCCACCGCTGTGTAGTCTAGGCAATTAAATCCTTCACAGGGACGGCCACTAGAAATTTGGTGTATTGATCAATGATGGTTAAGATGTAGCTATGGCCTGTTCTGCTGGCCTCTACCTTCAGATGATCAATGGCTACCATTTGAAATGGACGTCAACTTACAAGCGGATGCAGTGGTGCTTTATTATCACCTTTCACAGTTGTGATAGTCACAGATGTGTGACATTCCTGCCACCATTTTTCAATGTCTCCTCTCATGCCAATCCAATAGTATCACCTACGGCCTGTGGCTTCTGTCTTTTGCACTCCAAAATGACCAGACACATCATGATAGGCAGTGAGGACCATGGGTACATCTCTTCCTGTGATCACAATTTGATGGAGATGAGTAACGGTGATGTGACCCACGCTACTGCGATTAAGCAATCCTTTCTTCACAAAGAACCTTTTTCACTTTCTCCACAGACACAGTAATTGAGGATGAAAATAGTTTCCAGCTTCCAAATATGCAAAAATGTATTCAAGGCATAAGAACAAGGATAAACGGACATGCCTCATCATAGCGGAAAGACACAGTAATGCGTATCGAACAATATGTTCTTTTTCAAGCTGCTTTGGGGTGAACATAATGGGAGATATATACTACCACCCACCAATCAAATTACAACACACATGGTGTATAATCACAGTAAAATTACATACCAAAAAAGCAAAAAACAGACAATAGTTAAAAACAATCTAATGCAAGATGTTTTACCAGGTATGGCAAAGAATATACATAAACAGTTCCAATGTGTAACAAAGAGAAAAAAAAAAATTTTTTGTACATATCAATACTGAAACATAATCTCTTTGCATGCATTCAATCCATTTGGGACACAGGTTTTAAGCTGAAACATCCAGAAAACTTCTCTCATCATAAGGCGTCTTTTAAGATCACCGCCTCTCAACGGAACACATACTTTCTCAATTCCCATCACTTGAAACGAAGATATATTTCTTTGATGATGGGAAATAAAATGTTTGGAGGCAAAAGATATATTTCGATTGGAGCTGCCAAGAGAAATTATGTCAGTTATGTGTTCAGAAATTCTTATTTTTAACTTTCTCGTGGTACAACCCACATAATTCAGTTTGCAATCTGTGCACATGATCATGTATACAACATTCTTAGAATTGCAGTTAATGAACTGCCGAATTTTAAATTGCTGCACATTTTTACTATCTGAAAAAAATTTTATTACCTGAGAATGTGTACAGGTCCTGCATCTGGCTTCACCACATCGGTAAAATCCTTCATGTTGTAGCCAGGTGCGTTTATTGCTTTGGACATCTGAAAAACTGGGTGAAATTATATTACCTAATGTGGCTGCTTTTTTAGCCACTATATGGCAACCCTCTGACAAAATAGCTGACAGAGTATCATCCTCATGTAAAATTTCTATAGTTTTATGAATAATTCGCTTAATGGCATTAAATTGTGGACTAAAATTAATGGAACACACCAATTTTTTATTTTTTCTCTTATCCATACTATTATGACCACATATTTTTTGCGAATTCAATAAATCCTCTCTATTTTTATTCTTCACAATTTTTTTTAGCTCGATCCAATGCCCAATGAGGATAACCTCTTTTTTTGAGTCTATTACAACAAGAATGAATTTCTTGTGTCAGCATCAGTTTGTCACTACAGTTTCTGGTGATTCTGGTGAGTTCCCCAACCGGAATTGATTTTATAGTATGCTGTGGATGACTACTCTTGGCATGTAAGATATTATTCCCCGCAAGTGGCTTACAATGTGTAGAAGTAATGATGGGAGAGCCTGGAATACTTTGTAACTTGAAATCTAAAAAAGAAATACAGGTGGAATCCAACTAAGTAAAGCGTAAGTTGCAATCATTATTGTTTAGATACCCGAAAAATTCCGGTATGGCAGACACATCGCCTCCCCAAATAAAGAGGGCGTCATCAATGTATCTGCCATACCAGAAAATGTCGGGCGCAAACACATTCTCTACAGTATATAAAAATCTTTCTTCCCAATATGCCATAACCAAATTGGCGATGGAAGGTGAGTATTTTCCCCCCATTGATACTCCCTTACACTGGAGATAATAATGATGGTTGAACAAAAAATAATTGTGCTTTGAAATAAAACAAATTGCCAAAATGATATAGTCACTTAAATCCTTTGAATAATCACTATATTTATCCAGATGGAATTGAACCGCTTCAATCATGATATGTTGCGGTATGGATGTGTACAAAGAAATAACGTCACATCCTAACCAGTGAAAGTTTTTTTCCCATATGATTTTAGACAATTGATTCAAAACTTCTTTTGAATCCATCAGAAAACCTGCTGTGCGAATGCACAGGGGCTGTAAAAGGGAGCCAAGCCAATGACTTAAATGTTCCATAAGGGAACCAATGTCCGATACTATTGGGCGCATTGGGGGAGGATTCACATTTTTATGCACTTTTGGCAAACCGTACAAAATTGGAACCACTGGGTGTTCAACTTTAATGTATTCAGATTGACTTTTAGTTAATACCCCAAGTGTAAATCCCTCATCAACAAATCTAAATAATTCTTGCTGGAATATATTTGTAGGATCTGCGGCTAATCGTACATAGGTAGAATCATCTTTTAACAGGCTTTCAATTTGTTGTTGATATACTTCCGTATCCATTACAACAGTCAGGCCACCATTATCAGCTTTTTTTATAGTCATTTGAGACATGTTTTTAATTTCTTTAAGTGCTTTTTTGAACATGAGTCCGAACAGAGTTTTTAAAGCGCTAAGCTGTTTTCTGCTGCTGTATCTGCTGAAGATGGGGATGTGTCCCCTGATGATTTTTCTGATAAGGCCGGAGTCACACTAGCGATAAAATTGGACGAATGCAATGTGATAAAAAAAATCGTATTGCATTCGTCCCAATGTTATTCTATGTTGCTGCTCCCATCATGCGTTTTTTTATCGGATCCGTTCCTCGGACCGAGACAATCGCAGCATGCTGCAATTGTCACCGATTTTCGGATCGGATTCCACAATGCAAGTCTATGGATGCGATTAAAAAACGCATTGAAAACGCACCACACGTGTGAATTGCGATTAAATCACAAGACTTCTCCTGGTCACAGGAAAGAGCATCAGGCATTGGCATTGGATGTCAATTTGATGCTTAGATGCAAATAAAATCGGTTCATCGCCGGAAAATGGGATGACAGACGGATCCCTGGACAAGAAATCTTTGTGCGATTTCGTGCCGTTAAAATGGGACCGATTTTTTATTCGTTGTGTGTGACTCCAGCCTAATGGTAAAAAACTGGAGAAACTTATAATTCAAGAGACGAAAGTATGGTGGGATTTTACCACATTGGACAATTATGTTAAAAAAAACATGATCCCGAGAGGGTTACGTCTCAAGAAGATACCAACAACAGTCTATTCACAGGAATTTGTTGGAGACTGGAATAAAATTTTAAGCAGTTGCTCAATTAAACTCATGCAACTCATCATGAAACATGAGGAAGAAAATCTGAAAAAAATTCAGGCTGAAATCGCTTCAATAAAGGTGAAGCTTGAAGTTAAGGAGCCTGAGAAATGCAAAGATTTGGTGTTGAATATTGAGCAAAATATAACTAAACGTGAAAATACCATTATGTCTCGTAAAAAGAGCAAATTCCAATGTGACGTTAATGACTATCAGAATAATCAGGTGTACGAATGGAGAAGGTGGACTAAATCCAGATCCACACCTCGCTCTATCTTGAAACAGCATGGCAGATCAACAGAATCACTGGAGCGGCATGTGTCATTTAGTTCCTCAGATGCGGAATCATTAAATTATAGTATGAATGAAGTGTATTATGAGGATAATATCCCAATTGAAAGTTTTCATGTGAAGAACAATTCATGCTATAAAAAAGCAAAAAGACATTTTTCAAAAAGCGGGGTGGGCGTAAGCACAGGTGTGCATACAAGGATGACCACCCGCAACAAAAAGTAACCGCTGACAACAATTTTTTTTCTTCTTCTAAAGATGTTTTTGATTTTTCCAATGTGCTGAATTTATCCAGTTGTAATCTAACTAAAGAACAGCTTCAGGTTCTCTCATTGGGACTTAATTTTGCACCAGATAAAACCTTTGACCTTTTCCAGACACTTTTGGATATTAATCGTTTCATTCGTAACCTCACAGTTAGAAAACATTTTTTTAGTGAGGAATCATGTGAAACTGGTAACTGTGATGATGTTTCTGTAAATGTATTTGGTGAGTTTATGTTTAAAGAACAACTTGCTATAAAAAATCTTGAGGAGCTGAATAAGGAGGGTATGGAATTAAACAAATCAGTGAACCAGGCTCAATATTTATTAACGAAAAATCCATATTTCTATCCAGTCAGCTCTAGGCCTGACTGTATGGAAAAATTCCAGTGTACTATGGAGCGTGATCTTAGATCACTTTATCAGTTCACCCTATCTAATGATAATAAGATTAAGTGTAATCTGAATTTTCAGCAGCGCAAAGCGCTTAAAGAAATTAAAAACATGTCTCAAATTACTATGAAAAAGCTGATAAGGGTGGCCTGACTGTTGTAATGGATACGGAAGTATATCAACAACAAATTGAAAGCCTGTTAAAAGATGATTCTACCTATGTACGATTAGCCGCAGATCCTACAGATAAATTCCAGCAGGAATTATTTAGATTTGTTGATGAGGGATTTGCACTTGGGGTATTAACTAAAAGTCAATCTGAATACATTAAAGTTGAACACCCAGTGGTTCCAATTTTGTACGGTTTGCCAAAAGTGCATAAAAATGTGAATCCTCCCTCAATGCGCCCAATAGTATCGGGCATTGGTTCCCTTTTGGAACATTTAGGCTAAGTTCACACGTACCGGAACTCTTGCGGAAATTACCGCGAGAATTCCGGAATTCCATTCCGCGGGAAAATCACATTTTAAATTCCCGTGATTTTCCCGCGGAAAAACTAGCATTTTGCAAGCGTATTTAGCTTGAAAAATGCTAGCGTTTTCCAAGCAATCTGTAGCATCGCTTGGAGAACTGATTGACAGGTTGGTCACACTCGTCAAACATAGTGTTTGACAAGTGTGACCAACTTTTTACTACTGAGGCCGCCTATGCAGCATCAGTAGTAAAAGATAAAATGTAAAAAAAATAAAAAAATGGTGTTATTCTCACCTTCCGACGTCCCGCGCAGCCGTTCCCAGTAATCCTTTGCGAAAATGCCCGCGATGACGTCCGTTCTCGCGGGATCGCGATGACGTCGCGATCCCGCGAGAACGGATGCCATCGTG
Source organism: Dendrobates tinctorius (assembly GCF_039654945.1). NCBI lineage: Eukaryota > Metazoa > Chordata > Amphibia > Anura > Dendrobatidae > Dendrobates > Dendrobates tinctorius. The sequence continues at coordinate 59,742,543 of NW_027361697.1, forward strand.
GGCATTTTCGCCAAGGCTTACTGGGAACGAGAGCGTGGAGAGAAGCGGGAAGGCTGCGCGGGACGCCGGAAGGTAAGAATAACAATATTTTTTATTTTAAATTCTATTTTTTACAGGGCTATGGTACCCAAAGCCCGAAGGACAGTCTCCTCTCCTCCGGACCGTGGGTACCATCCGCAAATGTTCTGCTTACTTTCCGCATGGTGTGAACAGCCACATGCGGGAAGTAAGCAGAACAATGCATTCCTATGGGTGCGGGATCGCCGCGAATCCGCAAAATCAATGAGCACGCAGCATTAGCAAGGGATGCTTATTTTTTGCATTTTCGCGGCAAAATCGCGCGGTTAAAACCGGCTCGGAAACACGAAAAAAACGCCATTGAAGTGATTGGCTTGATTCCCTTTTACAGCCCCTGTGCATTCGCACAGCAGGTTTTCTGAGGAATTCAAAAGAAGTTTTGAATCAATTGTCTAAAATCATATGGGAAAAAAACTTTCACTGGTTAGGATGTGACGTTATTTCTTTGTACACATCCATACCGCAACATATCATGATCAAAGCCGTTCAATTCCATCTGGTCTGTTTTTTGTTTTTTTGGTATGTAATTTTACTGTGATTATACACCATGTGTGTTGTAATTTGATTGGTGGGTGGTAGTATATATCTCCCATTATGTTCACCCCAAAGCAGCTTGAAAAAGAACATATTGCTTGATACGCGTTGCTGTGTCTTTCCGCTTATGATGGGGCATGTCCGTTTATCCTTTTTCTTATGCCTTGAATAAATTTTTGCATATTTGGAAGCTGGAAACTTTTTACATTATTGATTTACTCCACGTGTGGCTTCACGAAATATCCGAGCTTGCACACACCACTACTAGCCAAGAAAGCAGGTGAGCTGGTTACCTTTATTTTTTGCACAGTAATTGAGGGTCTGCATCGCCTCTGCAACATCTTGGAGGTTTTCCCGCGATGAGTAATTCCAAAATTTCTGCCAACGCTCGACTTTGCGTCTATACTTGTATCCATGTAGTTTCCAGTAGCGGAGATTCTGGACTGGCTTACTGAGATTGAAATATATACGAAGATTTAAAAGTACCACAACACTGTATACTGGTGTACGCTATGAATACCTTTCCCTTTTTCTACTTTTTTAATTCTGGTGTAATACATAGTGAGCCTGTGAGTCTCTGGTTCTGACTCCGGAAGTATAAACGGAAATTTAACCCTAGACTGGACACACCTGGTACAGTTGTGGCCAAAAGTATTGACACCCCTGCAATTTTGTCAGATAATACTCAGTTTCTTCCTGAAAATTATTGCAAACACAAATTCTTTGTTATTATTATCTTCATTTAATTTGTCTTAAATGAAAAAACACAAAAAGAATTGTCCTAAAGCTACATTGGATATAATTCCACACTGTTCGAATAATCATGTGATGCTTCTCTAAGTTGTGTAATTAACAGCACCTGTAACTTACCTGTGGCACTTATCAGGTGTTTGCAATAACTAAGGCCGGTTTCACATTAGTGCATTTTATGCGCACGCACGGCCGGGGGTAGCTCCGCCCCCGATCCGGCTCTCTGCCCGGCGTGCCCGCCCCTTCATTGTAGCGCCGCCTCCTAGCGGACAGCGGCGCCTGCGATCGGCGCACCCTATCTTTAGCATAGGGTGCGCCGATCGTGCGCAGGCCGTGCGCTAGTTGCGCTTTGACCTGCGCTGCGCACTTTTGACGGTGCGCCGTGCGCGCCAAAATCAAACTTTTCGGATTTTGGCGCGCACGGCGCACCGTCAAAAGTGCGCAGCGCAGGTCAAAGCGCAACTAGCGCACGGCCTGCGCACGATCGGCGCACCCTATGCTAAAGATAGGGTGCGCCGATCGCAGGCGCCGCTGTCCGCTAGGAGGCGGCGCTACAAGGAAGGGGCGGGCACGCCGGGCAGAGAGCCGGATCGGGGGCGGAGCTACCCCCGGCCGTGCGCGCGCTGAAAATGCGCTAGTGTGAAACCGGCCTAAATCACACTTGCAGCCAGTTGACATGGATTAAAGTTGACTCAACCTCTGTCCTGGGTCCTTGTGTGTACCACATTGAGCATGGAGAAAAGAAAGAAGACCAAAGAACTGTCTGAGGACTTGAGAAACCAAATTGTGAGGAAGCATGAGCAATCTCAAGGCTACAAGTCCATCTCCAAAGACCTGAATGTTCCTGTGTCTACCGTGCGCAGTGTCATCAAGAAGTTTAAAGCCCATGGCACTGTGGCTAACCTCACTAGATGTGGACGGAAAAGAAAAATTGACAAGAGATTTCAACGCAAGATTGTGCGGATGTTGGATAAAGAACCTCGACTAACATCCAAACAAGTTCAAGCTGCCCTGCAGTCCGAGGGTACAACAGTGTCAACCCGTACTATCCGTTAGCATCTGAATGAAAAGGGACTGTATGGTAGGAGACCCAGGAAGACACCACTTCTTACCCCGAGACATAAAAAAGCCAGGCTGGAGTTTGCCAAAACTTACCTGAAAAGCCTAAAATGTTTTGGAAGAATGTTCTCTGGTCAGATGAGACAAAAGTAGAGCTTTTTGGGCAAAGGCATCAACATAGAGTTTACAGGAGAAAAAAAGAGGCATTCAAAGAAGAAAACACGGTCCCTACAGTCAAACATGGTGGAGGTTCCCTGATATTTTGGGGTTGCTTTGCTGCCTCTGGCACTGGACTGCTTGACCGTGTGCATGGCATTATGAAGTCTGAAGATTACCAGCAAATTTTGCAGCATAATGTAGGGCCCAGTGTTAGAAAGCTGGGTCTCCCTCAGAGGTCATGAGTCTTCCAGCAGGACAATGACCCAAAACACACTTCAAAAAGCACTAGAAAATGGTTTGAGAGAAAGCACTGGAGACTTCTAAGGTGGCCAGCAATGAGTCCAGACCTGAATCCCATAGAACACCTGTGGATAGATCTAAAAATGGCAGTTTGGAGAAGGCACTCTTCTAATATCAGGGACCTGGAGCAGTTTGCCAAAGGAGAATGGTCTAAAATTCCAGCAGAGCATTGTAAGAAACTCATTGATGGTTACCGGAAGCGGTTGGTCGCAGTTATTTTGGCTAAGGGTTGTGCAAACAAGTATTAGGCTGAGGGTGCCAATACTTTTGTCTGGCCCATTTTTGGAGTTTTGTGTGAAATGATCAATGTTTTACTTTTTGCTTCATTCTCTTTTGTGTTTTTTCATTTAAGACAAATTAAATGAAGATAATAATACCAAAGAATTTGTGATTGCAATCATTTTCATGAAGAAACTGAGTATTATCTGACAAAATTGCAGGGGTGTCAATACTTTTGGCCACAACTGTATGTGCTGATACAGTACCTTGTTTCAAAAATTTGTATTAAGGTATCATCTGTAGGATAACCAACTGTGGGGGGACCCTCTTCTTGCCGCAGACAAACACGAGACTGAGACAGAGTTTGTATTGAACAGGTCCCTTTTTAGTGCCCATCCTTCTGTCGACAACAGCTATTCACCACAGCCGTTTCACATTTCTCTGTACACAGGCCCCGGTACCTTCACTTCCTTTGTAACTATAATTGTGGCGTCCTCTGTGGCTCTTCCACTGTGGCTGGCCTAGGCCCAACCACCACAGCGCTGTACCAGTCTGAGCACACCGTCCGTATGATAGCCCCAGGCCGTCTTCGTCTGCGGCTACAGTCCTCTGGGCCACCCACCCCCCCGTGACCGCCTCAACTGTCAGTCCTCTCTGGAGCCTTTCCACTGTCTCTATTTCCTCAGCAGAACTTCCTTTTTACTGTGCTTTTTACTTCGCTGACTGACTCTTCCAGAACCTTGCCTCAGCCTTTTATACTTCCTGTTCTGGTAACTCCACCAACCAACACCTAACAGTTTCTCTGACCAATGACAGTTATTCAGTCCCACTCCTACACTCTCCACTGCCCTCCAATGGGCAAGCTAAAACACTGCACCCTTTCTCTTTATCTTAGCGGTTTCACACCTACACTGCGCTACACCTCTGCTTCTCACTACAGGCTGGTTTGTCTGTAAGTCCACCTTCCCTACATCATCATTAGTGAGTGAGCGTGTGTGGGTTACGCCTTCTATATATATGGTGAATCAGAGAAACAAATTCTTACACTATACTCGATACAGCTTGTATCTTGTTATACAGTACCTTTGTTCGACGTTTAGCATTACGGTCAAATCCATACTGTGTAAGCGTCTGAGAGTGACTACAGGACTATTTATACGGAAATTTCAATTGTACCCTAAAAAATGTATACTTGCTATCTTTTTATCCAGGACCTTTTTTACAACATTTTTTATTATGGTCAAAACCAAACTGAGTGAGGGTCTGAGGGTGACTACGGAAATATATACTGATATTTTCAATTTGGCCAACTGTTATGAACGGTTAGCCGAGGAGGAAATAAAAAACAACCCAAGCTAAGTCTCAGAAAACCAAAGAGGTTGGTAACTATGCAGACTGCAGACCCCTGATCCTAACACGCAACTAGCAGCAGTCGTGGAGCATTCCTACGGTGGTCCTAGACGCCTCGTCACAACCAGAGAAACTAAATAAGCCTTAAGCAGGAAAAGGGGAAAACTAACTGCCCCAGAGCAGACCCCAATGGAGAGACAGCCCCCACATGTATTGACGGTGAAAAAAGATGAAAGCACAAACAAAGGCAGGAAAATAGGCTGAACAAACGATGGGGCCAGACTAACTAGAAAGGACAGGAAAGGAAAAACACTGTCTGCAGTCTGCCAAAAAACCCTACAAAATGTCCAACTCAACTGATAGCAAAATTAACCCTGAAGTCACTAGACTTCCCCCACTATATCAGCACTCTGAAATATTATGAGACAGAGCAAAAAGAGACCAATCTAATAAGGGACAAAAAAAGGCAATTTGGCAAATAGGAGTGGAAATTCAGCACAGCCCAGCCGGGCTGGCTGACCACACAAAAAACTGAAAAGACCAACAAGAGCAAGTGTGAACATTAGCAAAAAACAAACTTATCTTTAGAAGACTGGAACAGAGCTGTGTCCTAGACCTGAGAAACAGACTGAATCACCAGCAACAGGATAGGGCGTCGGCTGTCTTATATCCAGTCTGATACTCCAGAGATCCAGTCACTATCTTCCTCACCAGGTGGCAGATCACTACCACTCAAACCAACCTCACCACCTCCCATCACCACCAGAGGGAGAACGGAAGGGGAACTCTCAACTGGTGGAGCAGAAAATGAGCTCATAACAGCCAACACTGTATACAGCAGAACACTTCTGATAGAGTAACCTTTTTAGCTATTTAGATTCTGGATTAATCCATAATGAGCCTGTAAACGTCTGTCTGTTACTCCGGCAATATCTTTGGAACTTTAAGATTACCCCAACACTGTATACAGCTGTACGCTTGTGTTACATAATGCATTTACAGCTTTTCATATTCGTGTGTAATCCATACTGGGCCTGAGAGCGTTTGTGTCTGCCTCCTGAAATGTATGCGGAGAATCAGAATGTTTACACTATACTATACATACCTTGTATATGGTGATACTGTACCCTTTTTCAACTTGTTATTTTATTGGGTAATCCATACTGAGCCTGTGAGCGTATGTGTATGCCTCATGAAATATATATGGAGATTTACTGTTATCCATAGACTGTATAGAGCTGTACGCTTCTGATACAGTACCATATACTGTATCTGCTGGTATTTTGGGTCCATTTTCCAAAACATGAGGAAGTAGGGTGGAAGAGGATGCAGATGTGGGTGTGGAGGGCCACCTGGTACTGATGGTGGTGGTGGTGCATCTGCTGGTAGTGCCAAAAACACAATAGCAGCTAAGGCAGGAGGTGTTGAGCCAGCATCATGGTTTAGATCTGGAAGGCCTGTAAGGCTCCCTTTTCTGGAAGTAGGTAGACTGCTTTTAAAGGTGGAGTATCAGGAACTGTTTGTGGCTTACATTGCTGAAACAGCCTCCAGCTCTATCGCCTCCTCTTCTGAAGTTGTAAAAAATGCAAGCACTGAGTCGTAACTGCAGGCTTCTGGTTAGGAGCAACCCCTTTTCTTGTGTCCTTCACCCACATCAAAAGTGAAGGATGGGGAAGCACACACCTCAGATTACTCCATGGAGCTCTTTTCACATACCATGCCTGTGTTAATTAAAAATAGGGCCCATCATGTACTGGAGCAATTTAAATGGGGCAGATCAGACACTGGAGAATTATCTAAGGGGCCCATTATACACTGGAGCATTACAAATGGGGCCCATTATATATGGAGCATTATTAGGGCCCATGATACACTGGAGCATCATCCATGAGGCCCATCATGTACTAGAGCATTGTAAAGGGGGCAGATCAGACACTGGAGCAGCATCTAAGGGGCACATTATACACTGGAACATTACAAATGGGGCCCATTATATATGGAGCATTATTGGAGCCCATCATACACTGGAGCATCACCCATGAGGCCCATCATGTACTGGAGCATTGTAAATGGGGCAGATCAGACACTGGAGCAGCATCTAAGGGGCACATTATACACTGGAGCATTACAAATGGGACCCATTATACAGTATATGGAGCATTATTAGGGCCCATCATACACTGAAGCTTCATCCATGAGGCCCATCATGTACTGGAGCATGGTAAATGGGGCAGATCAGACACTGGAGCATTACAAATGGGGCCCATTATATATGGAGCATTATGTGGAGCTCATCATATACTGTATGGAACATGATATGTGACTAATTATTTGGTATGGAGAAATATATGGGGCTCATTATTCTGTATGACGCACAATGTGGTGGCCATAACACTGTATGGAGTAATATACTGTCCTGTTTTTGAGCTATTGTACAATTTAAAATAGATCAGTCATGTCATGTAAGCAGTGAAGTATTTTTCATTGTATTATACCTATATTTCTGTGGCGTATCGGAGCATCATGAGTTGTGGTATTTGTTAAAGGGGCGCACTGACACTCTTTGGCCCAGGGCACACGAAAACCTGGAGCCAGCCCAACCCCCCCACAACTTTAGCCAAATAACCCCCAGTTTTCAATGCGTAACTTTTATTAGGAAGTAAATTAAGGTTAACAAGCTTCAGTTATAAGAATTGATGCTTTTGGCATTGAAATGGGCACTGTAGGCGTGTTTACTGTCTTCCACTCCTTGCCGACTTTGCTTCCCCATTTACTTTCATTGGGCTTCGTGTTTCAGTCGGCATCCGACTTTCCACGATAATCGGCCGATTTCGTTCGACCCGACTTTTGCGAAAGTCGGGTTTCATGAAACCCGACTCGACACGAAAAAAGGCAGTCGCTCATCTCTATTCATAACACATTTGTCGAAGTGTATCATGGCATGAAAAAAAAAGATTTCTGAGGATCTTTAATGAAGAGTTGTTAATGTCAATTAGCCTGAAAAAGGTTGCAAAACCATATCAAAAAGAATACAGCTGCATGTCTGCAGTTTTCAGAAGATCACATGTACAGGTCAAAAGGCTATTGGAACAATGTTTTGTGGACAGATGGGATCAAAATAGAGCTTTTTGCTTGAATGAAAAGCTTAATGTTTGTAGAACTGAATTACAGCATTATTATTATTATTATTATTATTTATTTATATAGCGCCATTAATTCCATGGTGCTGTACATGAGAAGGGGGGGTTACATACAAAGTTATAGATATCGTTAACAGTAAACAAATTTACAATGACAGACTGGTACAGAGGGGAGAGGGCCCTGTCCTTGCAGATTTACATTCTATGGGATAGTGGGGAAGAGACAGAAGGTCGGGGATGCAGCAGCTCTAGTGGTTTTGAGGCGGCGGCTCGGGCGGTGGTGAGGCGGCAGAATGGTTATTGCAGGCTGTAAGCTTTCCTGAAAGATGGGCTTTCAGGTTCCGTTTGAAGGATCCGAAGGTGGTGGATAATTGGATGTGTTCAGGCATGGAATTCCAGGGGATAGGGGATATTTTGGAGAAATCTTGGAGGCGGTTGTGTGAGGAACGAATAAGTGTGGAGGAGAGTAGGATGTCTTGGGACGATCGAAGATTATGTGAGGGAAGATATTGGGAGATTGGTTCAGATATAGGGAGGGGATAGGTTGCGGATGGCTTTGTAGGTCAGTGTTAGTAGTTTGAACTGGATACGTTGCTGAATTGGGAGCCAGTGGAGGATTTTGCAGGGGAGTAGTGAGGAGAGAGGTGGATTAGTCGGGCAGCAGAGTTGAGGACAGACTGGAGTGGTGCAAGAGAGTTAGCAGAGAGGCCTCAGAGGAGAGTGCTGCAGTAGTCAAGGTGGGAGATAATGAGGGCATGTATAAGAGTTTTAGTAGATTTAGGGCTGAGGAAGGGACGGATTCTGGAAATATTTTTGAGTTGGAGGTGGCAAGAGTTTGGATGTGTGGTTTGAAGGACAGGGCAGAGTCAAGAGTTACTCCAAGGCAGCGAATTTCAGGTGCGGGAGAGAGCGTGATGCCGTTTACCATAATAGATAGATCGGGTAGGGAAGATACGTGAGATGGAGGACAGATAATGAGTTCAGTTTTGTCTACATTGAGCTTTAAGAAGCGAGAGGTGAAAAAGGAGGATGTGGCTGATAGACACTCCGGGATTCTGGACAGCAGAGAGGTGACATCTGGGCCAGAGAGGTAGATCTGAGTGTCGTCTGCTTACAGGTGGTACTGGAAGCCATGGGACTTTATGAGTTGTCCTAGGCAAAGAGTATAGATGGAAAAAAGTAGGGGCCCCAGGACAGAGCCTTGGGGGACTCCAACAGATAGAGGGCGGGATGAGGAGGTAGTGTGGGAGTGGGAAACGCTGAATGTGCAGTCAGAAAGGTACGAGGCAATCCAGGACAGGGCAAGGTGTTTGATGCCAATGGAAGAAAGAATTTGTAGCAGTAGTCAGTGGTCGACTGTGTCGAAGGCAGACGACAGGTCGAGAAGGAGGAGGATGGAGAACTGTCTGTTAGCTTTGGCTGTGAGTAAGTCATTAGTAATTTTGGTCAGGGCAGTTTCAGTGGGATGGTGGGGGTGGAAGCCAGATTGGAGGATGTCAAGGAGGGAGTTAGATGAGAGGTGAGAGGAAAGTTGAGCATGGACATGCTGTTCAAGGAGTTTGGAAGCAAACGGGAGCAGTGATATGGGGTGATAGCTGGGCATAGCAGTTGGGTCAAGGTTTGATTTTTTGAGGATGGGTGTTATGGTGGCATGTTTGAAGGCAGAGGGGAAGGTTGGGGAGCCAGGTGGGAAGGGATGGGGTCAAGTGCACAGGTGGTGAGGTGTGATTTGGAAAGGAGATGAGTAAACTCTCCTTCAGTGATGTTGGAGAGGGAGGTTATTAGGGAAGGGCACAGGTCTGGTATGTCGAGTGGTTGGGGTGGTGGAACAGTAAAGGTTTGCCTTGTTTGGTCGATCTTGTTTTTGAAGTAGGTGGCAAAGTCCTCAGCAGTGATGAGTGGAGTTGGAGGTGATCATGTGATAGGGTCACCAATGGGCAGGGTTAGCAACACATCTCCTGAGTGTGCATGTTAGTATGTTAACAGCTGCAGGTGAATCGCAATTCCACCCACAGTTGTTAGAGGCACAAGACAGCTCATCAATTTAGCTGTCATGTGCCTGAAAAGATGCAGGCTCATACCTTCATACATCATAAAGTTGTTAAGAACTGTTAATATTTGATGTTGTTTTTTGTCAAATTTATGCAGAAGTGTGGAAAATGCTGAATGGATTCAGAAATAGAGATGAGCAAGGACTAAAATGCTCGGATGCGCATTACTCAAACCGAGAAATTCCTGTTGCTCATTTTGAGTAACAAGAATAAATGGAGTAAATGGGAAATTCCACCATTTTTCCAGCACACCCTACAAAGAGGTCTGGGGGGCAGTGAAAATGTTCAAATGGATGGACAAAGTTCTGAATGGAAGGAGAACAGGATTTTGCAGATCCCTGTAAGCATCTCTGACTGCCAGATCACTGCTGAGTACAATGGTGTCACACATTTACTCCACTTTAATGACTGCCAAAAAATTGGAGTTTACATGAAAAGAAATGTTAAGAAACAAAATCTTCCAAAAATTAAAATTTTTACAAATTTAACCCACCGTAGTTTTGCACAAAGCACGTTAAATTGTGTGCATGAATTATTGAATCCATGAACATTTTTTGGAAGCTTTTTTTTAGAGTTTAACCCCTTTCCGACATCGGGCATAATATTACGCCGATGTCGGACTCCCTCCCTTTGATGTGGGCTCCGGCTCTGAGCGGCATTCAACAAACGCTTCCAGCAATCGTGACGGAAGACCTCTATGGTTGTCAGTGTCGGCTTGCTGTGAGCGTCACCCAGTGGTCGGCGCTCATAGCAAGTGAGTAATTCTGCAATATAGAGGCGATCTGATCATTGCCTCTATGTAGCAGAGCCAATCGGGTTGTGGCAGCTTCTAGTCTCCCATGAAGACTATTGAGGCATGCCAAAAGTAATAAAAAATGTTTTTAAAAATATGAAAAAAATAGAAAAAATATAAGTTCAAATGACCCCCTTTCGCCTCATTCAAAATAAAACTATAAAAAAAGAAACATACACATACTGTATTTGGTATCGCCACTTTCAGAATTGCCCGATCTATCAATGAAAAAAAGTATTAACCTGATCGCTAAATGGTGTAGTGAGAAAAAAAGTTAAAACGCCAGAAATACGTTTCTTTGTTGGCCACGACATTGCATTAAAATGCTATAACAGGCAATCAAAAGATCATATCTGTGCCAAAATTATATCATTAAAAACATCAGCTCGGCACACAAAAAATTGCCCTCACCCAATCCGAGATCACGAAAAGTGGAGACACTACAGGTATTGTAAAATGGCACATTTTTTAACAAAGTTTGGAATTTTTTTTCACCGCTTAGATAAAAAAAAACCTATACATGTTTGGGATCTATGAACTTGTAATGACCTGGAGAGTCATAATGGCAGGTCAATTTTAGCACTCTTCTGAGAAGAAGGGGAGCAAAAAATGAAAACGCAAAACCGAATAAGATCTGGGGATCTGGGGGTTAAGAGGTTAATATACCAGCGAAATGTAACAAGAACCATGTTACAGTGATTGGATGAATCATTGAATCCATAAAAAATGTTTCTATGTGTTTTTTAGTTTTATATAATACCGAAATGTAACAGAAAGCACGTAAAACTGTATGGATGAGTGATTAAATCCAGACAAATTTCTCACTGCTTTTTTTGTAGTGTTGCATATACCACCGAAATGTACCCAAGAACATGTAATACTGTATGGATGAATGATATACAGTTGTGGCCAGAGAAAGCACTGGAGACTTCTAAGGTGGCCAGCAATGAGTCCAGACCTGAATCCCATAGAACACCTGTGGAGAGATCTAAAAATGGCAGTTGGGAGAAGGCACCCTTCTAATATCAGGGACCTGGAGCAGTTTGCCAAAGAAGAATGGTCTAAAATTCCAGCAGAGCATTGTAAGAAACTCATTGATGGTTACCGGAAGTGGTTGGCCGCAGTTATTTTGGCTAAAGGTTGTGCAACCAAGTATTAGACTGAGGGTGCAAATACTTTTGTCTGGCCCTTTTTTGGAGTTTTGTGTGAAATGATCAATGTTTTGCTTTTTTGCTTCATTCTCTTTTGTGCTTTTCATTTAAGACAAATTAAATGAAGATAATAATAACAAAGAATTTGTGTTTGCAATAATTTTCAGGAAGAAACTGAGTATTATCTGACAAAATTGCAGGGGTGTCAATACTTTTGGCCACAACTGTATTACCAGCAAAAATTTGTTAAGCGCATGGGATGTACTTGGACATTCCAACCTGACAAATAGCCAAAACACAAGGCCAAGTGGACCTGTCATTGGCTACAGCAGAACAAAGTGAAGGTTCTGTAGCAGCCATCTCAGTCTCCTGACCTCAATATCATTGAGCCACTCTGGGGAGATCTTAAGTGCGCGCAGTTCATGCTAGACAGCCCAGGAATTTACAGGAACTGGAGGCTTTTTGCCAAGAAGAGTGGGCAGCTTTACCATCTGAGAAAATAAAGAACCTCATCCACAACTACAACAAAAGACTACCAACATCAGGGGCTTATCTACAGCATTCTGTAATGCTGTAGATAAGCCCCCGATGTAACCTGAAAGATAAGAAAAAAAGTTAGATTATACTCACCCCGGCGTTCGGTCCGGTCCAATGGGTATCGCGGTCTGGAGAGGACCAGCATCTGCGCACTGTAGTATTCTGCTCTGCCCTCAACAGGGCAGAGCAGTGTGCCTGCACTGGAGCCACGACAGGAAGGAAAAAAGAGGACGGCATCGTATGAAGAAAGGAGGCGCCGAACCGCAACACCCAACAGACCAGGACCGGACCTCCCCTAACAGTGAGTATAATCTAACTCTTTTTTCTTATCTTTCAGGGTACATCGGGGGCTTATCTACAGCATTACAGAATGCTGTAGATAAGCCCCTGATGTTGGTGCTGGCAGCTCATATTTGAAAAAAGGGGTGACAGATTCCCATTAAGAAGTGGGACATGTAAACTTTTGATCAGGGTCATTTGAATGTTTTGGTTTGTCATTATAGTTTTAAAAGGGAAATAATAAATGGCTTCACCCAGCCACTAACCATGAGTGGAGAAAAAGTTTTGGCATTATCATTCATATTCTCTGGAAAAAGGTCAATAATGCAAACATTCTGCTGGGGTATGTAAACTTTTGAGCACAACTATACCAATGAAATGTACCCCAGAACGCATTATACTCTATGGATGAATAATTGACTAATTTAATCATGATACATTTTTGAATGCTTTTTTGAAGTGCAAAGCCAGGAAAAATTAGGAGTATCATCCATAGACAGCTGTAAGGCAACAACTGGCGGGCCTCATTCAAATATTTTTAAGTATAGTAGATGTATTCTTACATTCATAAAGGCTTTCTACAAATTGCAATGCCAGTAAAAAAAAAATAAGGTGGTTAATACAGTAATCCTCTTCAGGTGTCTGCTTCTTCTTCTCCTTCAACAGAATCCTGGGGAGATTGCCTCCACCTTCTTCCTGAAGCCCAATTCCCAGGTGTCTGGGCTGTAAATGACCCGGTTTCCAGTAGTGTCAGAGCCACCAACATATAGAAATGGGCAACGGCCCTCTGTGTCACCTGCACCATCTGTGGTTCTTGCGTAGGAGGTGGGAAACCCCATAGACAGTACACTCTCTTGAGATTGGAAGTAGCTCTATCTCGCATGGTTCTGCCATCCTTGTAGTAAGCATTTTACACTGTATGGATGACTAATTGAAAACACAAAAAAACTAACACTTTCTTGGAGAGTTATATATCACAAAAAATGTATCCTAGACCATGGAATACTGTATAGGTGAGAAATCTAACTCAGCAATATTTTTGTAACTCTTTTTTGCAGTGTTGGATATCACAAAAAAGTTCCCAGTCCACAGAATACTCTATGGGTGAGTAATTTAATCCAGAAAAAAATTCAACATTTTTTTTTATTTAGCACCAAAATATACCACAAAGCACGTAGTACTAGATGAATCACACAGTATATTCAATTTTTTAACACAAAGTAATAATAACATAATGCAGCTATATATTTTGCAAGTGACTGCACAGCCCTAATCATTGTCTACAGACTGTATTATGCCATTGTCCCTGCTCCTGCAACTCTCAAACAGCAAAGAAAACGATTTGCCCTTAGAAGGGCTGCTAGTATGATGGTTCAGCTTCAGCACCAGTATCAACACTAGAAGACTCTGATTTATTACACTGTGCACACATAGATCTATACAAGCACTGTCTCTCTCCAATATGAACTATCAAACAGCAGTGCAATGGCGTCAGTGTGTTGAGGCAGGCTGTGCCTGTTCTTTTATAAACTCTGTTGATGTCACAAGGCCAGCTAATCACAGTAATTCCAAAACCAAGATGGCTACAGAATTACAGTGATGTGCAGACAATCTCTGCATGCTTATTGGCTGTGCAACAGGCACCAAACATGCGGGGGGAGGGGATTAGAGTTTTACAACCAGCACCACCAAATGTTCACTGATTAAGTACATCCGAGCATTGTGATACTCGAGTGATATCCGAGTATCACCAAGCACATTTGCTCATCCCTATTCACAAACTTTCAAGCAACATTGTATATAGCTTATGTAGATCTGCTAAATTTTTAGTGCTTCTCATTGCAAGTGACAGAAATGTCATTATGTTGGAATATGTTTGGTGCAACAACTTCCTGTCTCAGAGTGTTTAGTTGATAGATTTGTATGCTGTTCATAAAGTTAGAACAAAAAAACTCCCAGAGGTTCACACAGGGAAAGCATGTGACTATATTTCCTGTTTTCCTGTGTCTGTGTATGAGAGAAGCAGCCTGCTGTAGATGCTGCACAGATAGAGACACAGAAATGATTTATTCCTGATCTATTAAGCTTATCATATATTGTCCCTGATTGTTCCTGAAAAAGAAGGTCAATTTTTCAAAGTCAACTTTAAAAAAAAAAGTTGAGAACTATTTTTAGTAATGAATAGGTTGATTCATGAAAAATCGAGTTTGACTGAAATTTCCTGAAATTTGCTGATCCACGCAAATTTAAACAGGCTGCCTTTCGATTTGCAAAGATCAATAAATAAAATACCAGTTGCCATTTCACACACCACTGCAGACACAGTGAGCATGCTAATGGCTTCAGGCAGAGTCGTGCAGGCTTCCCTATAATGCCCTGCAGAAATCAGATTGCATGGTTTCGCCCAGCCATCACGCAGCAGTCATACTTAAGTGTGGGTTAGTTTGACATTGGCAGCTAGTGAAGCATGCATGTTATGTACTGAAACAGTTTGAAGAGGCAACAAAATGTGTTAGTTAATACTAATGTGGAAGATGTAAATCCACAAATATTTATCCTGGAAAAAAACACTCACTAGCCACCAGCATGAAAGAGATAATAGAAGAACACCATTTTGTACCTGTTCAGCATCGCCATGTGTCTGTTGATGACCCTCAAGGTTCATGTTACATGCTGCAAAATTTGGAGCAGGTGGTGAAGAAAGAGGACAATGACAATAATTATTGGATGTGGAGGGGGCATCTTTGACTTAGACATGGAATGAGGCAGACAGTCAGAATCAAAAATTATTATGACGACACTAGCCATGATGACTACCAATATGATAATGAAACAACGAGGCTCTCGGTCGCGCTGGTGAGTAAAGCATGCTGTATGGTGCAATGCTTATAGGACAGGTGTATTGTTAAGAAGAATCAAAGTGATGACTATTAGTTATCTATGTTTTTAGACCCTTTAAAAGAAAAATGAGGGATTTTTTACAGCTTTTAAAATGGAGTCCTAATTGTTATATTACCAGTATAAACTGTTGCCTGCTTTGTGAAATTTCACCAAGTGAAGTACTGCCCACACGACTGACAAGTGGATCCCTCTGCAAGCTACACAGATACAACATTCACTCACCAAAAGGCAGTGAAAAGTATATAGTAAATACAGCAGCATGATGTATCAGATGTCTAATTTGCCATTGCAACAACTGGCTGCACTTCAACACCTTAGTAGACACAGATCTACCTGCCAAACCGCCAGATTCAGTTACAGACTGTGACCTTTGTCAGGCAGATACCCTGAGCCCTGATCCCACATACTTTTGGGTGTGCAGATTGGATTAATGGCAAAAATGGGACCATTTTACTTTGAACATTCTGTTATTTTCAGCTTCTATTATAATGTCAGAGTGGGTATTCAGCATGGTCCCTAAATTTGTAGCACCAAAGCTGGATATCTGCCAAACGCATGAAAATCCTAAAATTTGTCAAATGAATCAGGTATAGATCAGTGCAGACATTCATGCTCTGATGGCTGATGCTAATGATTAAATCAGCCATATCATCTGTCAGTCTGCCTGACTGCTCATTAACCATCTTCTACAACATTGTACTTTCACCAGTGCTGATGAGCCACATTTAGTTTGGAATCAACACTGTGTTCATCATGTCATCTATAATATAGTGCATCTGCCTGGTCTTCTAGTTCTGGTTTTTAACTTCCACACATCCACCTGCATGCACCATTCACCACTGCATTGTGCCAGTCATTACACTGGTTACCATCCACTCCAGAATCCAGTACAAACTTATTACCCTCACCCACAAAGCTCTCCATGGCTCAGCACCACCCTACATCTCCTCCCTTGTTTTAGTATACCACCCTACCCGCGCCCTCCGTTCTGCTGATGACCTGAGGTTAGTATCCTCAATAATCAGAACCTCCCACTCCCATCTCCAAGACTTTACAGTGCTGCGCCAATTCTTTGGAATGCACTTCCCAGGTCAATACGATTAGTCCCCAATCCCCACAATTTTAAGCGTGCCCTGAAAACGCATTTATTCAGACTGGCCTACCGCCTCAACACATTAACCTAATCTATCCCTGTGTGGCACAGTCAAAAGTTTTACCATAAGCAGGTTCTCCACATCATGTTCCCACATGCTTTATGCATCCATTAGCCCTCTTTGTCTCTACTGTTACACACTTAACATTATGGCTGGTCCAAACAATCAGGGCAATTGTTACCACCCACCTTTTGTGTCTACCTCTTTCCTCATAGACTGTAAGCTTACGAGCAGGGCCCTCACTCCTCTTGGTATCTGTTATGATCTATGTGATTATTGTTATGCTGTAATGTCTATTGTCTGTACATGTCCCCTCTGAAATGTAAAGTGCTGCGGAATATGTCAGCGCTATAGAAATAAAATGTATTATTATTATTATTAACTCTCTTCCCTGCTTCTCCTACCATAGCCTCACATCTCTTGCTAACCCACTCACTGTGTTTCCAAGTGGTAGACAGTTCAAATGATGTTGAGAAACATATTATCTAGAAGAGAAAAAAAATGTAACAGCTCCCAAAATGGGACTATTTTTTAAGAGACCTGGTGAAAACAAACAGTAGCTTATTAACTTTAAGAATACTCTTGTATTGTTTCCCTAAAAATAAATCAATTTTTGGATGAATTGATAAAACGTTTTTGTAATAGCCTAAACATTTTGTGATAAGCAAATCTGTTGCAGATCTCAAAAAAGGGATCATTTTTCAATTCTAATTAAGAAGTAATAACTTATTATATGTTCAAAAATAACACACTCATTTTGTCTCCAAAAATAAGGGGATAATTATTGGATGCTTGATAAAAAGCTTTTGTAATAGCTTAATCATTTTATGATTAGCACACCTGTTGCGGATTACAAAAAAGTATAATCTTTTCAATACAAAGGAGAAGCCACTGCTTCTTCCTTTTGAAAACAATATTCCTGGTTTGTTTGCCTACTTAAGATACTTTTTGGATGCTTTCTTTGTATAGCTAAGTGCTAAGTTCTTGTTGCTCCCCGAATAGAAAACATTTTTGTACCCAACTATGTGAAAATGTCTTCATCCTTTTTCACTGGGTGTGTACAAGCAGCAGAAAGGCATGCATCTGCCCCCCAATATGAATAATTTATACAATATAAGTAGCCTACAAATTCTGAAGCTGCATAGGTGTGTATACAAAGGCTGCTGGTTAAGGCCCTGTGCACACGGTGTGGATCCGCAGCGGAATTGCCGCTGCGGATCTGCAGCAGAACTGCAGGTGATGTACAGTACCATTAAAGCCTATGTAAAAAAAAAAAACGCTGTGCACATGCTGCGGTTTTTTCCACGCGGTTTTTGTGTGGAAAAAAAAGCAGCATATGACTTCTTTTGTGCGGTTTTGCTGCAGTTTTCCACCTGCTCCACTCTACAAATCCACAGGTGGAAAACCGCACAAAAACCGCAGTAAAATCGCGAAAAAACAGGAAGAAATCCACAGGAAAAATGCATGTCATTTGACCTGCGGATTTAGTAAATCAGCGCGGAAAAATCCACGGGAGGGTCCGCACTGTGTGCACATAGCCTAACACTGTTTATAATCTATTTTCCCTAGCCAGATAGGTTGAGCTCACATTGACACTTAAAAAGTCTGTGTTTGCGCTACAGAGCTTAATCCCCTCCCGATATCCTCCGTACATGTTTGCAGCACGTGTATGGAGCGGACTCGCAGACTGAGTCTGCCCCTTACCTGGCATATAACTGCTGCTTGCCACAACCAGGATGTGCCTCTACTAATGTATTGCTATGAAAGCCAGGGATCTGTTGAAGTCCTTCATTCTTGTCATCACTGAGCTGCATTGAATCCTAGCCGGTGGCTGGTCTTCAAAAGAGACAGTGAATATTATTATATACAGCAATGCTAATATATTACTTTACATAGGACAAGTGAGCAAACAACCGCAGGCTCAAGTCCCCAAAGGGACTAACAAATACAACAAAAAGTAGAAAAAAGTTTTAAAAAATATGAAAAAAAACATAAGAAATCAAATTACCCTTTTTTCTCTAGTAAAGAAAACTTAACTACACATATTTGGTATCCCATATATCCTTAGAAGTATTATATATCAAAACATAAAATTAGTTATCCAACGTAAACAGAAAAAAAATTAAAAGCAACAAAATTATGGGGAGGTTTTGGTCGCCGCAATGCTTAAAAAAAAATGCAATAAGAAGTAAACAAAAGGTCATATGTATGTCAAAATAGTATCAATAAAAATGTCACCCTGCAAAAAAAAGCCCTACACAGCTCTAGAGACCAAAAAATGAAACCATTACAGTTTTTTTTTTTACCAAATTCAGATTTTTTTTTGCAAATAAAATAATTATTTTATTAATAATAATAATAATAATAATAATAAAAAAAATAAAATGGACAAGTTAGCTATTGCAACAGTGCCTTGTTATTACTAACAATATGCACAGTATAATTACTTACCAAAAAATATTGTCAGAATTGCATTTATCGTAATTTTACTGCACTTACTGTACTAGAAAATGGGAAAGAAATTCTATGTGGTAAAATGAATGGTGTCACACAATACAACTCATCCCAGTAAAAACAATCCCTCGTATGTCTATGTGGATGGCAAAATAAAAAAGTTACCGCTCTGGTAAAAAGGGGAGTAAAAACAAAACACAAAAATTTAATTTGCTTGTTTCAGGAAGAGGGTAATAGAATCCAATGCCATCATAGAGTGTTATACATATATTTTCATGGCAATTAGGTACTAGTTATATAATTTGCCACTAGCAGAATTTTGGGGGAAAATTTGAGGAATACAACAAATTTGAATTTCAAACTATTTTCAAACATTTTGAATTATGTATTGAGTTTTTTTTTTTGTTTTCCTGTCATATCGATATTTCAATATTTCAGTGGGAGTTCCCTTCTTTGCTCTGGTAGGACTAAGGCTGTGTGCACACGCTGCGGATTATGTGCGGATTCATCCGCGCGGATTTTGTAAAATCCGCAGGTGAAACCGCAGGTCAAAAGACCTGCGGTTTTACCTGCGGATTGCTCTGTGGTTTAGCCCTGCGGTTTTTCATCTCCTCAATGGAGGAGATGGCAAATCGCAGGGGAATCCGCAGAAAGAATTGACATGTCAATTCTTTCTGCGGATTGAAAACCGCAGATAATCCGCGCGGAAAAATCTGCACCGTCTGCACTGCGGTTTTTGATTCCCATAGAGAATCATGGTACTGTACACCGCAGCAAAAACTGCTGCGGGTCCGCAGCGGCCAAAACCGCTGCGGAACCACAGCAAAATCCGCAGCGTGTGCACACAGCCTAATACACTAAAGCCCTATTTAACTGATGGTAATAAACATATATCCATCACCAGTGTATACTGAGACCATCCGGCTAATCCATGACACTGACATTGTTAAAAGCTTAGGATGCCTCAGCCTAGCAATCCTTAAATCCCAGCATGTTACATGATATCAATATATTTCTCTGCCCTTAAATCAACTGCCGCTAATGGGAAATAACAGCATGTCTATTGCTGGAAAATTAAAACTAAGAATAAGGATTTAAAGGGTTAGTTAGGCCCAGGATCATTGAGGATCATTGTAGCATTAGGAGTGTAGTAATCAGGCAAAAATTTGCATTTTTGCAAATCATTTTCTACAGATGGGTATTCAAGAAATCGCTTGAGAATAGAGAAACAGGTAACAGGTACCAGAAAGACTGCGAATTCCGTAACAGTCACGTTGAACTTTTGGATCCAAAATGGTGAAATACACTCTGAAACCCTTCCATTAGGCACCAGCAAAGCTTATCTGCCCCTGTACACTCTGTTTCATGCTTTACATTTAATTTCACTAAACCCTAAAACTCAATAGAAATTTGAAAAAAGTTGAATTTTTTTCAAATGTTTTTGCTAATTGAAAATCAGTGGTGCAACTACAGGACAACCTGTTTAGTGTCACACAATTTAAGTAACAGTGCAATATGGTAGAAGGTTCTCAGATCATGGAAACCTATTCTGCTACAGACAAGTGTAAACAGATTGATAAGGTCCATGAAAATTTTGCCAGCCTATGGGCCTCATGTTTAGAGAGGAGCAAGATAACTTAGTCTGTGACAAGTTAGTGAGAGCACTTATTTTATGCACCTATGCAATTTCTCATTTTGCTGCACCCACTATTTCTGTTTTTTTCTGCATCAAATTATTATAATTTAAAGGGAATCTGTCAGTAGAATCAACCCTTTCTAAGCCACCTATATGGGCATGCATATCACTGAAAGGGAAATAAAATCATAATTTGATATCTACGATCCAAAGTCTTAGGCTGGTTTCACATTTGGGTTTTTTAGCGCTGGAAAAAAACGCTAACCTGCGCATGCGTTTTTTCCCCTATCTTTAACATGGGTGCGCATACTTGCGCGCTTGTAAGCGCATGTATGCGATTTTCATGCGCTGCGTTTTTTTGGGGTGTGCGATTGGATTTTCCAGACGCATCATGTTGCATTTTTTGGCCCTGAAAAAAAGCGCATGCGCACATATGCGCACTTTTGCGCTAAAAAGGGCCATTATAGCCTATGGATGCGCATATGTGCGCACTGGCATGCTCATGTAAGCGTTTTTTTGCATATGCGTTTTTTTTTTTTAACCATGGAATTTAGGGGTTTGAGTTAGAGTTAGGGTTAGTTAAGGGGGTTTAGGGTTAGGGTTAGGGTCAGGGTCAGGGTTAGGGTTGGGTTTTGGGTCAGGGTTAGGGTTTAGTATGGTTTGGTTAAGGGTTAGGGTCAGGGTTAGGGTCAGGATTAGGGTTAAGTATGGTTTTGTTAAGGGTTAGGGTCAGGGTTAGGGTTAGGGTTAGGGTTAGGGTCAGGGTTAGGGTTAGGGTTAGGGTCAGGGTTAGGGTTAGGGTCAGGGTTAGGGTTAAGTATGGTTTTGTTAAGGATTAGGGTCAGGGTTAGGGTCAGGATTAGGGTTAAGTATGGTTTTGTTAAGGTTTAGGGTCAGGGTTAGGGTTAGGGTTAGGGTTAGGGTTAGGGTCAGGGTTAGGGTTAGGGTTAGGGTTAGGGTTAGGGTTAGGGTCAGGGTTAGGGTTAGTAAAGTCATGGTTTGGGTAGTGTAGGGGCCACCTTAAAATGTTGGAAAAAAACGCAAACGCGTAAAAACGCGCTAAAAACGCATACAAACGCATAAAAACGCTGCGTTTTTTTCATGCATGCTCATAAAAATGCTTTAAAAAAACGCAGCAGTTGTATGCTTATGTATGCGTTTTTTCAATGCGTTTTTTTGCGGGAAAAACGCGCTGCAAAAAAAAGCAAGTGTGAAACTAGCCTTATTCCGGAGAAATCCATGTTTCTTAATTAATATGTAAATGAGCACTTAAGATCTATGGGCAGGACATAGATCTCTGAGAATTACAGTGGATGACATAAAGCAAAAAGGAAACAACAATGACACATCATCTGACATTATGAATGTAGGAGGGTATAATTGATGACATGTTGGCATAGATTGCAGATCAAGTTGGTAAAAGTGGCTGCTATAAAAATTTTAATAATTCTTAGAAATAAAATCGATGATCTGTGAGGCAATAAGAATTATTATAGCTTCACCATAGTTAGCCTAAAAACAAAACAAAGCTACAACAACCACAACTGAACCTTGAAATTCTCCAGCAAAGTTCTTGACATCAGGCCGCATTGATCCCACATTTTGGTTGATGAATGTGTTGTCCCTATGCTTGCGCAATGTCGAAAGGGGAGCATCCTTATTTCTACTATCCAAGATAGATAGATATGTAGAATGTAAAAAGAAATTTATACCCTACTTGAAGATAGTTATCTCCAACCCTAAAAAAAGTTTTTCACTTTATGTCTTGTTTTGATCTAATTGATCCCAACTTGAGAAAACCTGAAATCTTGCCTATGGTATAATGGTTACTGCTTATTCTATATCTTGATAATTTTATATCTCTTACTGATTGCTTGAAGGATCTGTCCGGCTTCCAATTGTGGATAAATACA